>NC_072792.1:93130675-93735675 GCF_028583425.1 Eublepharis macularius
GAAACTGGAAAGTAAATAACATGAATTCTGTATAAGCTGAAGAATGTGATTCAACACGTTTTATTCAGACTCCCTCAACTACAATGGCAGAAAAGGAGGAATTGTTTCTGTTCCAACAGTCTGAAAGTTGCCACTGTTTTCTATTTTGGGTTGTTTTCTTCTCTGAGATTTGTTTATTAATTTAGAACGTTACAGTTAATAAAATTGATTTCAACATTTCTCATGGTTTTCATATTATAAATATATACAAAAATGAATGCATCTGTTCAGGGCTTTTTTTCAGCAGGAACGCGGTGGAACAGAGTTCCGGCACCTCTTGAAAATGGTCACATGGCCAGTGGCCCCACCCCCTGATCTCCAGACAGAGGGGAGTTTAGATTGCCCTCCGCACCAGTGGTGCGGAGGGCAATCTAAACTCCCCTCTGTCTAGAGATCAGGGGGCAGGGGCCACCGGCCATGTGACCATTTTCGCCAAGGGCGATTTAAACTTTAAAAAACTCCCTCCTTGTTCCAGCTGACCTAAAGTGACATCATTGTGCAGTCCTGAGTTCCACCACTGAATTCCACCACCTGTTTTCCCAGAAAAAAAGCCCTGGCCCTCACTGCTTGAGCTGCATATTTGGGGTCAATCTCTGCCTGAGCAGACTTCAGCTTGGCTAGTGTGCCTGCATAACATCTTCAGTGTTTTGCTGATTTTAAATCCCACCATCCTACCATCTTTAGACCCTAAACATACAAAGAGGTAGCAGCTCAAGTGTTATATCAATGTTCTGAGGGTATCCACTTGCTTTCTGCTTGGGCATATAGGTTGTTAGGAATGTTTACATATGAAAGATTCACTGAAGGATTAGATCTCTCTGATGATGTTCAGGCCCCTGCCACTATCTCAGTTCTGACATTCCACTGAAACAATGCAGTTGTATTTTCCATTCCTTTTGTTTTTTCAGAGATAATGTGATTCAGACTTGATAGTGAAATTTGTGTAATTTTCCAAACTATTTTTTAAATGGCTACAACATAAATGATGTTTTAAACAGTTGACTTTTTCAGCTTGTCCAAATATGCATGAGATTTGTGATGAATTCATCAGACTTTTATCTTGTCCTTTCTCTCAGTTATGCCTCCCAGAAACACACTGCTTTATTGTTACCTCTCTAGTTTCTTTCAAATCCCTCTTCAAAGCCAACATTTTCCATGAAGCCATTTAGCATAACCCCTTTCCACCATCCCCTACTGAACCTATGTCTGTCTCTATATATATATACATATAAATATATATGAAATGAAATGAACACCTATTCTTCCCCTATTTTGCATTCCCTTATGGTAAACTTTATATTGTAAATTGATTGGGGCAGTGACCTGTTTTCTTGCACTCAGTATAGTATCATGCACGTTGATGGCATTATATAATAACAATAAATCATTTATTGCATAGTAAGCAGGGCTTTTTTTCAGCAGGAACACGGTGGAATGGAGTTCCGGAACCTCTTGAAAATGGTCACATGGCTGGTGGCCCCGCCCCCTGATCTCCAGACAGAAGGGAGTTTAGATTGCCCTCGTGGAGGGCAATAAACAATGTGAACAATAGCAATGATATTTTCTCCCCCTTGCCTTGCCTCATTGCTCCACCATTAAAAAAATATTTAAAAGATTTTGGCAAGCTTGACAAATATCCAAATAAAGGTACAACTCATTCCATGTGCCCAAGGGGTCTTTGGATTTCTGCATAGCCACAAAGATAATAGTCACAAATGGTAAGATACTTCTGAAGTTGAGAGGATTTTCAAATATAATTGATGATATGGGATTCTGCTGACAAAAAGAAGGAACATGAACATCCCACTGGGCTCACCCGACTTTATGCTTGCCTAATGTGGATCTTTGTATCCTGGCCCATGTGTTCAGTGTTATATAAATTCTTTAGGGCTGTGTATTCCTATCTTGTGTAAGAGGGAACTCTTAGCACTACCAAAAGATCACAGCATGGAAATGTTTGGCCAGGATACTTCACTGTTGTAAGTGAAAAGGAACTTAGAGTATGATTTAGTCACCAACACTAAAATGTAGATAATTTTGAAAGATGATTTTTAACTGAAATATGAGTGCATGTCACAGAAATGGGATAGTAACAAACTATTTTCTGAAAAATGGCTAAGCTGACTGTTATTACCAGCCTGAATGAGATCAGATTCTTTCTAGAAGCTGGGAACTGATGACTGTGAGCCAGAATGTTCATTTGCTTTCTTCTTCTGTGCACACTGAGAGCATGAACATTATGCTCCAGTTTGGCAGGTAAAGGATAGAATGCCACTTGTACTGGATGATGTTCTAGTATCACCCACCATAAGAAACTACAAAGTATACTAGGAATAATTCCAAATGTTTACACTGTTATGGTCCTAAAAACAAATATAATGTGATTCTCTTTGGACATTCCTTTGTTTATCATATGAAAATAAATGGAAACACAGGCAAATAGATTTAAAAAGTTGCTTTTAAATACACTGAAATCACTGGCAGCTATTACACCATACAAATGCTCTGAGAGAAATAATCAAATAATATGTAGCACAGTTGTTAAGGACATACAATTGGCTTGCCTCGTTTGCTGTTTTGTGTAGCTAGGAACCTATTTCCAAAGCAGGCTAATGTACATAAAAAAGGTTCCTATTTCCAAAGCAGGCTAATGTTCATAAAGAGAGAAAGGGCTTGGCCTACACAGTAAAGAAGTAAAAGTCTGTTTTTTAAAAATCATTGTGGGAAAATGTTCAGCCTCCAATTTTAGGTTTTATCTACAATTCAGGTCTTACTTGAAACTGGTTAGATACTATCCAGCCGACTGTATAACTGAGCCAATTGTGCCCCTACTATGGACTGCAACATTTGCTATTATTTTCATTAATACAAAGTTCTGTATTGGCAGTAATTTATAAGGCCTGCACATTTGTGGGCTACCATGACTTCCAATGTTTGTAACAGAGAAGCATTGTCAGTGGAGACAGGGATCTGGAATCTCATTACCAGATATAAATCAAGATGATGTTATTTATGTAAAGGAGATACACACTTATAATGCTTGTGTCAGTGAGACAAGACGGAGGACACCTTTAACCCATTATTAGTGCAATTCTAAGCAGAGTTATGTATTTCTAAGTTCATTGAAAAAATATAACTCTGTTTAAGATTGCATTGTATATACTCATGGTTTGTAGATAGTTCAGTAAAAGTGCTTAAGTGCTTCACAGTTGGAAAAAGGAGAGAAACATTCATTTGCCCACAATCCACTTAACTGTAGATAAGTTTCATTCCTTTTAATGAAACGGCTTTGGAATTAATGGTGTTGGCCTCATATAGTCCTGCTGGGTGTCTGTCATAGTCATACATCTCCATAAAGGGAGTTTGAGCACTTTACAAACCTGGCATTTTTAAAGAAAGCACAACATGTCACTTCTGTTATAAAAGCCTTATTAGATGGCTGCAAATGCAAAAGTAACTGTTCTGCAAATGATATGCTGCTGACTTTTAGTGAGTATCTCATGAGCAGAAGTACTTTTTATAAATTTCTACCTTGATGAACAATGAAGTCAGGGCAGAAAAGGTTCATATTGTGCAAGACTAGTGCACAAAAAAGATGAGTAAGAGGAAGGCTTTCACAGAGAATTTTTCTTCAGTGCAGCCTCCACACAGACTATAAGCATGCATTTAACTGTTCTGGTTTTTATCATTTACCATAGTCAATTAATGCCTGTAGGGAACAAGCAGAGAGTTGGCATGAAAATGTGTTTATTTCCATTGCTGTATACTAGAAATCATATCCATTCCAAAATCTAATTTACTAAGCAGGCACATACATAGGGAGCTTCTCTTGAGTTTCCAGTTTTGATCAGTCTTACCCTCACTGCCAAGGGTTGCCCGTGCACGCCTGGGGGTACACAAATATGGAGACATTAGAACCTCCATCCTCACATCAAAGCCACAATGTTCATTGGCTATCAAGTTCTGAAGATCTCAAGACCCACTTTACACTAAGCCAGAATACCAAATATATAAAGATTGCCTGTGGGACTGCTTATTGTCTCAGGTGACATCTATGTCCATATACGGCACTGGAGAGAAAAGGCCACATATTCATGGAGGGAAAGTGATTATCTTCACGCTATGGTGATGCCACAGGCCTTGGCTTCCTAGAAATAAAAGATTTAAAAGTTGCTGTGAGTATCAGTTTAGACACAGTAGGACTGACTCAGCCCCAGACAATATGGTCAGTCATGTTGTAGCTCAGGTGTTTACACATGCAGGCTCTGCTCAAAGAACCTTTGGAGTCAATTAGATACCAACAACTTCAGAGAATTTGGATCTGCAGTGCTTCCATAAGTCATATAAACATTTCAAGCATATAAGGGACTGAGGAGATGAATCCTCCCTAGCAGAGCTGCTTGGGGTCCAGACACTCCTTCTAACAATCTCGCCAGGCTTGAACCTGGACTCCCCTTCCTCCCTTGCCTAACCTGTGCTGAGAACTTCTAGAGATGCAACATGGAGAAAGCCTCTCCCTATGCTGAAGAAGCGGTCACACCTTGTCCTCTCCCCTGCCCTGCTTATACATGTACCAGGGAGGATCCAGAACCTGCGCTGACATATTCACCTTGAATATTTCTGAGAAAAGTGAACTATAAATGCTGTAAAATAAATAATTTCCAATGCTAGTCAGTTGTAGCAAGGATCTCAGGATTTCTCCAATTTCTCCTTAGCAGTGATGGCTATGCCAAAATACAGGCAACAGGGAATGAAGACCAAGCATACATTTCCTCTGAGGCTGTGATGACTGCCATCTTCCAGAGGGAGAGAATATCATAGTAGTGGCCATTTAGTACCTGCAGTTCAACAGATCGCCAGTATATGCCTTTAAGGAACCTCACATTTCCTGAGTTCTGCAGTGGGAGCTGATAGGAGCTTGTTTTATAAAGGAGTGGTCTGTTGTCATTTAACCACATTCACGTTAACAACAAAACAACAAAACTAGAAAACTAAATTAGATTTGAGAAACAGTAGGTTGTATCCTACCACTCAGGCCAGCAAATCTAGAAGCCTTCCTCAAGCCTAAGAGCCTTCCTGTGTAGTAATTATTCAAGAGAATATACGTTCTATTCTGTGTCATGTATGATCTGGCTATCAAAAAATTTGGTAACCAAAATTGTTAAGGTGGAGATATTGCCAAAATCCTTTTCAGGACAGTTATAGAATCAAATCTAATACATTTAGGTGGCAACTAAATGAATCTTTACTACAGAAAGAGGCAATTGTAGAGGACTGTAAAAAAAAGTCTGAAAGAATTTTTTGAATTAAATTTGAACAAGGGTACAGAATTGAGAATGGTTTGGGAATGCAAGCATAGCATTTATAAGAGGCCACTTCATACATCTTAACTCAGAATTAAAGAAAAAACTACCAAAAACCTATAGATCTATATCATTGCTGAATAATGACTACAAACGATTTACCACGACTTTAGCAGAAAGACTTAAGTATGTTCTCAAAGACTTCATGCATGAAGATCAAAGTGGTTTCTTACCCAAAAGATAGTTGAAAGACAATGTCAGAACTGTATTGGATATAGTAGAATATTTGGATAAACACAGTGAAAAACAAGCGGCTCTAACTTTCTTGGATGCTGAAAAGGCCTTTGATAATTTGAACTGGATTTTCCTGTTTGAAGTTTTTAAAAAGATGAATTTTGGGGAGAATTTTATAAAATTGGTGAAATCAATCTATACAGAATACTAAAATTATTGTTAATGGAGAATTAACTAAACCATGTGAAATGCAAAAAAGAACACATCAAGGATGTCCGTTGTCACCGCTCCCTTTCATTTTGGTATTGGGGGTTTTCAATAAGGACATTAGACAGGAGGAAAGGATTAGAGGCTTAAAAATTTTAAAAGAGTATATCAACTAAGCGCCTTTGCAGATGATTTAGTTTTAATCCTGGAAGACTCATTAGAGGGAATTGAAATATTGATGGAGAAGTTGGAAGAGTTTGGTACTCTGGCAGGTTTCAAAATAAATGAACAGAAAACAAAAATGTCAACGAAAAATACAGATACTAAATACCAGGAAGAATTGATGAAAATAACAGGTTTTAAGGTTGAAAGAAGGATAAAATATTTAGGTATTACGCTGATGGGATGACCTGTATGCTATTTCAAAATAATTATGTTAAGACATGGAAAGAAATTTTAAAAATACATGTTAATATGGGATAGAGTACAATTGTCCTTGTTGGGGAGAATATCAGTTACCAAGATGAATGTTTTACCTAGGATGTTATTCCTCTTCCAGACAATACTTGTGTTAACTTCAGATGTACCATTTAAATAGTGGCAAAATGATATTTCAACATTTATATGTGAAGGGGAAAAAACCAAAAGTTAAATATGAAATTTTACAAGATGCAGAAGAGAGAGGTGGCCTAGGTTTACCGGATTTGAACGTGTATTATGCTGCTATATGTCTAATGTAGATGAAGGAATGGATGCTTCTGAGAAATGAGAAGCTCTTGACATTGGAAGATCATGATCTGAGATTTGGATGGCATGCTTATTTATGTTATGATAAAGTAAAGGTCAATGTAGATTTCAAAAATCATTATATTAGGAAACCCATCTTAAGAATTTGGAATAAATACAAACTGAGATTATCACAGAAGACACCGCTTTCAATTTCAACACAGGAAGCATTTTATAGAGGTGAAATGACTACTAAACAGAGATGGCTGACTTACAGAGACTTACTAGAATTCTCACAAGGAGACTGTAAATTGAAGACAAGGGAAGATTTAATAGCTAAAGGTTATACATGTAAATGGTTTTTCGATGCCCAACTTCAGACTTCCAGGGACAGCGGATTCCAGTGGCCAGAGTCGGCAGAGTAGTAGTCAGCTATAAAGAGTTTCATGTGCCCCCTTCGCCTGGTCATAGTCAAGGGGCGCCTCACTAGTTTGCTGGGAGTTGATTGGTTTGAGGCGTTGGGCATCCAAGTAACTGGAGTCCAACAAATCAACCAATCTGACATCGATGCAGTCTGCAATGAGTTTCCTGCCATGTTCGATGGTTCGTTAGGATAAGGGGCCAACCAGTCTCCTTTGACCTCGACCCTGCAGTGCTGCCAATTCATCTCAAGGTGCGCTGGGTCCCATTCACTCTCAAACCATGCATAGATGAAGAGTTAGAGTGCCTGATCTCCCAAGGAGTCCTCGAACCCATGTCGCACACCCACTGAGAGACACCGATCGTCATGCCCATCAAGGCCAATGGGACAATTCGAGTTTGTGCAGACTACAAGTGCATGATCAACAAGGCGCTGCAGCAGCACACGTATCTTGTACCAGTCATCAGCCACCTCCTGATGTCCTTAGCAGGCAGGAGGATATTCACAAAAATTGACTTGGCACAAGCCTACCAGCAGCTCCCTGTGGACAACGCCACTGCAGAAGCTCAGACCATCGTGACTCACTGAGGGGCATTCAAGGTTA
This sequence comes from Eublepharis macularius, assembly GCF_028583425.1. NCBI lineage: Eukaryota > Metazoa > Chordata > Lepidosauria > Squamata > Eublepharidae > Eublepharis > Eublepharis macularius. The sequence goes on from NC_072792.1 coordinate 93,138,210, forward strand.
AGAGACTTCAGTTCGGGGTCAGTGTAGCCCCAGGCATTTTCCAGGGACTCATGGAAGGCTTGCTGCAAGGAATCTCGGGGGTTATTCTGTACTTTGATGATGTCCTGATCACAGGAGTGTCCCCAGCCGAGCTCGCCGGCTGCCTTCGAGAAGTGCTACGACACCTCCAGGACACCGGGCTCAAGGTGAAGAAAGAAGTACCAGTCTGGCATCCCACGAGTGGAGTTCCTTGGCTTTCTCATCGATGCCGACAGCATCCACCCGACGGCCAGCAAGGTGCAAACCATCGCTGACGCACTGCCACCTTGCTCTAAGAAAGAACTACAAGCATTCTTAGGGCTCCTGAACTTTTACCATGCCTTCCTACTGCATGAGGCGTTGCTGACGGAACCCCTACACCGGCTACTGGAAAAGAGTGCACAATTGACCTGGGACCGAAAGCACGCCCATGTGTTAGCAGCGGTCAAGGAGCTACTGTCATCCAACACCGTGCTAACACATTTTGATGAACGTAAGCCACTCATCCTCGCCAGCAATGCTTCACCATGTGGGATCAGCGCAGTACTAAGCCACCGGATGCCAGACCCCTATCACCTATTTTTCATGGTCCTTGTTGTGAGCCGAGCAGAACTACATGCAGATCGACAAAGAGGCTCTTGCGCTGGTTGCGGGAGTTAAGAAATTCTATGACTACGTCTACAGGCACCCGTTCAAGATAGCAACTGAACACAAGCCTCTCCTTGGCCTCTTTGTGGCTGACCAGCAGATGCCGCAGGTGATGTCACCCCGGATGCTGCATTGGTCGTTGTTCCTGTCGGCCTATGATTACCAGCTGGCCAGTAAGGCTATCAGGCACACCGATGCCCTCAGCCACCTGCTGTTGCCGGATCCAGCCACCGACTCCTCCCCCACACATGGGGTCACGCAGGTAGAAGATTTGCCCCAGCCACCCCTCCTAGCATCAGATATTGCAGTGCTCTCCACCAAGGACCCCACCATCGTCTGGGTCCTCAATTGCGTGTGGAGGGGCTGGCCGACCGGCAAAGCAGAACCGAAGTTGCAGCCGTACAGCTCCCACCAGCACAAACTGTCGGTGCACAAAGTGTTCCTCCTTTTGGCCACGACATCGGAGACTATCATAAGCGCCTGCGGTGCTTATTCGGCATGCACGGCATACTGGACACTATCATGTCAGACAATGCCACCCAGTTCACATCGCAAGAGTTCCAGACGTTCCTGGACAACAACGCCATCAGGCATGTAACCTTGGCACCCTTCCATCTCTCCCCTAATGGGTAAGCAGAACACATGGTGAGGTCCGCGAAGGACTAACTACGCAAGCTTGGAAGCGGGGACTTTAGCTGGTGGCTGATAGAGCTCCTTCTGCGGCAGCATATTACTCCACACGCCATGACAAGCCAGAGCCCCGCGGAATTGCTAATGGGGCAAAGGCTGATCACCCTCTTGGATCAGCTTAATCCGGACTTCGCCCCAGATGCAAAGTGGGAGGCAGGAGCATCAGACCAGCCCAGGGCATTCCAGCTGGGCAACCTTGTATACGCCAAGAACTTCAGGAATGGGTCGGTCTGGTTTCCTGCAACCATCACCAGAACCATGGGGCCCGTTTCCTACAAGGTGGCCGATTCCACCAGCAAGGCATACCGCCGGCACATCGACCAGCTGCAGCAGCACTGGCCGCCGTGGGAGCAGGGGCATGATGGGGACCCTCCCTTTCACTCCACCGAGGCAAGGGCTGAGAGAGTCATGGCGGCCGAGGACCGCAGGGACTGGCCACCTGAGGACAACCGAAGCCTACCAGCAGTGTCAAATAGCACAAGTGCTGCTGTGGCAGACCCTATCATCCCTGCACCGGAGCCAGCAATGGACACTGGGCTCCCGGTCGCGGGAGACCCCAGTACAGACGGTTTGTGCAGGTCCCAGAGTATCTCGGTGATTATGTTTGGAGCAGGGCGTCCTGGTCATAGGAGGGAGGGGTGTTATGTATTGGGCTAGCTTCAGGTAAAGCTAGGTTCCTCAGGTCTGAAATCCTATTGGGTAGTAAATTAGCAAGAGCCAATCGATTCTCTGGGATACAGACCAATTGCTGTTTGGTAAACAAGTTGCATTGTATTCACAGCATGCAAATGAAGGATCCTAGTTGCATGTATTCCTATCGGTGGGTCACTGAAAAGGGGTGTAGTTTGGATGTATATATCTGGCTCTTTCAGGAGCATGATTGTTAATTGTATTTTGCAATAAAGATGTTCTCATGAGCTGAAATCACTGCCTGGCTGAAATCACTATGGGCCAAACTTAATAATAAGGACCAGATCATACACTTAGGCTTATTGATTTCACTGGGCCTTATATTTTGCATTAGATTACAAGGTAAACATAAAATAGTCAGTTCTTCCTTTCTGTATACCCACTGGCTTGGCTGCACTAGAAATTTCCATGGATGGAAAGGATTTCTATCTCTCAAATGAACCTTCTTGCTTCCCCCTTCCCACTGCAGCTGAAAATGCATCCTAATGCTGTTCCTGGGGGACCGCAAAGAACAGCATGAGAGGCAGTTGGAGGTCCTCATCAGGAGGGGAATCAGCAAAAATCATCCCCTTTTCTGCTCACGGAAATCTTGCAAGGGATCCTTTAGGAGTAAATAGGGGAAGTATATTGATTTGAAAAGGCCTCTGTTGAGACATTTAGCTTGCTCTGAATCAGGAAAAGTAGATCAATGGGACCAGGGGCTTCTCCAGAACAAGAGCAGGTTCAATTTTCCTATCAGGATAACAAGATGGAATGATATTTTTTAAAATTATGTTTAGCCTATCCAAGATGCCCACCTGATTTCTGTAGTTCTGCAAAATCTACCACTGATTAAAAATGTTGTATTTAATCCACCCATAGGTAAGCATATTTAAATCTAATTAATGTCAGTAAGTTTGATAAATATGTACTTTACTCTCTTCCACTGAAAGCAATATGAATAAGTGCCTATATAGATTGGCTCATGCCTTATTTTACTCTCATTAAAATGATATAAAATGCTGATGGCTATGCTAGTTAGTTCCCCACATCTGTGACAAACATACCATTGCACCCCTGTAATATCTTGTGGGTGTGATGGCATGGTCTCTGCCTGAACAGCCCTGCTTCAAGGCACTTTGCTTGATCCCCAGACTGCAGTTTTCCCTTAGGGAATGGACCAGTGGTGTTGCTATTGTGCTGGTGGTCAGCCATCTCCGCCCCAGCAGCTCTCAGGATTACCCTGTCCACCAATTGAAACAGTGGGCTTAGACTAGAGAAGCTCTGCATATGATTGCACTGCCTGTAAAGCTGAATAAGAATGATACAGAATTTCAGATGAAGGCTGAAGCAGAGCATTGTCAACAAAATTACCTGGACAATATTGGAGGAAAGAAAAGTAATAAAAGTGTACTAAGATTCTTCTTCTTCCTCCTCTTCTGCCTCTTCTTCCTCCTCTTCTTGTGCTTCATTCTCTTCCTTATTTTAAAAAGGAGATAGAACATTCAAATATTACATTAAAAATAATTAAACAAAGATCTGACATCAGTGTTTTTTCTGGCTTAAAAAAAGGAGGGTTTTTGTGGGCTGCATTATAAAATCTACACACATTTTAAAGGCAAACAGGAGAGAAAGAAACTTGTTTCTTGTTCAGGGAGATGCTTCTCCAGTATCCATGGAGACCCTACCTTATAATCATTTTTACTTTTCAAGTGTACAAATCCCTAAGAAGGAAAGTCTTACACAGGATATACAATAATTAAAGTCATTTTTCTAGATACAACCTCCCAACTTTTTTTAAAAAGGGGTCTTGCTGCACCTGTTATAATATCGAAACATAGAGCTGGAAGTGACCTCAAAGGTCATCTAGTCCAACCCCCTACACAATGCAAGAAATTCACAGCTACCTCCCCACCACCAGTGAACCCTGCTCAATGCCCAAATGACAACAAAAAGCCTCCCAGTTCCTTCGCCAATTTGGCCTGGAGGATAATTCCTGCCTGACCCCAAAGTGGTGATGGGCATTACTCTGGGCATATAAGAAAGGGCCACAAAATCCTGACACCCAGGGCTTTTTTTAAGCTGGAACGCGGTGGAACAGAGTTCTGGAACCTCTTGAAAATGGTCCCATGGCAGGTGGCCCCGCCCCCTGATCTCTAGACAGAGGGGAGTTTAGATTGCCCTCTGCAGCGTGGAGGGCAATCTAAACTCCCCTCTGTCTGGAGATCAGGGGCTGGGCCCCCAGCCATGGGACCATTTTCTCCACTGAGTTCCACCACCTCTTTTCCCAGAAAAAAAGCCCTGCTGACACCTGATCATTCTTTCCTGCCCTCCCTCTCATGATCTGCCTAAATTCATATTGAGCCACAGAACCAGCATTTCTATCAGAAGGCCAGTTAGCCTCTTCTTAAATACTTCCAAGGAAGGAGCGCCCACCACCTCCCAAGGAAACCTGTTCCACTGAGGAGTTCTATCAGGAAGTTCTTCTAAATTTTACCTGAACACTTTTTTGATTTAATTTCATCCTGATAGTTAAAAAGTCTCTGGACCCTACTTTGTTTTTGTTGCCCTCCTTTGGGCACGTTCCAGCTTGTCAACATCCTTCCTAAATTGTGGTGCCCAAAACTGAACACAGTACTCCAAGTGATGTCTAACCAGAGCACAGCAAAGTGATACTACTACTTCACATGATCTGGACACTATATGTAGCCCCAAATTGCATTTTCCTTTTTAGCTACCACATAACACTGGAGACTCATGTTCAATGTATGATCTATTAAGACCCCTCGATCCTTTTCACATGTACTACTGCCAAGACAAGTCTCCCTCATCCTATAATTACACCTTTGATTTTTCCTTCCTAAATGCAGAACTTTACATTTATCTCTGCTGAAGTGTATTTTGTTAGCTTTAGCCCAGTTTTCCGGCCAGTCAAGACCATCCTGATTTTGTCTTCTACAGTATTTGCTATCCCTCCCAATTTAGCATCTTCTGCAAATTTAATGAGCATCCCCTCTATTCTTTCATCCATGTCATTTATAAAAATGTTAATTATAAACATGCACACAGATTATAAGCATGCACACAGGATATTGGCTTTAATGTACTGATAAGCAGAAAGGAATATAGGCATATTTTGTTACTTGAAGTATACAACAATTAAGCTCATAAATCTAATAACAGTCTATTTACACAAAATGTTTAACTATGTACGTATAATCCCTCATAAAAAGGCAAAACTATCTATTATGTACTGTATTGCCGTGGCAATACAGCCCGGAAAACCCCCAACAACCATCGTTCTCCGGCCGTGAAAGCCTTCGACAATACATATCTATTATGTACCTTAGATATACTACGCTACATCTTATATGTCCTGTATCTCATTTTACTCGTACATTTCTTCTACAAAAAGAGTTTACTATATGCATGATCAGAAATAACATCTGAATAGAGCAGCAATATGTTTTATTGGAGTGGTAGGTAGAGCATCCAATTTAAAATCATTGCTTGAGTTTGCACATGATGCTGTCCCCTATACATAGTCACTTTGAGATGTGGTTGCCAAGTAGTAATCTGAGGCAGGCAGTTCATGTAGCCTCAGAGTGACATTTGGCTACAATGAAAGGGGAAACAGAAACAGGCCATCATTCTAAGCACTTCTACTTGAAAGCATGTCCCATAAAAATCATGGGGCTTACATCTGAGTTAATCGATTTGAGAGTAAATAGATTTATTTAGGAATGGAGAGTGTCATTACAGAAATTTTGGCAGGTTACCTGGACAAAGAAGAAGTGGAAACGGCAGCTCTTCTAGATGTGGCGTACAGGATAAACAAAATATGCGGCTCAAAAGAATTTACCAAGAGATATGATTGTGCAATTTACAACTAGAAGTATCAGAGAGTCAATTGTGAGTAAACAATTTCAGGACCCATTAGAAGTCGACGGGAAAACGGTGAGAATTATGAAAGAACTGCCCAGATTGGTGTTGTTGGAGAGGAAAAAATACAGAGAGCTGGTCCAGATGTTAAAAGATTTGAAAATTAGATACAGATGGGAAACACCAGAAGGGCTGGCTTTCGAATTTGGTGGAGTCAGGAGAAACATTAGATCTGGACAGGAGATGGAAATGTTTATTAAGGACAATGAAAAAGGCTTACCTAAAAGAGCTAAAATTTGAATATGGAGTGTAAAATTATATCTTGGAATGTAAATGGACTAAATTCACCTTCTAAACGCAAGACTGTATTCCACTGGCTTTTAAAACAAAAATGTAATATAGTGTGTTTGCAAGAGACACACATTAAAAAGCAGGATGTAAAATATTTAAAACTTGCAAAACTCGGAAATGAGTTTGCAACGGCTTCCAAAAAGAAGAAAAGGGTTTTATTGTATATAAAGGAAGAACTGCAGCCTAAATTAGTATTATGTGATACAGAAGCCAGATATATAGCAGTGGAGATAATCTGGAATTCAAAAAAGACATTGGTGATTGGGATTTATGCACCCAACGGTGCGAAAGAAAATTTTTTCAAGGATTTACAGAAACAGCTAGAAGAATTGACTTATGCTCAAATAATTTTGGCAGGCGACTTCAATGGAGTTACAAACCTGGATGAGGACAAGAAATCTAAAAGTGCACACAAAAAAAGAGGACTTTTACCAAAATCTTTTTGGGGGGATTAAAGAACAAGAAAGTCTGGAAGATGTGTGGAGGAGATAAAATCCCAAAAATAGACAATACACATTTTACTCAGCAAGACACTTTACATTATCAAGAATTAACATGATCTGGGCCTCCAAGGAACTGGCGATATGGACTAAAGATGTGGAGATAATGCCCAAGGCAGGCTCAGACCACAATCCAGTCATGTGGAAATTTGGGGGAAATACTAAGAGAAGAGGATGGAGGATAAATGAGGACTTGTTGCAGATAGAAGAGAATATGGCGTTGCTACGGAGGGAAACCAAATTCTTCATACAATACAATATGAATAAGGATGTACCAACTTATAAGGTATGGGATACATACAAAGCTATGACTAGAGGAATATTAATGGACTTGAATGCAAGAGATAGAAGGAGAAAGGAAGAAAAGAGACATGAAATTATGGAAAAAATTAAACCCAAAGAGATACAACTTAAGAAAAGACCAGGGAAGAAGAAAATATATCAGGATATAAAAATTCTGCAGGAACAACTGATGGCAATGAATAATAAAGAATTGGAGTGGAATTTGAAAAAAATGAATCAAAAGTCGTTTGAGGGCGCAAATAAACCTGGGAAATACCTAGCATGGCAATTAAAAAAGAAAAAGGAGAAGAAAACCATAACTAAGATTCAAGAAGAGGACAAAATACTGTTGGATCAATCAGCTATCAGTAAAGCCTTTTTTAAATTTTATGCAAAATTGTACCAAAAAAAGGAGGTGAATAGTGATTCAATAGTGGAATATTGGGAGAAAATGAAGCTTCCAATAATTTCAGAGGAATGGAAAGAAAAGTTAAACAGGGAAGTGACAGAGGAAGAAATAAAAGAAGCTATACAGTCAACTAAATTAGGGAAAGCACCAGGTCCAGATGGAATAACAGCAAAGTTCTATAAAATGATGGCTAATGAATTGGCACCTTTTTTAAGAGAGGTAATGAATGAAATTTTGCAAGTCCAAAGGATTCCTGACTCATGGAATGAAGCCAATATATCGTTGATTCCGAAAGACGGACAAGATTTGACCAATGTTAAAAACTATCAGCCAATTTCGTTGTTGAACAATGACTACAAGATTTTTGCAAAAATTTTGGCGGAAAGGTTAAAAGGATGGCTGTTGGAATTTATTGCAGAAGAACAGGCTGGATTTCTACCTAATAGGCAAATTAAGGATAATTTAAGGACAGTAATAAACGCTATTGAATACTATGATAAGCATTGTGATAGGGAAGTTGGTTTCTTTTTCGTGGACGCGGAAAAAGCATTTGACAATCTGAATTGGAACTTTATGTTTGCCACTATGGAAAAGCTGCAAATGGGAGAAAAGTTCATACAAGCAGTTAAAGAAATTTATAAAGACCAGTGTGCAGCGATTGTAGTGAATGAGGATTTGACTAAAAAATTGAAAATAAGCAAAGGTACAAGACAGGGTTGCCCATTGTCTCCATTGTTGTTTATTCTGATCTTGGAAATATTGTTGATTCAAATACGAGAGGACGATACAATTCGAGGCATAAAAATAAAGGAATTTTCCTACAAAGTCAGAGCATTTGCGGATGATGTAATGTTAATAGTCGAAGATCCAATATATAATATGCCAAAAATAATAGATAAAATAAAGGAATTTGGAGATCTGGCTGGATTTTATGTGAATAAAAAGAAGTCGAAGATTTTGTGCAAGAATATGACAAAGCAAAAACAGCAAGAACTAATGGAGATAACGGATTGTGAGGTAACTAACAAAGTGAAATATTTAGGCATTGAGCTGACTGCGAAAAATATAGACTTATTCAAAAATAATTATGAGAAACTGTGGCTACAAATAGAAAGAGACTTGATAAAATGGAACAAATTAAACTTGTCATGGTTGGGAAGAATAGCAGCAGTGAAGATGAATGTATTACCACGTGTGATGTTTTTGCTGCAAACAATTCCAATTATCCGAGACTTCAAACAATTTGATAAATGGCAAAGGAAAATCTCAGACTTTGTGTGGGCAGGCAAGAAACCCTGTGTGAAAATGAAAGTATTACAAGATTCGAAAGAAAGAGGTGGACTGCAACTGCCAAATATAAGATTATATTATGAAGCAATTTGTTTGGTCTGGTTAAAAGATTGGATAATGTTAAAAGACCGTAAACTGCTGGCTCTGGAGGGGCATAAAAATTGTTTGGATGGCATACCTATTTGTGGTATGATAAAGTAAAAACGGATTCTATGTTTTTGCATCACTACATTAGAAGAAGCCTTTTCACAATCCGGAAGAAATATAAGGACTATTTATTTATTTATTTATTTATTTATTTACATTTCTAGGCCGCCCTCCCCATCAAACGGGCTCAGGGCGGTTTGACAACAAATTAAAAACAGTAAAAACATTATAAAAACATTAAAACATCGTATAAAAAACCATTAAATTTGGCAGGTGTAGAATATTAAATATTAAAATGCAGCATTGTCCTGCATGGGTGGTGGAAGGTCTTCAATGGTATGGCCAGCGAGAGGACAGCCTAGCCCCCACCAAATGCCCGGTGGAACATCTCCGTCTTGCAGGCCCGGCGGAAAGATAACAAATCCTGCCGGGCCTTAGTTTCCTCAGACAGAGAGTTCCACCAGGTCGGAGCCAGAACTGAGAAGGCCCTGGCTCTGGTAGAGGCCAGGCGGACCTCCCTATATGGATGATGGTATCCCCTCATGGGTGGTACCATATGAAGTAATAGATCCGAGAGCTGTTTATAATGAACAACAATGTTTAACTTACAAAGAGATATTACTAATGGAACATAAAATGTTAAAAATAAAAACGGAAGAAGAGTTATCTCCCCATTATGGATGGTTTCAATATAGACAAATCAGAGATCTTTACAACTTGGACTGTTTAAAAGGAGGAATAAGATTGAAAAATTCAGAACTAGAAGAAGTGATTTTACAAGAAGGTAAAAAAGAAATTTCAAAAATTTATAAAATACTTCTAAAATGGCACACGGAAGATGAAACAGTTAAAGTCCAGATGGTGAAATGGGCAATAAACTTTCATAAAGAAATAACAATGGAATCCTGGGAGCATTTGTGGAAAAATACACTGAAGATTTCAACTTGTACCAATATTAAAGAGAATGTATATAAAATGTTGTATAGGTGGTATTTAACACCAAAGAAAATTGCGCTAGGAAATACTAATATGTCAGATAGATGCTGGAAATGTAAAAAGCATGAAGGATCACTATATCATATGTGGTGGACCTGTGAGGTAGCTAAGCAATACTGGGGAGATATAATTGAAGTAATTAATGAGGTTTTGCAAACCCAAATAAATAAGAACCCAGAATTGTTGCTACTGAACTTGGGAATGGAAGATGTTCCAATGCAGTACAGGACATTGTTATTTTACACGATTACAGCAGCAAGACTCTTATATGCGCAGAAATGGAAAGTGCAAGAAATACCAACTACAGATGATTGGATTTATAAATTGCTGTACATGGCAGAAATGGACAAAATGACAAGGAAACTGAAAGATCTTGATCCAGGAGAATTCATGGCAGATTGGGGGAAACTGAAACAATATTTAGAAAAAAAATGGGATGTGAAGGGAGGACTGTGGCAGTTTGAGAACTATTAATTTGTGATTTTATAAATAGAAGAGAGAAGTTGAAAATAAGTAATAAGATAGGTTAAGGGTTGGAAAGCTGTTGAAAGTCTACAAGGAGGGGGGAGGGAAAGGGTGGGGGTTGATATAAATTAGGTAAGATGGGGAATGTGTGTATTAATTATGTACTCACCAATAAAAATTTTTTTTTAAAAAGGAATGGAGAGTGTCAATTTGGATTTAAGGTTCTTTTTGGTAAGTAAAGCTTGAATAATAGGGGTTCTGCTATGCAAGTGGAGACCTGCATCAAGATAGTACAGTTTGCCCAACTATGACTGCAAAGTCATGTGATCTCCCCCTCCCCTCAGCCAAGCTTATTGGTTTTAAAAAGCCTGGTTGTAATGCTGACTGTGACATCACGTGTTGTTGGATGGCATTCTTTGGTGTTTGAGTTTTGATGTCTACAAGCACAGAAACCGTTTCTCTAGTTCTGCTTTTTAAAAAAAAAAAATTAAAAACGTTTTGAATTTTTCTGCAAACTTGGTGGTTCCCCCAGTTCTGTAGACAAATCCCTCCCATTTGTACATCATCCCGTTGTGCATATTTGCACTCTAAAGCAATGTTCAAATTCGATAGCAAGAGGTTTTTTCATGATAAGCATTTCGATGTACTGGGCTACAGAATAGCACTGTTTGTTTTTCCCACAATCATTGGTCTTCACTCAGGATACAACAGAGGTCACAACTGGAATATTGGAGAGTTTGAGTGGATCCAGCAGAGGTCCATGCAAGCATCCCCAATCTCTCTAGCTCTCCATTCCCTCAGTAGCCATTTCAGGTCATAGGGCCTGCACAGATTATTTAGCCATGTGGGTTACTGCTCCTTTCTTCCTCTTCCATCAATGTAGCTCCGCTGATACAAGACAGAGGAGGAAGTGATGGTGCCCCTTTCTCCGTTCTCATGGTAGCCTCCCAAAGTGCATAGCTATTATTCCATACAGGTCCTATGATCCCAGAAAGACCCATGGCTGTCAGACTTTTCTGCTGATGGATTCTGGGATCCATGCCTGTATATGCACAAACATGCATAGCTGCTCAGGTTAGTGTCAGGATAGTTAAGTGTATGCCTTTTTATTGAGCTAGGACAGATTGTGGTGTTGCAGATTTAAATCACTGTTTAGGATGCTCTGACACAGTAGGCCTCAGAGGTTCTTGTGTAAATCTGCAAACTTATATTTTTTCACTGTCAGCTTCCGCTGTTGTCAGCGCTCTCTCTCTCTCTCTCTCTCTCTCTCTCTCCCCTCCCCCTCCCCCTCCCCCAAACTCCACCACACTCCTACACAACCCACCCTGTCCTGTGGATGGACTTCCCTTTCACCCCTTCATCTCTTCCCTGCTCCACCTGTCAGCCACGCCCCCCTCCTGCACTCTATCCACAGCCCTGGCCAACTCAGGTAGTTGCACCTGGGCTTGCTCTGCTGGCTGATTGGGGCAGGTACACCTGTGCCTCCTTGGCTGGCTGCCAAGCTTTTCTTGAAGATTGCCTCAAGCGGCTTCGCCTGGGATTGTTCTGCTCCTGGCTTCTGCTGGACCAGGCTACTGCCTTCTAGCTGGACTGCAGGCTGGGCCATGGCTCTGTGTTGCCTTGGCTGCCTCTTCTCCCTGTCTGGTAAGGCTGCTGGCTGACTGCCTTTGCTTCCTGCGTCTCTTCCCTCGGGTCTACTCCCCTCCTGGGGGTCCTCACTCTCCCTGCCTGGCCCCCTGCCTTCCCACCAGAGGGTGGGGCTAGCTGGCTTCCACCTTCCTCGCCTGACTCTCTGAGGCTTGGGTGCTTCTTTGCCCTCCTTTGGCAGGGATGCCTCCTTCCCCCCTTCTGTTGTTGGTCTGCTCTGATCCTGGGTGCCCGTTGGGGTGGCTGGGTGGCTGTCGCCCAACTGCCTTCCGTTCTCTTCTCCTGGTAAGTCCAGGGGCTGAGCCTCAGACCCCAGACAACAGTTATAGCTAACTTACAGTTTTCTATCTTGAAGGATAACTTGGGAATCAATGGTTTTATGCTCACAATAAATCCCAGAACAATTGGAACCCAACTTTGCAACTAGTATTCTTTTAAATGCTCAGAGGTGCCTTTAAGAGAAAATGAATTTGGATGGTTTCAAAATGCCACGCAAGTCTCACATAATGATGTCTGTATAAGAGAGCCACAATGTAAAATCCCCAATTCCAAATATGGGTTGAAGTGAGATTATCCTCTCTTTCCTGAAAAGGCTTGGTAAGAATTTTAGAAATTGCATTAAATGCAGGCTAGGTTAGAGAAAGGATTACATGTATGCTTTTTAAAATTTATAATCCCATCTACATGTCTTAGTGTTTTCTGTATAATTTGATTCTGTGTTATTTAATCTACTCATAAGTAACTAGAGTGATTTTAAATAAAGATCTTAAAAGACAACATTGAATGATCATTGGCTGGGATACAAAGTTTTCCCCAAGGCACTCCAGTGGACATCACTGGACATCTCCCTCCCTCTTTGGGTACAGTTATCCAGTCAGTTCCCTATCCATCTAACCATCCTAGAGTCCAGTCCACAGTCCTCCAGTTTGCCCATCAGAACATCTTTGGACTTCATAAAGATTTGTGGTTTAATGGTTAATATGTTACTTTTAAACAGTCAAAAAGACTTTTGGTTTCCATGTGTCTGTTTTATGTAATACCCACGGAGTAGCTCCAGAGCAGTGGGATCAATGTTTTGTGGCCAGAGAATAATCAGACCCTAACAATAAATGTCCTTTTCATGCTAACTTGAGTTCCATATTTAGTTTAGCTGTCACAAAAATATTTTAAAGCAACAACACATGATAAAATGAAAAACAAAGTGCATGGTACAAGAGAGGATTTGAGCAGGTTACTGTACTTCTGTCTGTTCCGGTTGTTCTTCAGCTTCTTCCTGAAAATAAGACATTAAACCCCTTCTTAAAAATCTATCATAAACAATCCAGGGGCAAGTGGTGAAAAACTATTCTTGAATCTATTTAAAGTGAGAGGCAAGCAGGAAGTAATTGTTCAGTTCCTAGGATCTCACCTCTGCCCACAGACCCCTTGGTTCATCTCTACCCTTTGTGCTATGGGGTACTTGAAAACATTCTTTTCCTTTCCTCCTGCCCCAAGGAATGGCAAACAAAGTGGGAGCAGGAACAGCAGGGAACAAATGACAGCAAAGCAGATCATATCTGATCAGCCCTTGTAGCAGTTTTGCACACAGAATGGAAGCCCACATACTAAAAATCAGGTCTAGTGCCTAACTTCTTGGGCAATAGGGTATTGTGATTCCCCAAAAGCACAAAGCAAGCATGCAGTTTGGTATTATACATTTTGAGAATTTCAGTTTTCACTTTTAGAAAAAGCAAGTCTAGACTCGATAGCTGCAAAGATAGGCTTGAAGCAGGTACAGCTCAAGACCTTTTGCCACCCCAAACACCCTCACTGTGTGCTAGCTGCCCTGCCTGGTGTAAGGCAGTCTGCAGAAGCAACTACCTCATACTCAAGCTGGGCAGCACACGCTTGTGTGGGGGTGCCTACTGCCGATTGCCAGCCGATTTGTTGCTTCAAGTGGCACTTGCTTGACTTTCAAACCACTTCAAGACTACGTTGAACTGAATACTTTATGCAAAGTAAGCATCAAGATTATTTGCGCAGTTTGTATAATTTTATTCAGGTTGCAATATTTAGCTTAGATTGACACGAAATGTTAGTTACTTTAGAGCAGACTTTTGACATGTTTTGTATACACATCCCTGAATATGCCTCCTCCCTTAATAGTCATATGTTGGTGTCTAAGCCTTGTCCTTGCCTTCTGCACAGCACAGATTTCAATCAGCTACAGAGACTCAGCCTTTTGAGGGACCTGTGCCTTTCACTGGGCATGAGAGCAACTATTGGTTGTTATATTTTCAACTGGATGGCTTCCATTTTCGCTGCTTCTTTCCAGCATGCAATCTAGTGCCAATTAGCCACAATTTGGGAAAGCAACCTACACAGAATGCAAAGAAGATGATGGTCTAGAGGGCTTTCTCTTCTCCTCACCCCCTTTTCAAACATCCAGCCTGTTCTGGTGAATCTGAAAGTTTGCACACACTGTGTTATCTTATTTTGGGGTCCTAATTTTGGTTTTTGTTAAAATAATAGAAGTTGAAAAAATTTAGATGAAGATGAATCCTATGTGTAAGTCTACAACCAGAAAACAGTTTCTGTTTGAGCCTGTGGGAATTAGTTGTCAAAGATTTATAAAAGATTCTTTCTTCACTATTTACATATAATTATTCTGTGTTACTCTGCATAACTGGTCACCTCCATGTTATCTTATTTGTATAAGAAAGTAACAGCTGAAGCTCCCATTTTCCATTCCCTTCCCAGCATACTGTTCAGACACACCACCTCTTAGAATGCAGCCTGCTGGTGATGGCTTGACTATCTGCTGTTCTGAGGAAAGGCAGTTACCTAGCAGAGCAGCAATGATGGTTAACTGATAAGTAAAACAAAGTCAGCCAAGGCCCTCCTGGATGCCACCAAGTGTTTTCACAAGTTGTTTTAAAAACCCAGTTTTTAATTTGAAGTGTATTTGTTGTGAATGTTAATGAAAAAGAGAAAGGGGGTGGAACAACTTCTAAATGAGATAGCACATTCATATTAGAGGGATGGGAAATATGAAAACCAATATACCTGTCAGTTGTGAAAGCCCAATTGTGGCTAATAACGATTTTTAAGGAATACCTAGGACTGATTCCTGCATGCCATGTACATCACTCAAAGCTGTATACATGAATTGTCTCTATTGAAAAGTGTTCGGTTTGAGGTGGAAACTATGGGAGGAAAGCTTCTTCTGGAGTTTTTGCTCTAAAATGGTTGCTTCACATGCGCAGGCCATCACTTCGCTGAATGGCCAGCATGTATGTTGGAATTATTTTGGTTCTAACAGTTACACATTTCACTGTTTGTATTGACTTTTCTAATAAGAAATGGAATTGTGTACTCCTTTGTAATTTTTTTTCCAAATCATTTTGCAAATTTGTAACATGGGATATAAAACCAGTTGAACTCTCCCTGTAAATACATAATATAATGTTTTTGGAGATGCAACCTATTGACTGTAATGCAATTTTATGAAAAGAGGAAGATTTCAACAAAAAATGGCAAGGATACAAAGAAATAAAAAATTACCTGTTGTTCTACTGTTGGCTCTTCAGTAGAATCAGCAACTGCTGCTACGTTGTCTTCTGTATGCTCCTCATTCTCTTCAATAACATCAGCTATTTCAGTGTCCTGGCAACAAAGGAAAGGCCAGCATGAATAACACAAGAATGCCAGAGATGGAAAGGCAGAAACAATTATCAAGCAGTTTCTAATGGTTCTTTACTTTTCAAAGGCATCCAGTGAAACTTGTGTAATTGCATACGCTAATTGCTTCTGAAAAGGAACAACACTGAATTTTTTTTTTTTAAAGGTGCTACAAATCCAAAACGGTCATGCTCTGTCTTCTATGGGAGGGAAGTGCATTAAACTGCAGGGCAACTGAAATCATGTGAGGCTATTTACAGATGACCACACCATTTTCTCAACCACAGCTTATGGGTGACCACCACAGTTTGCTCTGGGTGTCAGTCACCTGGGTTTATTTTCAAACATGAACAGGTAAGTTCAACCACTGAGCACAGCATTCTACAATGTTCTGCATGTTCTGCTTCGTTCACTGCAGGCTGAGTAACATGCTTATGAAGCACAGAAGCAGCCTTTCATGTACTTATGCAGTTTTCAACTATTACTATTTTTTCTCTTATTCATCAAAGCAAAGCAAAACCAGAAAAACAAAATAAGACAAACAATTCATAAAAGTATTTAAGTGATTATTGATATACAGAAGGGCGAAAACCGTTGCATTACTTCTGCACTTTTATGTTCTTCTGAAACTTCACCATTTGGCACGGTCTCCTCAGTAATCCACCCTTCCTGTGAGAAGGAAAACAAACATTCAAAAATCTCAAGAATAAAAATTTCTTTTTTTCCTCTATGGAAAAAAATGGATCAAATAGAGAACATCTTAACTTCATAGGCAGTTCTGAGGTTCTGCACACCAGCTTCAAACTGAGATGCACAGCTGCTAAGCTGCAACCTGGAAAATGTTCATAAACTTTTAAATCCCCGGAAGCAGCAAAAGACAAATCAATCTTCCCCTTTCCCTTCCTTGTCTTGTTGCTGATCCCATTCCCTCAGCTACTATGAAAGTAACCTAAAGAGCCCAGTTTGCCACAGCAAGTGGGAAAGGAAGGTAAAACCACAGAACTAGGAAGCAACTAGTTAGAAGAAGCCACAATGGACAGGTCTTTATAATAATAATAATAATAGCATTCTATTTATATACCGCCCTTCAGGATGACAACACCCACTCAGAGCGGTTTACAAAGTATGTTATTATTATCCCCACAACAAAACACCCTATGAGGTGGGTGGGGCTGAGAGAGCTAGAAGCTGTGACTGACCCAAGGTCATCCAGCTGGCTTCAAGTGGAGGAGTGAGGAATCAAACCCAGTTCTCCAGATTAGAGTCCCATTCATACCATACCGCCAAACTGGCTTTCAATAAACTGGAGGATTTAAAGATATTCGAACATTCACTGGGTTGTAACCTCAGACTGTACTGCATTTGAAAGAAATGTATGAATGTATTGTGGAGGTATCAAGTACCAATCCATATGCAAAAGAACCTCCTCAGGATACAGTGAAGCCTCCCGCCATTAGCATTCCACACCCTGGGAAACTCTTACAGGATGACTCAGCTCAACCCCACCCCTCCTGAGTAGATACAAATGACCTGCCAACATCTTTTCCACACTGTGACACTGAGAGATCTCTGTCTTTTGGTGCTACACCTCTGAAGATGCCAGCCACAGCTGCTGGCGAAACGTCAGGAACTACAATGCCAAGACCACGGCAATACAGCCCGGAAAACCCACAACAACCAAATGTATGAATGTTTCCTAAAATTGCTAGTAGGTTCCATGTCGCCATTTCTGACTTTTAGTCAGGTAGATTTGGTCAGGCAGAGGACTTGTGGGGCTTACTTTGAAGAAATACCACCAGAACTTTCTGAAAGCTTTCATACACTTGCATCATTACTTCTGTATTATTGAGTTCATATGGGAGAGAATTATAATGGAATGATTTTAGAAGTTCATTAAATTTTAATACAAGACGTTTCTGTAGTAGCAATTGTTTTTATATTTATTTTTTTAACTCAAAAACATTTTACTTACTCCAGGATTTAAAATAGCTAACACAAGGGATGTGTGTGCATGTATTAATTTATATATTACAATACTATTCCAACTAATTCAAGACTTACTTCCAAGTAAGACTTACAAAGTGGCATATCTGATATGCACCTTACAAAACTTTTTCCAATGTTGGTATGCATATGTGAAAATCAGACAGTATTAAATGTACTTGTACCAGGTTTCTGAATCTCTGGATGGCCAACCAGAAAATATTATGAATAATACCATTCACACTTTTTTCCTTGCTGCAATGCATGTTGGGTTGCCAACAACCTGCAAAAAATGTCCTACCCCTTTAAAAAAGGCTTAGTGAAATGTTGTTTACTTCTGTGCCATGAAAAGCTTCATCCATCCATTTGTACACATTAAGCCTCTGTTAAACAGGAAAGACATTTTTCCCCTCCAGATTGTTGGCAACCTAAAGTGCATGTATTTCTGTATAAAACTGCAGACTTAAGCTGAATGTCACTATCCTCAGAGGCACAGATGCAATTAGACTATGCCCTGTCCAATGTGTACAGAGGCCATGGCCACTTCCAGCTTTTCAGGCCACTGGCCACAGTAAAAATAAAAAATGATACCATCTGATTAACATAAAAACAAGTTGTGAAATAAATACTAAAAAATTAACAGTTGTCTAAATGTGAAGCCCAATTTCAATTGGACGGCCCAGGCCAAATGGCTCTTCTTCCTCACCTCTCTGATTGGCCCTGGTCCAATATGAGGATAATGTAACTGGCCCTTGTCTGAATGTGCACATTTTTAAAATATACTTTTTTGTTTCTAGAAAAGTTACACATAACCCATGATAGGATGCAAATAATTTTAGTATAACTATAAAGAAGCAATAATTAAAAGCTAAGTTATATTGATAATTACATTAATATAATACAAATATCTCTATAACATTCACTTTAAAGTTACTCATTTCTTTCCTCATTTTCCAATTTCATACTAAAAGATCACAACTCACTGTTACCATACTACATTGATTTCTAAAGAGTTATTTTATGATATTTAAGTTAAACAAAACCTGTAGCAGGTTCCTGTATTGACATGCAAGTAACCTTCAACATTTTATTTTTATGAAGCGCAAAAGACCCAGAAAAATGTGCTAGAAATATACTGGTGCATTTTAAAAACCAGCCCCTCCCCCTTTATTTATTTTTTTAATGGGGCTACTTTGTATTTCAAGGAATGTGAATATTCTAAAATCTGTGGCTCTAATTGAGTAAGAAGTGAGCACAAATCCTACATATAAATAGAGATGAGCATGAACAGGAAAAAACAAACACGATGTTCGTTGTTCGTTGCCATCCACGAACAGGGATTCACAAACATCGACGGGCATGAAATGTTCACAAACATGTTCATAGTTGGAGGTTCGTGGGAGCCAGAACGGCCCCCTTGGGACTTAGCTGAACTTGAGCTTGGGAAAGGGGAGTCCATGGGTCTCCCCCTTTCATGTCATGTTCTCTTCACAGTGGCAAAAACTGGACTGTCTGCTGGAAGCTAATTGAGGAGTTACAAACTGACCTTCCCAATGTCCAATACCCACCAAATTTGCAGGGGAAATAGTCCTCACTGTCCTCTGAAGACCCACCCACCCCCAAGTTTCAGAGAGATTGCATCCCGAGAAAGGCATGATCCATGGGTCTCCCCCTTTCATGTCATTTTCTCTTCACAGTGGCAAAAACTGGACTGTCTACTGGAAGCTAGTTTGAGGGGTTACAAAATGACCTTCCCAATGTCCAATACCCACCAAATTAGCAGGGGACATAGTCCTCACTATCCTCTGAAGACCCCCCAAGTTTCAGAAAGATTGTTCCCTGGGAAAGTCATGATCCATGGGACCCTCCCTTTCCAGTCATTTTCTTTTCACAGTGGAAAAAACTGGACTGTCTGCTGGAAGCTACTTTGAGGGGTTACAAGCCAGAAGGTGTTCAGACAGAGTTCAGACCGTCCATGCCTATGTTGCCAGGGGAATTAATTGAAAGGTGCCAGACTGTCTGGCATTACGAACGGCTGATGAACGCCACAAAGAGGGCTTGGAATGAACACATGTTCACCGGGAACAGGGCCTCATGAACAGCTTGCTCGTGAACAGCAGATTAGGATGTTCGTGGCTTTTTTTTTGTTCGAATTGCTGTTCGTGCCCATCTCTAATATAAATATCCTTTACTATTGCAGCATTATAAGTGGCCATTCCTTGTGTTCTACAGTATTACTTTAAATGGTTTACTTTTTTCCCCTTTTATCAGTTCATCTCCTTGTTTATTATAAGATGGAAAACCTGCAGAACTAGTGCAAGAGTCATAAAGAATCTTCTTGACCACAGAGGTGTCACTACTTCCTTTCATCACAGCCAGTTGTCCCATATTTTCACTATGTTTCAAATTACATCTTTGTAGTAAAAGCAGGGCAACCTATCAGGAAGAAATTTCTCACTTAGCAGTGCACATTAACTCATAACTTCTCAGGCATCTTTGAAACCACAGCACATTCTGACCCGTTGTACCCTTTTCCAATCATCTTTCCTCCTTGCAACCTACAAAAGTATTCTTTTTTCTTTAAGATTTCTCAGCACTCAAGAAATTATGTGGAGTCAGAGTTGCCTAGTTTTCTCAGGATTTTTATTGTTGTATTTCTGTTGCAAGTTGTCAGAAATCAGAACCTCATTCCCCCCCCCCTCTATTAAAGGTGTTATTGTTGCTATTATGTAGTATTTCATTATTTAAGACTGAGATTCTAAGGGTGCAATCCTAAAAAGATTTACTCCAGTCTAAATCCACTGATTTCAGTGGGCTTGGACTGGAGTTAATCTTTTTAGGATTGCACTGTTTGTTACTCGGAAATAATCTCCTCTGGAATGAAAGGTGCAATCCATGTCCCCTTGAAGTAAATGTCAAATTTGTGTTGATATTCATGGTTTGGGATGCACCCACTGAAAAATAAAACCTCAAAACAATAAGCTGTGATTAATTCATTGTATAGGAGCCCCATGGTGCAGAGTGGTAAGGTGCAGTACTGCAGTCCAAGCTCTGTTCACAATCTGAGATCGATCCTGGCAGAAGCTGGGTTCAGGTAGTTGGCTCAAGGTTGACTCAGCTTTCCATCCTTCCGAGGTCAGTAAAATGAGTACCTATGGGAAGCAAGGCATATTCTTGCAAAGCACATTGTTGTTACCAATCTGCATCATTTTATCCTTAAAATACGTCTTCAGCCAGAGTTGCCAAGAAAGAGTTGGGTGTATGAGTAGGCTCTATGGGAACAACATTTCAGGTACTGATCATTCTGGGTCCCAAGAAGATGGTGCCACTATAAAATTCCACAGCCTTTTTACTGAGAACAAGGAAGATGAAATTGTGACCACGAGCCAGTCTCTCTCTCTCTCTTCTCTCTCTCTCTCTCTCTAGGCTGTCTCAAACAGTTATTATGAGGGTACAGTGATGGAGATCATGCATTATGCCCTGAGCCTATGAGAGGAAGCGCAGGCTATAAATATTAGAAATGGAGGAGGAGGGAAGTAGGGTACACACAGAGATAACCAATGATTATTTTATTCATGCTAAGAACAGGGCATCAGGTTTGTTTTAACAGGATTTAGGGCTGGCTGGGTCGGGGGAAACTAGGGTTGCCAGGTCCCCTTACTTATGCTCCTGGAGGGGACCCATCACTTACCTTATCAATTCCTTTAAGTGCAAAGTGTGCATGCGCTTCTGGAGTGACATCATCGTACTGAGCCGGGAGCATGCCCATGAGGCCTGTAACTCCACCTTTCCCCCTGCCAGCCAGGTGAATGGTTGCAGAGGGGAGAAGGTGGGAACAGGGGAACTCACACCCCCTCTAGGGGACCTGGCACCCCTAGGGGAGCAAATTCCGTAGGGTAGTTTGGTGGCTCTTAATAGCCGTGCTTTCAGTCATGAATCCTGCTGTGGTTAAGATTGCTATGCAATTAAAAAGTTGTTTTACATGCTGAATCAATATCTTATTTATTACTAAATTAAGGTTAATAAGTTGAAATAAGCAATATAAATTCATACCTTTGATCCTGGTGGAGGAGCAAGGCCTAGGAATGAATAAATAATATTTTCTTCTTTTGCACAGAAAAAGGAATCAAAGTCCTGAAAAGAGAATTCAAACATACACTAATAAGTTTATAAGAATCATATTTAAATGGGACTAGACTCTACAAACATCTCTGCACAGCCTAAAAATTGGAAGTACTGCTAATAAACAAAGCTGTAGTGCAAAGGCAGTATTGTGCACTGTTGATGCTATGCTTATGGTTCTTATAGACCAAATGTTTGTGTGGCATTGTACCTGAATTCAGCCAAAGTATGAAAAGCATTTTGAGCATTTAGGGAAAATATTCTAGAAATACTAACCATTTCTTATAACTCTATAGCACCATGGAACATCATAACATTACATAAGGATGTTTAATTATTACAGGTATATATAATCTCAGGGACAACCACATCAGCCATCAATCATATTTACACATAATTGTTTTTTCTCACACAGATTACAGTGGGACTCTGGTCTAATCCACATTCATGAAAACCAATGAGAGGTTATCAGAAACCTCAGTTCAATGAGGAATGCTTTCAGAGGGAGGAAACCCCCGCTAAGAACTGTTACTGGAAAACCTTCCTTTATGGGCACCACAATCCTGAGGGGGCGTACAGCCACTGAAGCATCTGAGGCATCGCTGGTCTGTTCCCTGTGAACATTACACAGGGGGGAATAACAACACATGCCCCTCCACAAAACACAGACAGGATAGAAGTATGCTAAAGTCCACAGCAACCCCAGTAGCACCAACAACCAGGCAGCAACTCAGTGGCCCAAACACACACAGGCAATCACCACCTGCTGATCCAGCCGCTGCCCTTTGATACCACCCCCACCCCCCACACACACAGAGGATCTGCAGACAGGGAAAAAACCCTAGCAATGCTGCAATCTCCCCATGAGGCACACGGCCTAAGCAGTCTCCTTTCCCAGGCCATATGGGAAGGACACCCGTGCAACCAATAGGACACCCACCTCTTCCCCAGTAATGTTGCCAGGTCCCATGGCCTTAAAACCAGGGGACGGGGGATTGTGAAAGGGTGCACTTCCAGAGTCCTTACCTCAGCAGATTTTAAGCAAAATAACCCTGTGCAGGGTTATTTTGCCTTCCCTTCCTTTGTTGCACTGGGAATGACATCATTCCTAGTATGACAAGGAAGGCTTGGGAGTCGGGAGCATATAGGAATGCACTCTGGAACACTTAGGTTCATTCCCCATGCCCCCTCACCCCCACTGGCCAGATGAGCAGTGGTAGGGGGCAGAGGGATTCCTTGCCACCACTGGGGCACTGGCAGCTCTATTCGCCAGCAAATGCCACCACATGCTTGAAGCTGCACACCCCTCTCCAAGTAAAAAAACTATAGCAGAGAGAGAGAGAGAGAGAAAAGAAGAAGGATAGAGGCCATGCTCAAACCCACCACACAACATCCTAACCACAAGGCCAAGAAGGCATGGAAAACAGATATGACATCAGGCATGAGACACTCCACCGTAGCCTTGATATCATCACCAGCCATATGGAGCCAGGCAGATAACCTTGCAAAGACAGTTAGGGCTGAGTAGGATGGCATGGTTAGGGCTCCTGCTTCGATCCCCACATGGGGAGAGGCAAGAGGCAAGTGAAAGCCTGGGAGCTGATGGGCTGCCCTGAAGATCCATCATTTATGGCAGGGACACCCTTTACAACCCCTCCATGCCACACCCCTGGCGGCAGCTCTCTTGCACTCCATCTGGCCTGGGCCCCTTACACACCTGCAACGCAAAACTGTGCAGCAGTGCTCAAACTAGGCTTATCAATTGGACCCTTCCTACCACTGCTCAGTTGGGAAAATGGCAGGAAAATGTTAGGGTGAAGGGCAGCATCCAAATGCTTTGATGTCATTCCCAATGTGCCCAGAAGTGATGTCAGCATGTTTCTGGGGACACTGTAGCAGTTGGGCAAAACTCTATAGTTAAATCACAGTGTTTTGCCCATATGCTAAAGTGTCTCCAATAATGTGCTGAAGTCACTTCTGGGCACATAGTGACATCAGCACTCTGCTGGTGAGCCCACCCCTCTCATTAAGTCTACAGTACCGTAAAAAAACCAATGGGATATCACCCAAAGAAGAGTTAAGGGGGTGTAATAGATGAGGAGGGAGGAGGAGATGGGTAGGGAAGGGCATAGAGCAAGTGACATCTGCTTAAAAACAGATCGGGACAGAGTTGTAGAACACCCCAGAGTTTATTGAACGGCAAATTGTTATGAAATCCAATGAATAAGCTGCCAACTCCCTCTGTCTGGAATGGCTCCTGTGACTCTGCAAGCTGCTCCCAGGGCCATGGATAGAGAAGCTGAGCTGTCCTTCATCCCACAGCATGCATGCCAGATGGAAGACTGCCTGTGGCAGGATGCTCCAGGAGCCAGTGACTGAGCAGGGTGGCAGAAACTGTACCAGTCAGGCTCCAAAGTGACCACCTGCAGAGATGCCAGGCAACAGCAAACAGCACAGCCACTGTGCTTGCTACAGCCATGGCTGTGGAGCTGCAACAAGATCTGTGATTCTACTCCCGTCTCCCACACACCGCTAGGCTCAGGTGTGGGGCTGAAACAGTGTGCAGGCTCATGCTAGAAGGATGGGGGAGGCAGATGTGGACTCCCAGCCCAGGACAGCTTGATTTGTATCCTCAGGGATAGGCTAGCTGTAAGGGTTCTGGAATGGGATATGTTAGCCATACAGCATAGCTTTTGCTCTCCTCTTGAGGTGTTAGTGCTAAGTCCTCCCTCAGTGGTGCTAAGAGTCCTCTTTGTGCCTCTCCCACCACCAAAGTGCAATACTGTGTACTCCAAGTGTCCATGTCAGAGTCCTCTGAGGCAGAGCCACATGCCACATACCTACTGAACTATGGCTGGGGGAAGCTGTGATTGGGTGCAAGGAAGGGGGTTTGGCCACTGCTGGGAAGGGGGGTGATTGGCTGTGGCTGTAGTCAATATCCTGTGCTATGCTGGGGCCTGTGAGCAGGTATTTTGCCTTTTCTGTTGTATGGGTGCCTATGAGCTATGCCATGTTTTTTGCTGGTGTAATTTTCCACTGGTTCTGGAAGGCATTTCTGAGCTGGGGAGGGTTAGGGAGACAACTACTTCCTGCCATGCCCCAGGATTGTCCTCTTTCCCTGACAGCCCAGCAGCTCGCACCAGTGTTGCTCTGTCCTGTTGCTGTGCTAGCCCCTGGTCCTTGGGGACCTCTGCTGGCACATCTTGGAGATATGGCAGTATAGTGTCTCATTGGCTCCCTGTGCACTTTTGGCACCCCTCTCCCTCAGGATTGCACTGGTAAGCCTCTACAAGTTCAGCAATTTAAGTGGTTTGTTTAACCAATCATTTCTTATACAGTACTTTTAGATAACAAACACCTCTTTTTATCAGTAGCACTGTATACAGAGTTTTGTACAGATAAAAGAAAAAAACTCTTATTGTATAGGAATGTTTCATTAGGCACTATGTATAGTTATAATTGGGCTCCTGCTTTTATCAGAATATAAGCTGTATGATTGTTTCTCTGGACAATTTTAAGCACAAAAGGAAAAGCATAGTTTAGAAACTGAAATACCACCTGCAGTACACAAAAGGGCAGGTTTGCATATCCTAATAAAGACGTTGATGTTCAGTTCTTCCAAAGTAAATACACCTGCTGACATTTTCAGATAAAGAAAGGTACATTTATGGGAAAGAGTTATAATTGATTGGGGAGAAGGTAGAGAGAAAATGATGTGAACAAACCACTTCCATGAGATCTAATCACTGCCATGTCCCTGAAAGGTTTTTGGAAATATTATCTACAAAATGTTAATTCCCCCATCACCAATAAAGGAGAAGATTTTTTAGCTATCACAGACTGTGTGCGCATAATGCAGTAATGGCGAGGCGGCACCTGGCACAACTCCTGACAGCGGTCCTGCAAAGCCTGAGTGGTGTCAGTAAGCCTCCAATAATCTGGCCAGAAGAAAACACGGCCAGGCCAGGGAAGGTGTTGGGATGGGCTGGAGGGGTGAGGCTGAGGATGAGAGGCATGCGCTTTAAAAGTGGATGCCCAGCTGGTGAAGGAGGTGGGTGTCAGCAGAAAAAGTGAAAAGGGCAGGAAGTGAGAGGTGAGAGCAACAGGCATCTAAGGCAGCAGCCATAGCACAAACTGTGCAGGAAGCACCCAGGAGAGGAAACTGGCAGATGCGTGCCTAGAGGAAGGCATCAAGGCCCCAGACCCAGCATGTGGGAGAGGCATGAACGGCCAGGAGGGCCAACAGCAGCCAGTGAGGCAGGAGGCACAGCTGGCCAGGACCAGGCAGCGAATGGCTTCTGATTAGAATCAGTTATTATTTCTTAATAAGGAAAGGTCTAGACTTAATTTACATGCTGTATCTTTAACTGACTATATCAAAGTTAATAGGATCCCTAGGGATTATGAATTCAAAAGGCTCCTGCCTTATATGGGGTGGTGAAGGGGGTGAGTGTCAGCAGAAACAGTGAGGAGAGCAGGGAGCAACAAGTTAAAGCAACAGATGGCTGAGGCAGCAGCCACTGCACAAACAGCACAGGGAACACTCAGGAAAGGCAGCTGGTGGAGGCGTACTGGGGGAAAGCACCAAATCCCTGGACCTGGCATGTGGGTCCAGGAGAGGCACGAACTCCCAGGAGGGATGAGAATGGCAAGTGAGGCAGGAGGCACAACTAGCCAGAACCAGGCAGCAAACAGCCAGGTAAGGAAGGATCTATCAGCTCAAAGCTCCGGCTTCCTAGTGTCTATCCCACAGGGTTGCCAACCCCAGAAGAACCAATTCCGCAGCCATTGCATGATGACAGGCCCACAGGTGAAGGTGGCACCGGGAAGTAAGGTCAGGCAGCAGTAGGTAAGGTGGCCAAAGAGGAGATAAGGAGGCAGCTGCCTGAAATAAGGGTGATGCCTCACCTCTGAGGCCTTGGGGGAGGTCACAGGAGCCAAAGGCCAATTCTTTTAAAACTGTCTAGGGGCGATGGCCTGCCCCCTCCTCAGACTTACCAGCGTGGCCATCCACTGGACCCAGGAGCACTGCTGAGGCTGCAGCAGTGGTGGCAGGGAATGCTGTGGCCAGAGGTGCCAGGGCAAGTGCAGAGGAGACAATAGCTGCTCAGTTGTCAGGAGGCAGCAGCAATGCCCCAGAGGAGGTGGAAGACGAGGCCCCCAAGCGGCGGATGCAGCGAGTAACGCCTGAGACAGCAGAGGGCCCACAGAGGGTGCAGGCATGGCATCCAGGCTGGTGGGACTCGGCCATCCCCACCCTACACAGCGGCACTGAAAGGTAGGGGAGGGGCCGGGGGCAGGGAGAACCCTCAGATAGGCGCCTAGACAGGCCAGCAGTGCTGGCCATCACATAGAGGGGAGGCGGGATAGCCCTAGATGAGGTGAAACCTGGGGGAGGGGTGGGGACTTCTCCCAGAAGGGCCATATAAGGTGGGCCCAGCAGGCAAGCCAGGTAGGAGTAGACTGGGAGTTGGCAGAGGAAGGAGAAGAGAGACAGAGAGAGCAAGTGAGCAAGCAGGATTGAGCATGACAAGGGGGCAGAGGAACGTAGAGTGCCAGCCCAGTGGAGAGAGAGGGGGGGGAAGGATGTTGTGAACCCCCTCCTCCTCCCATTTCTGAGGCCTTGTCCAAGTCTAGCCTACCACCAGGCCATCCTAGAGGGCGCCCCCTCCCCCCACACTCCAACAATCCCAATGTAGAGCCTGACAAAAACCCATTTATTTCCATCATGTGCTTAAATCTCATTCAGTTGGATTTCCAGGTGCTTAACTTAGACTGGATTGTGCTCTATATTTTTCTTCTTAACTTCACATAAATCTATCACCTAAATATTTTCATGTTCAGAGTCTGAAAAACCGGTACATAATAAAACAAATGGTTAAGATTAATTACCACAACTATGAAAAGTAGCATTCCCTCAGTCAGGTACAGTTCACAACAACAGGTACAGCCAGTAGGGAAAAGAACCTGTGCCAGCTAAATAAATACTAAGACTGGGGAGAAATGTGCCATTCTTTCATCATACAGAAATAATGGTTGGCCAAATTGTGTTCGATATAAATACTGAAATACATCAATAGACATAAATAAATATGAAGTGACACAAAACTCAGATGAACACATTCTTAAGAGAAAAAGTTTAATGAGAGAGTAAGTTGTGTAGCCAAACAAGAAGATTAGATTTTAGTAGGGCAAACTTTAATAAACATAGAGATATGATGAGAGTTATTCCATGGACAAGAATGATGAAACAGAAAGGAGTGAGTGAAGGATGGACTCTCCTAAAAGAAGAGCTCCTGCAGGCTTAAGCTATCTCCATCCCAGCAGGATGGAAATGAGGTAGAGGATCTAAGAAGCCATTGTGAGTGAACAGAGAGTTCTGTGATGAGCTAAGGAGGAAAACGGAGATGTTCAAGAAATGGAGGGAAGGATATGCAAAGAAGAGTATCGGGGTAGCTAGGCACTGCAGGGCTGCTGTCAGGGAGGCCAAAGTTCAGAATGAGCTGAGACTGACCAGGGGGGCTTGCCACAACAAAAAGATGTTCAGATACATGAGGAGCAAACAGAAGGTAAAGGGAGTGATAACCCCATTGCTGGGAGAAAATTGAGAAACTCTGACAGAGGACAGAGAGAAGGCAGAAAGGTTCAATGCTTACTCTGCTTTGGTTTTCTCCCTGAAGAAGAGAACAGGCCCACCTAGACATGGTAGCAGGCAAAGCATGGATTTGGGGCTGCTGGTTGACATGAGTAGAGAAGCCGTGGAGAAGCACTTTGCACAGTATTAGTGTATACAAAAATCCAGAGCCAGATGGGGTACACCCAAGAGTGCTTAAAGAACTTTCAAAAGAGCTTGCAGACCCTTTGTCAATCATTTTTGAGGCCTCTTGTAGGACAGGTGATGTGCCAGAAGACTGGAGGAGGGCAAATGTCATCCCATTCTTCAAGAAAGGGGATAAGGACTATCTTGGGAACAACAGACCAGCCAGCCTGACCTCTGTCCCAGAGAAGATACTGGAACAATCTGCAAGCATCTGATGGGCAACATGGTGATACAGGGAAGTCAGCATGGATTTGTCCCCAACAGGTCCTGCAGGACCAATCTGATCGCCTTCTATGATCAAGTGACAGGCTTACTGGATCATAGGAATGTTGTCGATACAGTTTATCTGGATTTCCGAAAAGCTTCTGACAAGGTTCCTTATGATGTTGGGGAAACTGGTGGACTGTGGACTGGACCCTAAGATGGTTAGACAGATAGGGAACTGGCTGGATAACCACACCCAAAGAGTAGTTGTCAATGGCATCACGTCTGATTGGAAGAAGGTATCCAGTGGAGTGCCTCAGGGCTCAATTCTGGGCCCAGTGCTTTTCAATATTTTTATAAATGATATGAACAAGGGTGTGAAGGGATTACTCATTAAATTTGCAGATGACACCAAATTGGGAGGAGTAGCAAACACCCTTGAAGATAGAGAATTCAATGAGATCTGAACACATTGGGACAGTGGGCAGATTTGAGTAAGATGTGATTTAACAGGGATAAGTCCCAGGTTCTCCACATGAGTAACAAAAATGCAAAGTATGCATACTGGATGAGGGATACACTTCTGGGTAGAAGTGTGTGTGAACATGAACGTGGGATATGGGTGGATGGGAAGCTAAATATGAGGAGTCAGTGTGATGCATCAGCAAAATAGGAGAACACAATCTTGGGGTGTATGATCAAAGGCATAACATCCAAATCACAAGATGTCATTGTCCCACTATATGGGTCAGGCCCAATCTGGAGTATTGTGTGACATCCTGGAGGCCTCACTTCAGAAAGGACATGGACAAACTGGAACGGATGCAGAGGAGAGCAACCAAGATGACCAGGGGCCCGGAGACCAAGCCCTATGAGGAAAGGCTGAGGGACCTGGTAATGTTCAGTTTGGAGAAGAGGAGGTTGAGGGGAGACATGATTACTCTCTTTATTTAAAAGGTTGTCACTTGGAGGAGAGAAGGGAGATGTTCCTGTTGGAACAGAGGAGAGGACTCAAAACAATGGGTTTAAACTATAGGAAAGTACAGGCTGGACTTCATGTTAAGAGTAAGAGCAGTGGAATTGGCTGCCTAGGGATGTGGTGGGTTCCCCCTCATTGGCAATCTTCTAGGAGCAGCTGGACAAATACTTGTCGAGGATGCTTTAGGCTGTTTCTGCATTAGGCAGGAGGTTGGACTAGATGGTCTGTGAGACCCCTTCCAACTCTATGATTCTATGAAACCCTCTTGAAATATTTGCAAATAGTCATTTCAGAGCCTTTTCAGAAAGAGGCTATAGTGGGTGTGGGGTTGCAGAACAGTTGCACAGTTAGGGTTGCCAGCTCCTATCCCCCAGCAATTGCTGTGAGAGGGGAAGGCAGGAACTTACCAGAGGTGCAAAATCATCTTCCCTGTACAATGACATCACTTCTGGCATGACCTGGAAGTGACAGTGTTGCACCGGGGCCAATTATTTTGCACATGGTGTTTCTGGTTAAGTGCTAAACAATTAGCCCCGGGGCAATGCTGTTGTTTCCAGGTCATGCCAGAAATGATGTCATTGTACAGGCATGATGATCCCCCCTTTTGGATGGCTCACTAATCAGCTGAGGATTGGCAGGCAGAGGCAGGAATCCCCAGGAGATTGCCCGCCATAAGCAGGCACTCGGAGTTGGGAACCCTATGCACAGTTGTTAGTTGGTAGTAGTACGGGATCCAGAAATCTATCAAGCTAGCAGTTGGAGAAAAATGGTATCTTTCTGAAATGCACACCATTGTGCCATGTTGCCAGGAAAATAGATTTCAGAGGCATATATCATCCTAGCTGTTCAGGCCCATTTTGTTGAGAAGTTTTTTAACTGCTTAGAGCATGCCCTGTAGTACCTCTCAAGATTCACAGCATTCACGTAACCTTTTTAAAAATGCTGAAGGGGGGCCTCATCATACGTTACACAGAGTTTGGTTTGGATGAAACCCCAACCCACCTAATGTTTAATGTGTATCTATAAGCTCACCTTTAAAAAGTAGATGTGCAAATCATCTCCCGTGAGTGCATGAAGGTAGGAGGAAACTCTTCATCCCCTCCTTCTGCCCTGCCCTGACTTTAATTAGCCAAGAAAGGCTATAAGGAGAAGGCTCTTTGCATTACTAATGATCCCATGAGTCTGCCCATGCATGATTAGATGATATAGGAAGATCCTTGGCAAACATGTGGAATCAGCCAGTTTGGTGTAGAGTGCAGGACTCTAATATGGAGAACCGCATTTGATTCCCCACTCCTCCACTTGAAGCCAGCTGGGTGATCTTGGGCTAGTCACAGTTCTCTGGAGCTCTCTCAGCCCCACCCACCTCACAGGGTGTTTTGTTGTGGGGATAATAATGACATACTTTGTAAACTGCTCTGTATATGTGTTAAGTCATCCCGATGGGCAGTATATAAATAGAATGCTATTATTATTATTATCAGCAGCAGCAATGCAAATCCTCCTCCTCCCATGGCCTTTCTCAATTAGTTAAAGCGTACAGGGTTAAAGCAAGGGATGCAGAATCTCTCCTGCCTCTGTGAATGCACGGGAGACGATTTGTGCACCCACTTTTAAAAGGTAAGCTCACATTCACATGTTAAACCAAACTTGTGTTTTTGTAATGTGTGAGGAAGGCCCTGGCAAGCTCCAGGAAAGCAACCCACTCCTTTCAGCCCCTTGCTACTTATATAGTTCTTGCCCTTTGATTTCTGTGTGCTCCCCTTCTCACAAACTGCAGCACCTATAGCCATCATTTGTTTTTAAAAGTAGCCTACATTATCGAGGCTTTCTACGCTGAAGTAGTTTGCTCCTTCCACATTAATGCTATCTTCAGTCCATTAAATGGTGACGGGGGGTGCTCTGGTTCTGGTGTGCGCAGAATAAATGCATTTCCTTTAAGCATCTGGAAAGGCCCTTAGACATGTAGCTTTGGTATGTCGGCTGTTCGGTGCCCAAAATAGTATCTTGTGGAGTCAGAGATACTGTATATTTCTAATTTAGAGTCTAAGCAGACATTTGATAGCAGGTGCTCTTTACAGTATAACTTCTCTGCAATCTTTCTGGGTCAACTGATAAAGACTTCTAGAATGAAGAATGGTTTCAATATGAAACAACTAAAACATCTTGTACTGCAGCCTTGCTGTAGAAATAAGGCAATGTGATCTCATGGCAAATCCTCAAACTAGCAGTTCATAGATATTGTTAAACATAAAGGGATGTCTCTACATTCGGCAATTAACTACTCCTATGTGGTTGGTTGGTTGAGGGATAGTTTGCTGAAGTTCAGACCATCAAAAACAGAAGTCATGTGGCTGGCTTGGTCCGCAACCATAGTGGACTCTGCTCTTCCATCATTTGATGGAGTCCAGCTTACAGAGGTGGACTCTCTGAGGAGTTTGGAAGTGTGGCTGGATTCCACACTATCCATGGACAAGCAAGTGTCCATGGTGCTGAGGCTGGCATTCTACCATCTCTGCTGAGCCTACCAGTTATCTCCAGTCTGACCTTGCCACAGTGATTCATGCTATGGTTACTTCCCATCTAAATTACTGTAATTCACTCTGTGCAGGGCTACCCTTGAAGGCGCTTTGCAGACCCTTGAAGGCGCTTTGCAGCTGCCAGACTGCTGATCGACACGCTATGATCAGCACATACCACTTTGATTTTGAAGCATCTGCATTGGCTTGCAGTTGGCTTCAAAATCAAATTTAATGTGTTGATCTTAAACTTTAAAGCCCTTAACGGTCTGGGACCCTCATATCTATGGGACTGCTTCTCCTAGTATAATCCCCTGTGCACCCTACGCTCCACAACTCAGGGCATGTTGTTGGTTCCTGGCCCTAGGGTCGTTCAACTCCCTTTGACCAGAGGCAGGGCTTTCATGGTAGTGGCTCCCTCCTTCTGGAATGCATTAACAAGGAGACTTGTTCCCTTGAGATTTGATGACATTCAAGAGGGCATGCAAAGCAGAGATGTTTCATCTGGCATTTGGAGGTTGATTCAGATATTTTTATTGGCTTGACTGCATATGATTTATTTATTATAGACAATGGGCATGAGTAGGATTTAGTGATGGTGCTGTTTTTTTTAGATGGGTTTTAATGTTTGTATTTCTATTTTAAAATTGTATTACAGACTTTAATGTTTGTATTTACGCTATTTTAATGGTGTATTTTTATGTATGAACTGCCTGACGCAAAGCTTTCTAGCAGCTTACTGGCTAGCAGGTTAGATGCAGCAGAGACCACACCAAGTAAGGTGAACTATATACAGATTTATTTACAGATACACACACACACACACACACACAGTCCAATAGCCTTTACAAATCAGAGCGACAAAGTGCTTCGCCAAACTCTGAAACCTTTACAGGCACACAATACACTGTACACAGAGTAAATTTATATAACTTACATCCAATCAACTTTTACCTTTGCACTCAGCACATCTGGCTGATGCAACCTTGCAACCTTGGACGATCATATGACTTAGCTGTCATTTAGATTAGAATGATCTGACAATGTCTGAATCTTGCCAGAGTTATTTTCACACTCTGACACTGCCTTGAGCACTAAATATTGTGGAGAGGCAGTATATATGTCAAATAAATAAATAAATCTATCAACTCCATTCCCTGTAACCACATAGCATATCACAGAGAGCTACCAGACTGCAGCCTAGAACCCTCATGAGTATTTAGGGGGCAGGGACAGGAGCACTGGCATCATTCCAGTGAATTTGCAAAAACTCTATGATTAAGCCATAGAGTTTGGGGTAAAAACCTAGATTTTGCCCCCCCCCATCATGATGTCACTTCCTATTTTTTCCAGAAGTTACATTGCACACCAGCCTGATTCCAGTGCCCCCCCCCATTAGGGTTCTTATTCCCCTAGTGGAGGTGGGGAATCCCCTGCTCCCAGCCTCTATCCCACCCTTTCACCTGGCTAGTGGAGGGGGAAGGCATGGGGAACGGGCCCAGGAGCTCTGGAGTGCATTCCCACATGTTACAGAGCCTTCCTTGTCATACTGGAAATGATGTCAATCCCAATGCATCAAAGAAAGTGAAGGCACCTGTGCAAGTTTATTTTGTTTAAAATTGGCTGTCTCTATTCTATCATGTCCAGTATGGAGTTCCTCATATTTGTTTTTCTAAAGATAAAAGACTTGCATTTCTTCTCTAAATATAAAAGCAAGCACCATATGAATCTTTGTTCCTCATGCATATTCCTCTGTGCCATGTGCACCTGTGCCCAACAGTCAGTACCAGTCTGTTCTCCCACAAATAATACCTGCCCACATTCTCAGGGCTGGCGCACCCATTGAGGCCAGGTAGGCAGTGGCCTCAGGCGCAGGGTGCCGGAAGGAGTGCCGGAGGATTCACGGGGGGCGGGAGCACATGCCACAGAGCTGCAGCCTCCTATCCCTCCCGCCCCATGCTGCTGCCGCCACCAGCACACGTCCCTGGCTGGGCGCAGCCGCCATGGGCAGGCATCTGCGGCAGTGCAGGCAACCGAGCGGGAGAGCTCGGAGGCCACCAGCGCACCGTCACAGCCACCCGCCGCAGTGATCGGGCCGGTGGCGGCGCACACGATCCCGTGATAACGTCACGCAGGCCAGTGCACGCGCATCATGCAGGCCAGTGCATGCGTATCATGCAGGCCAGTGCACGCGCACGCTCGGCCAGCCGGCTGCGAGCACCAAAAACCCTTGCACTGCCCCTGCACATTCTATATTAAAGTGTGTTCCTTCCTTAAATAAGCTACCTAAATTTCTAATACAATACAAAACTATTTGGCCACATGCAAACTTTTTTTCTTTACTGATATACGCTAAAAAGTGGCTTTTAATTGTCCTGTACCAATCTCTTCCTCCATCCCATTGTAGCTATTTGGCAATTTTATTCACATTGCTACACACTTGCATTTATTTATTTAACTGAATAATCTGTGGTGATGTGAAGAAAAATTTGCTAGATCCAAATGGCAAGCTGCTACACTCCATACTAGCTGTTTGTGTTTACTGCCCCCTAGTGAGGCTCATTAGTCTAGAGAACATTTTGAAAATCACTCTCATAAAGATTTTGAAAAAAGGTGTAAGATTCATAAGAAGAGGAACCAAGCCTTAACCTTCATCTGTGTGCCTATTTTGAAGTACAGAATGAAAGAGACACAGTTTGTCAGGTATTCAAATGCTGAAGTAGGGGACATTGACTCAGGCCCAAACTACACATGCATAATAAAGTGCAAAGTTGAAAAAAAATGATCAATCGGGCTTCATGATTGAGTCACAAACCTGATCTGTTTACATGTACATGCAAACAGTAGGAGAGGGACTGAAAAGAGTTTTAAGTGAAACAGGAGTTCAGTCTTAGTGGATACATAAAGATGTAATCATAAATGGAAAAGCTGGACAAAAACACAGCCTTAGCTGGGGCTATAGCTATGTGTGATTTAGGCAGTTAGGGGCAGAGATCTTAGGTCCTGGACATAAAATTTCAGCTTTTGCTCCTTTTTAAAAAGAAAACCACATAGGAAGCATTCTACTTGCTTCCACTTTCCCATATTCTGTCCAGTGAGTGAAAAGTTATTAGGATGAAACCCAAGTAGCTGGTACAAAAACATTAAAACAAAATTTAACTGTAATAAAATTCAACTTTGATGAATTCACATGTGAAGCTTTACTGAACTAGACCAGTATTTTCTACTCACATTGGCAGCACCCCTCCAGGATATCAGCTAGAAGTCTTTCGCATCGCCTATTACTTGATCCTTTTAACTGGAGAAGCTGAGCCTAGCCTTTCTGCATGACAAGTGAGGCTCTACCGCTGAACCACAGCCCTCCCTGAATTAGTTTATTAGGTCACTGTTCCAGAATGGCTTGAATCAGACTCCTTGATGTACTCCTAGGCCCATCATCTTAATTCAGATACAGGCCTGTTTAGAATGTTATCCATAGCTTCAATCCAATCTCTTTCAGAAACTATGAATTGATAAAGCTGGAAGAGATCAAAATCCCAGTGCTCTAAACTTTCTGCTCAGAGGAAAGATCTTCCACATATCAGCCTACCAACAGATTAACCAACAAAACATTGACCATAATGCACCACAGTCAGAGAGCCGTAGGAACACCATCTCAAAGATACCTTCAGAGCAAACAGCTTCAAGATAATTCAAGCAAGTAAACCAATCCATAATCTAGAAGGAAATTTCTCCCACCACCACATACAGACACCAATGATCTTTAGCAAGCACAAATTGTGCAAAATTGTGTGTGAATATTCTCAATGCCTAGCTTCCCAAGGAAGTCTATTTCCTAGGGCTGCCAGCTCTAGGTTCAGAAATTCCTGGAGATTTGGGGGCTGGGCCCTGGAGAGGGTGGGGTTTGGGTGGGGAGGGGCCTCATCAGGGTATAATGCCGTAGAATCCATGCTTAAAAGCAGCCATTTTCTCCAGGGGAACAGATCTCTGTCAGCTGGAGATCAGTTGTAATTCTGGGGATCTCCAGCCACCACCTGGAGGCATCTTTGTTTGCTAAACCCAGTGTCTCAGCAAGGATGTGTAGTGACAGTCAGGGAAAAAAAGAATTTATTTCAACATCTCTTTTTGTCATCACAAGATTGAGTGGCAGAGCCTATGAACATTGCTTTGCCAGGGCCCAGATGGTTTTTGGAAGCTTCCTCATTAGCATCTGCATTTGTTATCATTTGCTCAAAAAAGTCTGATAGAAGTGAAAAAAATATGCCGGTAGGAAGCCTGGAGCTGTTCATTTGGGAGCTCTGTAAAAGGTAAAGGTAAAGGTAGTCCCCTGTACAAGCACCGAGTCATTACTGACCCATGAGGGGATGTTGCATCATGACGTTTTCTTGGCAGACTTTTTACGGGATGGTTTGCCATTGCCTTCCCCAGTCATCTAAACTTTACCTGCAGGAAACTGGGTAGTCATTTGACCAACCTCAGAAGGATGGAAGGCTGAGTCAACCTTGAGCCGGCTACCTGACCTGGCTTCTGCCAGGATTGAACTCAGGTAACAGAGCTTGGGCTGCAGTACGATAATCAATCAAAAATGAATTCCAGGAAGCTCTAAATGTTTGGTAGACTTATTATGCGTAGGTGAACAAGTAGTGCACCATCAAGCATGGTTACGAGGGTCAGATCATATTGCCCCCCAAAACACCCTCCTTCCCCAATTCCTTCCATATCTAGAGTAAAGTTTCTTTCATTCCTCTCTTAGAAGCCTTAGTCATTGCTGAGGCTTATGGCATTGTTAGCCATGGCTAATGCTAACCAACATTCAATAACCTAGATGAGAATCTGCAAAAATTAAATCCTGATTAATATCACACTGAAAGTGAGTGCTAAGCATGGAAGACTTCACACCAGAAGATTCAAGGCTTGAGAGTATGCAACCTGGCAACCTGTAAATTATGCTTAAGGGCTCAGAAGAACTATGTGTACACCATTCCTCTGACTGAATACAGAGTTTAATTCTATAGCAGCTAATTGCAATACATTCTATATGCTTTTCTTTACAGAATTTCCACCTGTAACAACCTCTCACTCTGTATTTTCTCTTTATAATCATTTTGTAAAGGTTCCCGAGAACAGGAAGTTTAAAATTAAACCAAGAAAACTTGGAACAAACTTGGAACCCATTCACATAAATCTTTACATTTCTTACCCCACAATATTGTTCTTCATTGAAGATTTGTGGAGGAAGAGGGATTCCATTTTGGGGCTTCTTTTCACCTGGAACATTCTCTCTCATCCATTTCCTGTTGTCTTCATCACAGGCTATGTCCAGTTCTTTAAAGTCAATCTTGTTGGCTGCTAAAAAGCCCACTACCTCTTGCTGTTTCTTCTTAATCTAGTTAGAAAGGGGAGGAAAACATAGCCTTGCTATAAACTAATACAGCATGAATATTTAATGAGACTTTTAATTCTATCTAGGGTTGCAATTCAAACCCAAACTACACATAATATGCTATCACCATGTATGATTGGCATCCTCCAGGTGGGGCCTAAAGTTATAAGTGATCTCCAGACTACAGAGATCAGTTCTCCTGGAGAAAATGGCAGTTTTGGAAGGTGAAGTCTATGGAAGCACATATACATTGAACTCCCTCCCCAAACTCTGCCCTACCAGGCTTCACCCCAAATCTCCAGGACTGTCCCAAGATGAAGTTGGCAACCCTATCACCATGGGGGCTTGCAGCCATACAGAGCAACTGCAGGTTCCCCATGGAAACTCAGTTCTGAAACTCTACAGGGGCCTTATCAGATGAGAATCATGATGCAGGGGAGGAGGGGCTTCAGCCCTCCACAGTCGTCCCCTCCACATTCCTGACTGAAACTATCTTGAAGGCATTATTTGCCCCATCAAGGGGCTGCACATACGAGGGTTGCCAGCTCCAAGTTGAGAAATTCCTGGAGATCTAGGTGGTGAAACCTGGAGAAACCTAGGGAAAGTGGGGTTTGGGGAGGGAAAGGACCTTGGCATGGCATAATTCCATAGAGTCCACCTCCAAAAGTAGCCATTTTCTCCAGGTGAATTGATCTCTGTGGCCTGGAGACCAGTTGTAATTCCAGGAGATCTCTAGCCACTACCTGGAGGCTAGCAACCCTAGCACATACACTGAATACTTGCACATGTAGCCTCCCTGCTGGTTAAATAATACCCCCAGGGTTATTTCAGGCCAGGAAAATGCAGAGGAGGGGGGGCTGAAGAGCCTGCCAGTCCAAGGCAGCAGGGGGCCCTTTCACCAGTAGCTGGTCTTCACTGGTGTTGTTGCAGGAAACTTGGTGGCATCCCTTTTGGTGTGACCTGGAAGCAAGATGGAGAGGGGAGAGAAAGGGATCAGGGGCAACAGCATTATGCCAACCCAGAAGGATGTCACGTTACCAGTGCAACATCAGCACGACAATAGAAGATTTAGATAAAAATCTACAGTAGGAATTGGGCAAAAATTAATCAGGCCACTGAGCAACAGATAGGGAGACTGGGATGCCCTATGTGAAAGTGGTGTTACTGTGTGGGGCAATGTTCCAGTATTTCCCCTATACAGCCAGAGCATCTGCCCTATACAATGACATCTTGGCTGCACTGGAAGTCACATCACCACATTACTGGCAATTTTCCACTGCTATTCCACCAAGCATCAGTAGAGAAAGAGGGCTGCCAGCAGGAGGTCCCCTACTAAACTGGGAAACCTGGCAGTCCTACTACTTCCTCACCAAGGTCCCAATCTGAACTGTGCCCTGTGGTCCTTCAGAAATGAGTTACATGTTTCACATAACGTGTAGTTTGGGTCTAAGACAGGCGTCCCCATTTTGAATCTCTGGGCACCTTGGGATTGACACACGGAAACAGCTTCTGCAAGAAGCGAACTACAAAATGGCTGCCAGACAAGGCAGAGCCAACCACAAAATGTTATGGAGTAAGGAGATGCATAACTCTAATGGCAATTCTTCAACATTTCAGGCAGAAACTCTATTTAACAGATGCCTTTTAAAATGCACATATTATTTTAAATATTTTCTTACATACACATAGCTTAACTTCAGTCACACAGTGAAGATCCTGGTTCTGATGTGGCAACTTTTAAAAAATCTGTGCAGCCAGTCAGATCTCCAGTGGCCAATCAGAAGCCCGACTGGGCAAAACTTTCACCTGCCCCCCCTTTTCTAAAATATTTGGTGGGTACTAGGAAAAGTGTTGGTGGCTGCCATGTTGGTGACATGTGGCCTAAGTGATCAACACTACAACCCTAAACAGAGGGATGATTTCAATGTTCCTTGAAGGGTATAACTCTGTCTAGAATTTCACTTTCAGGCTGCTGTCCTAAGAATGATTTTCTGGGAGTAAGCCCTACTTAGAATGGTTTCCTAAAGGTGATTACTGTCTGTGGAAGGCAGACTTGTGGGAATTTCTGAATGGGGAGATGACAAAATGCTTGAGTAAAAATGAAGGATTTTTTCCTCATAACTGAACCACTCATCACAGCTTCTGTTTCCAGCCAACTCTCACTGCTTTTTCCCAGCAAAACGGAAACATGGTAAGGGCTCCAAGAAACCGATGTGGATGAACAGAGAGCTCCAGAATAAGCTAAGGGAGAAAAAGGAAATGTTCAGGAAATGGAGAGAAGGACAGACCTCTAAAGAGGAATATATGAGGGTTACTAGGTACTGCAGATCAACCATCAGAGAAGCCAAAGCTCAGTATGAGCTGGGTCTGGTCAGGGGGGCTCGCTACAATAAGAAAAACTTCTACAGATATGTGAGAAGCAAACACGAATAAAAGAGGCAATTGGACCACTGTTGGGTGTGGTAGGAGAAACTTTGATAGAGGACAGAGAAAAAGCAGTCAGGCTTAATGACTTTTTTGCCTCTGTTTTCTCCCTGAAGAACTCGAGCCCATCTAGAGATGGTAGTAGACATGACAGGACACCTGGGTGGCTAGTTGACATTGACAGAGAGGTTGTGGAGAGGCACCTGGCTGCACTGGACAAATACAAATCCCCTGGGCCAGATGGGGTGCACCAAAGAGCACTCAAAGAACTTTATAGAGAACTTGTAGAGCCTCTGTCCATCATCTTCAAGGCCTCCTGGAGGACTGGGGATATGCCACAAGATTGGAGAAGAGCGAATGTTATCCCAATCTTTAAGAAAGGGAAGAAGGATGACCCGGGAAACTACAGGCAGGTCAGTCTCACTTCTGTTGCTGGGAAGATAGTAGAGCAGTTTTTAAAGGGATTGATCTGTAAGCATCTGAAGGACCACTTAGTGATCCGGGGAAGTCAACATGGTTTTGTCCCCAACAAATCTTGTCAGACCAACCTGGTCTTCTTCTTTGATCAAGTGACGAACTTACTGGATCGTGGGAACTCTGTCGATGTGATTTACCTGGATTTCAGTAAAGCTTTTGATAAGGTTCCCCATGACATTCTAATGGGTAAACTGGAAGACTGCAGAGTAGACTATAGAACAGTTCGGTGGATAAGGAACTGGTTAGAGGACCACACCCAAAGAGTGGTGGTCAATGGCGTTTTATCAGATTGGAGGGAGGTGTCCACTGGGGTGCCACAGGGCTTGGCTTTGGGCCTGGTACTTTTCAATATTTTTATCAATGATCTGGATGAAGGGGTAAATGGGCTACTCATTAAATTTGCTGATGATACCAAATTGGGAGGAGTGGCAAACACTCAAGAAGAGAAAGTTAAAATTCAACAAGACCTGAATACTCTGGAGAAGTGGGCGGTTGTGAACAGGATGCAATTCAACATAGATAAGTGCACAGTATTACATCTGGGCCACAAAAATGTCAAGCACAAATACAGGAGGAGGGATACACTTCTGGGTAGTAGTGTATGCAGAAGAGATCTTGGAGTAAGAGTGGACTGTAAACTAAATATGAATAGTCAGTGTGATGCGGTGGAAAAAAGGCAAACTCAGTCTTGGGTTGTATCAAAAGGACCATTGCATCAAAATCGCAGGAGGTCATAGTCTCTCTTTATACTGCCTTAGTCAGGCCGCACCTGGAGTACTGTGTGCAGCTCTGGAGGCCTCATTACAAAAAGGATGTGGACAAAATTGAGAGGGTGCAGAAGAGAATGACGAGAATGATCAGGGGTCTGGAGACTGAGCCCTACGAGGAAAGGCTGAGGGCTTTGGGAATGTTTAGTTTGGAGAAAAAGAGATTGAGGGGGGACATGATTGCTCTCTTTAAATATTTGAAAGGCTGTCATTTGGAGGAGGGCAAAGAGCTGTTCCAGTTGGCAGCAGAGGATAGGACTCAAAGCAACAGGCTTAAATTACATGCAGAAAGGTACCGACTGGATATTAGGAAAAGCTTTTTCATGGTCAGAGTAGTTCAAAGGAGGAATCAGCTGCCAAGGGAGGTGGTGAGCTCCCCTTTACTGGCAGTTTTCAAGAAGAGGCTAGATGAATAGTAGTCAGGGATGCTTTAGGCTCATCCTGCATTAGGCAGGGGGTTGGACTAGAAGGTCTGTATGGCCCCTTCCAACTCTGTGATTCTGTGACTGTATACATCACATGCATGTGCAAGGATCATAAGGTGGGGCACTGGCACACATGTACATTCATTAAAACTTCTGAAAAAGTCTGTAAGCATTCCACCCATAGCTACATAGGTTCTGTATGTATGACCAGGGGCCCTCCAAAAGTTATTTGGAAAGTGCACAGGGATAGAACAGAGCCAGTGGAGCAGAGCCAGTAAGGATCCTGCTCCCCCCTATGTGTATTTATCACACGTGTAACATTGTATTTTCATTTATTATTTATTTAAAAGATTTTAATGCTACCTTTCCACCCAGCAGAGGTCTCCAAGGTAGCAAGGCAGCCCAGGCATTTTCAGCCCACGGTCATGTGCCGCCGCTGCAGAGCAATAAACTGATCCCTGAGTAGCTTTCACCATTCCATCACAAATAAGCACAGACTGATTAAAAGTCATGGGTGTCACTGGCTGAGGCAGTCATAATGGGAAGGAAGTTATTACCAGTACTTTCATAATTGCAAAGAGATGACAGAGCTGCAAGTGCAGAGGACTGGTGGATGGTGGGGTAACTGTTAGAGGGACTGGTTGGCAGGGGGCAGGGAAGTACAGGTACAGAGCCTGGTACAGGGACTGCTAGTGTCCAGACTCTCTGAACACTACCCTCTCTCATACTTGAGGTACCATGACATCCTTCATCCATCCTCCCAGCAGTTTAAAAATCTTTAATGGAAGTTGCTGCAGGACTGAATTAGGGGGGCTATTTGTTCTCCTTCATATTGTTTCACTGATTAATACCACCCCATCTCCAGTGCTGTAGCC
Source organism: Eublepharis macularius (assembly GCF_028583425.1). NCBI lineage: Eukaryota > Metazoa > Chordata > Lepidosauria > Squamata > Eublepharidae > Eublepharis > Eublepharis macularius. Next base: position 93,180,842 of record NC_072792.1, read on the forward strand.
GAGACCTTGAACAAAGGAAAATAGAGGGGGGAAACACAGGTGCCCAGTCTTTTCCCATTTACAGCTAATAGTTGCCCTGTGGGAAGAGGGAGTGATAGCTGAAACGTGCAAGGGTAGAAAGTTTAAAAGTCTTCTTCCCATTCAGATCAGGGCCACACACACAGCTGTCATGAAACATATGCTTAAATGATTTGTAGTATGCACATACCTCATGTACCTCTGTCTGCAAGAAAGAGCCAGTGTGCATTCACTTTACAAGTGAAACTGAGGATGAGTACCCAGATAAACGTGTGGTTTCAATTGCATGTTTGGCTGTATATGTAACATGAGATGCACATGGAAAGAAAAATCAAGTGTATACTGTACATAGATGGTACGTGTATTCACTGTAACTTGTGAACAGGGATACAGAAGTGAAGGAAGCAGGATATAAGGTATAAGAAGTGCTAAACGTTGCTGGATGTTGCTTTTTCCACACCTTCCTTTTCCTTGGAGATCTTGAGTAAGTCAGAGAAATTTAACAGTTCTAAATTTACATACATGGGGTGTTGTAACCCCCAACATTCTCCTATACTAACTATCTCTGATTCTTCATTCAGTGAGCAGCCATATATTTCTTTCTGCTTCTGCCAATTAACATTTGGCAACCAGTGGAATTAAAAGGTTGGTGAAGAATTGTTCTCCATTTTTAAATTACCCCATTCATTAATGCTATGTACAGTCTGTCAGAAATGTCAGGGTTCACCACACACACAAATGAAACGAGGCTGGTCAGGAAATGGGTTTTTATTAAAAGTTTTTCACTCCTTTGTCCCTTGAAAACCAGGACAAACCTTCAAATGTTTGTCTTGTCTAGGGCTGCCAGCCAGCCAGAAAAAAGAAGAAAACCAGTGGTTTGCGGCCACCTGGATCTCATTTCTAGACATAAGACTAAAAACTGTTTTTCTTACCCCATCCAGTTTTCTTACTGACATTTATTTATTTATGCTTTTTGTACATGTGGATTATACAAGCAGGGAAAGGCACCACAAAAGTTGTGATTGTTTATAGAAAATTTACAATGGCTGCCACTCCTGCTAAAAACTTTTTTACACGATCATGAACCTGTCTGGGTTGTCAGGCAAGCCTGGCAACCAGTGGGGATGATACCCCAGTAAAACCATTATTTTGATTCAGCCAAGCAAGCTATATGTTTACTAAAGAAATTTGTAGCTCATAAAGGCCCTAGCAAACAGTATTTTTAAGCTATGTGTTTACTGTGAGCAATTCACAATAGCTTAGCTGCTCTGAAAAGACGTGTTTAGTTAAATTAAGATGCTGACAGCATGAAATCATGGCTCTGTCTTAGAGATAACAGCACAAGCAAGCACTGTGTGTGCTGGACACAGGCAGAAGAATGCTTGAGAGATAACAAGCTCAAACAATGGCTGATTTTATAGAGTCACACATGTGCTATATTAGAAGCTGATTCTGCATTTAAAAGCTGCACATGCATGCTAAATTTCTCATTGTGACATAACTGTCAACCAATCATGTTATAATCAATTATCATAAATGCTATAAAGGTTGTTCTGCTCAGGAGAGAGACTGAGGAAACCATTTTTTGGTATCAACTTGCCTAGGGTTCTCCTCTCCTTTCATTGCAATAAAAATTATTTTTTTAAAAAAAACACTCTATACTCCAGCCCTTGTCTAATTGGATAGGATGCAGAGAGTGAGCTGTTTCAGGCATAACAGGTGGGTTGGGAGCATGGACATGGGTGGGCATGCAATGTTGTCAATATCATTGACATCGCTACATCACTTCCAAAGGAGAGTTTCTGGTGATTTCTAGAGCTACTCTACATCACTTCCAACAAGTTTTCCTCAGAAGTGACATAGTAACATCAGCAATGTTGTTGTTTTCCCCTCCTACTGCAAAGCAGGCTGCCACTACAGCAGGAGGCCTAGCAACCCAATGTCTGACTCATGCAGAACCACTTGGGGGGCAGCAGGACAGCAGTCAGTCTAGCACACAGTCTATACCTCACATAATGATGTGTAACATACATTGGCAGCAGCCAGGACATACACAGCGGAATGAAAGAAGACTAACAAAGAGAAGCCACTTACTTCATCCTGCCACCACTGCCTGCTCAGATTTCTAGCTATGCTTCCCTGAGTTGCCTGAGGCAAGCTCACCAGCCTAGTGCCTGTTCATCTATCTGAAGATGGGCAGTGGCTCGTAGTTGTCTGGATCTGATTAATTCACGGCTGACCAAACTTTTTTGGCCTCAACATAAACTCGAATGAACTGAGATTGTGTCCCAAATATGCACAATAATCCCATCCCTCCATCTGAATGTCACTACTCCAGGAATTTATCACTGAAGAGGAAAAGTATAATTTGTATAAATACATAAATAAAAATAATTCATTGTGTCTTTTATGAAAAGTTGTCCACCATTACTGAGGAACTGCAAATAAGCGTCTGAGGAACTCCAGATTTCTCCAGAACACAGTTTTAAAATAATCAGTCTATAGGAAGGACTGTTAGAAATTCCCCTCAGTATTCAGACTCACCTAACTTAGTATTCAGCGGGTCTTACAATTCAAAGTTAGTGGGGCATGAGGAGGAAAGGGAAAATCCTTGATCCTGCTGTCACCTTGAGGAGATTGAGTCATGAATGCTTGGGAAGAGTCAAAGTGGTGTTTTTCCTGGCTAAAAGTAATATGCTGCTACAGCAGCCAATCTTGTTTCTAGACAACTGATCAGGTACCCACAGCTTTTAGCTAGGAGTTGGACATCTAAGCCTCTAGGGCTGATATTACCATATCATCTCTTTCACACTTTCCAGCCCAGCTGGTTATGTCCAAGAGACTCCTGCACGAGACATCATAAAATATCCACAGTGATAAAGAAATAAAACAATTGTACTACTCCACAATCTCCAAAACAAAAGGCCTAAGCAAATGAAATAACTGACATCCCATCATATTCAGACAAGCCTAGCCCTTTGCCATTAGAGAAGAAACAACACCCCCCCCCCCCCAGTCAAGATGTCACTGCAACACTACTATCTAATAGCACCAAATGCTGGTAGGAGGATATAATAAAAGAACAGAACCAAAAAACTCCACAAACCAAAATAAGAGATGGCATCCATTTGAGAATTCAGGTATATTCAGCAATAATTTGAGGTGATTAATAAAATTGTTTTACTAAAAGTGGTTCTCTCTCTACAGTAAAGTTGGCCAAAAACAAGAGTAACATGCGTAAGGAACAGAAACATGGGCACTGGAACCAGGTCAATAGAAATACCACAATCAAGCTCCTTAACATCAGCTCAAGGACTGCTCTCAATGCTTGTGGGCTCATTTGTATGTTCTGTTACTCTAGATTTTTTGAGAGGCATTTAAGGTAGCCAGCTGTATGTGCTTTCTGGATTTCTATTTTTCTTGACAACAACATGACCAACTGTCCCTGCAGAAACAATTATATCAACAAAACTATGGATTAAAAACAAGACCAAAAAAGCTGGCCCAGCAGCAGAGAAACATCATTAACAGAAAGCACAAAGGCTCATATGTACAACTTTTCCCAAAGGCCCTCCAAACAAACAGCTCTTAACAGATCACCAGAATGCCAAGAAAGGAAGAGAAAAATGAAGATTAGGAGGAAAGTAATTTCATAATTTGTGGGTAGCAGCTGGTTGACCACTGTGTGAAACAAGACAGTGAACTAGATAGACTATGGGTCTGTGCCCAAAGAACACTCCTTATGTTCTTAAGGGCCTGTCACATCAGCTTTCTCACCTCCATTCTACCAATACCTGCTGCTCTCAAGTTCCAAGTATGTCCAAATTAGATATTGTCTTTAAGGCCCTAAACAGCTTGAGAGACAAGATGGACCCTTGCTGTACTCCATAAAACAATGGCCGACGATGGAGCAATAGTCTCCTGAAACCACTTTTTAACACCTACCTACCAGGAAGGAGTAGAATGACAGCCTCACAATCCCATCCCTGCTGGCCCAAAAGGATATCGTACTAAAAAGGGCTGAAAGACATAGGAGAATTAGTAGAGGCATACTGCCAGGGCAACCAATGCCACTTCTGTCCTATACCCAAACTAGAAACTAGACTGAAAGCAATTCAGACAATCTGTTTTATCCAGAATTACCTGGATGCTGATTCACCACCATTATTTCAGCAATGCATGCCCCTCCAAAGGCAAATGGGAGGAAGGCCAATAGTTGATTAAATCTCTAATGGTGTGATTCAATGTGTATTGGCTCAGATTGCAATCTATCAAATTTTCTTTAAATGCTTCTTTGAAGGTGCTCAAAGCAGTGTATATGGCTCACCCTTCTCCATTCTATCCTCATAATAACCTTCTGATATAGGATAAGCTGAGAAGCAGTGGCTGGCCCAAAGTCACTAAATAAGTTTCTTGTTTGAATGGAGATTTCACCCTGGTTACACTTGCTTATGGTCCAGCATTCTAACCTCTATATCACAATGGCTCAAAGTTAATTTCTAATATCACTATACCTTGATTCAAAGATTCTTGCAAGAGAATACACATGGCTGCACATGAAAACAATAAGAGTGTGACATCTGCTAAAGAACTAGTTAGTATGAGATTTAGAGAGAGCCTGTAGGATTAGAGGCCACTCATGCAGAATTTAACCCTATTCAAACATTATAACCTAATGTGGATCGTTGGTGATGCCAGATGAGTGGGGAGTTAAAGAATTCTCTCACTCACTAGCTGTCTTATCAAAGTATTTAGAGTGTACAAAGACATTACCACTACAGTTTTGTAAAAAGCTAAAAGGGGGAACTCAAGACTGGTAGATGAAGAAGAAAATAGAAGTGGCTATTCTACCAATGCAATGCATCCATTTTTTCCCTTCCTTGATTATACTTGCAATCTTTTTCTGGGTCATTACCCATAATCCATAAAACTTGCTTTTTTAAGGCTATCATCTACCATGATTTCAAGGGGAAGAGGAAAGAGTTATACCTCTTGAAACAGATGCTTTCACATTTCTTTCCTATTAAATCATTCCTTTCCCACAATTAGCTGCAAACAGAATTCATACTTAGATTCCAGGTGGCATTTACATAACAATATAACCCACCATCCAAATCCAGCACTGTCAGCCCCCATGGACAAAATCCTACTAAATACTTATTGGAAGTTAGTTTTGGTCAACTTCTCCCTACAACTATCAGTTTAAATTGGTTACTTCGTTCACAGCTGCTTCTATTTATTCTCCTTAATTATCAATAATTTCCTGTTTATTCAGTTAGTTACAAATTTCCTGATTCAGTCCATTATTATCAGGTTTTGCCCCAAAGATTGGAACAGGGACTTCACTTAGTCCTTTTTATTTACAGCACATATTGCCCTCCTTTCCTCCAGTAAAGAAGATGCTGTTCTGTCAGCAGCACTACTGTTCTTTCAAGAGAATGGAGAATTATAGCCAGAACCTTATATACTAATATCAAAGTGCCCATGATCTGTGGATACTTAAATCTGGAGACTGGAACCATGAATGTTCAAGACAGATCTTGACACACCTAAAAATGTCCCAGGTTTGCAGAAAAATCTGAAATCTAAAAAGAAAAAAGATTGGGTTTTTAAAAACACCCCAGATATTAAAGGAACTCCTGTAGCTTTAACGAGATGCCCTCAATGGCTGTTGCTAGGCTGCTGTTAAAGAGACAGGATGAGTGCATTGGAGCTTGAATTTTCTTTGTGTGGAAGGATAGGGATCTACCTCTTCAGGTTCCAGGGCTGCTGCCAGGTTCTGGGGCCAAGCTATTATTTATTATTGGTACATTTACTGCTGCCTGCTCAGGTAGGGTTTCTGGGAGTGGTGCAGTAAGGGATCTTGATGGCTGGAGGAGAGCCTGCTGGCCCCCACGAACAACAAACATATTCATGACAGGATCATGTTCGTCAGTGTTCGTTGTTCATTGTTCGTGGATGGCAATGAACACCATGTCGTTTTTTTCCTGTTTGTGTCCACGTCTAGAGATGGGCACGATCCGCATTACGATCGAAAAAACCCCACGATAATGGCGATCACACGATCGTGACCCGGTGGATTGTTACTGTCCACGGCCAACGATCCAGCAATCGGGAGGGGCCTGGATCGGGGCGATCGGGCTCGGATCGGGTATCCAGACACTCAGGCACCAGCAATCTATTCCCCTGGCAACGGAGCCAGAGGAATGCCTGAGCTCTGTTTGCCCTCCTTCTGTCGCCCTGGAAACCCGAATGGAAGCCCAGCTTTCCTTGATCAGCAGGGCTTCCTTCCAACCATGGAGCAGCAAAGCAGTCACCAGTTGGGAGAAGACACCCAGGGGAGGGAGGGAGAAGGGGGTGTTCTGTAGCCATGGGCACTCCAATCTCATCCCTGCAAACCCTGATAGGCAGCTCTGACGGCCAAACACAGACGGCCAAACACAAACACAGATGCCGTCGGCATCACTCACTGTTCCTGTGTCGCTGGGAACAGCGGGGCGCCCCTCCGCTTTTGCCTCCACGATCCACGGATCGGGAACGGGAGATGCTCGGTGCAGGACGTTAAATCGGGATCATCACTGGCGCCAATCCACAATCAGCTTGATCGTTAATTTTTTTTGGATCGTGCCCATCTCTACCCACGTCTGCTCTTAATGCTAAATGACTTGCATGACTCACTCAGACCTGGCTTCTTGCTGCTGTTCAACAGCAGCCCCTCCAAGGCCAGTGTAGTGGTTAGAGTTTTGGAGTAGGATGTGGGAAACCCAAGTTCAAATCATCAAAGCTCACTAGGTAATTTTGATCCAGTCACATACTCTTAGCCTAACGTACCTCTCAGAGTTGTTGTGATGATATAATATGGAGGCAAGGAGAATGATGTAAGCTGCTTTGGGTTCTCACTATGGAGAAAGGCAGTATGAAGCAAATTAGTAAATAGAGATGAAAACGGGAGATGGGCAAAAGATAAGTTGTTTAATGGGTTTGAAGGAGTGAAAAACATAGGGAAAGGTGAGTAAATGGGGGTTACCAGGAGGAGGAAAAGAGGAAATAGTGTACGGAAGGGATACAGGGGGAAATGAAGTACCCTACACTAGTGCTTGCAGGTTCCCCACCATGCAACTGGGCCTTAGGGGAGAGGCTGCCTGGGGTAGAAGGGAGAAAAGTGAAAGTAAGGGGACACAAAGACAGATGGGAAGGAGAAACGGAAGTAGGAAAGGGGGAGAGGTTATGAAGGGCAGGGAAGAGAAGGAGGTCATGGTGTGGGAGGAGAACATGAGGAGAACATATCTGTAGACCCTGCAAGTCCTTGAAGGTCCTCCAATTGTCCTAATCTAATAGATAATGAATGATATAGTCTGTCTGTTAGGAAGACTTTCTATGGAGAAATTATCTCTAAGAAAAGTCTAGAACCAGCAGGGCTTTTTTTCAGCGGGAACGCAGTGGAATGGAATTCCAGAACCTCTTGAAAATGGTCACATGGCTGGTGGCCCCGCCCCCGATCTTCAGACAGAGGGGAGTTTAGATTGCCCTCCATGCCGCTCCAGCAGCGTGGAGGGCAATCTAAACTCCCCTCTGTCTGGAGATCAGGGGGTGGGGCCACCAGCCATGTGACCATTTTCTCCGAGGGCAACCCACTGAGTTCCACCACCTCTTTTCCCAGAAAAAAAGCCCTGAGAACCAGCATGCCCCCAAGGTTTTTTTTTTATTCTTCCTCTTCCAAGTTTGTTCAGCCTTCCATGGCTGTGCTCACTCCAAATCTCATACCAATTAGCTCTTTGGAATTTTTGTATGCAGCTGGTTGATTAGTCCTTAGTGGTTGCTGTTTCTTTTATTGCAGTGAGTTAATGCTATAATATTGGATATTTATTGTTATATGGCTTTATTGCAATTACAATTTGCTAGTTTCCTCAAGACTCTATGAAATGAGAGCATAAGGTATTCATATTCTAAATGAGCAAACAAATAAAATAAATAATTCCTCTTCTGCTTTTACTACAGAGAAATATGTATTAAAGCCCTCAACATTGTGATTGCATAATGTGTTTAAGTATTGTGTTCATCTTTGAACAAAAGTGATCCAAACAGGACTAGTATACTGATCTTAGATCTAATAAACGTGCGGTTGTATGCCTCTGACTTTGAGCATAATTGTAGGGCCAGCTTTCCTTTCAAGACAATGCATATTATTTACAGTGCCATCCTAAGAACACTTTCCTGGGATAAGTCCCATTGAAGAGACTCAAATAGGATTCTGAGTAGATGTGTGACGGACAGGACTGGCTCCAGCTCCGCCTCTCCTGAGGGACAGCCAATGGGAGCGGGTGGAATGCTGGGCCAATCAGAGTTGATTGGAGGGGAAAGTGGGCTTTTGGAGACTGAGAGGGAGAGGGGGGTTTGAGACACTTCTCAGAGAGGAAGCAGAAAGATAGCTGGCTGCTAATCTGTTCTTTTACTTTGAAACCTTTCCTGTTCAACTCCAGTATGTTTGTTAGTTTAAAATCCATTCACTCCTATGTTCCTTCTTATAAATAAAGTTTATTTTTGTTTGGTTTAATCCTGCCTGGCCTGAAGCTGTTAGCTGAGGGGGAAATAAGACACAGACACAAATGCTCTGGCCGCATGGAAAGGGCCTAGTGTATTAAATGGTACCAGTGTATATTGAGGAAAAGTAATCTCTTGAGTTCCCTTTTCCCCAATAGCCCTGAGCTGTAGCTAAGTGAGGGGAGGCAAACACAGGGAACTGTCTGTCCTGTGGAGCCCCTGGAAAAGGAGAGGGGATGCTGTGAGGATTTGGGTCAGGGTTCTTTGCCTGCTGTAGTGGAGACTAGACAAGTGGCATGTGGCGGGTGGACTCCTTGCCCTTGCCTACCTGGGTGGGAGGAGTGTGAAAGGCTTGTGTGTGTTTTTATGAGGTTGGGTCTACCCACACCCATATCCATCATTATAATGTTTAGGACTGGCAGTGTTGAAGAGCATGGAACTTACTCCCAGGAAACTATTCTTAGAATTGCATTATTAGAATCACTGCATGCCACTGGTCCTTATGTTAATGCTGCAGATGTCTGTGTTCTAATGTCTTGATGATTGCTAAGGGGTAGCCATGCTAGTCTGTCCAGCAGCACCTTAAAGACTAACAAACATTTATTTCAATATTAGCTTTCATGAGCCACAGTTCATGAAAGCTAATATTGAAATAGCTATGCGAAGGAAAGATTGTACTGGAAAACCTTCTCTGTAAGAGTTCCCAGTACAATTTTCCCTGCACATTTCTGTCCAAAGAAGTGATCTGTGACTCACAAAAACTCATATTGAAATAAATTAAGGCAGGGCCCCCCAATCTTTTTGAGCTGGCAGGTACCTTTGCAATATTGAGATGGTATGGTGATGGCCATCCTGAAGTAGCTGCTGCAGTATGCAAAACCAAACCCCAAATGCCTGCTATAGAAGGTGGAGCCAAGTGCAATCCCTCCCTCCTCAGTTTGCAAAAGAATTGCAGAAAGTGAAATTTAAAAAGGAAGGAAAGTGCGAGGGGCTGTCGAAGAAAGCGTTTGAGAATTAAAAAGAAATGAAGGGAAGTCTGAGGGTCGAATGGACTGTACATTGACTAAGGAAACCCTGGGTGCTTACCAATCTTCCTTATCCTCCAATGGCTGCAGTTGATATTGATGCCGTGGAAAACCCTTTCATTTGAATGAAGGTAGCAAACCCTGTCTTACAGTGGCCCTGCCCACTTTCTGAAAAGCTTGATGGGTGTTTAGGAGATGTACTGGCAGGTGCCATGGTGCCCATAGGCACCATGTTGGGGAACCCTGCTTTAAGGCAGTTTCAGGTGGGTAGCCGTGCTGGTCTGCAGCAGAAGAGCAAGATTTGGGTCCAGTAGCACCTTAAAGACCAACTAGATTTCCAAGGTATGAGCTTTCAAAAGTTAGAGCTCCCTCACTGGACTTTTGTTCTAATATCTTGATGTCATACATTTAATGCCTATGGCTGACTGAAAGTGTACCCTCTAGGGTTGCCAGGTCCCCTCGTCTTCTCAGCAGAAGGTGGGGGACCCGGCACCTACCTTCCTTGTTTTTTACGTGTGCACGCTCCCAGGCACGCTCCCAGGCCCACGTGATGATGTCACTTTCGGGAAATGACATCATTACGTGGGCCATGGCTACCCTGGGAGTGCTCCAGCACTTCATGGGGGTCCCGAATTGGGCCACTGCAGAGCAAGGGAGCGCTCCCATGCTCTGTAACAGCCCAATCCGGTTCTAAAACGGCCCAGAATGGGGCACTGCAGAGTACGGGAGTGCTCCTGTGCTCCACAGCAGCCCTATTTGGGCCTGATCCAAGCTAATTTGGTCCCGAATGGCCTGATTCAGGCCCAAATTGGGCCAGATCAGGTCTCTGTGGAGCGCAGGAGTACTCCCTGCTCTGCAGGGGCCCGGTCCAGCCCAAGTTGGGCCCGATCCAGGCCCAGATTGGGCCAATCGGGTGCCGTGCCACCCAGGAAGCCCATGCCTCCCCCGCCAGACAGGTAAGCGGGGATGGAGGGTGGAAGCGGGGGAACTGGTAACCCTAGTACTCTCAGTATATATTTTAGCCATGTCTACATTCTTTCACTATAGAAACCAGGTGAGAAAAGAAATTCCTTTTACAGCAGAAACTCATTACAGCACCAGTTATCTTAAACTCTCTGAAATTAAATGCCACCTTATACTAATAAGAAAATGTTCTCCTTGCTCCTGATTATTGGGTAGTCAGACGTTTTAAATGTTGAGTCAAATAAAGTTACTCTGTATAACAGAAAACAGAAAAAACAAATTTACAGCTCTATTCATCATCCAGTTCAATTGTTTGATGCTAAAATCCAGCCATTTCAAGAAGACAATCTTCTAATTAGAAAATGTTTAGACTAAGAGGCTCATCAGTTTCAATCCAAGGTTTTTAGTTCAAATAATCATTTGAACAGTATAAATACAGCTCTTAACAATGTTAATGTGTGACAGTTTTACCCTTTAGTTACTTTTTTTTGTGTACTATATTATCTATTATAGTAATATATTTTATATTATTATATTGTCTGTAGTGTACTTGTCTGTAATGAACCCTTTTGCTGCTGGATTGCCTTCCTATAACAAAATGCTATAAATATTTGTATTTTGATTGTTTTAATTTTATTGTGTACACTTGTGTGAGCAAAAGTTAAAAAATTAACACATGAAGCTACCTTATACCAAATATAATAACTGTCTACTCTGATTGGCATCAGCTCTTGAGACTCAGATGGAAGCCTATCATATCACCAACCACCTGACCCTTTTAACTGGAAAAGGATGGGGATTGAACCCAGGGCCTTCTGTATATAAAGCAGATGTTCTACCACTCTGCTTCAGCCATCCCTTATGATATATATGTTCTGTAAAATACATATGCACATCCCAATATAGGATTAAACCTTAAACATATTGAGTTTTTAAAGACTTAAATATATTGGTTGCAATTGATAAGCCTTACTCTGTACTGAATTATGGCTATAATGGTTAAAACATACCTACATTGTTAAAAAAAAGGTGGGGGAGGAGGGGAATAGAGAACTGGGAGGGGCTGCATAACATAGTATAGATCACAATAAAATATCTGTTTAAACTGGGTCCATATGTCTATGATAAGCAAAAGTTTACAATAGCTAGAGGCTTAAAGGAATACTTTTCCTTTGATATCAGAGGGCTTACATGCTTCACTTGAAGATGCCTCCTTGTTTATTCCTACTTGAATGCACGCTAGTGAACCAAGAAATAGCTTGCTAAAGTCTCATGAAATGAAATCCTTCCCTCAAGTCATAGTCAACTATGGGTTGACTGGTGGGTTTTCATTGCAAGAGACTAAGAGAGGTAGTTTGCCATTGCCTGTCTCTGCAACTCTGGTCTTTGTTGGAGGTCTCCTATCCAATTACTAACCAAGGCCAACCCTTCTTAGCTTCTGAGATCTGGTCTCATACCTACATCTTATTCTGATTGTGGTCATAAAACCAGTGTCAGTGTCAATTCCTGTTGCAATTGTATAGACAGCCAGTTACCTCAGTAGATCTAAGCAGTGTTTGCAGCTACTGTGGGACACAGAGCAGTCAGTATTAGACCAGCAGTGATGAGAAGAAAAGAGCCTCACCATAATACACAGACAGAGATTTCATGCCCTTACACCACTGACAGTATTTGATGCACATGGGGCCCACAGGGAGCTTTGGTAGACTTGGCCTCATGTAAATCAAATGCAACCTGTCCAGGACTTCTACTCATTTTCAGTCACTCTGCTCTAGAAGTTTCTTGAGGTTATGTCAGCCAGTTAGCAATGCAGCCACACAGTTATGTGCAAGCAGCAGCCAGTTTGTTTAGAAGTGTCTCTGTGACCGATTGCTGAGGCAGGACTGCAATTTGAGCTCATGTGGGAACTGGATATAAAAGGAAACAGTTCTTTCCCAGTTCCCACCTTCCAGTCTTCTGTTTGCATGCCCTTTGCTCACTCAGAACATAACGTCGGCTCACTTAGAGCAGATATGTCCCAAACTCACGCAGAAATCCAATATAAAAATTTGAAAATAAACTTGAAAATATTTTAAAGATAATTTTTGTGGGAGTTTTTTCTGTAATCTGTACTCACCTAACAAATATTTCTCAAAAGGAAAGACTGTTCCTCCCCACCACCACAAACAAATTAGCTCCAATAACAAAACTAACAAGCCTTAAAATAACAGGTAAAAATTGTGAAATGTACTTACATTAAGACATTTTTATATATAAGTATGGGAATGCACAACAACTACATTGCTTCAGTATACTTCTTTCCATGCTGAGTCTCTTGTAAAAAGTACAGAGTCTTTTGGCATAAAGACTAACGTACATTGTGGTGTAAGGTTTTGTGGACTTAATACCCACATACTCAAATGCATGTAGTTGCCACAGATGTACAGTGCAATCCTAAACAGAGTTACACCCCTTTAAGCCAAAAGATTTCAAAGGATTTAGAAAGGTGTGGCTCTGTTTAGGATTGTGAGGACAGCTGCCTTTCTGAAATTTGTAAAGATACCCAGGAGATGTTTTTCCTTTTCCATACTATAGGACGGTGTAGTACCACACCCCTTACTTAAGAAGTACTCCCCAGAGCTCCTGGAATCTGACAGATATGCATGGAAACATAAATCACATGAAAATACCTACCGCTGTAGACCCTGAGGATGTTGCTACAAACACTTTGATCACCATTTTGATGACAGCCACAGGGAACTAACAGCCCCAGCACGCCTGCTGTGTCAAGTAGTCACAAGAACAGGAACAGTGACCCAGGCATGCAGCAGCTCCACAAGCCGAGAGAAGAATCCCAACTGAATATCCACTTCACATCGGTCCAGCTGGAGCCCTGTCATTCGTCCCTGTTCCAGTTCATTGGTTCTTGGGTATTTTGAGAACGGCTAAGCCACCAGGCGATTGGCTGGTAACAGTATCCATTGCAGAGGGACTGACACCTGCCCCCAGACTCATCACTTTAGAGTGACAGGGTGACAGCCCTAAAAAGGCAAGGGACAGCAATAGACCAATCAGACAGGGCAAGAGGAGGAGAAGGGAGTACAGGGAAAGGAGAGAGCATTGCTAGAAGGGTTCACAATACAGGACCATGTTTAACAGACTTTTTTCCTTAATCAGCTTCTGGATTCAAGGATTTGTAGAGCCCCTTGTTAAAACAAAATGCTTCAGGCTGAATGTTTAATGTGGAAAACAGAACAAAAGCTTAATTTTTCCCTTTACAAAAATTTGAAAGAACTGTAGTGAAAATTGAATCTCACCCCCCACCCCCATACACACACAGTATATTGCCCCAGTTCCTGGATTTTAAAGCAACTTGTATATCAGAGTCTGTATTAGCACAGAAGACTGCCTTATATTGAGTTCGTCTGTTGGTCTATCAAGGTCAATATTGTTTACTTTGACTGGCACCAGCATTTCAGTGGTCTCACATCACCCACTACTTGCTACCTATTAACTAGAGATGTCAGAGATTGAACCTGGAGCCTCCTGCATAAAGTATAAGCAGATGCTCTACCACAGAGCCACCCTTTTGCATCCCAAACATTAAAATGATGACTCTCCATTTGAAATGCATTCCCCGGTGTCTCTCTCAGCCTACAGTAAAGTGGTAAGTGTTCATGGGGGTATATTTTATATCTTTTGTAAAAGACAGCATTTCACATAATAAACAGCTTCAAATGAATACCAAAAGCTGGCCAACAATACTGATGTATTTTTTCTCATTTTTTAAAAAGTATCAGAGCTATTTCTCCAACGCATGTGGAAAATTTCTCATATTATGGAGACATCCAAGCCAAAGAAATGCATGTTCTAATTTACAGCAAAAACAAAAGGTAATCTTGTAGCAATTTACAGACCAGCAGATATATTGTGGACTAGCAGTCCATTTTTGCAGTCTGGAGCTCACTTTATCAGATGCATGGAGTGGTAGAAATATACATGTGGGTCTAGGGGGAAAAATGTAAACAGTTGTGTCAGAAGGACATGAAATGCAAGAGTAACTCTTCTAAACCAAGCTCAAATATATGCAAGAAAAAGCACAACGACCATGTCCAATGGTAGTAATTTACAAACACAGTATTTCTGGGTAAACTAAGCTGTCTTTACACCTATGATGACTGAGAAAACATTTTTAACTGTTCCGGCCTCAGGTAATATGATCAAATTTCCTAATAAATTCTGAATCACAGTTAGAGATTTTAAGTCACACTGAAACTCCGATACTATCAAGCAGTGATCTGGAAAGAGGAAACAAGAAACAAAAAAACCCTAGAGTTCCCCGCCATTTTATAGCTCAGCAATATTAGAAGCCAGAAAAATATCTCCCTCAAGCTATCCTGCAGATGTTTTGTAATCTAGCTAATATGAAGTGGTTTTCCCTACATGGAGTTCAAAAACAATTATTGTCAGTGTTTAATGGTATTTGATGGTGCTTGATGGCCCTTGATGCAGCCTGGAATATGCTTAGCATGCAGTACTATCTAATCTAATGAACAGTGCAGTCCTACGTGGGGTCCCTGAAAGTGTTTAGGAAACTTACAACCCTCTATGATGGTGGATCTGCCCATTACGCATTGTAAACCTGACTTATGTTGGCAGTGATTTTTGGCGCCACTGTGCCAGGGTTCTCCACCACAGCCAGGCGAGGGCAGATCTTCAGTGTAAATCCCTGTGCTGATGGACTGGGGGTGGGTGGGTTGAGGGCTGGGGGAGTGAGTCAGCTCCCTGAGCCATTTCTGGCTTGGAAATGCCCCCTGCAGAGGCGATAAGTTACGCCACAAAAATAATGTTGTAGCCCATAGGCACCCATTGTGCAGGAAAAGTAGCTTCTTCCCCATGCCTGGCCCCACCCAAACAGCCAAGAAGGGCATAAAATGCCACCTAGAACCACGACCAATCTGCATATGCCCCTGTGATTGGCCTGGCACCCAATCCACAACCCCTCCCCAATAAATTTCAGCCAGGGCACCCATTAAGTGTGGACATGGCACAAAGCTCTGCTGAGAGACCTGTGCCAGGGGGACTTAAAACACGAGGCAGGAGAGAGTACACATGGTGGTGGGGCAAGAGCACTCACACAGGAGAGGAGAGCTAAGTCTAGAATGTCTGACTAACAACCCCCATTCAAATTCCCTTACAGGTTACCTATCTCCAGAGTCGAGGCTCATGGGGCAAGCATGCAATGACAGGTAAGACGGAGCTGTGGAGCCAGTTGCCCTGGCTCACTTCTCCACAACTTTCCCCATATATGGGCCAGTGCCTCCCTCCGAACACGGGGCTCTGTAGTTGAGGCTGGCTGGTGTCCAGGGGAACAGCCCGTCCTTGAGACCCCATGTTCCATGCCTGCCAGAGTGGCAGTTGCCCAGGAAGCCACACTCATCAGAGCTGCCTTGGATGAGGTGGTGGGGAGGCTAGCAACTCATGTTGGGGCTGTATTGCAGACTCCCTCAGCTACATTTCCCCTTGTGCAGAGAAGACAGCATGGCTATGGGTCAGGGTGACTGGGTGCTCACTCTTGTAACTCCCCTGTGAGGATGGCCATGCAACCCTTTGACTGGTTGCCTCACAGAATCAGACTTGCAAGCAGCTGTGGCAGTAGTGAAACAGCCTGATGCCGTCAAGGAGCACTTTCTCACCAGAGGAGCATTCAACATCTGGTTGCCAGCAGCACCTATGACAACAGAGCCACTGCCTCTAATCAGGGACAGTCTTCCAGGATGTGGCAGACCTGGCTGTGGCTTGTGTGAGATGAAGCCCCTAGCCACACATGTCTCTGCTTCTCTTTCAAGTAGATTGTGACCTGTCAGGGGGGCTGAGGACCATGGGTGTTCCAGACCCCAGTGATCTTTCTCAACTACCTTTCCAACCCAGCCCCAGGAGAAGTTCTCCAGGCAGCCTGCAATTCAACTTCATTCCTGAGAAAACAGCAAGCGGAATGGCTATCCTGGACTCAATCCTTCCCGGGCAAGGGAAGTTGGCAACATGCGTCCAAACATCCTCTTCACTTTTGGCAGTTCAATAAAGTCTATGTTGAACAACTCCCTTCCTGTCTGTTTGTTTGGCTGTGAATGACAGTAGCTCTCCCTCCTCACTTCCCCATAGGGCTGCCCTTTTACACATCGCAGAGAATTGGTTCTGGGTTGGTAAGGATAGGGTGGCCCCAAAGAGGCTCCAGGTGCCTCTGCAGCCAAAAAAAGAAGGGATCCAGTGGCACCTTGGAGGCTCCAGCCCTACTAAGCTTCCCTCTCCCCCTTCATAGAATCATAGAAACAGAGTTAGAAGAGGCCTTACAGACGATCTAGTCCAAACCCCCTACCCAATGCAGGAACGTCCTAAAGCATCCTCAACAACTACTTGTCCAGCTGCTCCTTGAAGACTGCCAATGAAGGGGAACCCACCACATCCCTAGGCAGCTGATTCCTCTGCTGAACTGTTTTTCATGTGAAGAAGTTTTTCCTAATGTCCAGCCATTACCTTCTCTCCTGTAGATTAAACCCATTGTTTCAAGTCCTATCCTCTGTTGCCAATAGGAACAGCTCCCTTACCTCCTCTAAGTGACAGCCTTTAAAAAACTTAAAGAGAGTAATTATGTCTCCCTTCAACTTCCTCTTCTTCAAACTGAACATTGCCAGGTCCCTCAGCCTTTCCTTGTAGGGCTTGGTCCCCAGGCCCCTGATCGTTGTGGTTGCTCTCCTCTGCATCCATTCCAATTTGTCCACATCCTTTCTGAAGTGAGGTCTCCAGAACTGCATACAATACTCCTCATGGGGCCTGACCAACACAGTATATAATGGGACAATGACATCCTGTGATTCGGACGTTATGCCTTTGATCATACACCCCAAGATTGTGTTAGTCTTTTTTGCTGCTGCAGCTCACTGACTGATATTTAGCTTCCTGTCCACCTGTATCCCAAGATCATGTTTACACACACTGCTACCCAGAAGTGCATCCCTCATCCAGTATGCATATTTTGCATTTTTGTTATCCAGGTGGAGAACCTAGCACGTATCCATGTTAAATCAAATCTTATTTAAATGTGCCCACTTCCCCAGTGTGTTCAGATCTTGTAGAAGTCTATCCCTGCCGTCAAGGGTGTTTGCTACTCCTCCCAGTTTGGTGTCATCTGCAAATTTAATGAGTAATCCCTTCACATCCTCTTCCAGATCATTTATAAAAATATTGAAAAGCACTGGGGCCAGAACTGAACCCTGTGGCACTCCACTGGACACCTCTATCTAATCAGATGTGATGCCATTGGAAACTATACTTTGCATATGGTTATCCAGCCAGTTCCCTAACCATCTAACAATCCTAGAGTCCAGTCCACAGTCTACCATTTTCCCCATCAGAACACATGAAGAACCTTGTTAAAACCTTTATGAAATCCAGATAAACTGCATCGACAGCATTCCAGCGATCCAGTAAGCCTCTCAACTGATCGTAGAATGAGATGAGATTGGTCTGGCAGGACGTGTTGAGGACAAATCCATGCTGACTTATTTATTTTATTAAATTTATAATCCACTGTCCCCACAAGTGGGATCAGAACGAGTTAACATCAATCAGTAAAATTACTGTAAAAAAGGTTAAATACATAAGCACATTTAAATACATTAAAACATGAAAAATCAGTGCATAAAAATCAGTACAAGAGGCAGCAATTCTTCACAAGAGCCCACAAACCAAACCAAACCTAGTACATCCCATGGGGTGAGTGATGGCATATATAATAGGTGGGTCAGCAGACAATCGAGAGGGCTACATTCCCTGTTCAGCAGGAGATCAGCAAAAAGGAGCTCATCCAGCCCCGACCTCAACCATATGCCTGGTGGAACATCTCTGTCCTGCAGGCCTGCTGGAAAGATAGTAAATCTTGCCAAGCCCTGGTTTCAGTGGACAGAGAGTTCGACCAGGTGGGTGCAAGGACCAAAAAAGCCCTGGCCCTGGTTGAGGCCAGGCAAGCATCCTTGCGGCCAGGGACCACCAACAGTTGTTTATGAGCTAACCTGAGTACCCTCTGGGGAACGTATGCTGAGAGATGGTTCCACAGATATGGCTGTCCGAGTCTGTTAAGGGCTTTATAGGTTAATACCAACACCTTGAACCTGATCCGGAACTAGGCTTCCCATTCCCCTGCCAGGGGCGGGGGATCCCCTGCTCCCACCTCCTCACCCCACCCCCACTTACCTTGCCAGTGAGGGGGGCGCAGTGCACCCCCGACTGGTGCAGCACGCTCCTGCACCCCGCAATGGGCCCATTTTGGGCCCACCGGTGGTGGTGGTGGGGAGATTCAGCCGTTTGCTGAGCGCAGGAGTGTTCCCGGGCTGCCCTTTGACCCATGTGATGACATCACTTCCAGGATGCGACATCATTCCGCATGCCAGG
This sequence comes from Eublepharis macularius, assembly GCF_028583425.1. Classification (NCBI taxonomy): domain Eukaryota; kingdom Metazoa; phylum Chordata; class Lepidosauria; order Squamata; family Eublepharidae; genus Eublepharis; species Eublepharis macularius. Next base: position 93,199,816 of record NC_072792.1, read on the forward strand.
GGCACGTGCGCGCTGTGCGCGTGCACAAAGAAAACCACAGGAGCCTCTGAGAGGTAAGTTCCAGGCTCCCAGGCTCCCACTGGGGGACTCAAGGGACCTGGCAACCCTATCCGGAACTCCACTGGGAGCCAGTGCAGCTGATGCAGAACAGATGTTTTATGCACCCTATATTGTGTGTCCTCACGAGGATGCACGCAGCAGCATTCTGAACTTGTTGCAACTTCTGGACCAGACTCAAGGGAAGCCCTGCATAGAGCGAGTTTCAGTAGTCTAATCTGGAGGTGACTGTTGCTTGGATCACTGCCGTTAGGTCATGGGTCAAGAGGTAAGGGAAAAGCTGCCTTACCTTCCGCAGATGGAAAAAAGCAGATCTGGCAATCGCAATGATCTGAGTCTCCATTGATAGGGTGGCATCCAAGATCATTCCCAGTAAAGTTGATTAGTCTTAAAGGTGCTACTGGACTCTTTACTACTTTGCTACTACAGATTAACATGGCCAACTCCTCTGGATTTTTAGGAGAGTCCACCCTTCACTTGCTCCTTTCTGTTTCAGCATTCCTGTCCCTGGAATAACTCTTCATCATATCTCTAAGTTTATTGGATTTTGCCCTACTAAAATCTAACCTGCGCATTTGGCTACAAACTCCCTTGGTACCTCACAGCAAAAGGACTTCTAGGAGGGCATGATCACTTCTCCATAAGGTTCCCACCACCATAACCCTGTCAATCAACTCTTTCTTGTTGATTAATATCAAGTCCAGTATGGCTAAGTCCCTTGTCTCTTTCTCCACCATTTGAGAAAGGAATTGTTGGCCAGGCTGGTCAGGAAATTTCATGACCCTTGACACATAGCAAAGTTGATATTCCAGCAGACATCAGGGAAGTTGAATTATTCCATAACTACAAGGTCATGTTCCCTTCTACCCCTCAAATTCACTCTGGGCTGCAGGGTGGGACTTGGAGTACTGCCTGTGTGTCTGGTGGGTGGAGGTGTGTGCTATGGAGGATTCTTATTCTCCAACTGCACTGCTGGCATCTGATCAGCCAGGCAGAAGATCGTTGCATGTGGGGGGTGAGGTTGATGCTGGGATGTGGGGGAGGGATATGGAGCGACATCCCAGGATTTCTGGGACTCTTCCCCTGCAAGGCCAAACCACTCCCACTTTTGTTGTTTGTGGAGTCAGGGATGGACTTCAAGAATCTTGCACTGGGGATGGGATGATGCCCCCCTGAGCACTTGTGGGGGGGCTGTCATTTCACTCTGGGGGATGTTATCCCAGCACTGGAGCATGACTCTCAAGATCCACCCCATATTTTCTTTGCATCTTTTTGATGCAGTAATATATTTCAATGAATCCATTGCATGTTGATGGGCATTCGTGCCTCATATCATATCCAATGGGCCTTCAGGCCTCTCCCATTGTTTCCAATAGGCATTTTCATCATTCATTTCAGAACACCCTCCGACACTTATCTCTCAGGAGTTGCCCGTCTGAGACTTGGGAGGCTGATCCTGAGAGCCCGGGCTGTGGATGCGACCCTCACCAAGTCCCGTTGCTTTTCTAGTCTTACTTTTTTGGGAAGGGTGCATGTTTCTCAGAGCAGGTGGGGGGGATTTGTAAGCAAGCGGTGCTTCAGCTGCCAGCCTGGGCTTTGTCAGAAATGGGAGCTGGGCAAACGGATGGATGGGTGCCCTGTCTGCACCTTCAGTGTAACTCCTCCCCCCAACAGGGCGGGGCTTCTCTCGAGGAAGGTGCCTCTGTTGGGGTGTGGCAAGCCTGATTGCAGGTGTCCTTCTGCCCTATTTACTTATTTTCTGCTGGGCAAGGAAGTAGCATTGGCAGCTGGCAACAGCAAATGCAGCCTGGCCTGCCGAGTGGCTATGCCTTTCCCTGCCTCATACAGAGGTGTCAACTGCAGCTGCCCTGCAATCGGTGAATTCTGTTGGTGTTGCCAGGACAACTAGTGAACATTCTCTTCTGGCCGCACCTGGCCGAACTTGCCATGCCAACATTGTGTGCTTGTGAAAGTCCTTTCAGAGGGAATGAGTGGCACCAGGGAGGTGAGGCTTAGGATTTCACTGCCCATCTACAAATCTTCTTGCACTCCATTTCAATGCTGTTATTAGCCATATACTAGAGCAGGAGACCCAAAATATCTTTTTTTTCCCCCACTTCCCCATTTGTTTTTATGTACTGAACATTTAGCATGAGGAATTGTTCTGTGGATCTTGAAAGCTTGCCCACTACTTGATGTTTTCGTTGGTCCTTAACAAAAGTATTACACTCCTGCTGCATTTTAATGGATCCATATGGTTGCTTGCTGTTTTTATTATTTTCAGTATGTCAATTCATTCAGAACCTTTGCCCTAATTTGAATGCAAACGAGCTTAGATTCTTTAAACCTAAAACATCCCTGAAGATCTACAGCGTGTTCTATGTGACACTTATTTATTTAATTGCTTCATTTCTGCCTTTCCAGTGTCTTCCACCTGAGGATGGGATTTTGTGGTTTCCCCATTGGTGCAGCAGCAACAGGGCTTTCACATAGCAGGTTTCTCCACAGTCACCCTGCCCTTCTCTCCTGTAAGCGGCCACCACCTCCCCTGGGCCACCATGGCTTTTGCAATTTTTTTAAAATGGCACTACAAAATTGTTCTATCAATATACCAGTGTAATTACAGGTGAAACAGATTCTCTGAATTACCAGCTTTCGTGGGTTTTTTTTAAAAGGAAGTCTCCCTTCCTTTGTGGAGATATTTCTTTTTCCTCATATCCTTTAAAAAAATGAAAACTAGAATTCAGAGGATCTGCTATACCTATTGTTACAAGCCTCTCTAATTGATATCACATAGGCTTGAAAATCCAAATTTTCTCTCATACACACCAGCCATCCAGGCTTTACTATAATCTTTCTCAAAACTTTGAGAAAGTTCAAAGAAAAAACTCCAGAGATGCACAAATGCACCTTAATGCTGTGGGAAAGCAAGGGGGGGGGGCTACTTCCTCAAAGCATTGAACTCAGGGCAGATAACCCATGTGGAAGATTCATAGTGGATGCAAAAAAGATAGTATAATACAAACAAACAGCGTACTAAAACTGGATTATGTAAACAGATAACCATGAAATAAAAATACATTCAATAAACAATACAAAGAAGCAAACTGTCTACATTTTAAGACATCAGAAATACACTCACCTATACCTTTTCTAAAACGAGTTCTCTTGAACAATCCCATTTTACTGAACGTTTCCACATTAAACTACCTACTAACGTTTTTAAAGAGTTTTTTAAGTTGTTGTATAATCACAGAAACAGTTGACCCTGTTGCGCTGTTCTCCCTGTCAAAGCCCTGTGGAGGGATCGCTTGGAAACCCCAGAGGTCTGGAACAGGACTTCCTTGCCACTTTTGTTCTATTAATCTCCTACAAGTTCCATGAGTCTCCGCGAAGTTCTTCTGTTGCCATAGGGATCTGAAAACAACGTCTTCTTCCAGTGCCTTCGGACTACCAGGTAACGTGAACAGAGCGGCTGGGGCTGGAAACTTCTCTCCGGGCACGGGAGAAGGAGACCTGGCGTTTAGTGAGGCTGTCTAAGTTGTGCGGGGGGGGGGGGGTGTTTATTGGTTAGGAGAGGGGTTAATACACACGGAGGAAATATGACCTGTGGAAGTTTCCCTCTTGGATGCAGTGTGAGGGAAGCAGCTCTCTTACCCCGCCTTTAAACTTGTTGGAATTGCCTGAATGCGGCTTTGCTCTTACATTGTCCCATGGTTCCCGCAAACCCCACAGCAGAGAAGTGAGTACTCCTGCCCCTGTAGATTTGCAGCGTTATGTACATATCTCCGTTGGATCACTGAAATCATTGAAAAACAGTTTTTCCTACCTTATAATATATTTGATTTCTAAAACTTGTTTGACCTTAGACAGTCATTGGATCCTACTAAATGTCTCAGTTCGCACTTTGCCTTTGTCAGAACTCCTTTGATAATAATACAAATGCCTGTCTTTTCCATCTCCTCTTTCTGACCCTCCTACTACTGCATATTTGTCTTATCCCTGCTTTTTTGTTCATTATCATGTGTAACTTTCAGTTTCTCTGTTACTTCATTTTTATATCTTTCATGCCCTTTTAACTTGTGCTTTCTGCTGCTAAGCCTTTGCAAAATAAAGATCTACTCATGTTTCTTATGTCCTTTTAAACATTCGTTTATATACAAATTGACCGTTCTTCAAGCTAAGCATGTTTTAAAAGTTATTAAAACGAATGCATAAAATTCGGGATTGCTGGTTCTTTGTGGGCTTCTGCAGTAGCAAGGAATAACTTGCCACTTCCCCACCCATCCAGTATTTTCCTGGGGACAAACAGCCTGAGGGAAGAGTTTATGTAGTTTTAACTATTTGGCTGCATATATGATTTGCATATGATTAGCCCCCACTCCCAAGATCATAGGCCAGATTTTGTGCCCTGAGAATCGCTGTGCTGGAAACATGTACTCTATCATATGTGTACATGCCATCTTCAGAAAATAAATCATATAGCATATGACACATATTTTAAGAAGGTTTATCGGTAAGGAATCAAGCGAAGGGAAAAGATCCACTTACCAGAGCATAAAGTCTGAACCCCTGAGTTAGCAGTAACATATACCATGATTTCCAATTCTAATTTAAATATTATGGGGGGGTTGTAGTTTTATACATAACTGGCAATTTTTCCAACTTCCAGTAGGTTGTATATCTTATCAATCACTATGTACTCTAACAATGGAATAACAGCTTCAGATGACTGTTGCTTCCATTTTAAAGTCCAAGAAGATGATGAATATGAACTATATGCAAGAAATGAAAGCTTGAATGATTCTCCTAGTAGAATCTATAAGGGCACCCGAAGCAACAGTACTAATAAAGTTAATAACTGTAGCATATCTACCAGTCAGTGTGTAAGTGGATGTTTTCAGCTTGACCATTCCAATGACTTTCATGCCAATGATTCAAGAAGAGCTAGCAGCAATAGCAGTAGTTGTTCAGAACAGAACAACTGTGGAAGTTCTCAGCAGTGCCATTGTGAAGACTTTGCCAGGTACTCTTCAGAAAGCATTAGGAGCAACAGTAGAAGCAGCAGCAGCAGCAGCAGCAGTAGCAGCAGCAGCAGCGGCAATCATTTAAACCAACCAGAAACCAAGAAGGAGAAATTACCAAAAGAGAAAAAGGAAAATGATTACCAAGCAAAAGGTAAGAAGACATTTGACAGTTCTGATCATTACTGAGTTGGCTTGTCGATGGCAAATTACAGCTGTATTAATGAAATTCATGGCTTGGGTAGCTTACTGGCTATTGTGGTACTTCTTATCTTGATAAAAAGTCCCTTCAGCTGCATCAAATATTATATTTACCTACCTGGAAACCACCTCTGTAATATGAAAAAAGGATTAAATCAATGTGATAGACCTTCAGGTATTCATGACCATACTTGCTCTGTTATATTTCACATAATAGAGGCCTGTATTTTGGTTAGTTTGTCGGCCTAGGAAAAGGGAGACCTGAGTTCAAGACCCCATTAGGTTGATTTTGAACCAGTTATGATCTTGCAGTCTAATCTCACAGGATTATTGTGAGGATAAAAGGGGGACACCATGTGTACTACCCAGAATACTTTAGATAAAAGGTGAAATTAGATAATTTCAGAGAATTACTAAAAGCAAATCATCATCAGCTAATTGCATAGGGGCGGGGGAATAGGAAAAATGTGTCAAGTGGGAAGTGATAGTACACTAGAATCAGAAAATTTAGAGTTACCTTTTATTCTAGCTCATTGTTGTACATTGTTTAACTCAGTTCATTAAATGTGTCTTGTCATTTCATTCAGAAAAGTTTGAAGGCTTTCTCAATCCTAAGAAGTCTTTGTCCAGCTTAGATGGATATTCCACTAGAGGAAAAGCCACTTAAATTGAAGAAAGTTGTATTCTAACCACCTTTCGCCTTCCCACCTTTCCTGCTGGAACTTACAGAAAATATTTTTTTTAAAAAAACCTGTGCTTACATACTGCTTTTCTAGAAAGATTAGTGCCTAGGGTTGTCAGATCCCCCCTGTCCTCCCAGTGGGAGATGAGGGACCCGCTACCTTCTTGCTCTGCTTTCTTTCACATGTACACTTTGCGCGCACGCGCACACTCCTGAGCCCATGCAGTGATGTCACTTCTGGGAAGTGACATCATTGTGTGGTCTGTAGCTGCCCTGGGAGCGCTCCTGCGCACCATGGGGGAGGCCGAATCAGGCCTGAATCAGGCTGGATTTGGGCTGATTCGGCCCAGATCAGGCCGCAGTGGAGCGTGGGAGCGCTCCTGCGCTCTGCAGCAGCCCAATCTTGGCCAATCAAGGCCCAAATCAGCCTGGATCAGCCCCAAATTGACTCCGCAGCAGCCTGATCTGGCCAAATTCATTGCAGAGTGCTCCCCTGCTCTGCAGCAGCCCGATCCATCCTGATTTGAGCCCGATTTGGGCCTGGATTGGGCTCGCAGGAGCATGCTGTGCCACCCATGAGTGCACCCCCAGGAGGCCTGTGCCTACCCCCGCCAGCCAGGGTGGTGGTGGAATGTGGGAACAGAGAATCCTCTGCCCCCAGCAGGGGACTGGCAACCCTCTTAGTGCCCCACTCAGAGCGGTGAACAAAGTTAGTGTTATTATTATCTCCACAGGACAGCTGAGGAGCTGGGACTGAGAGGAGTGGCTTACCCATGGCTACCTATTGAGCTCACAGCAGGAATGAGATTCAAACCAGCAAAGTGCTGATTTGCAGCCCAGCCACTTAACCACACTCAGCTCCCAGCAGCTTACAGAAACCGATGTACTCTTTGTATGCCATGTCTGAAGTTCCCTGCTCCTATAGCTATGTAACTCTGTGTGTGTATAACCCAACACAATAAAACTTCCTATTGTGGACAGTGGAATATCACCTGAATTTATCTGTATATATGAGATTAAAGGAATATACTTCTCATGAATTCCCATTAGCGTACAATGCTTCTTTACGTGCATGGTGTAGTGGTTAGGGTGTTGGATTAGAATCTGGGAGATTCCAGATTCGAATCTCCACTCTACCATGGAAGTTTGCGGGGTGACTTTGAACCAGTCACTGTCAGTCTAACCTACCTCATGGATTGTTGTGAAGATAAAATGGAGGAGAAGAGAATGATGTATGCCACTTTAGGTTCCCATTGCGGAGAAAGGTGGGGAATAAATGAATGTATGAATGGATAGATCACGAGCAGAATTTTTGGAGAAATGTCCACAGAGTAAGAAGCACTGTTTTGAGAATCTCAAGATCTTTTCATTAATAGAGATGTAACTTATTGAAAGAAGCATTAATAGAGATACACTTGTACCAGATATAAACTGAATGAAATATGTTCATGAAAATGTCTATGCAGTAGATATGAAAGCCTAAAATATTTACACATATCTTCGCATGAATTTCATTGTTTCTGAAATCGTATTTAATGTCCAGTAATACCAGTATTTTTATTGGATTGCAGTTGATATCCAATAATATTATCCAATTCAGGGCCTAGAAATTATATAGACATATTTGTGTCCAATTTCTATAATCTTATATTGTCTTGTTTTGGTTTGAACATAACAGGGAAAAAGCTACTTAAGAAGAAACAGCAAAAGATTACTTCTACTTCCCAGAAGAAAAATAATGTGGCTTGCCGTATATTGTCAGCCAGAATTCACAAAATTAAGGAGCTGAAAAATGAAATCTGTTTTTTGAAGAATAAATTAGAATCATCCACTGTGGAAAACCAGCTTTTGAAGCGTCTCCAATATCGACATTTAAAAGCAATAGCGAAATACGAAAGTGCAGAAAGTAACCTGCCTGATCTCTTGGAAAAACACTGTAGTGAAGTGGGAACTCTAAGAGTGCTTCTCCGGAAGTCTCAAGAGCAGGAGCGCAGTGCATCCAGGAAGCTCAGAGAAGTTCAGTTACAGCTGCTAAAGACAAAAGATGCCTGCCAGGCACTGCAGAAACTTTGCAAAGACAAGAATCTTGCTGAGAGACAGGAACTGCAAGACAGATTAACATCCCTTACTGAGAGAATGGAAGTCAATGATAAGAGAATTCAGGTAATACTCAATATACCAATCACAAGTGAAATATTCTACATGAGGGTGATGCTAGAATTTTAAGTTATTGTTCCAACACAACGGGTGCATCAGGGGAGCACCTCTGTTTGCAGAGGCTTTCCTGTTTCCTTTCAGATTGGAGATATGTATCATCATCATGCATACAGGTTCCCCAGAAGCTGGAGTAAAAAGGAGGCCTCCAGCCAGAAATGTGTGTCCTATTCATATATAAAGTGTGTGTGTGTAAAAGGGAGTGTTTTAACTCCTGTTGTTTTTGTGTAAAAAATAGACAATTTCCACTCTGTTTTACATATGAATGTGGGGCAGTCATACCAATGTATTCCCACAGTGCCTAATTGCATCTAATTTGACCATCCGTGGGCCCAAGCTGAAAAAGAATTCGAATATAGGTCTACCCCTGCCATTTTATTCTCTTCATTGCAACTGAATGTCTTGGACCCATCCCCAGAAAGAAGGTCTTCTACAACCAGAAACTTTGTGACAGTCAACCTTATTGCTGTCAACCTCCAGGTGAAGGCTGAAAATCTCTCAGAGCCAAGCTACAAGTGACGCCTGACACAGGTTGGACACTTGTCAGCTTCCCTCAAGTTTTGATGGGAAATGTAGGCAACCTGGTCTTGCAGCTTGGCTCTCCATTTAATTGAAGTTTACAGAGCAGCAGTCTATGGGAGAGAGAACATGCGGTCAGGAGGGGAGTGCAGGTGTTGAGCTCTTGCCAGGCTCTTGCCGGGCCCCCTTCCCCTCTGCTGGGTTGTGTGTGTGTGGGGGGGAGGGGTTCTGTAAACTTCAATTAAATGGAGAGCCAAGCTGTAAGACCAGGACGCCTACATTTCCCATCAAAACTTGAGGTAAGCTGACAATTGTCCAACCTGTGTCAGGTGTCACTTGTAGCTTGGCTCTCAGAATCACAACTGAGCTCCAGGCTACAAAGACCAGTTCCCCTGGAGAAAATGGCCACTTTGAAAGATAGATTCTATAGCATTATACCCACTGAGGTCACTCTCCAAACCTTGCCCTCCCCAGCTCCACCCCCCAAATCTCCAGGAATTTCTCAACCAGTAGCTGGCAACTAACTCTGAGACAAAATATTAAAGTGCAGAGTAAATACAACAGAAAATCTGAGATACTTTCTAGTGAGCAAGGTACTGTAACCATTGAACAACTGCTGTCCCCCTAATGTAACACTGTCATCTAAACCCTCCCCCCTAATATTCAACCCTATTCAATTCCTATTTGCCATATGCCATTTTTTAAAAAAGGGACTATGGGAAAAATCTAGAATTAAGATTTTGCTTGCTGTCAGAAGCCATTGCAAGTAGGAAGAAGAAGAAAGTGCCTAATATTCTGATAGCCCCCCTCCCCCCGGTTCAGTGTCCTTGAGCCACACTCTTTCAGCCTAACTTACCTCATAGGGTTGTTCTGAGAATAAAATGGAGGCGGGGAGAATGACATTGTAAGTGACACTGGGTTGTAGATCACTCCTATTAAGAATCCTTGGGATAACTGCTGCTGCTAAGCAGAGATCAGTTTGTGAAGACAACGGTTCCTGGTTCTCTTTCAGGATTCTGGGCCAAAGTGAGGAATTTGCCAGATTTGCAAGCCTCTTCAGCTGATGCCAATACTATCTGCTAGGGAAGGAGAGTATTCTTTTTTAAAAAAAAGATTTCATAAGAGATGGGGAAAGACTTGTATGTGTGTTCTCTCATTAAGAGGGTAACATGATTAGCCAGTGAGATTCGGGTTCAGCTGGGTGACATTGGGTCAGTCACAGCTTCTAGGAGCTCTCTCAGCTCCACCCACCTCACAGGGCAATTGTTGTGGGGATAATAATAGCATACTTTGTAAACCACTCTGAGTGGGTGTTAAGTCATCCCGAAGGGTGGTATATATAAATCGAACGTTGTTATTATTAAAATGGAGCATGGGAGAACCATGAATGTTGCTTTGAGCTCCTTGTAGGAAGAATGGGATAAAAATATGGTATATACATATTAATCATATCTACAAAATAATATGGAATAGTAGTATTTGAAATGAAGAATGAGGGAGGGTAATGATAAATTTAAAATCATTTAAATTTCTGCAGTTTGTGAACTTGACTGAATGAACTGAGGTTCCTCCTTTTTTTCTACAATGGACTAGAAGTATCTCTTAATAACGTAATTCTTTTGAAGACCTAATCTTTACATAGAGTCAGTACAGCATAGCAATTAGACATTTAGACTTTGAACCAGAGACAGTGCATTCCTAAAAACACTTTCCTGGGAGTATGAATCGTTGTGTCATATGGGAGTGAGGCCCCTGTTGCTAGGGCTGCCAGCCCTTACCCAACAACCCCCAGGAAATGAGTGCATGTGTGTATACTCGCCCAAAGAGCATCTAGTAATATCACCTCTGGTCATGTAGCTGAAAATTAAGTCATAGCATCTCCAGATGCCCCCCCCCCGCCCGTTTTCTCCTGCTTGTCCATTCAATGCTAGCAGGGAATGGGGTGCTTTGGTGAAGGTTTGCCCATCAAAAGTGGGCCAATGGCAGCCCTGCTGCTGCTGCTTAGAATTATGGCTGTCACTCTCAGCCTGCTGTATCTCATGCAGTTGTTTGGAAGGTAAAATGGAAAGGGAGTACCATGTATGTTGCTCTGAACTCCTCAGAGGAAGGGCTGGATAAAAATGGACTAGATTTTGCATCTGCATATAGAGTGTGAATCAATAGCCTTTTTTTTATGGAGACTACTATTTATTTCTATCTGAGTTTTCTATCATTAGAGTACTGAATATCTTTAAAAATGTCTAATCCTAATTTACGGATTGTTATTGAGGATATTATCATACATGCAAATGGGGCTATTCATCTTCCCAACGTTTATTAAAATTTCCAGTTTTATATGGTAAACTTCGGTCTTTTTAAACATGATACTCTGTGATGTAGATTGTCAGTAGAAATATGATAAAGCAGATGGTCATACTTGTTATATCTTCAGGGTTTAGAAAAGCAGCTGCTGCTGAATAATACCTCCTTTAATCATCAATTAGCTGCTGAGAAGAAAAAGACTGTTGAAGCTCAGAAGATCATCACAAATCTTCAAATGGAAATAAAGTCACTTAACCAAAAAATTAAGGTATCTAAGGCTTAAACTACTAATCTTTTACTATAGATATGTATTATTGTATGGAATGTGCACATTTTATATCATCTTTATGAAAAGCTGCTGCTTTGGAAGTCTATTACATTGAAAATGTTACAATGTGGGGATTCTGTTTTGCTATTGGTGGAACTTTCCTTTAGTGTAAGGAACCTTCTGACAATACAAGAGTTTCTTTTGCAAGTGAAATATCTCTTTGTGTTGGCAGAAATCCCTTTGCACCGGATGAATGCTCTGCCATTAGTGTAACAGAGTCATAGTTCTAAGCATGCTCAATAACGACTGAGGCAAATAATTAGAGTGGAGTTATCTCCAATATATCAGACAACTGTGTGTTCTTTGATACAACTGTATGTGTTCCGTCAAAATATTTTGTAAAGAACCTGTTGTGACAAAACTGTACCTTTTCACCAGCCTTTTTCAGTGGCGGACCTTTTAAAAACAAACAGAAAACCAGGGGATTCCTCATAACCATTTTAATAAACTTCTTGTTTTAGTACAATTCTACATTCTAGTTGCCAATTGCATGTGTTTGTGTGCAGTTTAGTGTGTATGAATTGTAAGCTGAGTAAGAATTATTTATGCTCCAGAACCTATAATGGACACTTTCCCTGGAATAAATAAGAACTTTCTTAAGTTACTATTTATCTCTTTTTCTGTGCTCACAGTCTTATCAACTAGAGGCAGGGCTGCGGGGAGGGGATACTAGGGGATACCCCAGAGAGTAGGACCAGAAAGAATGGATTAAAATTAAAGCAAAGGAGTTTTCGGCTAAACATTAGGAAAAACCGCCTGACAGTTAGAGCAGCTCCTCAGTGGAACAGGTTTCCTTGGGAGATGGTGGGCTGTCCTTCCTTCACAGTATTTAAGAAGAGGCTAGATGGTCACCTGACAGCTATGATGATTCTCTGACTTTATGAATGTACACAGATCAGGGGAGGGAGTGCATGAAGGGATGAGTCAGTGCCAGGCTCTCTTGGCCCTTTCTTATATACCCAGGCTAATACCAGTTGCCACTTTGGGCTCAGGAAGGAATTTTCCTTCAGGCCAGATTGGCCAAGGATCCTGGAGTTTTTTGTCTTCCACTGTGCATAGGGCAGGGGTCACTGGGGGAGATGAGGCAAGGGAGATAGCTGTGAATTTCCTGCATTGTGCAGGGGGCTGGACTAGTCAACTCTTGGGATCCCTTCCAGCTCTTTGTTTTCATGTTTCTTAGTCAAAATTCCAGAGGCCTGACCCCATTGGAAGCCCATGGACCTGAGAAAGTTATGCAGCTTGTTTTCATACATTTGAGGTCTAGGTGGGGTGAAGGGGATCCATGGGGACTCTTGGCCATGGTGGTTCTCTGCAGTCTTGACAGGAGGAAGTATTTTGTAGGCTAACTTAGATATAAAGGGGAGGGGAGATATTGGATGAGCAGAGCTGAATGAATCAGGAGGATAGATTGTGGAGTGTTATCATTTTTGGAGGACTCCAGTCTCCATTTCTCCTTGTTAACTAGACACTTTCATATTTTAACAGCAATCTCTCAGTCTTCAAAATGCAAGCTATAATGTTACTAATTAAGAAAACTATTTTAAAACATTCTTAACTGAGACAAATCAGTACTCTGGGTATGGTGGTGGACTCCCTTGCCCCACTCTGGATATAGCTTTGCTTGTAAGAAAGAAACAAGCAGAGTAGAATCCTTATTCCCCGTGGTTCTTCCATCTGCAGATGTGAAGTTCAGGTGTTGTTTAAATTAAGACCTAGAGTCCCATTTTGTAAAATGGCAAAATTAATCAACATTTAAAATTTGAAATTTGAATGTGAAGTTTAGCCTCTAAACTGAAAACAGAATGTTTTAGAATGTATATGGGTAGATGGTGGACGTAGACTCCTAGGGTTGCCAACTCTGGGTTGGAAATATCCTGGAGATTTGGAGGGTGGAGCCTGGAAAGGGTGGGGTTCGGGGAGTGGAGGAGCCTCAGCGGTGTATAATGCCATAGAATTCGCCCTCCAAAGCAGCCATTTTCTCCAGGGGAATTAATTTCTGTCACCTGGAAATCAGTCATAATTCCAGGAGATCTCCAGCTACCACCTGGAGGCTGGCAACCCTGCTCCTGATGCTTTGGCTTTTGACAGCTCTCAAGTATTGCCATGATTTATTCAGTTATTTATAATTGGATTTATAGGGTGCTTTTGAGCCATTGGTCTTGAAGAGACTTATATAGCAATAATTAAAAATATACACTTATCAAATACAATACAGATAAACAGAAAACCAATCCACATATATAAAATTGAGATGGCAGCTCAGACTTCAAAAAGCTTATCCAAACAGATGAGTTTTCAGCATCTGCTTGAATCTTCCAATGGAGTGGGCCAAGCCAGTTTCTCTGGGAGGGAGTTCCATTGTACAAATGCCACCACAGAAAGTTACAATGACAGGGTCTCAGTACCAAAAACTAAGTGCACATGAACCATCGAATACAAGGCTTAGCTTTCACCAAAATAGAGCTATAGATAAATTCTGCAGAGACTCAACACTTCCAGGGCCATTTTGGAGGGGCAGCTTTGCAGTTGTGAATTCATTAAGCAAGCCCTAAAAAGACATATCTGAAGAGGCTCATCAGATAAAGGAGGCTGAGAAAACTCAGCAGAATAAGCTGCATTTAGTCTGCAGATATGACAGATGCACAAAACATTTGTTCCTCATACTACTAAGCTGCTTTAAGCCTGGAGATTAGGCAGGGTATAAATATTTTGATTAATTAATTAATATATAACTACCTGTGACTGCTTTAAGATGGTGAATATGGAGGAGAATTTAGTTAATCAAAATAGATGGCTTAATTGAGGTACGTGTAACAAATTCTACTGTCATTTCTGAAGTATACTACTATTTTTGTAGGAAAAAGAACGAGAAATTGGCATAAGAAATATTTATGCAAACCGGCTGCTTAAAGGTCAACAAGACAAATGTGACCTCGAGTCTACCCCAAAAGGTAGTCTTATGAGAAGCATTTTTAAAATGTGTATGCTATTTTAAAATGGAGCATAGAGTGCTTCAGGACTTCCAGCCTGGGGCTCAGCACTTAACAGTGAAATCCTGAGCAGAGTTACTTCAGCTAAGACTGGAGTAACTCTGCTTAGTATTTCACTGTAAGAATGCTAGAATAGGATTGCATTTACTGTGAGGGGCAAGGGAAGGAGGTAAGAATGATACACATTGAGGAAAATTCTATCCATGTTATTCTTGCTGTATTTAGTGAGTCTTACTCCAAAATAGTAACGCAGTTTAGTTGAGATGCCTGTTCCTACCTTCAGAGTAGATAATCACTACCGTAATAGTACTTTCCGGGTCAGGCTGCAGCACCATCCTATTTCCAGTTTCCTCCTGCTCCATCTTAACCAGATGTTCAGTAGTCCAATAATGCTGCAGTAATAAGGCTGCAGCACCATCCCATTTTGCTGGCAAAACAATGCCAGTTTCCTCCTGCTCCATCTTAACCAGATGTTCAGTAGTCCAATAATGCTGCAGAACCGTAAAATCAGCAACTTACTTGCGGTACAATAATGCAATCTAAATTACAGGAAGAGTTTTGCATTGAGTAATCTTAAACCACTTTATTTATTTATTTTATTTATTTCAAATTTCTGTTCTGCCCTCCCTGCAAACAGGCTCAGGGCGGATAACAACATATTAAAATACAATAAAAATTCATCTACATTAAAACAACAGTGTATTAATACACATTTAAAACAGGATGGTGGACAGCCTTCACAGGGAGGGTTAAGATTTTATACAACCCTTTTTTCAGGCTGGCGGAGGCCCAGCCTCAGCCATATGCCTGGCGGAACAACTCTATCTTGCAGGCCCAGCAAAAGGATAGTAGGTCCTGCCGGGCCCTAATTTCAGCAGACTGAGCGTTCCACCAGGTGGGAGCCAGGACCGAAAAGGCCCTGGATCTAGTTGAGGCTAGGTGGGCCTCCTTGGGGCGAGGGACCACCAACAACTGTTTGTTCCTTGATCGGAGTGTCCTCCGGGGAATATATGGGGGAAGACGGTCCCGTAGATACACTGATCCCAGTCCACACGAGGCCTTATAGGTCAATACCAGAACCTTAAATCTAATCCGGCACTCCACTGGCAACCAATGCAGCTCACGAAAGAACGGTGTTATATGCGCCTCATTTGGCACTCTCGTAATAACAGCTGCATTTTGTACCAGCTGTAATCTCTGGGTCAGGCTCAAGGGAAGCTCCGCATAGAACGAGTTACAGTAATCTAGCCTAGAGATGACCGTTGCTTGGATCACTGTAGTTAAGTCATGGGTTGACAGGTAAGGGACAAGTTGCCTGGTCTGCCGCAGATGGAAAAAAGAGGACCTGACAACCGCTGTGACCTGTGCCTCCATTTTCAGGGAGACATCCAAGATCACCCCCAGGCTCTTAACCCTCGGAACTGGCACTAACAGTGTCCCATCGAGGGCCAAGAACTGGAGCCCCAAACCCAATCCCCCGTGACTCAAGTACAGGACCTCCGTCTTCGTCGGGTTCAGTTTCAGCCGACTCTGCTTCAACCAACCAGTCACAGCTGCAAAAGCATGTTCCAGGACATCTGGGGCTGAGTCGGGCCAGCTGTCCATCATCAGATACAACTGGGTGTCATCTGCATATTGATGACACCCAAGTCCGAAACTTTGCACCAACTGGGCAAGGGGGCACATATAGATGTTAAACAATAATGGGAAGAGTATTGTTCCCTGTGGGACCCCGCACACCAAAGGGTGGCGGGATGACAATTTCTCCGCAAGCGCCACCCTCTGTCCCCAACCGTGGAGAAAAGAGACAAGCCACTGTAAGGCAGTCCCTCATATCCCCACATCGGTGAGGTGTTGAGTCAGAAGATCGTAATCGACTGTATCAAACACTGCCGACAGATCCAATAATAGCAGCAGTGCCGAGCTGCCTCGATCCAGATGTCTACGAAGATTGTCTGTGAGGGCAACTGGCAACATCTCCATCCCATGTCCCGGACGGAACCTGGACTGAAAGGGGTCTAGGGCTGAGACATCCTTCAGGAAGCCCTGCAGCTGTTCCAGCACCGCCTGCTCAATCACCTTTCCTAGAAATGGGAGGTTCGAAACCAGGTGGTAATTGACCAGGTCAGTGGGGTCCAGCAATGGTTTCTTTAAAAAAGGCCTCACCACAGCTTTCTTTAATGGCCCAGGAAAAACCCTGGAGCCTAAGGATAGGTTAACAATGGCCTCCAGCGAGGACAGCAGCCCCTCGGCACTGGCCTTTACCAGCCACGATGGGCATGGGTCCAAGGGACATGTGGTGGGCCTAACTGATCGCAGGGTCCTGTCAATCTCCTCCCCAAAGAGTGGGCAGAAATGATCAAATATCGGCCCCGGAGGCGGCCAAGGAGTCTCTAGCTTATTCACTAAATCAACTGTGGCTGGCAAGTCGCAGTGGAGAGACAAGATTTTATCAGCAAAAAAGCTCCCAAAAGCCTCACAGCTAACATCCGAATTCAAAATTTGATGGCCTCCGTCTGGCAAGGAGACCAATGAGTGAACCACATTAAGCAATTTTTCTGGGTGTGAGCTAGCTGATGCAATGGAGGCTGCATAAAACTCTTTCTTCACAGCCTTCACTGCCACCTCATAGGCTTTCATAAATGTCCTGTAAGATGATCTTGCCTGAGATCTCCGCCACACTCGCTCAAGCCATCTTAGCTCCCACTTCTTCCATCGGAGCTCCTCTGTATACCAGGCAGCCCGTCTTGCACTGGAGCAAAGAGGGCAAGGGGGGGGACGATTTTGTTGATGGCTTCGGAGAGCCGGCACTGCCAGTTCTCCACCAACTCATCTAACAAACCACTGTGGAGCATTGGATCCCACAAAGCATTCTGGAACCCAATCGGATCCATAAGTCTCCGCAGGTGAGCATAAATCAGCTCACCGCCCTTGCGAGTGGGAGGGTGGATTCCCAGCCAAGTTTTCAGGACCGAGTGGTCTGACCATGGCACCGGTTCTACCACTTCCAGATCCACATTTAACCCCATCCCAAAGATCAAACCTATCGTGTGGCCTGCTTGATGTGTAGGGGTCGATACAAATTGGGAGAGTCCCAGTGCTGCCATGGAAGACACCAGGTCCGCAGCCTGCACAGAGGAGACATAATCGACATGGATGTTGAAGTCCCCCAGCACCATCAGTCTGGAGTACTCCAAGGCCCACCCCGCTACCACCTCTAGCAGGTGCGACAGGGTATCTGCTGGAGCTGGTCTGGTCGGTACACCAGACAGATAGCCAAACGCTCCTCAGCACCCCACACCAGGCCTACACATTCAATGCCAGAGATCTCAGGGGTGGGGAGCGGCCTGAAGGAGACTCTCGATCAAGGATTGCCACCCCCCGACCTCCTATTTAGGACTGGTGGAGGACCAAATATCATGGGGGGGGGGTCAGTTCTCCCAGGCAGGGGTCATTTTGTAGAAAAAGAGCTGGAGGAACTCATTAGCATAACTCATTAGCATATGCCACACCCCTTGTCATCACTGGAAGTGTGTTATTATCATAACTGACTTGCATATGCCACACACCCTGACATCACCTATCCTGGCTGTTTTGGACCCAATCCTGGCCATTCAGGGCTGAAATTGGGCCCAAAATGGCAAAAAGGGGCTAAAAATGGCTTAAAGGGGTCCAAAATGATCAGGATCGGGCCGCTGCTGAGTGGGAGAGTGAACCACCACCCGTCAGAGGCCCAATCTGGGCCGTTTCAGCCCCAATCCAGGCTGAAATGGATCCAAAATGGCTGAGAGTCAGGTGGGCAGGGCCACCTGACATGTGACCTCTTTGGGGAACTGCTGGAACTGCGTTCCTGTGTGTTTCCCCTCGAAATGAGCCCTGCTTCCAGGGAAACTGTTTCATCACCCGGGTTTCCGTCACACATACCAGGTCCACATCACTCACTGCAAAAAGATCTTGCAGCGTTGCGGTCTTATTGTTTATGGACCTGGCATTGCACAACATCAATGTTGGAAGAAGATTCTTTTTCCTAGCTCCATCACCAGCGTTTCTCAGGATGGGATGCAGGTTAGAAGGGCACCAAGCCATTCCATATCTCTGTGCCCTCCTCAACTGAGACCAGTTCCCACCGTCATACCTCCCATGTCCCCAGAGGACTGGGATCCCTGATCCCATGCTGGCCCTCCTGAAAGGAGTTTACAGCTTTTTCATAGATTGTAGTTCACTTCTGACTGGGCTGAGGAACTTGTTAGTCTTAAATATGAAGTTATACTAAAATGTAAGGAGTTGACATATTCTATTAAATTATTTATGTGAGAAAAACTTTGGCTGTAATATATACAGCTAGATGTACAGCTTTCCTTATTCCTCAGACTAAGGAAAGTTACAGAGATTTCTCCTGGTTAGCTTTCTTGGGGAGACCTGCATTTGATGCAACAAGTCAAATAAAATCAAACATGTCTGATGATACATTAACTGGCCAATTTATTGGAGTATAAACTTCTATGGACTAGAACTTGCTTAATCATATGTCTGATGTAAGTCTTCTGTACATGAGTATGGAGACTGATCTGTTTGATCTAGGGTTGCCAACAGGAGAAAAATGTCCTGTCCTTTCAATAGAGACTTAAGGCATCAAAATAGGCAGGCAGGTGAAGATTTTCATAGCATGGAGCTGAATTACATCACCTGGTGTTTGCTGCAGATTACACAGATCTTAAAGGGACAGCCAGATGGACTAGTTAAAGGTTGGCAGGTTTGATCTACGCAGACAGTAGTCAAACAAATCATTCTCTACACAAAAGAATACACGGGTGCAAATCTGACATGAAAAGGAAACCAGTGAGAAAACATTTCCATGTAACACTGCTGCTGCCCTTAAATTCATCAGCATGCAACAAAATAACTTTCAAAAGAGATCACATCAAGTATTAGGGAGTAGTGTTCAACAAGGTTTAAATCAAGACAATGTTTTCTCACTCTCTACAGATGCTAAATTAGCTTGGTAAGTCTAGAAAGATACTGTTATCAATGATAACTGCTAGTGATGGTTGTGATGCTTATTTTGTATACGCTGGGAGTTTTCAGACTCTCCCGCCCCCATCATTCTTCTACTTATTAGTTCAAGGAAAGAAGTTCATGGACACTATTGTACTCATAACTGTGTGGAACTAGGCACCTATATGTTGTTAAAGCTGCAATCCTAAACATACTGGGGAGTGAGTCTCATTTAAATCAGCAGGACTGAGTAAATGAATATAGGATCAGGCTGCATATCAATGATCTTTTCAAAGTTTTACCGTTGTTGCATCTTATGTTCATTTTTCAAGAAGTTAACATTTTTCATTATTCCTTCTTTATAGATGTTAATATAAGCAAAGCAGTACAAACAGATAAGAGTTTTCAAGTAGAAGCCATGACATCACTTCACAAGCAAGAGACAGAGAAAAGTGAGGTACGGCAGATCTGATTAAAATTGTCTTCTTAACACTGAATCATTACTGCTACATTGTGTTTTCTTCCTGTAATGCTTGCACTTTTAATAGTTTTCAATTTTTTCTGGAGAATTGAAAATGACCTGCTCTTTTCCGTATTGCTAAATGATAACATGACATTTACTTAGTAATTGAGGACTTTAAATTGCAATAAATTGAAGACATTAAAGACATTCCTTAGAAAAGTTGCTAAAAAAATAAGAGCTGGACGAAACAAAGGTACAGGTGTCACCAGAGGGAGCTCAACACTCTGGCAGCATATGACAGGAAGGCTCCTGATGGACCGAGGGGAGAGTAAGGGGGCAGCAGGGAAACCACTACAACCCCAGATGAAAACTCACCAGTGGGAAAGAAGACTCTATCAGCAAGAAAACCTAAAGAGTTAGCCCACGCTCTGGAGCCAGTGGAAGCTAACAGGCAGCCAGGAAAGCAGTTAGACCAAAGATTCTCAGGTGTGAGGATGGGAAGAGGAGCCCAACCCTCAGGGAGGATCAGGCAAGGTTATCACAGAAGAGATGGACCTAGCAAATAAAGGAGGCATGCAGTGAGGCAGCAGTGGAGGGGGCACAAAGAGAAAGCTATTATGTTTTGGCTGGAAGATTCTCTCTCTGTAGACTTTAGTATCAGGAGGACAGAGTGGAAAAGAGGTAGGCTCTTACTGCCTTGCACAGTTGGCCTTCATAATATTACTAAGAAAAAATGACATAAGGCGAAAGGGATTTGTAGATTCTGTAGTTCTGCTGAAATGCTCGGTGTGACAACCTCATCCTCTCTCCCACATCTCGGTACTTCTTTCATACCAGGATTCCAAGTATCCAGTCCAGCAGAAGCTCAAGAAAACTTTTCTCTAGCCTTACATCCTCTTTGAACTACTATTCTTAAATCAGTGTTAATCTTGGGGATGTTTAAATTATTTCTCTTAATTTATGGAGGATTTGAGAACTTCTACTTGAAAGGATAATGATCAGAGTGATATTATTAATAAAATATCTTTATCACTACTTTGTCACTTTTCATAAATTTTTAAAAATTAAAAGATGCAGATATATAATAGTATATTTTCTCTTTCTGACTATGGTATTTAAGGAGAAGACAACCCAAGATTCAAAAGAAAAACTATGCGGTGTGTGTGAAGAGACACAACTAAAATCAGAAGTTCATCAAATTGAAGAATTGCCAAAGCAAGAAGATTCAAATAGAATATGCCAAGGTATTTAAAGAGTATTTCAGGCACTGTTATGACTTTATACATTAAAACGACTTCACAACAGACAACACTCTTGAACATTTAGCCACACTGGTACATCATACTGGTACATCACACGATAAAAACTCAATGATATATTGGTAAAAGGGTTTTCAATATCCTGGGAAAATGAACAATATACAAGATATTTCTTTTACATGAAAATGTTTGGACTCATATGCAAAATTGTTGTTGATCTGGCAACCAATAAAGCTATTTGAGGGAGGGAACTTCTCCCACAATCTCTCTTCCAGAGTAATGAAAGAAGGCTTAGTAGTAGTCGTCATTCCCATAGATTCTAGTAAAAGCAACTTCTTTTCCATGAGTGGGCAGTGGGCAGTTATTTGGGGTGTGCTTCCTCTTTAAGAGAATCTTTAGCTGCTAAATATAGATGAACCTTCAGTTCATATTATTTATTTAAACTTTTCATTATCTGATTTTTAGTCTTAAATTTTACTGTTTAAACAATACTCTTTTCTAGAACTGTTAAGGGAAGAAATATATTTCGGAGGTAAACACCTAGAAGGACAAAAGAAAAGGAGAGACATGCAGGCATTAAAAGTTGACATTTTGAAAGATGAACTTGAAAAATTAATGGGAGCAGGATCCCATGACATCCTGAAAAATAAAAATCTGTCAGAAACTGTAGCAGAAAAGCAAAACACTGAGGAAAGCAAGGAAGATGCTGAAAGAACAGCAAGAGAAACCAACTGTGATAAATTAGCAGCACAAAGACACAAATTTTTAAAGAAACAGTATGTGTTTTCAGATGTAATTGAAAATTTGCATCAGGGACTCCCATCATCAGGTCCCACATCCAACACAAGCACTTTTTGCTATGGCAGACAGGCGAGTAGGCACCAGACCGAAATGAAGGGGAGAAATTCAGCTATCACCTACGAATGCTCATTTGGTGATACTACCAAACCAAGACAGGACATTTCTTCAATGCACAGTGAAGGTCACACTCATACTGTATCAACAGAGAAGAAAAATGCTCTTATGGAAGAACTCTTTGGCCCAAGCTGCATCTTAAAAGATGATAGCCCAAACCGGAATTTAAAAGAGCTGAGCAGGGAAAAAAAAACTCTGCAGAGTGAAAGGATGTATGAAAACTCATATGTCAGTGATGCTTTGCAATGTGGTGATTTCAAACAAACCTCAGAAACAGTTTTCTATGCAAATGCTCCTTTGGAAAACAGATAATTGCTGTATTTTTAGTGACTTTCATGTTTTTGCTTTAAAATATACTAAGTACTTTTGTCAATCTACTGAAAAGCACTGTATTACCTACCAAAGCCTTTCTCTCTTAAATATAATGATCCTTCAAGGTAATTAAAACAAATTTTATGTATTCCTCAGAAGAGGCAGAAGTTTTAATATTCCATTGCAGGGAAGCATATGTGCCAGATATGGTACCCGTGTATACTTAAAAATTAAACATATTTCAGCATTAAGAATGAAGTCATTGTTTTACTTTAAAAACGTTTATTAAATGTAGGAAAGAAAATTTGCAACCAGATAGATTCTATTAGACATTACACCACATACGTCAAATTTAATAATTCTTCGTGGATTTCATGGGGAAATATTTATTCCAGTAACAGAGTTCATCAATTCATTTTTAAAAAAATCACTATATATCTTTCTCCTGAAAAGAACTTGCTTCAACATTGAAATGTTATCCATAATTATTACATGGCATGTTTTTTGCAACCATATCTACTGACATGGGAATATACATCGTTTCCAGTTCTTAGCCATTCATATTCTAGCTGCTGTCATAATTGTGAAACTAAATACTGTTCAGAATTATAACCCAAAAGACACATCAATGGTCTAAGATGTAGGTTCTATACTTTGAAGAGAGACCCCTTTTGTTGAGATGGGTTATACAGCTATTTCTCCACTGTAGTGAGTGGCCTGTTCAAGTCTTGGGTTCTGGCCATTACATTAATGAAGTTATTAATCTGCAGATATCAAATTGCATATGTTACCACTGTAGCACTAAAATATTCCCATGATCTCATTTCCCCATCTTTATATATACCAATGACTCTTTCAAAACCAACTTTTCTCCATTGCAGAAATCCCCTCCCCACCAGCATATTAGCAGGACTAAATTATTTATTTCCTATTTCCAGTGTTAATATTGAAAATCTACCAAAAAGCTTCTCTCCAACATGCCCAAACCTGACCTAATGGCATCATATTTACACCACGCCCCCCCTTTCTGGTCTTTCTGGTCTACTTAACCATAACCAAGAAGACCAACACATACCAATCCTATAAACTGCAATATCCCACACTTTTAAGATTTCATCATTTCTAAACCAGAATAATCTTTAACATGAAAGCAGATAGATTAGATGGGAGGGAGGGAGAGAGAACACCAACAAACTACCCTTTTGCTACAAGCATACAAACCACTGTGTTTTATTCTTGGGCCTTTTCTACCCTAAATAAATTTGTCAAAAGATTTTCTGAATTTCTGATCATCAGCGGAAGAGCAGAAAACAGGAAAGGGAATATAGGGAAAATTTTCATTTTAAGGACAGGTGATTCTGTTCAGACATAGCTCAACTTTCTTTTTTATTAAAATTATATGTTACTATCTCATTTAAATTGCTTATAATGTTTAAACCAAGATACCTGATGTCTTTGGTTGCCAAAGATGAACTAGTTAACTGAGAGTTCACTGTCCGTCTTCTCTGCAGCCCACATGGGGACTGCGCCTGTGCAGGCCTGCCGACCGGATTTTTCTTTTCTAGCCAATGTCCACTAGGGGGCGCACGTACGCACCAATGCGCATGCGCGGCTTTTCCTGCCCGAACGACATTGGGCGATGTCGCCCCCTTCCCCTCAGTTTCTTCTTTGCCACCAACCGGTGAAGATCTAGCTGTCCGCTGTGAGAAGAAACGCCATTTTGAGAGAGAGATCGTTCATTCTTTCTGTCAAGTATGTCTGAGAAGTCGCTGTTTAAACACTGTTCGACCTGTTCGACGAAAATGACGAGAACGGATGGCCATTCCGTTTGCCTCGAGTGCTTGGGTGAAGGACACATCGTTGAGAGATGTGAGCATTGTCAATGGTTCATGCCTAAGGCCAAGGCTGAGGGCGAACAGGTTGAATGCCTTGCTTTGGAGGAGGGCTATGCGGGCGTCGGGAGCCCCTGATACCCCTGGGGGACCACCGCCAGTTAATGGGACGGCCGAAACCCCGTCGGTGGTCGGACAATCCGTTCGTGGCTCCGCTTCCACCTCTCGCTCCCGCTCGCCAGATCGGATCCGACAAGCCCCGACTCCGACCTCGGATCTGAAAGACGTTCCGGGCTCCACTTCGGATCGCAAACATCAGACCCCGAAGTCGGATCCGACTCGGAAGCGGCGACACCGCTCAAAGTCCCCGATGAGGTCGGAACCGCCCTCCACGCCGGCTCCGAAGGTGCAGGGGACTTCATCGGATCCGAACATCCCGGCCGGATCGGCTCCTGACCCGTTGGATCTGACGCCGGAACCAACATCATCGGTTCCGAAGCATACAAAGCCGACTCGCCCCAGCCTCGTTCCGAAGCCTAGTGCCAGGTTGGAACCAAGGGCTTCGGATCCGTTGCCTACTCAGACACCGCCGGATCCGACGAACCGGAGTCAAAGCGCCAACCAGGGCTTAGCCTCCAAAGGCGAGAAGAAGGCTAAAAAGAAGTCGAAGCACAGACAATCGACTTCCGTCCAAACTGATGAGGTGGTCTGGGGGAAACCCACGACTCCTTCGCCGCAC
Organism: Eublepharis macularius; assembly: GCF_028583425.1. Taxonomy (NCBI): domain Eukaryota; kingdom Metazoa; phylum Chordata; class Lepidosauria; order Squamata; family Eublepharidae; genus Eublepharis; species Eublepharis macularius. Next base: position 93,224,647 of record NC_072792.1, read on the forward strand.
CTGTCGTCTCCGTCGTACCATTCTTCTGCTGATGACGGTGACCTGCCCGACGCTCCACCTCGTGTGGCCCATGAGTGGTCTGCTGGTGACTACATTGGTAGAGAAAATCCACCTTATCGCTTGCCTAGGAGTGGATATGAAGGGGAAGGATCCTTTTATGCAAGGTCGCACAGATCCTATTCTCCGTCCTTTGGCAGAGAATATTGGGGTGACACTCAGAGTGAGTTCTCCCGCTATGGCTCTCCCGGGCATGTTTCGCCCTACCAACGGCCTGAACCTTAGCAAGGTCCAAGCCCTAGCCCTCCGTCTGACCCATCACCTGATGACATCATTATTGGGACTGGTCGTATTTCACTTTTGGAAGACTACCGGCTCTATACTGAGCAGATGATCTGTATGGCCGGTTCTTTGGACATTGAGATTTCGGCTGTAGATCCGAAACCAAAGGATAAGATCCTGCAGTATGTCCAGTCTGGGAATCGTCCAACCATTGGATTCCCGTTCACTGAAGGTTTGGTGGAAATCATTACCGCAATCTGTGACAAACCGGCTTCCGTTTACCCGACATCTCGTAAGCTAGAAGCTCTGTATAAGACAAGAGATGACGTCTGTACGTATCTCTTTGCACATCCACCGCCTTCTTCCCTCATTACTGAGGAGATGCAGACCCGTCAACGCCAAGGGTCCTATGCTGTGCCCATCGACAAAGAGAGCAGAAAGCTCGATTCTTTGGGCAAGAAATTATATTCGTCTGCTGCCCTAACACTCAAGATCTCTAATTACTCGGCCATCATGGGTGCCTATCAAATTTTCCTATGGAATTGCATGGCGGTCTTCATGGAAAAGCTTCCGGCAGACCAGAGACTGCTGGCGAAGGTAGTGCTTGATGAGGCCCTATGATTGTCACGACAACAGATAAATGCTGGCCGCGAAACGGTTGACACCTCTGCGAGAACATTAGCATCATCCATCGTGCTCCACAGACACTTGTAGCTCTGCACAACTGCACTGCCTGTCGAGGCACGAAACAAAGTGGAAAATCTGCCCTTTGAGGGTCAGTTTCTGTTTTCATCAAAAACGGATGAATACCTGTCGCAGAAACGTAAAGATCGGCTGACAGCCCGTTCCTACAGTATTCTCCCAACCAGGCCATTCACCGTGAATCGATTCCAGTATCGTTCCTCGCAGGGCTATCGTGGTCGACAGCAGAGATATCAACCGTATCCACGTTATGGGTCCTACAGGCAGTTCCAGCCGCCTGCGAGCTCTTTCCAGCGCCGGAGGCCTAGCTACCGCCCATGTCGCGGTCAACAAGCCCACGATGCCAAAGAGTCAGCAACTCAACCTAAACAATTCTGACTAGAATTTGAACAATCTGTCGTGTTCGGTAACAGGTTGGCTCAGTTTGCCTCAGCATGGGCAGAGATTACCACTGATAGTTGGGTGCTTAACATTGTTACAGTTGGTTATAAAATTCAGTTTGATGATTACCCAGTGTTGTCTCTTCCTGAGCACTCAGCACAATCCTCTTCTGATAAGTTACAGGCTGAGGTGGTAGCGCTGCTGGAGAAGGGAGCCGTACAGGAAGTACTATCTCAGGACCCCCTCTTGAGTTTTTACTCTAGGATGTTCCTTGTGGACAAGAAGGATGGAGGTGTACGACCCATCTTAAACCTAAGAGAATTGAATAAATTCATTCTCCTTAAGCGGTTCAGGATGCTTACCTTAAATACAGTCCTCCAGTTAATGCCTGAGGACATGTGGTTCGCCGTCCTGGATCTCAGGGACGCATACTTCCACACTGCCATCCACCCTAGTCATAGGAAATACCTCAGGTTCATTTGTAACAGTAAGGCCTACCATTATCAGGTACTCCCTTTTGGATTGTCAACAGCCCCCCGGGTTTTTTCTAAATGTATGGCTGTTGTAGTGGCATACTTGAGGGAACAGGGTTGTACCATCTATCCCCATCTTGACGATTGGCTTTTGGCAGCACCCTCTGCTGATGCACTCCTGGCCCAAATTAATAAGGTGATGCTCACCTGCTCCAGGTTAGGACTTTTGGTTAACCTCAAAAAATCTAACCTTACCCCGTCCAGGAGAATACTGTTTATCGGTATGGAACTGGATGGCAATGTAAATAAAGATTTTCTGCCCAGGGAGCGTGCACTAAAGATTGGCAGGATGGTGAATTTATTTTCGAGATGTAGGTTCCAGTCGGTTACAGCTATCCAGAGACTGCTAGGCCTTATGGCCTCTTCTACGGCAGGTACCCTTATGGCCCGGTTGCACATGCGACCTCTCCAGCTGTGGTTCCTATCTGTTCATGATTTTGAACACGAATCCCAGAACAAGTGGTACTCTGTCCCTAGGGGCGTTCTCCGTACCTTACGATGGTGGCTTGACGAGACTAACCTCCTTGAGGGTACTGCGTTTGGGTCCATCCAAACCGAGATCACAGTCTCGACTGATGCCTCCACGATAGGATGGGGAGCCCAGTGTGGAGCCCTTAGGGCACATGGGGTTTGGTCGGAGCAGGAAAGGGAAGATCACATTAACCTGCTAGAATTGAGAGTGGTCCGTTATGCCCTTATCGCGTTCGCAGACACGCTGCAGCAGAAATCCGTTCAGGTTCTCACGGACAATTGCACCACAATGTTCTACCTGAACAAGCAAGGGGGCACTACCTCCAAGGCCCTCTGTGACGAGGCCATTTGGATTTGGGAATGGGCCATGGACAGAGGCGTATTCATTCATGCGGTCCATATTCCTGGCACCACCAATGTCATCGCGGACAAACTGAGTCGTATGCGATCCGACAGCTACGAATGGACCATAGCAGACGGCTACCTGAACGCCATCTTTTTGGACTGGGGGTTCCCACACATAGACCTCTTTGCATAGGAGGACAACAAGAAGGCCCCACGATTTTGCTCCAGGGGAACTCTAGGTCACCACGCCTTCGGGGACGCATTCCAGATACGCTGGACAGGGCACCTGTTTTATGCCTTCCCTCTGTTCCCGCTGTTGTCTCGAGTCATCAACAAAATTCAGAGGGATGGGCCTCACATGATTCTAGTGACACCCTTTTGGCCCAGACAAGCTTGGTTCCAACATGTCATGCAGCTTTCACAGGGGTCATATTATCAGTTCACCCTTAACCCGGACCTTCTGTCCGACAAAGGGGTTTGGTATCACGACCTACCCAAACTGAGCCTCACTGCTTGGCACATTCTGGGTCGGAAGGGATGTCTGACAGAGTAGCAGAGATTTTGCTGAATGCACGTAGGGACACTACTCGCAGGTCATACTCTGCTAAATGGAAGCGTTTTGAAGCCTGGGCTAATGACAAAGGGGTGAATGTTTGGGATTGCCATCTGTCATCTGTGTTTGAGTTCCTTCTGTCTCTAAAGGATGGGGGACTCTCTAATTCCTCTATTAAAGTTTATTTGGCGGCTATTTCAGCCTTCCACCCTAAGATAGATGGGAAAACGGTTTTCTCCCACAGTTTGTCGAAATCTTTTTTAAAAGGGTTGTATAACATGTTCCCACAAGTCAAGGAGATTGTTCCCCAATGGTCACTGCAAGTAGTATTGGCAGGGCTTATGAAATCGCCCTTCGAACTGCTGGCTACTTGTGAATTAAGATGGTTGTTCTGGAAAGTGGCTTTCTTGATTGCCATTACATCTGCCCGCAGAGTTAGCGAGTCGGCGGCCCTTAGGTGGGATCCTCCCTTTTTGAAGGTCCATCAGAATAAAGTGGTGCTGAGACCTGAACTTTGTTTTAGACCCAACGTCTCCACTCGATTTCACACCTCACAAGACATTGTCCTGCCTATCTTTTTTCCTGACCCTTCTGATAACTCTGAAAGGGCCTTACATTCCTTGGATGTGAGAAGGGCTATTTTATTTTACCTTCAACGTACTTCACAGTTTAGGTGTGCCAAACAACTGTTCGTGTGCTATTATGGGCCCAGGAAGGGAAAAGCTGCTACAGCTCAGTCAATTTCTCGCTGGGTTACTCAGACTGTTAGGGCTTGCTACTCGCATGCTAAATTACCTGGCCCTTTGGAAGTAAAAGCTCATTCCACCAGAGCACAGGCTGCCTCTGCAGCCTTCCTTAGGGGCGTGCCCTTGCAAGACATCTGCAGGGCTGCAACGTGGTCGTCTTCTGACACATTTGCTAAGCATTATGCACTAGATGTGTGGGAAAGAGGCTGCTGTTGGTCAAGCAGTGCTTTAGTCTCTTTTTCAATGAGAACACATGCCCGCCTCCTGGGTAAGTGGCTTGTGAGTCTCCCATGTGGTGCTGCACAGAAGACGGACAGTGAAAGCAGAGTTGCGCTTACCGTAACTACTGTTCATTGACGTCTTCTGTGCAGACACACAACCCTCCCTCCTACCCCGCTGTGTTCTTCCAGATAATGTGAAGGCATTCAGCGGCAAAGGAGAAACTGAGGGGAAGGGGACGACGTCGCCCAATGTCGCTCGGGCGGGAAAAGCCGCGCGTGTGCATTGGTGCATACGTGCGCACCCTAGTGGACGTTGGCTAGAAAAGAAAAATTTGGTCGGCAGGCCTGCGCAGGCGCAGTCCCCATGTGTGTCTGCACAGAAGACGTCAATGAACAGTAGTTACGGTAAGCGCAACTCTGTTTTCTGTCTTTAACTGATTATCAATACTGAGACCTAATGTTACTGATTTTGTTCCATTGCTCTTATACCCAGGAAGTAACTGTTTTACGGTTGGAAAGATCATATTGGTTCAGATAACAGAGCCATTAACTAAAAGGCAGTAAAGCAATTTTCTTTGCATTATTACCCACCCCACCCACCAATTTGGCAGTGTTTAGACAGAGATGGCAAACTTTATCTACCAATACAGGGTACTATGTGGACTATAGTAATTTCTACAGCTAGAACTGAACTATGTACATTGTTTTCTACCATTGTACTTAGAAACCTTAGTATATATGGGTTACAATAAACATTCTTCAAACATTTTTGATAATCCAAGTATTATTAAATATTATGCTGCCCACAACTGTCTTCTTTATTTTCCACTAGAACATGGAACATTATTAGGAAGATGCATGTGTAACGTGCACCAAGATAAAAAAACCCAAGAGCAAAATTTAATTACGCAGTATGTTCTCAACAAATCTTACATACCAATAGCTAAGTGACCCTGATCTGAGGATACTTCAAACCAGAGACTGAAGCCATGAACAGATAAGACCAATCTTCCTGCACACCTGAAAAATGTTTCAGGTTTGCAGAAAAATCTGAAATCTAAAAAAAAAAATACATTGGGGGTTAAAATAAAACCTAAAATGATAAAAGGAGCTGCTGCAGATAACTTCAGTGGCTGTTGCTAGACAACCATACCAGTTTAGCCAGTATTCCAGGCTTGGTTTCTGTCAATAAAAGGCAGGGGGAAGGGGAGGGCCTTTCCAGGGCTGTTTGGCCTTTGAGGGAGGTGACTCACCCTGGTCTGGCTGCTTGCTACTGTCAAACAGCAGCCCCCCCTACAAATAAATCAGTGTAGTGTAGTGGCTAGAGTTTCAGATTAGGATCCTGGAGACCCAGGTCTGAATCACCACTCTGCTGTAGAAGCTCACTGGGTGAGATCCCTTTTGCAAGTCCTTGTGAGTCCCCCACTTGTAAGGGCCCTAATCATATTAATTTTTTATACCTGGAACACATCATGTAAGTAGGGAACAGCATTATTTGTGGCTGCTGTGCCTGATGAGAACTCTGAAGGTTCTGCAAAGAACTAACATGCCACTCCTTTTCTTTTGAGTGGGACTGTATTGGACAGAATGAAGGCAATGATACAGTGGAAGGAAGTATTGACCATTGGACTGAATGCTTGGCTCCAATCTTAGGAACATGTCCTTATGAACAAAGACTGACCTCTTCCAGGAGATGGAATGCCTAATTCCAAAACTCTTCTGAAGTAAAAGCTGTCAGGAATAGGACCTTCAATTTAAACTTATCTCAGGTTGTTTAAGTGCTGACAGGACTACATGTAGTTGCCAAGAAGAAAATTTATGGATGACCAAAGGGGAGAGATTGGCTACTCAGATAAGAAATCAGACTACGTGAGGGCAGCTAGATAATCAGTCAACCTGTGGAACTGCAGCCACAGCTGCCCCCTATCTGCATAACATATTTGTTTTTAATTTTTGGTTTACTCCATTTTGTAGAAGCTCCAGGATTGGGGGCAATGTAGGGGCAAAGATGTTTAGGGCTTTTTGTTAGCATCCCTTGTTAAATGCCTTTCAAGAGGAATTATAAATTCTTAGTGTAGATTCTTCTAGAGGCTAGCATGCTGCTTATGACTCTTATAGAATTGCCTATCCTTCAATCTTCCCTTTCAGTTTTGATGGTCAAGCGTAGCAAGCTGGCTCTGGATGCCACAGTGTCCACTGCTGAAGCATGCCAAGGTGAGCTGGAATCTGCCAAGGGTCTTCTATTGATAACTCCACTAATGCTGAGAACTGGGGTCTGCATGGCCAGTTATGGCTATGTAAATCTGAGTTGCCTGTTTTCTTCTCTGTTTTAGTGGAATAGGTGGGAAAACATAGAGGAAGTCTGGTTAGCAAGGGAACATCAGAGCATGTTTGCTCTGCTCCTGCTGCCTGGAACCTAGAGAAGGACCTGGGCACTCAGTGACTGATGCCCAAGGCAAAGAGGTCCCTGGGCTCCATCTTGAGAGACCTTTCATTGTTGTCCAATTTTTACCTGTTTAGCTAGTCCATGAGCACATTCTGCTAACCCTTGATGAGCTCTGCTGATGACTTGAGGTTATGTTCTGATGAATGCTTGATCCACTCTGTCTGTATGTGTAGAGTCAAAGGTTTAAATCAACCCAGTTTGTTTATATGGGCATTCACCAAGACAATAGTTTGTTATTAAGATACAATTGTTCTTGATCATGTCCTGGAACCTGATTAGCCAGTCATATTGTTCTGATTTTTAGGGGGTCGATACTCATCTTCCTCTCTGAACAGTCCTAGGTTTTGTACTTGTCTTCCCTGACAGGTTGCTTCCCATATGCACGTCTGTAAATACCTAGATATGCTGGACTTGATATATTCTTGTGTTTGGCCAACTTGGACCATAGTCTACCTCATGGGGCCCTACCATAGCAGATAGTTCAGATCTAAAGGATTTGTAGCTTGAAGGATCTTAGAAACCACTGCAGAGGATAGGGGTGAAATCTTGCACAAGGAACTAAGGCAATAGAAGTAACCATTCGGCCTTGAAGCCTTGTGAAAGTCATTCAATGTTTATGACCTGGAACTGACCAGTTCCCTTGCCGTGCCAGTGATTTCCTAGACCATCTCCTTTGACAGGTACAGACACTTTCTGAGGGACTCTTTTATGACCCCAGGGGTTCTATCCCTTGTAACAGATTCAGGTTGTTCTTGGCGGAGTTGGTAAGAAATCCATGGTAGGCAAGGCATTGTTGGAGAGAATGTACACACATGCTTGTTATAGGCTTGGAGATCTGATCAATAGGTTATCCAAGTATGGATGAACATGGATTCCCTGATGATAAAGTGCTACCAAGGTCATCATTACCTTGGAGAAAAAACCTTGAGGCAATGGCAGGCCCAAAGGGCAGGGATTTGGATTGGAAGTGCTAGCTGCTGTGGGCAAATCTCAGGAGCTTTTGGTGAGATGAGAGAATAGGAATGTGGATGCACCTCAGTGAGGTCTATGGAAGCCAGACATCCTGTGGATAAAGTGCTTTTTGTGATAGATCTGAAGATATACATCCTAAAGTGTTTGTGAACCACAAACTTGTTTTGGAGATTTCATTTCTCTTGGGGACAGTGAAGAAAATAGATGACTCTTTGTAGTTAGGAGTTTGCTAGGTGATGAATGGCTTCCATCATCTTCAGGTGATTTTCCCGCCATTTGAATTTTGGAGATAGAAGAAACCTGTCTGGTGGGAGATACTTGAACTCTATTGAGTATCCCTTTTTATGACCACTACTCAATGGTCCACATTGGACCAACTCCATGGGGGGAGAAAAAGTGTTAATCTTCCACTCACTTGTGGGAATCAAGTGTCATGCTCGATCTGGTGCTTTTGCCCTTTATTAAAATTAAAGGGCTATGGTTGCTTTTTTGATTGGTAAAAAAAATTTCTGCACTCTTGCATATTTCTGTTTCAGTTGGGGGACTGTTTGGGCACTCCTGAAGTGCAGCAGAGGATGCTGGCTCTGAAAGGAATCTAAAGATTCTGCCTTCTGTCATCTCTCCTATATGCTCTCATAGCACTCTTTTTACCTTTGGTTTTTACCAGGATGTCATCCAAGTTGTCTCCAAAGTTCTTCCTCTCTGGAATGGAAGGGGCACTAAGATTAGTTTGGATTGATAATTGGCTTGCCATGCACAGTGCCACAGTTGTCTACATGCTGTGACTGCTGATACCACAGTACATGTCAAAAGTGCAGTGTCCAAAGTCGAATCAGCCAGGAGTCTATTGGCACCTTCAATTGTTAGCAGTCAGACCCCTTTTCCCACTGAGGGGCAGTTTATCGATGTGAAATCATAAATACCCTTCCTTGTATAGCATAAGCACAAGGCACTGCCTAGCACAAAATGGATGCCAGCCAAGTAAGCCCCCAGGAAAATATTTAGGAGAGTCAGAGTGGCTAGCTGACTAAAGAACCCCTCCTTGCCCCGGAGAGATGCATAATAGGACAATGAGGCTTGCGGGAAACACTTGACTCATCACATCAATGCCCAGCCATACTTGCCCTCACTCATTTACTATTTAAGCACCACCTAACACTATTGAGCAAACCTGGTAGCTTTTCTTATCTGGTACTTTGAGGGTCATCAAGCACCATTTACACCTATAGTCCATCTCAGGTAGACCCATTAAGCCTCTCCCAACTCATTATCCACTTCCAGAAAACCCATTAAGTCATTGTTTTGGGGGCGAAGACATCAGCTTGCCCCAGGGAGCATTTTGCTCATATATGGACTCCCTAGCCACCAGAATGAGTGTGTGTTTTAGATCTGTCCATCCACCCCCAAATCCATTTGTGCCGCTTCTCTTCTCCATGAAACACTGCTGCCTCTGTGAACTTCTATCCTCAAGACTGGTAAGTATCGTCTTCCCTGAAACTGCTTTCTCCCCTTGCCTCCCTTATTTTCTCTTTGTCTTGTACGTTTGTCCTTTTATCCAATAAAAAAAACCCCTTTCTGGTTGAACATCTGCCTGGCTTATTTCAAGACGTCTCTTAAAGGAATAATCCCTCTAAACATAAATGGAGACTCCCACTTACCCCCACACGCTTGTCTCCTTTAAGCTAATTCCCCCAACTAATTAGGAGACTACCTATTTGGATAACACTCTAACCTTTTTGTTCTCCTTCTCCAGGATCAGCTCAACCAACTTCCTAGCCAAAATGATGGAAGGCCTCGCAAAAGGAGACTGGCAGATGCGCTAATAAGCAAGGGCTGAGGCCTCATGGGGTTTTCTGAGAGCAGAGTCTGATTTACAGTCCAGTGGGTCACATATAGCCCTCTGAGAGAAGAGCTGTAACAGGAGCATCTGCTAATTGTACCTGTAACAGATCAATAGCATGGTTAGGTAAAGAAAAAAAACTTTTACTAGAAAGGTTACTCCACTCCTTTCAAATGGGTGTCAGAGAATTCTGGGAATGGCAGAATTCCCATCTTCCTTGTAGATGAAGCCACCCAAGGCTTCACTGAAATTCTCAATGCCCTCCATTGCCTCAACTATACCATCCTAAGGAGTACACAGGTGGCGGTGGGGAGAAGAATAAGCAACCATTTACTGTGCCACCTTAGTCAACCAGGGATAGTGCCCTGCTACATCCACGAGGGCATTCAGAAAATAGGGATTGGAAGGGATGGGAGGCATCTCTACCTTGTTCCACAGTGGTGCTCCATCTTCCTGATTGCTCTGCTGCAGTCAAGCACCAAGCTTGAGAGTTCACCATCTTTAATGATATAGAGGATCTTCCTGACCAAATAAGCTGCTGCTGAAGAGGAGTCCTGAAGCACCGTCAAATTGTACAGCATGAGCCTCCTCCGCTCATCAGCTATTTGGCAAGTCTGTGTCTGGTCAACCACATTGGGAAGTAGTCCTTTCCTCCTCTTTTTGGGCAAACAAGGCCTCCCTGGAAATAAAGCCTTCCAAGGCTTTGTCAAAATTCTGTGTGATTTCCATTGTCTCATCCATGCTGCCCTCAGAAGTGGCGATGAGAGGTGAAGAATAGGCAAAAAAGGAAGAAAGGGGAATAGGAGGATAAAATAAGTAAAAATAGAGGTAGTAACTATTTTCTGCTGAGTTAGAGAAGCCTTGCTGAGCAGTTCCTATTAAAAGCCTGCTCTCTTGGACAAGGCAGAAAATGAACTAAAGAAGAGAGGAAGTCTGAAAGACCCTTAATCCTACCTTACTTGAATAACAGGTGGGAATCACCCATGTCAAGTTGCCCTCCCCCTCATAGTGAGAAAAGCCATGCATGACAGCAGCTGTATTAAGGGAGGGAATTGGGCAAGATTATGTGAAAAAGCTGGTTGGATCCATTCTAATGTAGGAGATAAATTAAGAGGAGAAAGTCTTCGCATTTTGGACCAGAGAATAATGACCAGGCAAAATATACTGGAGGTTAAAAAGAAGATAATGTTGACATTTCAACAGGAAAAAGATGTGCAGAGATTCAAGCCAGAAAGCCACACTTAAAAATTTAAGAAGTCATTGGCAAAATATTTTTCTTTCCTTTGTTGTTTGCCTTTAATATATCCATACAAGATCAGCAACAAATATGTTCACTATCCAATGCTCATCAGTAATTGCTGCTCATCAGAAACAATTTAAAAACTGCAGATGTAAGGTGATACCATTAAATGCAATAAACACATTGGATTTTAATAGAACATAAGTACATTTGTAGGCCACTGATTGAAGTCTAAAAGCAATCAGTGAGAAACTTGAAGGTTACCTATAAAACATAAATATTAAAAGTTACAACAAAATAATTTATTCTACCCTTAGCCTTGCCCATCTTCTCACAGGATATTACATTAAGACCAGTTGGTGCAAGACATGTCAAACCATCATAAGAAACAGATGAGTATTTTTAATTGTGGTAATGGACAAGAAGCTAAATGGCTGAAATTAGAATTCTTTCTCAGCTGAAAGGGTGAAGCATAATGGCCACTACTTTGTTGCAAACCACCAACCAACATGTAATGCCAACACCACCTGAAGAAAAAAAGAAAAAACATATTGTAATTAAATTTTATCAATAACTCAGATACTCACATTTGTAATGTAGGTAAAGACTGTTCTCAAAGTTATCAAACGACAACACTACAACTGAAGTGACAACTCTGTCATTTCTCTTCCTGCCTGTTCATTTTTTTCTGAGTGTACAGCTTTCTTGTATTTTTAAATAACCCGATAGTGAGAAGTACGGCAAAAAGTTACACTTAAATATTGTTGGGAACCACACTGGATATTATTGGTCCAGAAGTCTGAAAGTTGGGAGCCAAGTTAGCTGGTAAGAGGGAATGAGTATCTTAGGAAAGAGTGAAGCTAGTAGTTCCTTCTGGTGACATCATAGTCAAAAGAAACTAGATAAAGTTAAAAAGAAAAACCCTCCCAGTTCCACCAATGAAGAGGACACTGACAGATTTTATCTGTGTTTACTCAATATAGGCATATTACTGTCTTGATCCTTTGTACACTAAACTCTTTAAGAACAAGTTTTTGATGTTAATGGAAACCCCACTACTACATAAAATACTAGGAATTTCAGCCTTATATCTGCTTAATTTGTTTTTAAGACACCATACTGAGCATGTTACTGTAATATAAAAGAGCCAGTTTTCAAGATCATTCCCAGATGAACAAGCTATTAGATACATTATAATGAATTATTTCTCTACCATGAAACTATGGTGCTGATCCCAGCGGTAACTGGAACACCCTTCAGGCCTGAATTTAACTCTGGGATCTTACAAATACATCAAAGTAATGGTAAACATGTATTCCTTTGTATGGGTGTATATACTAAAAAAATACCACCAGCAAAATCTGGGATTCTCAAACAGACCAGTATTGGCATTTCCAGTTAATCCCGAATAACTGGGCACAACATTTTAAAGATCACAGCAGCTTCCCCCCTCGCTTCTGGAGTTTTCCAGGCAAAATGAAGGAGGGTGGAGGGAGGTGACTCTCACAGGCATAGCACATTAAGGGGAGCTCAACTGTCTGTCCAGTTATGATGATTTTTTTCACAATCTATGAAAGAATCATCAGGAGAGTGCAACTGTCCTGTCTAATTATGACAGACCATGAAAGAATAATCATGATTGGAGGTGAGCTCCCCCTAACATGCAATGCCATTCATCTGTGGGAATCATGTCCATCTCCCCCGCTTTTCTCCCAAGAAAGTTGCAAAAGGAGACAAAAACTGCTATGACCAGCTGCAGCTTCAGGGAGATATTTTTTTGGAGTTCTGCTACCAGATTAGTTCTGCTGGGTTCTCTGGTTCTATTGGGCTTTGTTGGTTCTTTCTGAGAGTCTGAGTCAGTGGTTGCTTGTGTGTGTTTGGCTAAGGATTCTTCACCCTGGAGATAAAATCAGATTTTCCTCCCCTAGGAAACAGTGGAGAGTAGCTGGGGCATCCTGTTCAGGGGCCTGTAGAACTGGGCCCCTTGATTCAATATCTTGAACCTTGGAGGTCTTTAGAGGACAGGCAGCCCTCACTTCACTTTGGTATCATTCACTCAAAAAACAGCCCCTCCAGCTTCAGAAAGACTCCCCCATGGGGAATAATGGACCCGGTTAATTTCAGAATCCTGGGGGAAAAAAAGGGATCAAAATACCAGATGAGTGTTTAATGACCCAAATACTGGGAACATTGATATTTATGGTCTTTCCAATATTCAAGTCCAAGAAATACTTTTTTTAGTGCTCATTCCTAACTTTTTGGCTCTGAAATGGGCAACCTAAACCCATGTTACTGATTCCAGACTGAACAAGAGGATATAGTACTCAGAGTCCACATTATCACATACGTGTTTGAAGAAGGACATAAAGTCTTTCATTAAATTGATAAAAGCCAGGAAGTCCTTTTGTTCCACTTGAAGTGCTTCTTTCCCAGTGACTTGAAGTATTTTTGATCCAAAATAGCCCAAACCCCTCTAGCATTTCATCACGTTAAAGAAAATGGAGACCACTCTGGGAATGCAACTTGCCCTAGAATTATCTGTGGTATGAATCTGCCACTACTGAACTATGGCCTCTGCTATATGTTGGTGATGATAGGAGTCTTTGGTCTTGGAGTGCAAAGAATAATATCTTTAAAGGTGCTGGAATTCCATTGCATAATATTCCCTGATGTTCAAAAAACAATCTGAAGTGGTCTCCTAGATAAACACACGTGCCTAAAGATGACTTTCCCTCTTCAACTGGGAAGTGTATGGGTTGTACTGGAAACACTTCCAGCTTGTTTTGTTAAGTGTCGCTGAGAAGAACGAGTTGTTGTTTGAAATCTGGTTTTACTCCATACTATGACAACTAGAGCCCCGTGGCGCAGAGTGGTAAGCTGCAGTACTACAGTCCAAGCTCTGCTCATGACCTGAGTTTGATCCCGGTGGAATCTGGGTTCAGGTAGCCGGCTCAAGGATGACTCAGCCTTCCATCCTTCTGAGGTCGGTAAAATGAGTACCCAGTTTCCTGGGGGTAAAGAGTAGATGACTGGGGAAGGCAATGGCAAACCACCTCGTAAAAAGTCCGCCAAGGAAACGTCGGGATGCGACGTCCCACCATGGGTCAGTAATGACTTGGTGCTTGCACCTTTACCTTTACCTATGACAATAAATGTCTCTTATTTGGTGTAGAGGATAGGACTATCTGCTGATTGCCACCATGAAAAGCTTAACACGCAACAAAATAGAGAACAAATTAGATCAGCTACCTGGGTTCAAAGTGAGATGCTTCTGAAATTTATATCTTTTTGAGTTGGAGTACAAGATTCAGCAGCTCTGAAAGATCAGATTCAGACTGAGGAAGGATCCTCATAGCTGGTGTATTCTTTGTTGCTCAGATAATAAATCTGAGTTAAAGAATCTCTCCCCTAATCACCTAATGTGTATTGCAGTGAGCAAACCATGCTTTTGAGCAAAGAGAAAATTGGCAGTTTAAAAGTTGTAATTTATATTTTTCAAGTGATTATCTCTAGAAATTGTGTGGGAGAATACAACATGTAGGTTTTATAAAAACATTCGATTGATATACCACCCTTCAGGACAACTTAACTCCCACTCAGAGCGGTTTACAAAGCATGTTATTATTATATCCACAACAATCACCCTGTAAGGTGGGTGGGACTGAGAGAGCTCCTAGAAGATGTGACTGATCCAAGGTCACCCAGCTCGCTTCAAGTGGAGGAGTGGGGAATCAAACCCGGTTCTCCAGATTAGAGTCCTGCTGCTCTTAACCACTACACCAAACTGGCTACTGATTTGAAAACTTGGGGTGGGGGGAGAAAATGAGAAATACATATAATATAATAATTTTTATTTGGATTAAATTATGAATTCACCTGATTAGCTTTGACTTTTACTTGACCTGCACACCCAAAATTATACATTTCCTCTCGCGTAGCGGAAAGGATACTGTAACCACAAATCTGATATGAAACTTATAAGGTAATGTGAGTGTTGAGGCACTCCCCTGACCTTCAAGGATGAGAGTTAAATTATACTGAAACAGAGCGGACAACCGTATCCATAGCATATACACAATTCTTTGAATGTGCTAAAATTAGCATATTAACTGTTTTCAGAACATTAATTTCCCCAAATAAATTTAAACAAGGGAAGCACATGCTATATTGTCTTTACATTTTACAAGTATTATTCCAATAAAAATAATTCAAATAGTTCATAATAAAAGAGCTGCTGTAGCTTAGTAGCTGGGTTGCAAATCAGCATCCGCTGGATTGACTCTCACTACTGCCAGGAGTCCTGCAAGTGGCCTTGGGTATACTACTCCTCTCAGCCCCAGTTCCCCAGGTGTACTGTGGTGATAATAACACGTTGGTCACAGCTTTCAGTGGGCACTAAACTGTCCAGAAGGGTGGTATATAAGCAAACTGTTGTAATTCAAAGGTATAAACCACACAGGAATTCAGTTCAAATGTCTGTTGATATTGAGACAAAATTAATGTGGGGTACTTTTAAAATTTGTTCATTAAATATAAATTACAAAAAAATGATAAATCAGGATCACAATCTATTTAAGACGCTGAATAATTCCCCCATTTATTTTTCCAGAAAAAAAATCACAGTTGGATACTATGGATTGTATATTTTAAGTTTACTGGATTGGGGGATGGGTTATGAGTAACAAAAGGAGGACAGAAAATTTTGTCTGCTGGCACTACCATATCACCCTTCAGCAGCAGGGCAGAAAAGCTGGGGTGGAAGGAAGGGGAGAGGAACTACATCTCCATGGTACTCTTGATGACATCATTAGGTTTGCCATGATGTTCTAAGCAGTTAAAATTAAGGCCATGATAAAACAAATTTATATGCAAATAGCTTGACTTAGGCAAGTTCTACTCTTTGAAGAGCTAAGACTACATGCGTCTTTAGTTCTAAGTCAAATATTCCTTTTTTTAATAGAATACTGGATGCTAAGGCCCTAGCCTACTTGGGTGGCATCCACCTTACAGTCGAAAGTGATGTAAACATTGCATTAAGCTCATCCTGCAAAGGGCAGCTTTGTATTGTAAAATAAAGGCTGTTTTGTGCATTACAGTTTTAGGAACATACAAAATGTAAAGTATAAATGTAATGTATGTACAAGTATAAATGCATCATACACATATACATCCTACAGGTACAATCACCAAAAAGCTGGAATTGGTTAAAGCCATTGCATATTTTCTGGCACAACCAAGTTCAATGCCATGTAATAATGTGTGAAACACCCTCCTGCTACTAATTTTGGGAATTGCTTTGAGGGCTGAATCATGTGTACTTAAAACTTACAATTTCCCCCTTTCATTCTATAAGACAATTAAAGATGGAACCATAGTCTCTTAAAAGGCTTGCCCCAGAGCAGCCATTGCCACATTACCAGAAGTTTGTGGCACTGGGAGTTGTGGTGAATATTACCATGACGGGCAACTGCTTAGGAATCTGGGAAAACTGGGGTACGGTAATATATTAGAAGCTTCTTCAGTGCCCACTATTAAGATAAGATAACTGAAATTTCTACAAAAGTTTGAAAAATACTATAGTCTTACCTGCCACTCCTGTTGGAAAAGCTACTAAACGTTCTAATGGGGCTAGCCATTTGCTTGGGAGCACAGTAACTGGTTCTGAATAATATTTCCAAATCAGTGAGATCATTAAGGCAGCCTGGAATGAAAAAAAATTACATGACTATGAAAACTGGAAAGTGATATGGAATTCTTGTTTAGGTTCTACTTGCCTGTGTTATTAAACAACTCAATGGCAAAATTTATTGCAAACAACTTTTATGAACTTAAAAATCATTGTCACAAAGTAAGAACCCTACCCCTTTGACCCATAAAATTTGACTTCTCCTATAGCAAGCATCAGCAGTGCACCTCTGAAGTCTTTTCTTGGCCACATGTAGTTCATGTCTTGCAAGTAAATGCTTAAGAGCAGGGCACTCTCTCTGTGCTTGACCTCCTCAAAGTGCATAGCAAAGGGTACATCTGCATGCAATTGGTTGCCAAGCCAGAAGGCAGAACCAGAATAGGCTACAGCATTGTTTTCTCTGAAGATGACTGGCTTGTACCATTTCAGACTTTAAGTTGAAGCTCAGGTTACCAAATGCCTCTCTGTACAAAAAAGTCCTACAAAACATGAAATAAGTTTAAGTAAAAACCTTTCCCTCTAACATCTCTTTTGTGTGAAGCAGGGCACTGTTTTGTATGAAGCAACAATTAAATTATGCTGCTTGCAGTCTGAACTGGTTTAACCAAGAGCCAAGTTCTTGTTATCTTTTCCCTGCTTTGACTGAGAAGACCCATCCTCTAACACCTTCTCCCCCTCAGACATTAGCAGCTTTCATAAGGAGATCAACAGTAATTTGAGCCAGACAATGGAGGAGCTTGCTACCTATTAGGAAAAGGTCCTAGTTTGAGAAGCTGCCACTTTTCACACTTCCTACCAGTCTCTGTCCCTCCTACAAGTTACTAGAGGGTCTCACAGCACACCAGAATAAGCCTCTATTCAACTGTGTGAGAAATAAGGAAACTAGTTACAAAAATCTGACTCAATCTATATTTTCCATTCTTAAGCCTACTTACTTTTTTATGGCAGCTTCCTATTAATATAGATTTTCAAAAAAACACACCATGTCTACTAAAGTGCATGGTTAGATGTTCAACTGAGTTCTAATTTACACTCTGAAAAGCTGCCACCATAATATATGCAGAGGAGTTAGCCGTGTTAGTCTGTGGTAGCAAAATCAAAGAGTCCAGTAGCACCTTTAAGACTAACCAATTTTATTATAGCATAAGCTTTCGAGAATCAAGTTCTCTTCGTCAGATGCCTGATACAGAGACTGGTCAAATACAGAAGAGGAGGAGAGAGAAGAGGCAATTAGGGGGAGGAAGGGGGAGGGTGCAATCAAAACATTCCTTTGCTAGTATATGTAAACATCTCCTTTTAGTGTGTGTATCAGTTGGCTTCAAAGGAGTTTGCCCTGTTAGTTTGTAGCAGCCAAACAGCTAGGCCATCCAATTCCAATGCAGTATGGGCCTTCGATAACCACAGCTCTCCCTGCCAGATGCATCTGACAAAGAGATCTGTGGTTCCCGAAAGCCCACGCCAGGTGCCACTGAGCTCCCCCAGACCCCGCCTCTGTAAAGGAAATCTGGGTTGTAGCTCACTGATGATATGTTTGATGGGTTTGAGCTGGGAGCTATAGGTGACAAAGGAGATATAGGTACATTGGACAAACCAGCCAACCTCTACGCAAAAGAATAAATGGACACAAATCTGACATTAGAAATGGAAACGTCCAGAAACCAGTGGGAGAACACTTCAATCTACCAGGACATTCCATCAAAGACTTAAAGGTCGCTGTAGTTCAACAGAAACCTTTCAAAAACAAAATCCAACGGGAGGCTGCTGAACTGGAATTCATATGCAAATTTGACTCTGTCAAGCTGGGACTGAATAGGGACTATGAATGGTTATCACATTACCATAGGTAACAGATTTCCTTTACAGTGGTGGGGTCTGGGGGAGCTCAGTGGCACCTGGCGTGGGCTTTCGGGAACCACAGATCTCTTTGTCAGATGCATCTGGCAGGGAGAGCTGTGGTTATCGAAGGCCCATACTGCATTGGAATTGGATGGCCTAGCTGTTTGGCTGCTACAAACTAACAGGGCAAACTCCTTTGAAGCCAACTGATACACACAACTAAAAGGAGATGTTTACATATACTAGCAAAGGAATGTTTTGATTGCACCCTCCCCCTTCCTCCCCCTAATTGCCTCTTCTCTCTCCTCCTCTTCTGTATTTGACCAGTCTCTGTATCAGGCATCTGACGAAGAGAACTTGATTCTCGAAAGCTTATGCTACAATAAAATTGGTTAGTCTTAAAGGTGCTACTGGACTCTTTTTGATTTTGCTACCATAATATATGCTATTTTTAAATAACATACACTTCAGCAGAAGCCAGTTTTACTTACTTGCAAAATGTAGAAGACAATATTTATTACCCACTTTATTTTAGCAAGTTGAGCTGTTCGTGTTTTCACTGTTAAAAGAAACAGATTTTTTTATTTGTAAAATTTCTACAAATACAGATGCTTTTATTTCAAATTGATAAATAAGCACAATTTTTATAACTAAACGATTCAGTTTAATTTATTTATTATTTATTTTATTTCATTGGACTTATAGCCTGTTATCCTCGAAGCAGGCTCAGAGTGGGTAACAAGAAATAAAAATCACATAAAAACATATTAAAAACATAAAATTCAGTGCAAGAAGGCAGCTACACAATGGCCCATATATCAAACTCAACCCAGTACATTATATGGGGTGGGAGATGTTATAAACATGAAGAGACTTGGCAGACCATCGGGGGGAGGGGTTACATTTCCCCCTCAGCAGGAGACCAGCAGAGGAGCTTGCCCAGCACCCCAAAACTCAGCCATATGCCCAGTGGAAAGATAGTAAATCCAGCTGGGCCCTTGTTACCGCAGACAGAGAGTTGCACCATGTAAGCGGCAGGACCGAAAGACCCGGGCCCTGGTTGAGGCCGAGCAATCATCCTTGGGGCCAGGGACCACCAACAGTTTTTTTATCAGCTCACATACAATAAGAGGGGGTCCTGCAGATATGCTAGTCCCAGTCCGTTAAGGGCTTTATAGGTCAAAAGCAACACCTTGAAGCTAATCCAAAACTCCACTGGGAGCTAGTGCAGTTGATGCAGAATAGGTATTATATGTGCCCTATATGGTGCCCTCATAAGGCCACGCGCAGTGGCATTCTGAACTCATTGCAATTTCTGGATCAGACCCAAGGGAAGCCCTGCATAGAACAAGTTACAGTAACCTATCTGGAGGTGATCATTGCTTGGATCATTGTCATAGGTCATGGGTCGAAAGGTTAGGAACAAGCTGCCTGACCTGTCGCAGATGAGAAAAAAGGCAGATCTGGCTTTTAAGTTTGAGTCTTCTAAAGCCTTCGGTGTTTTAGGAAAAATATACTTTGAGTGTTTACATGTACTCAGTAAATTCAAGTGATTTATCTTACATTGCAATCCAAAAGCAATTTGTTTATAAGTAAATCTCATTGGTCATCTTGCAAAACATTACAAAATGGAAAGAAGTTCAATAGATAAAGCTAAGCCTAATCCAGTTATAAAGATCATGTAAGACTGTTGAGATAAAGGCTGGTAACCTCAGTAATTTGAATATGCAGCTTTATTTTTCTAAAACTCAAGTCTTCAACCCATTTAAGTTTTGTAATTAACAACAACAACAACTGATTTATATACCCCCCTTCAGGACAACTTAATGCCTACTTACAGCAGTTTTACAAAGTATGTTGTTATTATTATCCCCACAACTATCACTCTGTGAAGTGGGTGAGGCTGAGAGAGCTCTGGAAGAGCTGTGACTAACCCAAGGTCAGCCAGCTGGCTTCAAGTGGAGGAGTGGGGAATCAAACCTAGTTCTCCAGATTAGAGCCCCGCGCTCTAAACTAAAAGGAAAACCCTGCAGGCTGTACTCAGTCCAATTACACATAGAGCTGGAAGAAACCCCAAAGGTTTTCTAGTTCAACGTCCTGCACAATGCAGGAAATTAACAGCTACCCACTCCCACTCCCCCAGTGACCCCCGCTCTATGACCATTGTCAAAACTAACAGTGCAATCCTAAGCAAAGTTACTCCAATCTAAGCTCATTGATTTCAATGGACTTAGACTGGCATAACTCTGCTTAGGATTGCACTGTCAATCTCTTCCCAGACCCTCTAGCATCCAGCTCAATGAGTGTAAAGGTCCTGTGCTAGCCAATGAAGTCTTGGGCAATGAACAACTTTTTCATTTAGCTTTAGTATAATTATTCAATAAATGAAAATCATTTAAACCTGCTGGCACATTTGAAATTCTGACATAGTGTGATGGGCATAGCCACAAAATGGCTGCTACATCTTACCTTCAGTCACAGAATGAAGATTCTTGTGCTATAGAAGCAGCTTCTGTCAAAGCAATACTTTGAAAACATCTGCACACCCATGCTTGGCAAAATCCCCACCCAGCCCTGCCCACTTTCTAGTTGGTGAATATCAGGAAAGGTATCAGTGGGCACAATGGTGCCCATCGGCACTATGTTTGGGATCCCTGCATTAACCTGCAGAACCCATTCTGAACGCAAACAAGGAAGAGAAAAACTTAGAGTATATTCCTCAGTTTCTAAAAGAAGCCAAAATACTATTCGAACAAAAGTCTGTGAGCAGAAAGAGAAAAGACTAGACTGCTGGATAAGTCTGCTTCTCCATTTTCCTGACAAACAAGCTAATACCCAGAGACATACATTGTACTGAATACCCAATCCTGTCATGTTCATAAAGTGATAATCAGCTAGTCACAAACCTGAGATATTCTGAAATCGTCTGATTCTGTATTATTATGAACTTTAGAATAAAGTCAGTCTTGGAAAAAACTAATATAAAGGAAGAGAAAACGTCTACTAATAAGGGATGACTAATAATGAACAAAATGAGAATGTGAAGCAGACAAGTATCTACCATGAGTCTTTAGCTTGTCAGTCATCTTGTTAATCTTTCTTTCTAATCTGGCATATCTGGCAAATTCATCCATCATACTAATGGTAGCAAGTTCTTGCTTCATATTCTGAATTTCAGACCTCATCTGATATTCCTGCTCAGCATCCTTTTGTAGCAGCTTTGATATCTAACAATGAAAAAAAGATGTTTGAACAGTTCATATTTTTTCTAAACATGTAGACACACCAACCACAAAGCATGCCTTCAAGTAATGGTTTTAACAGATGAAACAACTTATCACCAGCTCCTTCCCTTGTGTATCTTGGTGGGACCAGAGTGTCCAGACATATCTCTACCCGCTGTACCCATGAGAAATGCAAAACTAAGCTATATTCTCCAGCTTGATGCTGAGAAGTTATAAAACAGGCTACTTTAAGCTTCACATATGATCTAACGAGGAGCCCAACTCAGACTGAAGGCCACTGCTGTCAAATGTGTGAAGAAGCTCCTACATGCTGAGTAAAATCTTGATGCTTCTGGAGCTCTTAAAAGTACAGGTGACAAATTCAGAAGGTAGCAGCGCAAGAACATGGTGGTGCATTACACACATATAGTCCAGTCTTCCCACCACCATTTTGCCCTCTCTTCTATGCAAAGCTCACTAGCACAATCTGTTTTGTTGTAAAGGAATTTTTTTAATGACCCCTAGTCTAAAGACCTAAGTATGGCATTATTGGAGCTGCCCTTTCACACAGATGGCAAAAACTTTTCTTTGTAAGCAGATTCCTTCTGACACAGTTTAAAACATTGAACACTGCAGGTCAGGAATCCCTATAGTAAGGACAATATATCTCTTATTTTCACTTTGTACTCAATAATTAACCTTGGATAAGCAGTCTCTCAGGAACATACCCCAAACTCCTGTGTGGCAGCAGATATTTAGCATGTATATAATACAGAGAGATTCTACTGCCTTGTCAATCAGGCCTGTTTTGGTGCCATGTCGCCTGAAGAATTTGATTCTGAAGAATTACTTGTATTAGCTTTATATAAAAATTTTATCTTTTATTCTGTAAACAATTAACAATGAAAGTATATAAGATTCTCTGCTATGGCTGATCTTTATGCTTATGTCCTAACAAGGCATAGCATCTAGGTTTTATTTATGAAATAAAGCTTGTATTTCTTCATTGATCACAGTTTGGTGTCTTAATTGAGGGTGACAGCTGTTAGGAAGAATAAAATTAAAGCAGAGCACTTTAAAAAAATTCTGTAACACTTCACATATGATCAAACAAGGAGCGCAACTCAGACTGAAGGCCACTACTGTCAAATGTGTGAAGAAGCTCCTACATACTGAGTAAAATCTTGCTGTTTCTGGAGCTCTTAGAAGTATAGGTGAAGAATTCAGAACACAACAGTCCAAGAACATAGTAGTGCATTATACACATATAGCCTAGTCTTCTATGCAAAGCTCACTAGCACAATCAGTTTTGTTTTCTCAGTTTCCTCCTCCCATAATAACAACCTTTCAGCCTAGCAAAGAGGCCCACCATCCGAGGTGGGGCAGCAGCTGGGCACCTCCTTCATTGGATTTCAGGCCATTAAGGGCCTCTTGCGCTGGGAGGAAGTGCTAAAACATTCCCTCAGCATCCAGCAATACTGGGACGGGATATTTGCCTGCTACTGATTTTTTTAAAGTACTATGTCATTTTGAAGATTTAACATTGGAATTTGCTTGATTAAAAACTGTTTTGAGCAACAACAACAGAATCATAGAGTTGGAAGGGGCCATACAGACCATCTAGTCCAACCCCCTGCCCAGTGCAGGATCAGCCTAAAGCATCTCTGACAAATATTCATCCAGCCTCTTCTTGAAAACTGTTAGTGAAGGGGAGGTCACCACCTCCCTAGGCAGCTGATTCCACTTTTGAACTACTCTGACCATGAAAAAGTTCTTCCTAATATCCAGCCGGTACCTTTGTGCATGTAATTTAAGCCCATTGCTTCGGGTCTTACCCTCTGCCAACTGGAACAGCTCCTTGCTCTCCTCCAAATGACAGCCTTTCAAATATTTAAAGAGAGCAATCATGTCCCCCCTCAACCTCCTCTCCTCCAAACTTAACATTCCCAAGGCCCTCAGCCTTTTGGCGTAGGGCTCAGTCTCCAGACCCCTGATCATCCTCGTCACTCTGTTCTGC
Organism: Eublepharis macularius; assembly: GCF_028583425.1. Taxonomy (NCBI): domain Eukaryota; kingdom Metazoa; phylum Chordata; class Lepidosauria; order Squamata; family Eublepharidae; genus Eublepharis; species Eublepharis macularius. The sequence continues at coordinate 93,248,139 of NC_072792.1, forward strand.
ACCCTCTCGATTTTGGTCACATCCTTTTTGAAGTGAGGCCTCCAGAACTGCACACAATACTCCAGGTGCAGCCTGACCAAGGCAGTATAGAGAGGGGCTATGACCTCCTGCAATTTCGATGCTATGGCCCCTTTGATACAACCCAGGATTGAATTGGCCTTTTTTGCCACCGCATCACACTGACTGCTCATATTTAGTTTACAGTCCACTCTTACCCCAAGATCCCTTTCACATATACTACTGCCCAGAAGTGTGTCCCCCATCCAGTATTTGTGCTTCCCATTTTTGTGGCCCAGATGTAATACTGTGCACTTGTCTTTGTTGAATTGCATCCTATTCACAGCTGCCCACTTCTCCAGAGTATTCAGGTCTTGTTGAATCTTAATTCTATCTTCTTGGGTGTTTGCTACTCCTCCCAATTTGGTATCATCAGCAAATTTAATGAGCAGCCCTTCCACTGCTTCATCCAGATCATTGATAAAAATATTGAAAAGTACCGGGCCCAAAACCTAGCCCTGCGACACCCCACTGGACACCTCCCATCTGATGAAAATAATATTATTTCAATTATTAATATTAATATTATTAATAATAATAACATTCAATTCATATACAGCCCTTCAGGATGACTTAACACTCACTGAGAGCAGTTTACAAAGAATGTCATAATTATCCCCACAACAAACAAACACCCTGTAAGGTGGGTGGGGCTGAGAGAGCTCCAAGAAGCTGTCACTGACCCGTCACTCAGCTGGCTTCAAGTAGCTTCAAGGTCAAACATATAAATATTTAAATCCAACACAACACTATATATAAACATTTTAGCCTACTACTACCTGCCTAGAATTACTAACTCCACCTTCCATACTTGCATTAATTAAAACAGCTGCTTTGAGAAAATCTGTTAGAAAAAAAACCCCGTACATAAATGAAGTTCGCCGCCAACTTCATTCGGCAAAACACAGTAAAGAGCACAATTCTGTCAACGTCCATCTAGGGCACAAGAAAAATCAGACTGATAAGAGGGCGTGGCTCCAGCCTCAGCTACCCCTCCACCCACACAGAAGAACGTGTGGAAAGGATTCTCTACTCCGCTGAAATACGGAACAAACCAAAAAGGACTACCCGCTACTACTTACAATGGAGGAGCAGGAAGGCAAGAGGATTTTGAGTAGGTTGCACAGGAACACGGAGCTCAGCACAAGGAGCCAAGCGCCCCCAACTGTCGCAGCCGCGGTCTCTGCCTCCACTTGCAGCTCGCTCATCTCCCAGACTGAAGAAACAGACGCTGGAAGGAAGCGGCTTCCGCGCAGCCACCCAGAGTCAGCGCTCGGCTACTGAACAATAGACCAGTCTGGGCTCTCACCGGCTAATCAGAGCCGCGCACGCGCACTTACCTGCAGCACAATTGCTCCCATAGCAGCGCCCCTCGTATCTTCGACGCATGCGCATACACCTACACCACAGCGACTGTTACGTCCTGTGATACGAAAGCAGAAGGGTGCGTAAGAAAAGGGGAGGGGTCGGGGATGTCCTTAGCCCCGCCCTTCCTCTTCAATGGGGGAAGGGTGTTGTAGAGACGGGCGTGGGCTATACGAGATGTTGTGATTTAAAAGTGGTCCCGCGAAAGCTGCCTGTCCAATAGCAACGCGCACGCCTAGTAGGCAGGGGAGGGAGAATGAAACAACTACAGCGCCGAATGCGCGCGCACGCCCCCTCCTCTCAATCCGGTTGGAGCCTGTTGTAGTGTCGCTGGTGCTGCTGGGATGGGGGGGGGTAGCAGGCGGGCTTTAGTCTGTACGCAGCAGTAAGAGCCGAGCTGCTAGTAGGCGATAGACGCGAGAAGTACCAGTTGCCGCTGTTCGTGCTGCAAGGACAAGCAATCCAGTCCTGCTGCCTGCCGCCAAGGGGGGGAAAATACGAGGAAAACTTGACGGTCGTCGTCCGGCATTGCTGCTTGCTCCGCCATGCCGAAAAGAAAGGTTGGCGACGGGCGCACGCGTACCTCTAACGTGCGACAAGGGCGCGCTTATCCCTTAATAATCACTTCTCTTCCACTCACTTTCATTGTTTCGTTGTTGTTTTTATAGAAGATATTTCTCCCCCTTCCCATGATACTGTATCCTCACAGTTTGGAGCTAATATAATAAATCTAGGGAGGGGGAGGAATGATGGTTGTATATGGCTGCGAAGTCTCCGTCTCTCGGAATTCCGGCCTGTCAGTCTCGCGCCCTCTCACGAGCCTCCGTGAAAGTCCACTCAGTCGCGCGCTGGGTTCTAATGGCGACGGGAACGGTCTCAGGTTCGAAATCTGAATACAGCGGCGGGAAGGGGTGGAGGCGTGAGCGTGGTGACGTTACAGCACTGCTGGAATGAAACCGCTTGTAGGATAGTGCGCATGCGTGTTCGGCGTCCTTAACGACATTTATTCTTTTGCAGGTAAACGCAACTGAGGAAGAGGTGAGTGTTAAGTAGTTTGATAGTCTAATATAGGTTTTTCAGGGACCAGTATAATTTTTTTTGAAAAAAAAATTGCATTTTACGTTGGAAAAGAGTGCCTTAAACTTTTAAACACGACAGTCTTTAACATTTTAAAGGCTTCACTTTGATTAAATATGAGATTAATAGATTACAATTTCTGAATAAATACTTTATGGGAAATGTTCCTTTGCTGTAGATACTTATACATTGTGATCTCATCCACAAGCAAATTAACGTTTTCTAGGCGAGACCTATACTGAGGTATAGTCATGATGTTGTTTCTTTTTGCTTTAGCCTAAGAGGCGATCAGCACGACTGTCAGCTGTAAGTAGAGACTTTTTTCCCTGTTTCCAATTTTTATTATACTTTAAAAAGATAAAGTGTGCCATCAAGTCATAGCCAACTTATGGCAACTCCCACCATGGGGATTCAAGGCAAGAGGTGAGCAGATGTGCTTTGACATTATCTTTCTCTATGTAGCAGCCTAGGTCTTTCTTGGTTGTCTCCTACTCAAGTACAAACTATAGTCACCCCTGCTTTGCTTCCATGATCTAACAAGGTCAGACTAGTCTGGGCTATTTAGGCTGCTACACTGTTCTAATTAGTTGAAGAAAATTCAGTATATGCATTCCCCCCACAGAAACCTGCTAAAGTTGAAACAAAGCCCAAAAGGGGACCTTCAAAGGTGAGTTTTTTAGAGTTTTAAAACATACCATATGTGTATACAGACAAAGTTTAAAAATTGAGCATGCTAAATGTGTTTATTGCTTTGGAATGTGACTGAAGATGAGAAAACAGTTTTTGAAACTCTGTTTCAGATTTGTATGCTGCATTATATGCTGAAATGTTTTTAAGCAGTTCTGGACATAAGAAAGCTCTTTGATTACACAGATGTCTTCCAAATGTAAAAAGTCTTTGCATGTAAATGTTAAGGTAGAAGATTTCTTCATGGAGATGTTGTATGTTACTTATATTTCACTTTTCCTGTGGGGACCCAAAGCAGCTTAGAACATGGTTCTCCCCTCTCCCTTTTTTCACAAGAACATCTCCATGAGGTAGCATAGGCTTAGAGAATATGACAGGCCCAAAGTCATGGTAGAGTGGAGGTTCAAACCTGGGTCTCCCATGATTCTAGTCTTACACTGCACATCTCCAGCTTTCCCAATAATAGCTAGTCAGACTCCATGTAGAGGTAAGGTTGTGTAACTATAGTTTTTACTAAATTTGGATGTGTAATTTGCATAATAAGATATGTAAGTAAAAGTATCTTATATAGTATGGTATCCTTAAAAATGTAATTCAAACAATATTTATTCAACTTTTGGAACTATTTTATAAATCTAATTGAAAATAGTTTTCAGGCAGCTTCTGGAATTGAATGGGAAGTGGGTGTGGCTCAGTGGTGGAACATTTGCTTTGCATCCCAAAGATCCCAAGTTTAATCCTTGGTCATCTCTAGTTAAAAGGATCAGGCAGTGATGTGAAACATTCTGGAAAGCTGTTCCATAGTGACCTTGATACACTAGTGTGTTCTGACTCTGTATAAGGCAGCTTCATGTGTAGTTTCTTTAATTTGTATGAATAGAGGGAAATAATTTTTTTTAACATGTCCTAAGGACAGAAATAGTTTTCAATAAAAGCAATAGACCGTTTGTGAGTGCATGTAGAATTGTTCATAAAAATTGTAAAATCAAAATTTGAGCAAACAAGATTGTATATTGATTAATATAAATATTTAGCAAAAAAGTATCATGTCCCAGAGAAAACTATTGTTGAAGATATAACCATTTTGCTTTAGCTTCACTGAAAAGAGCAAAAAGATCCAAAGTGATTCTCCCCAAAATCTGCAAAGGAGTTGGCTTGATTTGACCAATAACTAAGCTATTGTTTAATGTGCTGATAATTTGGAGGGGGGAGAGTCAGTTTGCTTCAGGCTGGGCAATGGAGTTGTGACAGTATTGGTGGACATAGTCGATGATTTCAATCAGTGCAGAGAAGGGCTGTTTCTCTGTGTGTCTCTTACTGGATTTATCAGCAGTCTTTGATACAGCAGAGCATGCCATCTTGATGTTTGGAGGCAGAGTAGAGGTTGAAAAATGTGCTTTCAATTGGCTTACATTTTTTTCTTATGGGTAGGTCTGAGAGTTGCTGTTGGAGATCGTCATCAGTCTAGGCCTTGCCTTGTGTGATTCTATAATACTTAAGTGTTCTTCCTCATACTGCAGTCTCTCTATAAAGCCCTTAGGCCAAATCAATCTTAGTTGTTGTGGGTTTTCCGGGCTGTATTGCCGTGGTCTTGGCATTGTAGTTCCTGACGTTTCGCCAGCAGCTGTGGCTGGCATCTTCAGAGGTGTAGCACCAAAAGACAGAGATCTCTCAGTGTCACAGTGACACTAAGATGCCAGCCACAGCTGCTGGCGAAACGTCAGGAAATACAATGCCAAGACCACGGCAATACAGCCCGGAAAACCCACAGTAACCATCGTTCTCTGGCCGTGAAAGCCTTTGACAATACAAATCAATCTTAGTTTGGGGTTGTCTGCCATCAATATGCTGATGACAATCAGCTCTATATTTCTTTATCCAAATCTGGTAATGTAGAGGTCCTGAACCAGTAACTTGGTGCTTTGGTTACGTGGCTAAGGATGACCAAGTTAAACTGAATTCTGACAACACGAAGGAAATGTTGTGGGGGAGGGCTGATGGATGACCCATTCTTCAGTCACTCTAATAGTTTGCCAGTTACCATGTTCAATTCAAGCTTCTAATTATTATCTACAAAGTCCTTAATGGTGTTGGACCCACATACCTGCTGTGCTGTACTGTACTATGCTCTGCTATGACAGCTTTGCTGATATGAGCAAAGTCTTCTGAAGGTGCTGCAGTGCAGATTGGTAAGATTGGCAACTGCCTGTTCATACATATTTTCTGTTAGTTCCCACTTTGTGGAATGGCTTGCCTGAGGTCAGGAAGGGTCCCACGTTCATGCCATTTAACAGAAGAAGGCATTTTTATAAAGGGATTAGTAGAGCAGAGTAACTCAGGTGCGCCCTTTTACAAGGGAACAGTTAGCAAACATGAAACCTACATGGTAGGGGGGGTTGTCCTGTCTTTTTGGTAGTTTTTTTTCCTGCTCCCTTGCTGGGCCGCCCACATCCTAGCCCACTTTCTTGTAGCGCCACTGCCAATGGCTGCCTGGCTGATTTGGGGCGGGGGTAGCTTCCACACCTCTTCCCTGTCCACAGTGCCATTGCTGCCTACCTGCCAAATGCAACATCTCTGGCTCTCTTCCTTCTGCCTCCACCTCACAGGCATCCCCCAAAGGGAGCCCCTTTACATTGTCTACACAAGTACAGATGACATTCTTCTCTTGGGGGGGTGGATCTAACCGCCCATACTCCCCCCCCCCATTTTTTTGCAAACCTGAGTGGTTTCCCTATAAGAAAGACTAAAGCATTTGAAGCTTTCTGTTTCACAGGGGCAAGGTGCTTGTGTGGGAAGGAGATGGCATTATACAATTATGAGAGACATTCCCCAGAAGCCATCATAGCTTCCCCTCTTTTTCTGCTTCTCTTTCCCACCCACCAGCCTACCTATTTGCTCCTGTCTGCAGCCTCTACCTGGGAAACAGGTCCAGTTGCACAGTGGAGAACGTCAAGGACTTGCAGGGGCACCTCATTTTGTCTTATTGTAGCATAAGCTTTCGAGAATCAAGTTCTCTTCATCAGATGCCTGATCCGAATCGGATCGGATCAGGCATCTGATGAAGAGAACTTGATTCTCGAAAGCTTATGCTACAATAAAATAAAATTGGTTAGTCTTAAAGGTGCTACTGGACTCTTTTTGATTTTGCTACTACAGACTAACACGGCTAACTCCTCTGGATCTATGACTCATTTTGTCTGTATCCCCTTCCTCACACTGTTTCCTCTTGCCGTCGTCTTGGCAACCCCTATATCCTCACCTTCCCCTGCTTACTTCTTCCCCATGAGCCAAACAAGCTACCATTTATTTGCTTCCCATCTTCACCTATAGTTATTGTTTATGTACTTTATTTATACCTTATCCTTTTCTACAGTGGGAACCCAATGCAACTTCCATCATTCCCCTCTCCTCCATTTTATCCTGTCATAAGTTAGGCTGAGACTGACTGGCCAAAGATCACTTGTGAGCTTTCATGGCAGAGGTGTAATTACATCACAGTGGCTTCTGTGGCGTGGCTGCTGTTGAACAGTAGCAAGCAGCCAGGCCTGAGTGAGTCATGCAAGTAATGTAGCAAGTAGTCCCGTGGTTGCTACCAGGCATGACCCTTACGCATCCTCCATCGAAGGCCAAAAGGGCCCTGCCCATCCCCTTGCCATTTATTGACCAAAACCAAAAGTTGAAGGCTGGGATTACCTAGCAACGGCCACAAAAGTCCTTTGTTTCTCAAAACTAAAGGTGCTCCTTTTATCATTTTGGGTTTTTAACCCCCTCCCCCCATATATTTTTTTAATTTCAAATTTTCCTGCAAACCTGGGGGATTTTTTAGGTTTGTAGAAAGAGCTCTTGTCCATTCACAGCTCCTGTCTCCAGATTTGAGTATTTGGCTGGGTAGAGAATTAGATATATTGATGGAGGAAATGACGTGGGTAGTTTTGCTGTTTCATAACTCTAACTGCTGAAGAAACTTATAATTGTGCTCAGAGCAGTCAAAAATTCTTCAGATAATACTTGATGGAACCTCCATATGCAAAGGTAGCAATCTTGAGTATTGGTGCTAGGTGCCAGCCTTGTCCTTTATGCTCTGTTTGTTGGGCCATCAGCAAAACTGTTTTGGCTGCTAGGTGAAACAATGCTGGACTAAATGAACCCTTGGTTTGATCTTGTAGAGTTCTTGTATTATCTTGGAGAATTCATTACAACAAGTTGTGGTGATACCTAATTTTTTTTAAAAAAATTAAGCTGATAGTCAGCATTCACAGAAGAAACAGCTTGAAGTCTTTCAAAGGCATCTTACTGATAAATAGCCTGTATGATCTTGTAAAGCTCAGGCTGTATATAAATATTTTTATTCCCCGTCTGTCAAATTAATGGTTTAAAGTGGTGATTGTAGAGACCAGATGCTAATGATTTATTTTAATTTACTATAGGATAAGTCTGAGGAAAAGAAAGCCCAAATCAAAGGGAAAAAGGGATCAAAGGGGAAACAAACTGCAGAAATTAACAAAGATGAAGTAAAAGATCACTTGCCTGCAGAAAATGGAGAAACAAAAAGTGATGAGGTAAAATCTTACAGGCAGGCTTCTGTAATTTTTTCAAGTTAAATAAGTTAACAGTGTGATCTTCAAAAAAAGCTATGATTCCACAAATTGATTCCATATTTGTCTGTCTACAGCAGAAATAGGAGTATTGTGGGACCTTAAAGACTAACACATTTTTATTGTGGAATAAAAATTTGTGAATTGGCATCCACTGTCTTGTGTCTGATGCTGTGCTGGCTCACAGGGGCAAGAGGAATACAGATATAGATACCTCCTGCCACGACCAAGACTGTTGGGACCAGTAGTGCCCAAGACTGTTATTTATGAATGCTGCATAGCTGTAAAATTCCAGGCCCCTCTGCTGCTCCAGATTGATGAGGCAAATGGGGGGAGGAAGGAGGAGTCAGCATTGGTACTGGATGCTCAAATTACCATTAAAAAAGCACCATGGGGTGCTTGTTGTAGATCTGTTAACTTCTTTTAATTCACTTCCAAGGGGAAGAAGGCTAAAAGATTTTGCATGCCCTTAAAATACAGTATATTTTACAGTTATTTTTTCTGAACTGTAAAACCAATGTATAATTGTTTTATTTTTCTTCTTCAGGTCCAAATACCTGAGGCAACAGGAGAAAAAGAAGCAAAATCTGAGTAACATCTTGTACAAAGTCTTTTAATTAGTGGTTCTTGTACCACTATCTTGTACAATTCAGAGGAATATTTTTATCAACTATTTTGTATATGCAAGTTTTTTAGTGGTTTTAGAAAACACATTTTTAAACATGAAAGGATCCCCCCATATCCCACTCACTATAACTTGAGTGTAAATGCTTTGTTTAAAAGGAAAAAATAATGTACTGGTTGTTTGTCTTCACAGACAGCAATTTAGAATGCAAAAGAAAGATCTTAAAATTGTGATTACTTAACATTCTACAGGTCAGGGTGGGCAAATTAAAATTTACATGTGGCCCTCCAATGTTATTTTTATGCAGTATTTTAGTTTATAATAATGAATTTAGCTATTTGCTTAGCCCTTCCAGCTGCAGAAATGAATTTAAATTTATAATGGAAAAATGTTTAGTATCTATTGGTATGTTCTCCTGAGACAAAATAATTGCTCGCCTCTGCTGTAGATTTGAGGGATGGTTTTTACAATCTTTTAACAAGCATGCACCGACTTTGTAATTAATAGGAAAATGTCTTCACACAACACTTACTCTTGATTTGTCACAAATTAATTGCTTCCTCAATAAAAACTGTTCCCTGGTGTTGGACCTCCATTTCAGATTAGTTTTATCTGTGACAGAGTTATTTTTGGTAGTGGTAGTTTATTTTTTCAACAGCTTTGTAACTGTATTGTGAAAAATTGGAAATCTGGGTGTGTAGCGTGTGTTGTTAAGTTTCTGAGTAGGTAAGACTTCTGGTTAAGCAGATGTAACTTCACAAAAAGTATTTTAAAAACTGGTACTTTTCTATTTTGAAAAAATAGTATATTAAAAGTCATAGTAACTTGTTAAATGACAACTATATGGTTTACGTTGAAATTATTGGAAGAAAATTCTGTACAAACTGATTTATCAAACAACCAATAAAATCCTGGTTACGAAAATTTTTCTCTTGACTGAAAACTACTTTAAATTGTTTAATATCTTCAATATGAAGGTATCTGTGGTTGTAATAGTATGTTTTCTGACTGATACTGAAAATTCATTTAATTCTGGTTTTAATAGCTGTTCTAGAATCTATTTTCCATCAGCTATAGATAAGACAATCTCCCATCCATATTCCCAGTAAGGGGTGTGGGTTGTATGTGTATGGAAATAAGGGATGTGTATTGAGAAGCTTCTGCTTCGAGTATTGAGTAATTTAAGTTTTACCTATATAAGGGATTTTTGTGTATTCCTTCAGCCATCAAGTTTCTAGGATGGTGAATAAAATATAAAATCCAACAATAAAATCAGAGTGCAAACTAGCAGTAAATCAATTAAAACACAACAACTGATGAAAATTATTGAACTTTCACATCTGAAGAAAGACAATTCTAAAAAGATTGCTTGATCACCAGAGATCCATCCATCCCAAGCACACGAGTTCAGGTTTGCCCACTACCTCTATAAGGAAAATGCAGAGAGAAAGGTAGAGGGCAAACACCCTCCCTGGTAGTCTGCAATTCTTGTAGCACCATCATCTCCACCAGGCATCCTGCCCTTCTGTATGGAAAAGGAGCGCATCACTTCTGCTCCTAAAGGCCCGCTAAAAAATGGGTGCACTTTCCTGGCTGTGTTCTGAGACTGGTTCAGAACAGAGGTTTGTGGGCAGCTGGTGTTCACTCTGGAATGTCTCTAGCAACAAACCCAACAGTTCTTACCTTTAGAATGTGGGTGTGGCCTTTAACAAACAGTTTATTACTGATTGCATTCAAATGAAAGGTTTCCACAGATGCAATAGTAGCTGCCACTGGAGGATCAGGTGTGTTGTGGCCCCTTGTATCAACAAGAAGGCTGGAGTGGGGGGGGATGTCAAAAGCAAAAAACTAAATACTGGGGGATGAAAACTTCATCTCCCAGAGTATTGGGAGCACCACTAGTCCCTCTTTAACTGAGCTGAGAGACTGACCAGTCTCCAGCCTTACCAGGTATTAATCCAGAAGTCAGCATACTTGTGCTAATTAAAATTGACACCCAATTGTATCTGATGATGGACGGCCAGCCTGGCTGTGCCCCAGATGTCCTGGAACGTGCCTTCGGAGCTGTGACTGGATGGTTGAAGCAGTCGGCTGAGACTGAATCCCTTGAAGACGGAGGTCCTGCATGTGGGTCTAGGGTCCATGGGTGCGGGACTCTGGCTCCCTGTTCTCAATGGCGCCACTTACGCCGGTGTCGAGAGTGAGGAGCCTGGGGGTGGTCCTGAATGCTTCCTTGTCTATGGAGGCACAGGTTGCAGCGGTTAAGATCCTTTTTCTTCGAAGACAGGCTCGACAACTTGTCCCCTACCTATCGACCCATGACCTTACGACAGTGATCCAGGCAAGGGTCACCTCCAGATTAGACTACTGCAACTTGCTCTACGCAGGGCTTCCCTTGGGCTTGATCCAGAAACTGCAGCTGGTTCAGAATGCAGCTGCACGGGTGGTTGCCAAAGCACCAATCATGGCTCATACAATACCTATCCTCCATCAGCTGCACTGGTTACCGGTTGAGTACCGGGTCCGGTTCAAGGTTTTGGTGTTGACCTATAAAGCCCTATGCGGACTGGGCCCAGCATACCTTCGGGACCACCTCTCCCCATATGTTCCCCGGAGGTCGCTTCGATCAGCCACTAAGAACTAGCTGATGGTCCCTGGCCCCAGGGAGGTCCGCCTGGCCTCTACCAGAGCCAGGGCCTTTTCAGTTCTGGCTCTGACCTGGTGGAACTCTGTCTGAGGAAACTAGGGCCCGGCAGGATTTGTTATCTTTCCGCTGGGCCTGCAAGACGGAGATGTTCCACCAGGCATTTGGTGGGGGCTAGGCTGTCCTCGCCGGCCATACCACTGAAGACCTTCCACCACCCATGCAGGAAAATGCTGTATTTTAATATTTTATACCCGCCAATTTTAATTGTTTTGATATAATGTTTTAATGTTTTTATAATGTTTTTACTGTTTTAAACTGTTGTTAAACTGCCCTGAGCCTGTCTGACGGGGAGGGCGGTCTAGAAATGTGATTAAATAAATAAAAAAATACGGGCCTGTTAGGTTTAAGGTCTAAGACCCTGTAACCAATATTTTAAGAACCAAATTTGCAAACAAACCCAAAATAAACCAGTGAAATATTTGTGGTTTCACTCCTGCCATCTTTTAAATATTCAAAACTGCAGTAGTATAGTAGAGCAATCCTAAATTACACCTAATTCCATTGAAGTAACTGGACTTAGAAGGGTGTAACTGTTTAGGATTGGGAATGTTTCCATCAAAGGTAGTTCTCTGGCACTAATTGTTAAAAAGTAAGTTAGGCTCCCTAGATGATGATACTACCTTCCCTATCCAAATAGTTCTGACATGATGCCTTGCAAATAAGAGCTAAGCTACAAGAGACTAATTACAAGAGGACGCACATATGAAAGGAGTCGCAATGTTAGCCAAGAAGCTGAGTTTTAAAAGAGATTGGAAGGCTTTGTCAATTTCCCCTCTCCACAGAGCCAGCAAAGATAATCTTCAGAGGCTTTGCTAATTTCCTCTGCTTTTCAAAGGCTTGTCAGTTTCACCTCCCCTTCTAGGAGGTGAAGAGTAAATAAACCCTCTGAGGAGCAATGTTTCCTGGCTCTGTGTAGAGGGGAAATTGACAGAGCCTTCCGATCTTTTTTAAAATTCAGCTTCCCAGCTAACTTTGCAATTCGCTTCACATGAGCATCTTTGTGTAATTCATCTCTTGTAGTTTAGCTCTAAATTGAATCAATATGGGTAGCCGTTAGTCTGTCTGTAGCAGTAGAAAAGACCAAGAGTCCAGTAGCACCTATAAGAATAACAAAATTTCTGGTAGGGTATAAGCTTTCAGGTGCCATGAAAGCATACACCTGAAAACTCTTATCTGAAAATGAGCTGTGGCTCATGAAAGCTCATACCCTACCACAAATTTTGTTAGTCTTATAGTTGCTACTGGACTCTTGCTCTTTTGTACAAATAAGTTGAAGTTGTTATCCTTCCTGCTGAGACTTACTTGTATTAATCATTCGTGATTTGCTTAAATCCAATAGGGAGTTTTCTCATTTACAAAAACTTTGTATCCTTGTACAAAAGTTGCCTCTGGTTGCAATCCTGACTAGTGAGTGGTTATTTAGAAGATTCCTATAGACATTTACTTCTGACCGCCTAATTGCAGTTTTCTGTGGTAAAATATGGGGTTGTAATCTTAAAAGATTTCAGCTCTAGAACTTGAAGAATGCAGCTGGTGCCCTTTCACCAGAACTTGGAAGCATCACTGGAAGCCACTCTGACACAACTCCAGTATTTGGCTTCACTTTGTTTAAGGCTCCAGTTTTATGTTCATTTAAAAGGAATCTTAATTTACTTTGGGGTAAATATGCATTGGTTTAAGTAGTATGTGTTCCATAAAGGATATGGCACTTGTAGGAGAAGCTGGATATCATAAGCATCTTCAGGATAACAAAGATTACCTAGGAGCCACATAATTAGTGTACATACACTTAAGATGACAAAAAAGTAGCAGTTTCTCAAGGGCAAATGAGATGTGTGCATGTGTTGTTAGGTCACAGTCAACTTATGGTAACCCTGCTGGGGTTTTCAACCCAAGATGTTTAGAGATGGTTCGCCACTTCCAGCCTCTGCATAGCAACCGTGATCTTCCTTGGTGGTCTCCCATCCAAATGTTGCCCATGGCTGACTGTTTAGCTTTTGAGATCTGACAGGGTCAGGCTACCTGGACCATCCGTGTAATAGTTGCATTGCTTATGACAGAGGCAGGCTACACAAATGTCAGTAGTATGTTATTTTAAAAGAAACCACACAACATCAGTCCTGTAGAATGTAGTGATACTGGTTACCTCATCTTCCCAGGTTTGCACAGAACATGATGCTTCTCTCTCTATAAACTGTATAAACTGTCCTGAAGTTTCAACTAATGCTGTAATCATTTGACAGCGCAGTCGGGGGGGGGGGGGGATGAAAGCCGCCCTGAGCCCATCTGTGAGGAGGGCAGGATATAAATAAAATAAGTGCATTATGGTGGCATATTTCAGAGTTATATATGTGTATCCTGTGGCCTGCCTCCAGAGACAGGGTAGTATACTGGCTGCACCAGCCCAGAAAGAGGCATTCCCAGGGGCACATCGCTCCCTAAGCCTCTCCACCCCAGGAATGTCTCCCCCATCTTACTAATTCCCATGTGGGACTGCACAGAAGACGGACAATGAACAATGTTGTTAGTCTTCACAGGATCACTGGAGCACTGTCTGGTTTAGGTGCAAAATTAAAAGTCCAGAGGCACCTTAAAGACTAACGGCATTTAGTTCAATATAGTGTTCATGGGTCACAGCTCACCTTAGATAAGCTGCAGATAACTGCAGCAGATTAACACAACCACTCTGCTGCAGTCTCCATGCTCTTTCTGCTCATGCAGTCAGCTGGATGCTGTGTGCAACTCACATGGGGAATAGGCTGGTGGGTGGTACAAGGGAATACGTCTGCTCTACAGTATGGGACAAATCTCTGTCTCACACTCCCTCACAGTACTGTTGGCATCTGATAAGCAATGCAGTTTGGTGGCTCACAGAAAAAGGGTCTCTGAGGTGCTTTGAATACAGCATACAGGGGTTGTGAAAGGGTATGTGATGGGTGCCTGGAGTGGCCCATCCCATCCCTTCGTTTCCAGTTTGCAGTGGTAAAACGTCAATTGTGCACAGCTGGCTTGCCTTTGGCTTCTCCTCATATAGGCATCAAACCAGGGGCCCCATACTATCCTGGTGTCTTTCCACAGCATCATGCCCGTCTTTGCAATGTCCCGTTCAGCCCTATACGCCTAATGGTGTGATCAGGGCTGTAGTGTAATACCCTAATGCATCCACTTGCTTAGCCCAGTGATTAGGGTACTAGTTTTAGGGGCTGTGGTTCAAGATCAGCCTCTGTCTTTTGTTTTGCTGCCAGTTGGTCTAATACCAGGGGAACAAATGGGCTTTGTCTTTTGGCAATAATTCTTGACCCTCTGTTGCATGGTCCTATGGTTCATGAGCACCCTTTCCCAGTGGGCTGGGGGGAATGTAATATATGTTGCTGGGAGCAATGTCATGCCTTCCCCTCTTGGTGCCCCAATACCTGCTGTCTCCATGCTTGACAAATGACGAGTCAGCTACAGACTGGGAATCAGAGTTTCTCTACATGAGACATTGAGGCACACGTCCGTTAAATGCAATGTTAGCTAGGAAGCATAGTTTTGAAAGACAGAGCTGGTGGAGATCGCTCTGGAGGGAACGGATTCTCTCACATCCCTCTGCTGCCTCTGGCACGCTCGAATGTCTCCCCTTCTGGAACTGTCTCCCCTGCTGCCCTTGCTGCTTAAAACTTTGAACTAATCAAGCCTTGGCAGGGCAGACAGCAGAGGTGGTGGAGGGCTGTGAGAGAATCTGTCCCCTCTGGAGTGATCTCTGCTGGCTCTGTCATTTAAAACTATGCTTCCTGACTAACATTGTGTCTCCTGACACATAAAGAACACGTGTCAAAACAATAATAACAACATTCGATTTATATACCACCCTTCACCCACTCAAGAGCGGTTTACAAAGTATGTCATTATTATCCCCACAACAAAACACCCTGTGAGGTGGGTGGGGCTGAGAGAGCTCCTAGAAGCTGTGACTGACCCAAGATCACCCAGCCGGCTTCAAGTGGAGGAGAGAGGAATCAAACCCTGTTCTCCAGATTAGAGTCCCATACTCTTAACCACTACACCAAACTGTGTAGAGAGACTCTGAGCTACTAATCTGTGAGGATGTGTTTGCCCCATGGCTTCTGCTGTTTCTATTGGAGTTATGCTGTCACTGAGTCTTTCCTCCCTGTCTTCTGGTGCTCCACAGGGCGGGGGTGGCATTGTAGGGCTGTTGCTTCATTGGTTGGTGATAGTTGTACCTGTGTGTGCAATTTAGAGGGATGCTACTCCCGATTGGTGGGTGTTGCTGGAGTTGCTAGGGTCTCCAGTGGGCTTGCTATGTGGCCTGGATGTTGTGAATGGTCACATGCTGTCTTCTCTTTCACAAAAAGTCCATAGGTTAATGACCAGAAGCGGAACTGTTGCTCTAACAGCTGGCCAATACTGCCACAGGATCTCTGCCACTTAAATCAAATCTCAGGATTCGATTAAGTGGCTGTTAACTTTTTTGGTAGAATTTTTTTAATGGACAGGCTTTGAATGTTTGGATTAATAATAATAATTGTACTTATATACCCCTCTTCTAGACAGATTAGTGCCTCACCCAGAGTGCTGAACAAGTTAGTGTTATTATCCCCACAATACTGGGGAGCTGGGGCTGAGTGGCTTACCCAAAGCCACCTACTGTGCTCATGGCAGTAGTGGGATTCAAACCAGTAGAGTGCTGATTTGCAGCCAAACCACTTAACCACTGTGCTACAGGATTGTGAGTTTGGTTTTAGGATTTTTATCTGTGGATGGCTTTACAAGCTCCTGCTTCTTTTTATTTGTTGTTTTACAAGTATTGGCTAATGATTTTATAGGCAGTTGTTTTATTTGTAGTGATTGGTTGATTTTTATCTTTAATACAGAGCTTTGATTATTCCTTTCTCTATACTACAGTATTAATATTATAGAATTACTGTTTTTATTTATTGTGAAAATTCTGTATTATCATTCTTTTATTATATTTTCTGTATTATCATTCTTTTATTGTATTTATATTATTTTTTCCTATATAAACTGCTTCAGGCAGTATTGTTGGACATACAGAATACAAACTTATTAAAAAATAATATGCTTCACATTAAATAAATGTCAGACACCATCTCAACTCCGAGCTGTCCCTTATACCTTGAAGCTTGATGTGGCATCACGCAAGATATAGATGGCTTCCTTTTACAATTCTGTATGAAGAGGTTTTTATCATCAGACTTCATTATGTAACAACCATTTTGAAATAGCACTGTTTTCCCAAATCATCATCTTTCCAAGGTTATTTATTGCTGCAATGTTAGTGCCTAACACCTCATCGAACACAGTGGGGCTTACTTCCAAGTAAGCCTCCATACCAGGTATGGTTAAAGTTATTTTAAGTCATTAAAGGCAAGGGTTAAGAGACGGCTGTGGTTTACTGAGAAAATAAAGTGGAACGGCTACTCACCCACCCACCCACCCTTTGGGGATGCCAGTGGGACAAGCTGCATAGTATCGCATATTATGTACTTTCGTAAACAGTAACAAATAGAAGCTGAGGCCATTGTAGTGTGGTAGAGTGTCGGACTAGGAGATCCAGGTTCAAATTTCCCCTCGATCATAAAGCCAACTGGCTAAGGTGCGCTCGCTCTCTGCCTAACATACCTCTGAAGGTAGTGGTGAACAGAAAATGGAGGCAAGGAAAAACCAGATAATGTCGAAGGAAGGAGTGAACAGAAATATAACAGCCTAGATTCTCTCCTCAATCTCAAAAGACTTCAACCCTCTCTTTTTAATCCCCCTTCCTCAAACACTTTTCTCCGGTACCAGTTACTAAAAAAGAAACACTATCTCCTTCCGCGCTCGGCCTCTTTCGGTTCTTCGTCTGCATGCACTTAATTCCTATATATAATCGCTCTCATATTAGCGTACGTTTAAAAAATTCTCCTCTAGATAGATAGGTAGATTACATAATAATTCTTTTGCCTTCCGCGCGCCCCCCCCCCCTCCGCTGTACAGAGGACTACTTCTTGTCTCTCGCTCGCCAACCCTTCCCGCCTTCCTCAGTACTAGCGGAGAGACATCAGAGCCCTGTCAGGTTCCTAGGAGGAAGCAGCAGCTGGAAAGATTATACAGTGCGCAAAAGCTAAGGTGGCGCGCGTGAGTGCGTGCGCACTCTCGCCGGGCGTCGCTCCCCTTCTCAGAGAGTGGAGGGGGAGGGGAAGCGCTGGTAGGGTGATGCCGAGCCAGGCCTGGCCTCCTGCGCCTGACAGAGAGTCCTAATCTTGTTCTGGCAACGGTGGCGACTGCGGATATGGCTGAGTCCTCGTCAGTCTCCGGTTCTGCCTTCAGCGCCGGCAGCGTTTCCTTGCCGCTCATTGAATCAGGTAATAGAAGAGAGACGCTGATAGGAAGAAGGGTCGAGATTGTGTGAGCGAGCCGGGCGAGACAACCGCGCGGAGCTTCCCGTGCCGCCATCTTACTGTTCCTGCTTGTGAATTACAGTCACCTAAGGGGATCCCCCCCTTCCCTGCACTCAACTCCCCCCTCTACCGACATAGCCCAGCCCCCAAATTAATCTCTTTTTCTGTGTGTGTGTCTCTGTGTTGTAGAACTGTACTTCCTCATTGCTCGCTTCTTGACCACTGGGCCTTGCAGGAGAGCAGCGGAGGTGAGTCCTCCTGAAACAGCACCCCACTCACCACAGCCACTCCGCACGCACTGAGGGGTTTCATAGCGCCCCCCTCGCTTCACTCAGAAGAGACGTTTTGTAAAATCTACCCTCCCCCTAAATATCTATTGCCTTTTTTCATCTACAGGCGCTGGTGCAGGAGCTGGAACAGCACCAGGTCTGTGTCACTTTTTTCTTAGACTGGATTTTTCTCTCTCCTAATGCTTCTCAATGTTACCTTTCCCTCATCTTCCTGGGTTTTCTTTTTTGGTACTTTAACAGTCAGGCAAAACTTCTGTACTACTATGCAACCATTTCCATTGGCTTCCTTTCATATCTTCTTCTCCCCCCCCCCCCGCCCCATTCTTATTCTGTCTTTTTTTTTCAATTTTAGTTACTTCCTAAAAGACTGGATTGGAAAGGCAAAGAACATTGTAGAAGTTATGAAGACTTGGTGAGATTTTTTTTAAAGGGTTCTTTTTTGGTTTTTTAAGGAGATGATAAAAGTTCATTTGTGGAGGAAATCATATTTTTCACTTCATTCCTTAACTATGCTTTGTTAGGAATCGGTTATTAGTATACTAGTCAATAGAAACCATACACGGGACTCAAAAAAGGGAAGATGTTGTCATCCCACAGAGAAGGTGGAGCCTGAGAATTTACACCACATCATCTGTTTTTGTGATTTAGGATGAGGCAACTGGAAAAGACTTTATTTCTTAAATTGAATAGAACATTTGGTTAAACAGGTCTTACTTCAAAGTGTTTTGTTAGTATCTGATATTTTTTATTCAGAAAATGGAGTCATTATCTCTAGAAACTTCAATTGGTTCCTGATTTGCATTGAACAGCTTAGACTTTGATTCTGAAAACTTAGCATGTATTTAAGGATTCATTCTTGTGAAAAGGCATTGCTAAATAATCATGCCAAGCCCTTATTGTAGGTTTGAGATTTATAGAGGCAGAGAGGAATTACCTGGTGTGTTGCAGTGCAAATTTAGAATCCCCTAAGTGCTTTGTCTTTGTTTTGTTTTCCCCTCAGATGTTACTGTTGGTTAAAGCTTAAATTACATTATATATTATTGAACACCTCAGTATTAAATGCATTTTTAAATAAGCACAATTGATCATTATAGGGTTTCTTTTCATATCACATACTTACAGCAGTACCCAATTTGTACTCTTGTTTTCTTTTTTAAATGGTTAAATTGAATTATGAGACAGTGTACTTAAAAAAATAGTGGAGGCAAGAAGTCTACATTAACTTTCTTGAGAATCTTTGAATTTTATGGGAATGGTTTTTGAATAGATGGTTAGGATTGGGCTGCAAGTAACTTCAGTTAGTGAAGCTAAATCTAGAAAATACTATATTAGAACTGTGATCCTGATCTTTATGCTATCACAACTTTCTTTGACAACATTTGTATTTGTTACCGTACAAAGGTATGGTTGTCAGTATTGTCCATCTTAAGCAATTGTATCTCTGAGCAGCAAGAAAAGTCCTAGCATGCAGTGGTTAGATTTAAGATCATATGATTATAAATACTTAACCTGTAATTTTGTGAAAGTTGATATGAAGCTATATTGGTTTCA
This sequence comes from Eublepharis macularius, assembly GCF_028583425.1. Taxonomy (NCBI): domain Eukaryota; kingdom Metazoa; phylum Chordata; class Lepidosauria; order Squamata; family Eublepharidae; genus Eublepharis; species Eublepharis macularius. The sequence goes on from NC_072792.1 coordinate 93,267,494, forward strand.
GTGGTATATCAAGATGATAATCTGAAATACTAGGAAGCCATTACTGAATTTGTACCCTCAGTATTAAATTGTTGAAGAAAAAGGAGAAATGTATTTTTGAGTTCATGGGAATCAGTTTAACAACTTTAGGAATCCTTGTCTAGCTTTGGATAGTCTAGCTTTGGATGTGTTGTCACTTGAATTGTATAGATTGTGGTGTAAGATGTGCCATGTGTATTCTTCAGAAATGTGATGATATGCCTGGTAACAAACAAGATGACTTGCATTAATTGTACAGTCTTTATTTACTAGCAAATGTTTATATATAATATTGATTGTTACACCAGGATTCTGATCACTGTATACAGTACCAAGGCTTGGTATTGAATTTTCAAACTCTGTAGTAGTAATAATAGCATACAGTTGTTATTCTGAACTAAATATTGGGATAGTTTATAGATTAGGACTTGATGATCATTCAAAGGGGGTGTAATTTCTCTTAGAATTTGTTGGATTCCAGCACATTCCTATGTGATGTAGCATCTAAAGTAACATGATGTGTGTCCAGTGGCATCTTAAAGAACAACTAGATATTCAGGGTGTAAGCTTTCAGTCTGAAGAAAGGAACTCTGACTCTCAAAAGCTTATACCCTGAAAAACTCATTCGTTTCTAAGATGCCACTGGACTCACATCCTGCTGTTCTAACTACAGATCAATATGGCTACATACCTGAAACTTTTAATTAGAATGGCAGACTAGGATCTGGGAGACCCAGGTTTGATTCCCCACTCTGCCATGAAAGCTCACTGGGTGACCTTGGGCCCGTTGCACAATTTCAGCCTAACCTACCTCACAGGTTGATTGTGAGGGGAAAAATAGAGGAGTTGACAATGATGTAAGCCGCTTTGGGTCCCCGTTAGGGAGAAAGATGGGGTATAAATTAAGTTGTCCTGAAGGGTGATATAATAATCAAATATTATTTTAAAAAAGTAAAATAAAAAAAATTCCATTGTAATGCTTGTTTGGATGGTTGGCAGCCATAGGGATGGAGATTACTGTTTCTGCTGTGTTTGCTGATTTTTTCACTAGCAAAGACTGTTTAGTGGTTCTAATAATTTATAGAATGGAATGTAAAAGGAGTCCAGTGCAGAGTAGCTATGGCATATTTTGTCCTGGGTTTGCTGCTGGTAGTGGTTTTATTGTATGTTTCCATATTACATTAGTGGTTTTTCATGTAGTTTGAATCCTCTTTGTGTCTAGGTCTTATCTAACAAACATGTGGCTCCAGATCACTTGCTGCAAATTTGTAAACGGATTGGCCCTATACTGGATAAGGAGATTCCACCCAGCATTCCAAGAGTGAACTCCTTACTGGGTGCAGGGAAGCAGTCCTTACTGCGCACAGCAAAGGGTATGTTCTAATTTTACAGTTTAGACAAAGGAATATGAACTTTGCAGACGTTAACATACATAGATGGTTTTCATGCCAGGGTGTGAGTATTTCTTATTCACAAATTGATGCTGTCAGGACTCATTCACCTTTGGACATGAGCTTGCCTTCTGTAGAAATTCACATTAATTCTCAGTTTCTATATATTGGTTTGAAATGCTTATTTTAGGATTGCTGAACAAAAATGCTGCATGTGGTGCTACTGCCATGACTGATTGATTTTGTCTGAGGACAAGCCTTGCTTGAATAGTAATTCTGTTTGTTATAAAGGGCCATTAGATACGAACATCTGTATATGAATGGCCTAGGAACCAGTGAGGTGAAGTTGGCATTTTAGCAATTAAAGGATTAGGACAGATGTTCTGTTTATTAAAATGTTTTATATTGCTTTCTTATCTCAGGCTAATTATCCTGTAAATATAGTGAAGGGGTTGGTAACAGGTCCTGGGATTGTGTGCTCTTTCTTCTTACATATAATAAGCAAGTTTATCAGCTTCTTCATATGTAGTGAATTGGATTCATTTTAAATTAACATTACAGAAGAAATGTCAGTATCTTGTACAAAGTAAAGCAAGGAATGTTATTACAAGGAATCATGTCTAACTTACATACTACTAGATCTTCTTTCACAGATAGCAGAAATGCAGTTTGGAAGAGCTCATTCATTGCTGCCCTTCATAGAGGAAGACCCCCTGAAATACCTATTAATTGTGTCCAACAACCAAATCTTGGTAAGTACACTAGCTATAGATAAACATACTAGGAAGTGCAAAACAATAAAAGGGGAGGAAGGGAATACAGTGAGAACATATATTTGGCATGAATGATTATGATGGGAATGAACTTTAAGAGTAACTTCATGTAAACATTGTGTTTACTATATTGACTGAAGACTTAATGATGGTACCTTCCTCAGTTATTGTAAAAATCACCTGTACCAGGTTAAGATAATTTGTTCTTTTGTTTATCTGTATATTGCACTGGCTAGTCCTCTTTACTTATTATTCAACTGATGAAGGTGACCTTGAGGAGCTACTGTGCTCTTCCTCTCATGTACCAAGAGCACTTAATGTCTGTTCTACCAAAGTAGGGGTAAAAGAACTGAGAAGATAGCACGAGGTAAGAATTTCTGCTGTGTGAGAGCTGTAAACAAGCTGTTAATACACTTTATAACAAGGGCTTGTTTTTAAAGTACTAAGTACATGCCTATTTTAGACAGGCCAGACTTTGTTCTGTTGGTATGCTGTCTTGTTCAAGTACAGGATGACTACTTGTAGCATCTTGTGTATTTGCACCCTGCTAGGGGCTCACTCCAAGACCTGAACTAGCAGTTGTTCTACTCCAGTTTGTTTGCAAGCTTAATTCTCTTTACCATATTTAACTTTTGCCACTACTGTGCCAGATGATCATTCAAGATGGTATTTTGCTTAGTTTTGTAGAAGACAAAAGTCTCGCTGTTCCCTCTTCCCTAAGACAGTGTGTCTGAAACATTGGCACGTGATGATAAAGCACAGGTATTAGTGCTTGGAGAAGTGGATGAAGCTGTGCATTATTTTATTCATCTAGGGTTGGAAATTTTGTCCATTTTAAATGTAACTATACAGCCAAATATGTAGTTGGGCTACAAGTTTGGTTGCGTACCTAGCTTTCCCCAACCCTGAAAGTGGTATGCAGTAAGGGAAGATAGTGAACAAACTTTAAGCGTTTTCCTTTTACAAAGTTAAAATTTTTCATGATGCTTACCTTAATAGTACTTCTGAATAAAGGGGTGGTATTTTACATGCTTTTTTAAAGCCAGAAATAACTACTATTATTCTTAAATTCAAGGTTACATCAGTGTGAATTTATTTAAAAAAGGAAAACCTACCTTTTTAACACAGTATTCTTTTTTATTTTTGTTCTAGTGGAAGTAAATTATGCAAAACAATTAACAGGATGGACAAGATCCAGTTCTTCATTCCCAGGAAACATGTATCAACATATAAAGATGCATAGGCGAATACTTGGTCACCTCTCTGCAGTTTATTGTGTAGCATTTGATAGAACCGGACACAGAATATTTACTGTGAGTTAATGCTATACATCTTTGTCAAACACAAGGAAGGTAACTTGGAGCTGCTCTGTTTCATGATCAATATTTAAGGTTCGGTGTTTAGAGAGCGCTCAGAGTACTGCCTAATTAGAACTTGTTAGTAATTTATGAAACAGACTACAGTGGAACCTTGGAATGGACCAGGTGTGGCCATAGTCTGTTAGATTTTGTCATGTGTTGAAGAGTTCTGTGAAATGACAGGCTTTGTTTTGCTTATATAGAAGTCTCCTGAGCTGCTGAAATTTCTAGAGTCACTGAACTAACAAATTTTCTGGATTCTAAATAAATTCTGGAAGGAAAACCAGAAGTTTAGTATATTCTGATAGAAAATCCAGGCCAACACACTTTTATTGAGCCAGGCCAACATAAGCACACTATATATATATAGTGTGCTTATGTTGGCCTGGCTCAATAAAAGTGTGTTGGCCTGGATATATTTAAGAAATACTACAAAAAGTAACACTATTTGATGCAAATTAAAAAAATAACCCTTACAAGCAGTTTCATAAAAAGTAGCATTTCACATCTCATTCCAAGGAAAAATATTTTGTATTGAATATGTATTTTCTTAGGAATGACAAATAAAGAGTTACTTTTTATTAAAGCTGTACGATTTTTGTTGTTACTTTTATGTAATTGTGTTATTTTGGTTGTATGTATTTGAGAAATACATAGCCACAGTTTGATTTTATGTATGTAAAATTAATTAGCTTTTTTTGCATGCGTATGCACAAAAAGAGTTCTACTTGTGTGCAAAATTATTGCTCTTAGAAAGTGACTTTGCTTCTGACTCAGTGCTTTGATTTGGAATTCAGGAGAAGAGGCTTTTTACGGATAATGGGTCTTCAAATCTTGTGTTCCATAATATAAAAATATGAGTATTATTGGTAACGTAACTTCAATTATATCATTTGTTTGAGGCAGTCATATTTCTGTCTATTTAACAAATATAATTTCAGCATAGTAAGTTTCATGGAATAATAGAAAACATTAATTTTCTGTTGTGCAAAAGGCAAAAGGATTTTCTGCACACGGACTTATTCCTGCTTTTCTTAGTAGTCAGTCTTCTAAACATCGTGATCATGTTAAGCATGGGGACTCCACACATCTCTCCCTCTACATTTTCTAGTTGCTGCATCAGTTTATTTTTTTACAGACATGCCTTTAATAATTAGGATTTTTGAGTGAGGACACTGTCATCATCATTAGTGCCACAGCACCCCCACCCCTTTTTTGTTGTCGTACATGCAGTTGAAGAGGGGCTTGACATGCGTATGTATGAGAAACACCATATTGCTACTGAGGGAAAAGGCCCATCACTCAAAATTTCCCCCCAATATTTGAACATTTGGAGCTGCAGGCTGGTTTTAAAAGTTTTCCTATCGACAAACCGCAGAGTGCAGAGGGGAAGAAAGGTACCAATTGCTGCAAGTATGTGAGAAGAGCAATGATTGCTACTGTGTCGTTTTATAGCAATACAGAGATATATTGCTATTGGACAAGTATTTCTTTTTTAAAAAGTACTTGAATATTTGCTGGCCCAAGATAAAAATTCCCCATTTCTAAGATAGGAGGCAAGAGAGCACTAGGCTGAGTTGTCCCTCAGTCATGGTCCAGTGAGTAGAAGGAACCAACAAAAGTGCAGGCAGCTTTTTACACTGGAACAAATATGACTCAAGTTTGATTGCTAGAAAAGGATTGTGATATAAGAGGTCCCAAAAGAACCAAAAAGACAGGGAAAGGGGTGGGGGAGGGGAAATGTGAGGTAAAAACTGATGGCTCCAGAGAAAGTGCAAATGACAAGAGATAAGCCAGTTTGGTATAGGTCAAGAGTGGCGGGACTCTAATCTGGAGAACTGGGTTTGATTCCCCACTCCTCCACTTGAAGCCAGCTGGGTGACCTTGGGTCGGTCACAGCTCTTCCAGAGCTCTCTCAGCCCCACCCATTTCACAGAAAGATTGTTGTGGGGATAAAAATAACATACTTTGTAAACTGCTCTGAGTGGGTGTTAGGTTGTCCTGAAGAGCAGTATATAAATTGGATGTTGTTATTACAAACTGAAGCAGTAAGGGTTCAGAACCAATGCCACAGCATTGTGTAGGAAAACCCCAAATATTCTCTCTTACATCATCCTAGACAACGTGATATGTAGAGGAATCAGCAGTATTATTGCTGTCACTGGGCTACATTTTAGAAATGTTTGCTCTTGCTGTTTCTCATAACTTGTGATTTTTAATGTTTTGACTTTTTATGTTTTAAATCTCTAAGCTTTCTTGAGGTCCTGATTTGAGTTGAAAGGTAAATTAGAAATTTATTTTTAATATATTTCCTCAGGGGTCAGATGATTGTTTGGTGAAGATTTGGTCGACCCACAATGGCCGGTTATTTGCTACACTTAGAGGACATTCAGCAGAAATTTCTGATATGGCTGTGAACTATGAGAACACAATGATTGCTGCTGGCAGCTGTGATAAAGTTATCAGGGTATGGTGCCTCAGAACTTGTGCTCCAGTTGCTGTTCTACAAGGACACACAGGATCCATTACATCCTTACAAGTATGTTCTACGGTATATTGATTTGTTTAAAATAGCTGGTCATGTTGTACTCATCTTTTCAGTTCAGTTCAGTTCAATTTATTTGCTTAAAACCATAAATAGGCTATTACAAAACACTGTTTCTAATAAACAAAGAAATATACTTGTTTACCACTACAAAACTTTATACATATCTGGAGTTGGCTAATTAGTTGTTAAATGCTGGAATCAGAACTGCAGCAGAGCATCTCAAATATACATATCAAGCTTATAAATACTTTTATAAGGAAGAGCAATGGTAAAAAATATATTTAGTTTCCCATGTCCTAATTTTGGTTAGATGTGTTGTGGAGCTGATGATTTTCCGTTATAAAGAAATGAAATTGTGAATAATCACACAGTCTCTTGTACATTATTTTTACATGTAATGTGTTAGATCCTAAATAGTCCTTGTGCTAGTGACAATTCTGCTTGCACAGGGGGAGGAGATCTACTATTTTGATGGATTTTGCTTGTGTGAAGCAGCTTTTAGAGTGGCATGGAAGACTGAAGAAAGGTGGGAGTAGGAAAGGTTTGTTCTATTATCAGAGTTCTGCAAGCAGTTCTTTTGATTCAGTATGCATGTGAATAAGCTAGCCAACAAACTGTTACTAATATGCTTGTGCACACATGCCTATGATAGTCATGTGTGGCATGTTGCCACTTCTGAAACACAAATTGTTTTCCAGTTTACAAATTTTGTCATCTCAGGGTAGCTTAATTCATCAAAGGTGAGTTGCCATTTAGAAACTTGGAGAAATTTCTGCTTAGATTATGCTCACCAAAGTTACTCAGTTTGATGTTTCAGTTAAGACTGTTTGAAATTTATAAGATTTTGTTTTTGTTCTGTTTTAATTTTATAGAACTAAAATAAACTTGACAACAAACAAACGTAGTTCTTTAACATATCAAGTTGTTTTAGGCAGTGAGTGAAATCAGTCTTTTTCATGCTGAACATACATTAGCTGAATTTTAAAAAACTAAGATGATTCTGAGAAATTCTCTTATAATATTTATCATTTGTTTGAAGTACATGCTTATGATTTATGACTTTAACTTCTAGTTTAGCCCATTGGTGAAAGACTCCATGCGATACATGGCCTCCACAGGTGCAGATGGAACAATTTGCTTCTGGCAGTGGGACACAAGTTCTATGAAATTCAAGTATGTAACCAGTTTACTGCATATTTCATTTGTCACTATAGTACATGAAGTGGTTGAGGTGTATTGGATATATTTATTTATGTTGGTACGAAAAAAGAGATGGTGTGACAGAGTAATTAATTGTCCCCAAGAATAAACAAAATTACTAAGTTTCCTGTTGCAGAAACACAACAAAAGAGAGGTATTTTTTAACTTTTTTAAAAAAAAATTATTGATAATACTTATTCTCCATACAATGATTAAATAGAATTTGTACAATGTAAAATACAACTAACAAATTACAAAATTCCAAACTTTTAAAATTCCCAGTTTCAAAATTACAACATTCCAAAAATTTCAAACTGTCAGACTTTCATAATTACAAAATTTCTGAGAGAGTTGATAACTAGTACATAACTATGAAAAAGTTTGCAAAGTGATGAAATACAGAAATTTACAAATATTTTAAACATATTCTAAAACCTGAAAGAACTTTAGACCTGGATGGGAACTGTTTCTTTCTAGATACTCAAAAAATGGAAACCACTTCTCCACAAAATTTATACTATATGGAAAATGCTCTGCCTGATAAATCTTATCAGCCAATTTTTCAGAGATAAAATGATCCCAAATTTTTGTGAGCCAATTTTCAATCGTTGGGACTTGCTTAGACTTCCATAAGGTCGCAATGGCACTCTTTGCAGTAACCAATAGGGTTGCTATAAGGTCTCTACATATCAGAGGAATGTGGACCGGGTTTGTTTCCCATTGATCAAGGAAAATGATTTCTGGTGACAAAGGAATGGAATAGCCTGTCATTATTTGGATTTCTTTAAGAACTTTCTTCCAAAATTCCTTCAAGAATTGGCATTTCCACCAACAGTGAGAGAAATTACCTCCCTCACCACATCCCTTCCAGCATTGGGGCGAGACCAATGATGAGATTTGGGACAACTTTTTAGGGGTCAAATACCACCTGTTGACTATCTTATACGTCTGTAATTTAGTTACCACTGTTTAAATATTTTTGAGGACCATATCTACTTCCACTTTTCTGTTGTTTGAGCTATTTGACAATCTTGAAACCATATTCACTATTTTTTTGAAGTCAATTTGATCAGCCAGACTTTTCAATTGAAGATACCTAAACCAATGGATTCTTTGTTTTGCTCTGTTTTCCATATCTACTTTCTGTAACAGTCCCTTTGGAGAGGTTACATCCACTATTCTTGTGAGGGTGGTGTTCCTCCAAAATGCACTGAAGGTTTTGTCGTATCCTGATGGGAGCCATTGTTGCGAAGTAAAAGAGGAATATCTAGATATTTCTGGCAATATTTTCCTCCTGATATTATCCCAATCTTTCAATATCGAGTGTAGGAAGATGTTCTTACAAATGAATTTAGGATGGTATTTTTTAACTTTGACCTATTGCTGCATAAATATATTAGCTATACTTTTAATTAAGATTAAATATCTCTCTGGATTTTTTAACTATACTGTTGTGTATTAATACATTTCTTATTGTCTCTTAAGTAACAGGCCTCTGAAATTCACAGAAAAGCCTAGACCTGGAGTTCAGATGCTTTGTTCTTCGTTTAGTATTGGTAAGTATGTGCAGTAAAATATCCTCTTGCAGAACCCATACGTTTTCCATTGTATTTTCACTGAAAACACAAAACTTTACCTTTTTTGTAATTCTGTTTGAATAACTTGTAACGTTTTTATTTCTGGCTTTGTGTTGTACTCTCAGTGGTTGTCCAGTTATTAGTGTTCATGCCTCCAAAGAATCAGAACCTCTTTTCTATTCAGATGCAGTATGGTTGCTCATGTCATTAATCGTGCCTCTTTATCTTCAAATTATGCTTTAGTGGTGGAGACATGCCATGAACTCATTCTCTTTTGCCCTCTTGTATAAAGGCTTTCCTCTCTGTTCTATATTTTATAGCCATATTTCCCCATTATTTCTAAAACCAAGCATAGGGATAATTAAAAGTGGTAAAGTTTGCTTTCACTCCTAGTGAGAGAGGTGCTAGTTCGTGAAAGACTAGGATTCAACCCCATCATGAGTTTTTGCCTCAGCAGATTTCAGCCTAAGTTCTGTGTATAAAGTGGGCATAGTGACAGTAACACAGGGATGTTTTGGAGATTAACGGATTGAATGTTGAAATGTAGTTCTCAATTAAGTGTTGCATGTTTGTGGAAGAATTCCTTTTCTGGTTCTTTAACTTTTGTTCTAAATCTAAGTGTAGACAGACTTTTAAAAATAAAATAGACATCTGTCTATCTTAATAGAATCTAAGGCAGCAGTATACATAAACATCTCTAGTACATAAAATAAATGAAACAATGGTATAGATTAAAAGACAGAGTAAACCACACCCAAAAGACTCAGCTACAAAAAACTTGGACAAGCAGGGCATTGTTGCCCAGTACCTAAAAAATGACAGCACCACGTGATGATCTTTGAAGGAGGAGTTCTACCAGTGGGGCATGATGACCATCAAAAAGGCCTTTTCTGCAGTAAAGTCTGCTCCATTTCTAATAGTAAATTCATATTGAGCACACTTAATATGTTTAGACTTCTAGAAATACACTTCATGTCAAACAGCATCTAATTCTCAGCACGGCCACATCTGTGGATTCTTTAAATCTGGAAACTGGTCTTTGTACAAACCTGAGAAAAAACTCAAGTTTGCAGAAAAATCTGAAATCTAAAAGCCAAAAACATTAAAGGTTAAAAACCCTAAATAACGAAAGCAGTACCTGTAGCTTTAAGAAACAAATGCCTTCTTGGTCTGTTGTGGCCCATTGCTAGGCAACCACAATGGTATTGCCATTGTTCAAACCTTGATTTCTGTTAGTAAAAGAGAAGGGGACAAGGCAGAGCTCTTTTGTCCTTTGGCCCAGCAGCAACCATTGGGTGAATTGCTACCACCTGACTTGCATCCTTATCCAGGCACAGCTGCCTGCTACCACTGAATAGCAGCCACTACACAAAAACCAGTGTAGTGGTTAGAGTTTCATATTAGATATGGGAGACCAGGTTTGAATCTCCACTCTGCTATGGAAGCTTTCTTAGTGACCTTGGGCCAGTCACATATTCTCAGCCTACTCTACCTCTTATGGCTGTTGTAAGGATAAAATGGAAAGGAGAATGAGGTAAGTTGCCTTGGGTTTCCATTGTGGAGAATGGCAGGGTATAAATAAAATAAATTTTAAAATATAGCTGTAGATGGGGGACAAATAAAGAGAAGGTTGGTGGGTCTGTGGGAAGTAGAGAAGTAAGCAGGGAAAGGTGAGGATATGGGAGGAAGGAAAGAGGAAATAGTGTAGTGAGGGGAATACAGGAGAAAGTGAGGTGCCCCTCACAAGCACTTATAGGTTCCCCACTTTGCAACTGGGTACAGTCTGGCCAGCACCACACAGCCTGGATTGGTAACTGGAACTACGTGACTTGACCAGAGTTTTCCTAAGCAGAGGATGGTGGGAGAAGGAAGGAGGGAAAGCTGAAAACAAGGGGGACTGATGAAGCTAGGTTGGATGATGGGTGGGAAATAGAGACGGAAGCAGGGAAAGGGGAGAGGCTATAGGGACTTTAGGGAAAAGAAAACAGGAAATAGTGGAGGATGGGAAAATGAGCCCCCCCCCCCAAGTCCTTGCAGGTCCTTCCCTTCTTGTATTCGTAAATACTTGTCATTGTGCTAAACTACTGTTTAAATTTTCAGGTGGAATGTTTTTAGCAACTGGTAGTACCGATCATGTTATCAGAATGTATTACTTCGGTTCTGAAACACCTGAAAAAATTGCAGAGCTAGAAAGCCATGCGGTAAGCAATAAAATGCTAAATTAGAAGCAGCCTGCTTTTGAAGTAGGATTATACATGTTCAGACTTTAACATGGATAGTAGATTTATTTACTGTTGATTAAACTTTGCTTCAGTCCTAGTATTACACCCCTACCCCACCCTTCCTGGGTAATTAGGTGACAAGCATGGATTTTGTTAGAGCTGTTCTCTTTCTTTTGGGCCTGCTGGGGATAATGCACCAAATAGCATGGATTCAGTGAACTAAACTTGAAGCCTTTGCTATTGTGCCATGTAAGTAGGACCTGTCCCCCATGGTCCTTGGCTTTAGTGTTTGTTTTGTTGATTATATTCAGGGCTTTTTTTGAGCTGGAACGCCCCGGAGCAGCATTCTGGCAGCTCTGCAAAAAGATCACATGGGTGGTGGCCCCACCCACATGATTTCTTCCTCCTGAGCAGCCCACTGTGTCTGTTCAGCTTCAGCAGCAGCACTGAGCTGAGCTTCCTGAATGAATCTGTGACATGTTTTTTTTAAAAAAAAAGCAGGCCCCATGCCCCAGCTTGCCAGAAGTTCCATCACTGCTGAGATTCCCCCAGCCAGGCGGTGAGTCCACCCTTCCCTCCTCGACTTCTGATTCCCTGCTGTGCGTTCCCCAAGGCAGCCCCAGCCCGGAGGAAGGGGGAGCCGTAGGAGATTTCTTATTTACCACTTTACTCTGTGAAATGCATTATGATTTGTTTTCTTGTTCTAATAATCCTGTGAAATGTCATGATACTTAACACTTGTATAGAGTTTTTGACGGTTCAGAGAGTCTAACATACTATTTTTCTGCACTTAAAGCAATCCTGTAGCATAGGCCTATATTGCAGTTACAACTTTGAAACAATAGTGTGCCTAAGGCTGTCTCGATTTGAGTCTAGTGGCTCCTTAGAAACCAACAAGGTTTTCAGGGTGTAAGCTTTCAAGAGTCAGAGCTCCCTTCTTCAGATGCTAAAGCCATCTGAAGAAGGGATTGTATGTTCCAGGCAAAATTAAAAATGGGAATTTCCTGGCTTGTTCCATGTACTGGATTTGGAGATTGTGCTCATCAGGTTTTATCAAATGTGTGCTAACAGCATGCCAACAGAGGCTTAAGCTGAGACGTAGCTGTTCCTTTAATCTTTAAAGTAACAATATCAGTTGAAAAAGCAAACAACTTGTTTATCCAAATGTAAGGCCTCTAATATCTTCACGTAGTTTAACATTATCTGTTTACTTACTACGTTTATTGCTTGCCTTTTCCGCTGAGGCCTAAGGTCAATTACACAGCGTAAAGCCGTACAATTAAATAGCAAGAGACACCCAGCAAACAAGGCAGTAAAGTACAAAAAGCAATGATTTTGTTTTAAAAAGCATCAGACACGACAAGTTGTAAAGAATGCAAAACTGGAACTACAAAAGTAGGAGATAGAGATAGATGATAAATATAAGAAACACTAAGAAAATTGCACGGGAAGAAATTGTTAGTCTCCCTTACGTAGTTGTGCTACAACCTGATACAAATTCCTCCTTTCATAGTGCTGTCATTAACTCATCTTTTTTAAATGGCCGTGTCCAATATTTTCATACAGGGCCTATTTGCTTAGCTGATAATGGGGCGGTATACATATTAAAGGACCCTCCTTCCAGGAAATGTATGTGCCACCAGTCCTGATCTAACCTATGCTGGCAGATGGCGAGTAGGAACTGAATTTCATGGAATTAGATTGTTATTAGTTGGAAATCTGCAATATCTGAAACCATCTCAAACTAGCAATGTTGACAGAGTGATAGAATCCTGACAATACTTTGCCATGTACGCTAAAGATATTATAGCCTAGCGGATGATTAGTTTTAAAAAAATTAATGGATCCCAGTCCACCGTAGTCTGATAGAATGGACACTATGGATAAAATGGATGCTATGGATAGGGAAATATGAAACTATTTTATATCTCATTTGCAGTAATGAACACCCAGGAGGTACTATCTTTTGTCAGAATGCATAAGCTCACCCTGAATACATTGCTTTAGCTTTCTGTGCTTACAGCTAGTACTAACATTTTTTATCCTGGGCTGGGCTCATTAAACATCCTGGTAGATAGACTCGGATAAGGGGGGGATTGAGGGGGAGAAAATCCTAATAGGATTTATTAAATTCTGTCAGAGAGCATGTCCTATGGACTTGAGGTTGGATCTGTCCTGACAGCAATCGTGTTCCAGGTAGCATTTGGCTGCATCACCTTGCCTGGCATTGGTGGTCTTGGTTCTCACAGTATTAAAGGTTTAAGGGACATTGGTACTAGTGCTTGTTTATACCATGTGATGAGGAGAAATAGAAATAGCAATGTCATTAGGGTTACCAGCTCCTGCTTGGGGGACATTCCTAGAGATTTGAGGGGGATAGAGACTGGGGAGGGCAAGATTTGGGAAGGGGAGGTACTTCACTGGGATATAATGCCATAGAGTCTACCCTGCAAAGCAGCCATTTTCTCCAGGGGAACTGATCTCTGTGGCCTGGAGAGAAGTTGTAATTCTGGGAGATCTCCAGCCACCACCTGGAGGCTGGCAACCCTAAATGGCATGGTCTTCAGAAAATGGGAGACTGCAAATACATGTCAGTTGATTTGTACAATGCAACCACATCTTCCAGGAGGGCCCTAGGAATACATTTCTGAGGGCACTCTGGAGGGAGACCCCCACCCCCAGGTTGTCGTTTAATGTAATCAGGAAAGCTTCTTATTTCACTTTGGCTGGATGGGTGTCAGAGGCTGTACCTGCTGCATTGTGCAGTGGCTTTTGCCTCTGCAAGACTTGTAGAGTAACGAACGGGTGTCAGAGGCTGTACCTGCTGCATTGTGCAGTGGCTTTTGCCTCTGCAAGACTTGTAGAGTAACGAACGTGAGCATTAGCCCATGAGTTTCCCACATGCTAGAAGGTCTTTGCCTCTGCAGATGCAGCATTTAGCAGATGGTTTTTGCTGAGGGTTCTACAATAAGGACGTGTGATCTTTGGGGATGCCTGCCTGTTGTGAGTGCTACTGTGCTACATCCTGAAAGAAAATAAATGTTATCTTGCTGCCCTCAGAGAAAATTTACCATAAATTCCTGTTCTTAAGGAAAGCACAAGACGTCTCTTGTACCTCTTCTTCTTAGATTGGGATTAATTTGTCTTTGTGAATGGCGTGCTCATGTGGTCAGTGGGAGTTCCTGGGATATTTATTTATTTATTTATTTGCACATACATACCTTACCTTTCCCCCACTGAATTGGAAGGGGATCAGCAAAAATCCTCGGGAAGCGGCGGCACTTCCAGGAGTGACATCACTTCTGGGAGTGATGGCACTTCCGGAACTGAAGTCATTTACGGAAGTGATGTCATCATGCGTTTCTGGGAGTGTGCACACCCAAAGCGTGTGCACATGTGCTAATAGAGAGTTCCACCACCTCTTTTCCCAGAAAAAAAGCCCTGATTATATTTAATACCTTGCTGGAGTGGATTGATTTAAAATTTTCGCTCACATTCAGTTCAAAATATTTCTTGTTCTTTTGCAGGACAAAGTTGACAGCATTCAGTTTTCAAATACTGATGATAGGTATGTTTTATAAAGCTGAGCAAAATCAATACACTGGAGAGATTTAAGAAAATCTAGCACTGGTGTTATATGGAGAACATATTCTAATCAAATGTGAAACAGGATTCACTTAAGCTATATGTTTCTGCTGTACATTTTCATATTGAATAATGTGTAGAATTTTTGTCTTGAATTAAGAATCAAGAAGGTTAAAGAAATCTCAATCAAAGAGCCAAATATTAAAATTACTAAATGCAGAACATAAATACATATTAATATACAACAAAATACATGTACATTACAAGATAATATAAAAACTATTACAAGCACAAATACAGCCTTAATTCAGGTTAAAATCTTACGAAAAACTCAACCCAGAACCTTATACGACCCTGATCAAACACATTTGGTCAGGAATTGATGGTCGATCAAGCCAGTTGGGAACTTCCCATCTGGAAATAGCTCAATCTGTTGTGTCTGTCTTCACACTACCTTTTTCTTTAATTCATCTAAGCAGAACAGTTATTCTATAAAAGAATTTTCAATTGTAATTCCAAATCTGGTGTATGCGATTCAATGCCCTTGTGATTTAATGTATGTAGGCTTTACCACCAGAGCTGTAAAGAAACCGATTTGTGAACACAGAAGCTGCATAAGATTACAAATTAAAAAATGACCCCTTCAGACACACAGATAAACAGTTGCATTTCTGGGTGTTGGAAGAGATTCAAGATCCAAGCCTAAAACTTACGCAACATTTGAGAGAGAGGGAGACCTGTTGGATTTACACTCTGAACACTTTACATCCACATATCTTAAATGAGGAAGTGGATTGGTTGTGTTCTCTTTTCAGTGTGTAGTGATTATGCTGAGCATTATTGATGTTCATGTATGTTCTATTCTCATCCTTCCCCTTGTTCTTCCTGCTCTGATGGGTAGATAGATTCCTATTGTAGTTCTCCCCTCCCACCCCCCTCAGTGGTTATTATTGCATCATCCATTCTGATTGCATCATCCCTTAGCCTAGTCTGATTTATGAGTAAGGCATTTTACATTTTGCACTACTCTGTGACTCCAGACTGCACTTACCATTGATTCTTTTTGGACCAAGAAAGGAAGGTAATTTTTATGAATTGGGCAGCATTGTTAAATATAATTCAATTTATGTAACTGGCTTCTTTTCAAAATTTGCTATTAGGATATTTTAAAATATCTTTTTCAGGTACACAATTGAATTACAACCCAAGACATATGTACCTAAATAGGGCAGAAGGTGATTTCAAATGAGGCCTTTTAAGCACATCTTTGCCTTGAGTTATTGATATTAATTTGAAGTAAGTTATTTTCAATAATTTTTGCAAAAAATATAATAGTATAAGAAATGTACCAAATTTAATAATCAATATTTTTTTTCTTTTTTCCCTTCCTTTCTTTTCTTGCATATATGCCAGCTTGGTCCTATTTTGATTATATTTATTAATTATTATTGTATTGTCTGGAGTTACTGTGTAATAACTATGCTTGACCACTGAAGAAGGCCACCTGGCCAAAACATGTTTGGTCAGGGTTGTATAAGGTTTTGGTTTTGAGTATTTTGTAAAATTTTAATCTGAATTGAGGCTATATTTGGGCCTGTAATACTATTTATATTATCCTGTAATAAATACATTTATTTTGTTATATATTAATATATATCAATATGATATATGATTGAGATTTCTTTAACCTTATTGGTTCTTAATTCAGTTTTGTTTGGGTTAAGTTTTTCCCCTCTTTTTGTCTTTTTTGATTTTTTTGAATTTTTGCTTTGAACCTGGGAGTGTCTAGTCAATACAAATCAATATACCACATTACGCAGTTCATAATCTTAAGTGACTGAATATTTTTGAGGGAGAAAGACTTTCATGTAAGCCAGGTGCATTAGTATGATTTCCCATCCAAGTACTAATCAGGGTCAACTGTGCTTATCTTCCCAGATCCGACAAGATCAGGCTAGATTGAGCTATCCAAGTCAGGATAGCTACTAGCTTAGCAGTAAAAAAAAATTAGATTTTGATCAGATAGGGCTTTCTGATGTGCCCTCACTTTCACAAGCATTTGCATGAAATGGCATCAGTGCATGGGGTGGTAGAAAGAGAAGAATGGGAGAAGTTGAAGCATAAGCTAATTTGAGTTCATATGTTGGAGGTGACTGTGGCAGAAATCACTGTCTACCTTCCTCTGCTTTTCCCTCAAAAAACCACTTGATCAGTGCATTTATTCTTGAAGGTACCTGCTTACACAGAGACCTTGCTTATAAAATTTCTGAATCTACCATGAGATGAATGTCATGGACTGCCTGATGCACAAGTTCTTTGAAATGCCTAACGGAATGTAGGAGTTCCTGCCTACTCCAATATGCAAAGTCTACCAATGCCACTCATTGGCTAAGGAGGTGGGAAGGAGAGAGACAGCATGCATCAAGATTAGTATTGTAGAAGACAGCTTATTTCATTGTCTGTTGATTTGGTGATGGAGAGTGGTAGGCAGTAAAACTGACCTGCCAGAATATTGGCTGCAGGTTTCTGGTCTGGAGTATGGTAGAGATCTCTTTAAGTTGCTAGTACTAGGGCTTAGCAAACTTGGCTTCATAAAGTTGTTTTTGAGCACAATTGAAGGCAAGCCTTTGGAAAACTTCAAGATGGGTAGCCATGTTAGTTTGTCTGTAGCAGTAGAAAAGAACAAGAGTCCAGTAGCACCTATAAGACTAACAAAATTTGTGGTAGGGTATGAGCTTCCATGAGTCACAGCTCATGAAGAAGTGAGCTGTGACTCACAAAAGTTCAAATATTACCACAAATTTTGTTAGTCTTATAGGTGCTACTGGACTCTTGCTCTTTGGAGAACTTCTTCACTCTATTTTTTTTTATACACTGTATACATAGTTTGAGAGTTCTCGAACACCATTCTTATCTCACGTGGTATCATTTTATGCTTTTTAGGTTCATAAGTGGCAGTAGAGATGGAACAGCCAGAATCTGGCGATTCCAGCAAGCTGAGTGGAAGAGCATTTTGTTGGACATGTCTGACAAATTGCCTGGGTAGGTACAGTATGTTCGTTTTTGTGTAGTATTGACAGTCAATTACAAATGCTTCATCTTTGTAATCTGTAGAAAGTTACAGTATTGTGGCCAAAGAAAAGGCCGTTTAATGAAATGTCTACAGAACTTTGTGGATGATAAAAGTGATTTAAAATAGTAAAATGGTTTTGCTTTGTTTAAAATAGTGATTTGTGCTCAGAAGAAGAGAGATTTATGAAGCCCAAAGTGACCATGATAGCGTGGAGTCAAAATGATAAGTTGGTGGTTACGGCAGTGAACAATCATCTGCTCAAAGTATGGAATTCTTATACTGGGCAGCTGCTTCATGATCTCACAGTATGTAATTTCTCTCTGTTTACTTGAAAATGTGTGTGTTTCAAAGAAGTCCTATTTAATGTATAAAAAGTTGGTTAAATGGTTTTCATGGGTTATACAATGTTGTATTCAACATAGTTTAAATTGGAATTCCAGCTCCCTTTAACATGTTTTTGCATTTACTCCTGTTCTCAAAAGGGTCATACAGATGAAGTATTTGTTTTGGAACCCCACCCATTTGATTCCAAGATCATGCTGTCTGCAGGCCATGATGGCAATATTTTTATTTGGGATATAACAAAAGGCATCCAAATGAAGCATTTTTTTAATATGGTAAATATAATTCACTTGAAAATCTCTTCTTCAGTGTTTGTTCTCATTTTCAGCCCATTTGGTGTAGTGGTTAAGAGCAGCGCGACTCTAATCTGGAGAACTGGATTTGATTCCCCACTCTTCCACTTGAAGCTAGTTGGGTGACCTTGGGTCAGTCACAGCTCTTCCAGAGCGCTCTCAGCCTCACCCACCTCACAGGGTGATTGTTGTGGGGATAAAAATAACATACTTTGTAAATCGCTCTGAGTGGGTGTTAAGTTATCCTAAGGGCAGTATAAATTGAATGTTGTTATGTTGTCGTTATGTTCAATGTTTTCTCTACTTGTTTGAACAACTGTTATCAAGAAAGAACTACCAAACTACTTGTTACTACAGAATCGTGAGTCGGACTCACTAGAAGTGTTCATGGAAGGAGTTAGTGGAACAGATCTTTCTCCTTCCCCATGAAGCCTGCCATTTGTTCTGAAGCTCTTGTCTGAGAATCGGAAGAGCCTTACAAACAAAATGCACCATAAGACAGGGTGCTGGATCAATGAGGGAGAATTGAGTAAAATCTCATCTTTCATCTCTTCTGCTCATGACTTGCATCAGTGGAGTAGGGTGTGGCAGTGTTTTTTTCCTATTTTCCCCTCATTGCTGTAGTGTCCCATCCTGTGAAGCATTTTGCTTGTGAGGCTCTCCAAATCCTCAGAGAGGATTTTGGGGGCAAATGGCAGACTGCTTAGGGCAATTGAGGAAGATCTCTGCCAGCTCCTTCCATTAACACTTCCATTAACTCTTCATCAGATTTTCATAGACTTATTTGTGCAAAACGTCATTTAAACAGTTGCCTAAAAAGGCCTTATAAATGTTGCCTTCCAATGGATGACATCTTATCTAGTGGTATTTCTGTGTGCATGTGAGATTATAGAATTGAGCCTTTGACATAAGGTATAGCCAGTATTGTGAATTGCAATAAGAGGGAACTGTTAACAAATTATATGGGCGAGGATATAGTTTGTCAGTTGAGTTTTAAAACATTTACAAAATGTTACAAGTGGTTTTTTTTAATGCAGATTGAAGGACAAGGACATGGTGCTGTATTTGATTGCAAGTTTTCATCAGATGGACAGCACTTTGCCTGTACGGATTCTCATGGCCACCTCTTGATATTTGGCTTTGGTTGCAGTAAACCTTATGAAAAGGTATTCTTAACTTTTCATTTAATGCGTTAGCACTTTATTGCTAGCAATATTAGCAAGGTTTGATAAATAGCTTTAAAACTAAGTTTGCATTTCCCTTGAGACTCGTATCTAATAGCTTTCATTGATCTGTAAAATGGGACAGATTTTAATTGGAAGAGTGAGGTTGAAGGGTAGACATGTTTTTTTTTTCTTTAAAGCATTTTTGTTCTGGTGTGTTGGTGTAACTGATGCTTTCATACTTAACAGTCCTGACAACTGGTGGGTTTTTCATTTATGTTCTATCACACTAGGTGATATATAAAGGCTTCTGTAATAAGCATATTTAAACTAATGTTTATATTGAACTGGTCTGTCTATTTGACAAATAAATCAACTGCTTTACGAGCAATCTCTGGCCCAAGATTTTCAGTAGAATATGAATGCTATCTTGGGAATATTTTATTATGATATCCAGGGAAATCAGACCAGAACAAACACACAATATTGCTTGCTGACAGAAATAAATGGGCAACATCTAGGGATGTGCAATTTGGGTCCAGAATTCAGAAAAATTTGCTGATATGATAAAATTTGGCTTTTCCAGATCAAAACAGGCAACTCAATCCACCAAATTAATTCGGTAAAACTGAGTAAATAAGGCTTAGCAGTTCTTTTCTCCCTGCGAAGAATTGGCAGTTCCTGCCTTTTTTGCAAAAGGTGTGTGTGTCATTTTTCCGCCAGATTTGCAGGGCACTTACTCTGTCCTCTAAAGACCCCCAAGCTTCATGAATCCCAGAGTCCAATTCTTTGGGTCCCCAAAGAAAGTGCCCCTAGCCACTCTCCATTATGGGGGAAACTCTCTGGGAGCTATTCAGTTGACTGAGGGTGGCATTTTCCAAGAAAACTTCTCCAAATTTGCAGAGGGCCTACTCCTGATTGTCCTCTAAATACCACTCAAGTTTGAGGAACCTTGTACCCTGGGGGTACCCCAGAGAAGATGCCCCCAGCCACTCTATTGTTTTCTGTGGAAGAAAACTGTCAAAGCTGACTCCCACTGCAGAAACACACTGGGGCAAGGCACATTCTCAAATGCAGGCACATTCTCAAAATGCAAGCTGAGCTCATCCCAGAGAAAGCCCAACAGAAGCTAACTGAAGCACAGAAATGGAATCCCCCCCAGAACCAAAATGGAGAAGGGGACCAACTTCACACCAGAGAATCATGTCCTTTCCACTCAAACCAAACTGAAGCAAGGACACTGTTGCAACTTAGCACAACAGAAGCAAGGGAACACCTTGTGCTTGTGGCTGGGTACTGCACGGCATTAAATATCAAGGAAACAAACACTAAAGTCTAGGTACTGTTTGGTTCTGTTCTGTGGTGTTCCCTCACTGGCTCAACCTAGTGCCTGGCTGCTGTGAATGACACTGGTTCTGTCTTTATAGGAGAGTCAGGAGTAGATTCTCTGCAAATTTGGTGAAGTTTGCTTGAAAAATGACAGCCCCTAGTCCCTCAGATAACTCCCAGATCCCGCATTTCCACATAGGGAATAATGGCTGAATTTCTCTAATACAGCTGAACTGAATTACAAAATTGGTTCAGTGTTCTTAGAATTCTGATTTTTGGGGGGGACCCCAGAATATTGAATCCAGATTTCCTGAGGGTTTTGGTGTCTGTGTGTGTGTGTGCACACCCCCAGTAATATCATAAATGACAAAGTTTACCACTTGGGTTATAAAGACTGACAAAATCCTCTATTGCTAGTCTGGCTGATGGATAAATTGTGAGTACTATGCTGCGTTTGATGCATGAGTTCTGTGTTTGATCTGATGTATTAATATAGAAACAGTAAGTTGTTATTAATTTCTATTTCTCACTATGATTTTATTATGTATTTTAATTTTTAATGGACATCTTAGATGTTTAAACTGGTTTTGAGATTGGATTGTTTTCTCTTGGTGTTGTTAGCTAAGGTTATGAGTAGGGCTGTGCAAGCCCAGGTCACTTCGGGTTTCCCCAAATCGGGAAACCGCTGCAGGGAAAGGATATTGCTGAAGCGGCAAGCCGCTTCGGCAATACTGCTTCTGCAAGATTCGGGTTTGCCTCGGCAAGATTCATCAATTTCACTCGCGGCTTTCCACTGCCCTGGGGGGCAGCATTTTCTTTCCAAGGCAAACCAAACTTGTTGCGGACCTTCTGCTACCTCTTCTCTAACAACCCCCCAAGTTTCAGAAGGTTTGGACTTTGGGGGACCATGTTATGCCCCCCAAAGTAGGTACTCCCATCCGTCACTCGCCATTATTCCCTATGGGAAAAACAGGCGACCTTTCTAGGTGGCTTGGGGTGGCATTTTGCAAGCAAAATGCACCCAACTTTCAGGGGCCCATCTCCCACCTGTCCTCCCATCCTCCACCAAGTTTCAGGGAGATCCCACTTTGGGGGGCCATTTTATGGCCTCCCAAAGAAGGTGCCCCTATCCTCCCCCACTCCACTATTCTCTATGGGTGGGAAGAGGCTTGTCAGGCTAGGGGTGGCATTTTGCATGCAAAATGCCCCCAACCTTCAGGGGCCCTGCTCCCACCTGTCCTACCACCCTCTACCAAGTTTCAGGGAGATCTCACTTGGGGGGGCATTTTATGGCCTCCCAAAGAAGCTGCTCTTAGCCCCCCAAATCTACCCCCAACTGCTCCACACAGACCCAAAGACACCCTCCCCAACATTCGCACACTGGCCACTACCCCAAGAGCAGGCTGGCCAGCCATCTCCCATTGTTCCCTATGATGGGAACTTTTAAACTCTCTTTCCCAGGGCAATTATGCACAGCCCAGGGGTGCCATAATGGAGGGCACACTCCTGAGTGCAAGCTCGTCCCTGTGAAAGCACACCTGAACCACAGACACCCTTCCAAAAATTCCCCCACCACCTTCAGAGACGGCTGGCCAGCCAGCTCCATTGTTCCCTATGATGGGAACTAACTTAACACCAAAGAACAAAACCACAAACACACACTGAATAAAGTTTTTAAAAAATTATTTTTCAACCTTCAATTACAGCATAAAAGGCACAGTAGTGTGACACAGCACACCAGTCCCCCCCACACAAAAGGAACACAACTCACTACACACCAGAGAATCTGGAAAACACAGATACACGTGAAAAAACTTTATTTCCTGTTGGAATTTAAGTTACACAGCATGAACACAATGCAAAGGGCATCACACCAGTCCCCCCACACAAAAGGAACACAATTCACTACACACCAGAGAATCTGAAAAACAGTCACATGCAAAAAGACTTTATTTCCTGTTGGGATTTAAGTTACACAGCATGAAGGCAACCAAACATCCATTCCACACAACCCAAAGGGAACTGTGGGACACTCTTGCAACTTAGTCCAGCTGAACCATTGTCATTTCCTGCAGCTGTGATTACAGTTCAGCAAGTGGGGGAAACACCACAGAGCAGAACAGTACCTAGCCACAAGTACAACACAATGGCATATGTGGAGCACACAGCTGCAGAGTCCCCCCCCCCCCCGCCAGCTTCAGGCTGAACCAGAAAACACCTGTGAGACACAGTGACGTAGCCTTCATCATCAGCTGGCACCCTCCCTCATAATCCCAACCAGCCCCACTCCTAACCCACCCCACCCCTTCAACATGAACATTTTAACATTTAACAGAACAACAGTAAACAACTTTAAAAAACCTCAAAAAACATCAAACTGCAGAGTCTTCCTATCCTAACCAGTCCCTACCTAACCTATCTCCCCCCTCCAGTGGCAATCAACAGCTCTTGGGCATGTTATTACTAGTTTTCAGAATGAATTTGTTCCATTGGAGTAAGTGACAGTTCTGAGTTAATTTTTTTTTGTTCTTTTTTACCAGGGGGGGGGACCAAATTGCAGGGTGCCCTTTGCCACTGGGTCCCACCCTTCTTCTACTGGCTGGTTTTAACTAACTCTAACAAGTTTTATATTGGGAAGAGTGTGATTGCAAAGGATTGGACTCACAGAGGATGCAGGCTACAAGGAGGGCTCACCTCATTTGTTCTGGAAATCCAGTCCTGAGAAATCGAACAGCCGAGAGTTGACCTTCAGGAAGGTCAGCTCCTCAACAGTCCATGGGAGAAGGCAAGAACGATGTGGGATGACAATGTCGCCTGCATAAGAAAATGGGCGCGCGCTTTCCACACTTGCCAAAGGACATGAGAGCAGCCGCTGCGCCTCGAGGGAGAGGTCCGGCCAGACCGCCTCCTTCCTGGCCCAGTAGCTGAGCGGATTGGTGGTCAGCAACTCGTAGGGCTCCGTGAGGTAATCCCTGACCATTGTCTCCACCGTATCTGGCTCTCTCATGCGATTCACGTTCCCTGAGGGGCCGAGGGCCCACCGGAGCATCTCCACCTCCACAGACATTCCGGCGGTGTCCACGGGGGGAGCCTGTTCAGAGGGGGCATGAGAGGGACCTGCCGCAGCCCCAGGCTCCTCTCCCGTCCCCTCTGATGACAGGCGTCCCCTCCTATCCTGCCTACGCCTCACCCGCAGACAGAGGGCATCTCTGACTTTGGTGAGGTTCTCATCCCGCTCAGCGAAAGTGTCCTTGATGCGTGGGTCGCACATGGTTGCCGACATGTACGAATCCTTCTTCGCTAGAGGCGTTAGCTTGGCATCTATGCTCTGCTGCAGCCTCCTCACGAGCGCATGCACTGCTGGAGTAGTGTCAGCACGTGGTGCATCTGGGTCCACAAAGGGGGCCAGTGAACTCTGCAGCGTGTGCAGCAGAGGAATGACCAGACCCAGGGTCACTGTGTCTGACAAGACCGCCACAGTGAAGTCCTCAAAGGGCTTAAGGACCTTCACTATCTGGGCAAGGGTGAGCCAATCCTCCTGGCTGAACTCACCCACCTGACTTGCAGCATCACTCTCTGAGAGCCACGCCTGGAGTGCGGCCTACTGCTCCCTACGCGCCAGCATGGCACAGGTGGAGTTCCAGCGTGTTCTTACGTCACCAATGATGCGATGCTCTGGCACGCCTGTGACAGCTTGATTCAGGCGCAGTTCGCGTACAGATAACACACTGTGCGCGAAGTGGCTTGTGAGCCTCCGACATTTCTGGAGGAGATACTGGAAGTCTCAAGCCCCGAGGTCCATGGATTCCATGTCGGAGTCCAAGCTCTTCTTTCACCACTAGGTGAAGCTTGTGAGCTGCACAGTAGATGCGCTCGTGACTCACCATATGCGCCGCTGCCCTCATGCTTCTACCGCTGTCCGTCACCATGCATCCCACGGTGGCAAGTCCCTTGCCTACCCATTCCTGCATCTGTCTCCTAAGGATGGTAGCAATGTTAACCGCTGTGTGCGACATGTCGAGAGACTCGGCATGGAGCAAGGCCTTGTGGTAGCTGGCCTGGCAGTCTCGCATCCCCCTACGCCTAACTGTAGTAACCCCACCCCCACCCAGAAGCTCCTCTGTTTCCCACCAGTGAGCAGTAAGCGAAAGGTACGCATGCTGCCCACTGGAGCTGGTCCAGATATCAGACATGAAGTGCACAGATCTTCCGGCAACCCAGGACAAATGTGCCTTCACGTGGTCCAGGGCAGCCCTGTAAAACGAGGGCAACACGGTCCTGCTCATCGTTGTGCGAGCAGGGATCGTGTACCAGGGAACAATATCCTGGAGCATCCCCTGGAAAAAGTTGTTCTACTATGGAGAATGGATGGCCTTCCCGGGAAATCAGATTGGTGATATGGCGCGTTATGCACCAGATCGCCCTTTGGATCCCCTCTGGGGGCACACTAGGGCCAAGCCTACCAAGCATCTCCAGCAGAGAGGCTTGACGTCCTTGCCCTACAGGAACCCTTGGGGGGGGGGCACCAGGGGAGCCTGCCTCCCTCTGGCTAGCTGGCAGTCGTGCGGTGCCACTTGAACTCTCCCCCTGAAGAAGCACCGCCTGGTGTTGCCTCTTTAGGTGGTTCCTCATCCCAGACATGGTGAGATGGTTGACATCTGTGCCATGGCTGATACACTGCCTGCAGTGCTGGCACTGGGCAAATCGGGGGTCCTCCGTTCTCTGGAAGTGCTTCCAGATTTCAGAGGTGAAGGGGGTCCCACACCGCACAGGGGAGGCGCTTATGGGCCCCTCAGCAGGCACCTCCTATGAGGTGCATGTGCCAGACACACTGTGTCTCACTGCTGGCCGGGCAGTCGGGGATGAAAGAGGCTGAAGTGGCTGAGATGTGGGTTCTTCCACCACACTCTCTTCCTCTTCCTCCGGCTCCCTCTCCTCCTGCACAGCCGTGAGAGGCACGCTGCTGGCCTCAGAGAAAACTGGGAAGGACCGCCCAGCAGGTGGTTCTTCCTGCAGTTCCTCCAACATCCTCCGGGTTCTTGGGGTGAGCGAGTGGGCAGGGAAAGTCATGTGCCCCTCGTCCATCCCAGGAGACGTCACATGCTGCCCCTCCTCCAGAAGCTGGGTCTCAACCTCTGGAGAAGGGGAAGCCTCAGCAGCAGGCCCCTGCTCAGTGCTAGCACCCCCTGCCTCAGACACCTGGGATGGGGATGGCCCTCCAGCAGCTGCCTCAGGAAAGAGGGCCTTGGGAGCCCTCTTGCTGTCACCAGAAGCCAGGCTGGTGAACGGCAGCGGCGCAGGGGAGGGGCAGCCTCCTCCACTCAAGTAGGAGGAACATCGCTGCAATCCCCCTCCCCGTCACCCCTCTAGTTTTGCCTCTAGCCTTTCCCCTGGAGATCCTCTTACCTTTCCTATCTCCCATTTCCTTTTTAAAATAAAGTTTTTTAAAAAAACACACACACAAATTTCACCAAAAAGTCTAATCTAAATCTATGTATTTTGTGACTCTTTCACTAAAGGAGATGGTCAAAGAAAATCTTTTTAAACACCCCTATTTATTATTGTGAACCTAAACCCATCAAACAGCTAGATTTCCCTTCAGGAATCAAGCTGGCCCTGAACCCCAATCCAAAGGAAAGCCTATTGCAACTAATATGCCTGGCCTGGCTCCAAGGGTGCCAGATATGGGCAGGAAAACCCTACTTAAGGGGGAACTATGGGAAGCCTATTTATTTGAAGATATATATGTATATAATACTCTTTCTACTGATTTCTATTTAATGGGGAGAACTTACCTGGATTCCCTAACAATTTAATTCAGAGGGCAAATGTCACAAATAGAGAAGCCTACCAAACTGTGCCTACCTAATTGCAGTCCACTATTTAATTCTAAAATTAATAACAGAACTCTGCTATGTAACTTGGAACCCACAGCCCCCTCCCTGACCTTAAACAGAAACTCTTTCACATGCGCACACACTCACTACCAGTAACTGCCCCCCCAGGCCCCAACCCTTTAAACTACCCTACATGCAGACACACACAATATCACACACACACAAACAGAGAGAGCTAAGAAGCAGGACAAAAAAGGGAAACTGAAATTGTATTGTCGAAGGCTTTCACGGCCGGAGAACGATGGTTGTTGTGGGTTTTCCGGGCTGTATTGCCGTGGTCTTGGCATTGTAGTTCCTGACGTTTCGCCAGCAGCTGTGGCTGGCATCTTCAGCAGCATGAAGATGCCAGCCACAGCTGCTGGCGAAACGTCAGGAACTACAATGCCAAGACCACGGCAATACAGCCCGGAAAACCCACAACAACCATCGAAACTGAAATTAACTCAGGCCCAGCCCCACAAACGCAGCAAATTAAATTAGAACCCACAACCCCCTCCCTGACCCTAAACAGAAACTCTTTCACACTCACGCAAACACACACAAACACAAGCCAAGAACAGTTCCCTCCCCCCTCAAAACAGCTGGAACACAACTACAAAAAAACCAACAATGAACTTTAAAACTAATTAACACAAGTAACAGTACCCCCCAACAAAACCACTGAAAAAATCTCCCAAAACAGCAAGCTTTAATAACAATATAAACAAGAACAGTTCCCCCGCCCCCCACACACACCAAAGCCAGAAATGAAACCTCAAATTTAAAACAGCAAACTTTTAAAAAAATCTGAACAGGAACAAACCCCCTCCCCCAACTAACAACAGTAAGAATTAATTGAACTACAAAATTGAGAAAAAATTTAGAAAAAAATTCACCCCCACCCAGTCAAGCCCCTCCCCCTCCCCTTCCCATCCCACACCCATCAAGACAACCCAAAAAAATCCCCCTGGAAAAACCTGTGAGTCACTGACTCGCTCACCATTCCTGCAGTCCAGCAATGGTCAGGCAGGCAGGCAGGAATCCAACAAGGGAAGTCCTCAACAGCCAAACTGGAGACTAGAACCTCTACCAGCCACAGCAGCAGCAGGGGGGCTCTCAAGTCTGTCAGTCTCTAGGAAAGAACAGAATGGAAGCTGGTTATTAAATAAGTATTAACTAACTCTTAAAAAACTATTTCTAACCCCTCAATCCAAAAGTGTGGGAGCCAGAGTAAAAAACTTTAAACAGACCAGCAATGGGCCAGCTTCAAGTTAACCCCCCCCCCCAGTAGGCCAAAGCCTTGGCACACACCAGGGCTTGGCATGAGTCTCCTCCAGGGAAGCCACCCACTTTAAAAATGAAAGGCAGCCAGAATAAAAAACTTTAAACAGACCAGCAATGGGCCAGCTTCAAGTTAAACCCCCACCCCCACCCCAAAACTAGGCCAAAGCCTTGGCACACACCAGGGCTTGGCATGAGTCTGCCCCAGTAAAGCCACTGTTCAATTTAAAAAATAAAAATAAAATGCAAACTTAAATAAATCCTTTCCCAATCCCAGTCCCCCCCAACCACCCACTCCCCCAAAGAGAAAAGAATCCTGTGCGTCAGTGAGACTCACTTACCAGTGAGATGCAGCAGGTCCAGTAAACAGCAGCAGAGCAGGGAATCCACTTAGAGTCCAGAAATCTTCTTCCAACAGGCCAGTCCAGAAGTCCTCTTCTTGCTCCAAGGCACTCTCTCCACCAGGGCAAATTGGAAACTTCCTAAAGGCAAGCCTCCAATTTAAAGCCCTGCAGCATTAAAAAAATAAATAAAAAAGCACTCTCCTTCCAGAGAATCCCATTGGCTGGAAGGAGAATGCTGCTGCAGGATTGGCTACTCCTAACTCCCCCTCCCTTCCCTGACCCCCCTCCCTTCTCTCCCTTGCACTCACTCACCCCTCCTCCTCCCTTTCAAACCTGCACATTTGGAGGGAATCACTGCACTTTGCTTGCTGCTTGCATTGCAATGCAAACAGCAAGCAAAGTTCTGAAGCCTATTCAAGGCTTCCTGCCACTTTTTCAGAGATGGGAGGGGGAAGGAGGAGGTTAGAGTGAGTCACTCACTCCTTCTTCCCCTCCCCTCTCCAAAGCCAGAGTGGGAAGCCTTGAATAGGCTTCAAAACATTGCTGGCAGCTTGCAATTGCAAGCAGCCAGCAATGGGAAGCTTATTCAAGCTTCCCGCGCTCGCGGCTGCCCTGAAGCTTGCCGAAGCGACCAGCTTCAGGAATGCTGAAGTTAGCCGAATTGGGTCTGTTTCAGGTAACTTTGCCCAAAGCGAAACCCGAATAGAACAGCCCTAGTTATGAGCTAATGCAATAAAGTTTATGATGATTAGAACAATCACTGTTCCATGAATGTTGATTTTAACAATTCATTTTAACAATCACTTCAACAATTCATTTCAGTATTGACACAGTTTACTGAACACACAGCTATTCAGTATGTTTAACCTGGATCCTGCATTGTCATACAGTCACCTTAACAACCCAAATGCCCAATCTCAAGGGATGTACATACAGCAGTAAAAATATTCTGTAGAAAAAGGTTGCTTCGCAGCTGTTGATGCTGAATGTAGGTTAACAAGTTTTCAAATCTTTTTTTAAATTTCCAAATTGATTATATGCAAGCTTTATTTCTTTCTAGATTCCTGATCAGATGTTCTTCCATACTGACTACCGACCACTGATTCGAGATTCTAACAATTATGTCCTAGATGAGCAGACTCAACAAGCTCCTCATCTCATGCCCTCACCATTCTTGGTCGATGTGGATGGAAACCCTCATCCAACAAAATACCAGCGGTTGGTACCAGGACGAGAGAATTGTGCAGATGAGCATTTGATTCCTCAGCTGGGATATGTAGCAACAAGTACGAGAGGCAGTTTTGAATCTTTGGCTCTATGTCTAACTTGGGTATCTTTAAAACAGAATGCAAGAATTATCTTAATCCATAGTTTAGCTTAAAGTAATTGGGTCATCTTAGAATTATGTGTTTGGTGTAAGTAATGTCAGTAATGTCTTAGAAATTCTGCTCAAGTTAAAAAAAAAAGTAAAAAAATCCCTGTTCTCAAAGCAGGCAATCAATATTAGCTAGAATTTGAAGAGGTGTACTTGACCAGTATATTCTTATTCTGTTTCCATATCCCATTTAGGCCGTCCCAGGACATTTGTGTGTGTGTGTGTGGGGGGGTGTCCCTTTAAATTTTCTTGTGCACTTAATCTCTAAACTGCTTTTTGAACTTGGGCATTTAAAGAGGACATTTTCTAAAAGGAATGTTCAAGGGAAAAAATGGGTGTGTGAACCTTCTGATCTGGCCGTGGCTTTTAACAGCTTCTGTTTTGTATCTGTAAAACGAACTAATGATTTAATTTACAGGAGAGTTATTAGAGCAGTGATACTCATTCTGCAGCTTATGGGGAGCCACATTTGTGGTTGACATCAGTCAAAAGAGCTACTTGACTACTGTATACCTTCTGTACTACCCCAAACACACATACAAAAATAGAAGTATAACCTTTCTACTTGCCAAAGTGCCTCTAAGCATGTAGTGTCATCTCCACCTGTAAATTTGAACCTTAGCCAGCTCTTGAGTATCTGGAATGATGAGTAGGGCTTCTCACTTTCTCCTCAGCATGAAACATAGTAGCTCAAGTGAGAGAGTGAGATTGTCAGCACACCCAAGGAGAACAAGCTGGTCATGGAGATAAAAGGTTAAAACCATCCCTACCCTGGCGTGGCCAGCTTTGCTTTTTCCTTAGGTGGCTGTCTCACTGGTGGTGGTAGGTGTACTCTCTCTTCTCTGTGACCGGTTTGCTCTCCTCCTGATATCTGTCTTGGTCCTGGGATAAGAGTGTAGAAGCTGGGAGGGCTGGTTCTGGAGAGGATTGTCCTTCATTTCTGTTGCTGCTGTGATGCCAGTAGCTCACAGAGGCTTGCAGCTTATCTGTCCTCCAGTCCCTGTGCTGTTGGCTGTTTCAAGATGGTAATCATTTGCCAGCCACAAGCCCCACCAGGCAGTGGCTGTGTGTAATTCTCTGGAACATGGAGTGGACGACGCATTGGGAAACAGTACCTAGAAGAGCCACAGGTGACATGTCAAAAAGCCATGTGTGACTCCCAAGCCACAGAGTGAGTGTCACTGTATTAGAGCAAGCAGAACAATTGAAAAGCGTATTGTCCATTGAATGCTGTATATGTTAATAATACACTGTTGGCAGTTTGTGGAGAGATTTAGATCAAAATGCTAAATATTTTCTTTAATTCCAACTTATTAAACATGTGCTTACTTTGCATTATTTACATTTGCAAGGTGATGGAGAAGTGGTGGAGCAAGTAATAGGTCAACAAACTGCTGATCAGGATGAGCAAAGTCTAGAGCCTAGCATACTTGATGGCATGATTAGACAGTTACAACTACTACAAGACCAAAGAAATGGCACAGATCAAGACATCTTTCCACATGTGCTACAGAATGGAGAAGAAACACCTAGAAGAGGTCAGTGTTCATTTCTAAGAAGAGAGGGGAGATGTTAACCTATTTTTTTACTTTTTAGTGAACCACTGTGCTGTAATAGTTAGAGTGTTTGACTAGGATCTGGGAAGCTCAGATTCACATCCCCACTCTGCCATGGACTCTCACTATGTGATCTTGGGCCAGTTACTCTCTCTTGGCCTAACCTATTTCACAGGAGGTTATTAAAATAAAATGGGGGAGTTTTGAGCTGTTTGGGTTCCCATAGGATAGGAAAAAAATGAATAAAATATTGTTTCTCAATAGGAAAGTCTTTTTTCATAATTTGGTTGTTTATGCAACATGAACTGCTAAGAAGTCAAAACGTAATTTTTTTTCATCACATCTTAAATATTGTATGCAGTGAAGTCCTTTGTGTTAGAACTTAAAAGAAAACCTTGAGACAGCCTCCCCTTGGTAAAGTGGGCGGGGTGTTGTGACAGAGACGGAACATGCTGAGTTTGATACCATGCAAGACTTCCCGAGTTTTGCAATTATAATCCTGAGTAACTCTTACAAAGGTCATATTGTTGTCTGTTATGGAATGCCACTTTGTTTCTATAGATGTGCCTTAAATTTTTGTGAGTAAGATTTGACTCCAGTAGTACCTTAAAGACCAAAAAGGGTTTTCAGGGTATGAGCTTTCGAGAGTCAAGTTCCCTTTGTTAAATATAAGTAGGAATGTAGAGCTAAATCTTTTTATCCCAATCAGAAAGGTATTTGCAACGCTGCTTTCACCTTCTCACTGGGATAAAAGGGTTCAGATCTCCATTCCTACTTGTGTACTTAACTCAAAACTTACTCAACTATTGCAAACCAACATTGGAACCTACCAGAAACTATGTTCATGAACTTTTTGTGATAATTTTGGTATTTGTCCATGGATTATTTAAACTCTTGTGACACATCAAAATCTAGCTTGCTGCTGGGACACACTCATTAAAATATGAAAGTAAGTATTGTGAGTTGGAAAGCTGAGTAGTGTGTGCAAAAAGTGTATTCTACCATTGTGTTAATAATTCTTGACTTTCTGCAGATATACTAGTCAATTTTAAGACGATGGTAGCCTATCTGGAATAAAATTCCAGAATGAAATCAGATTTGTTCCTGTAAACTGAGCACAAGAGTGACAAGTGATTGTTCTGGGTGACCCGAAACATCTAGCAGTGATGAATTCAAGAAGACAAGATGACCATCTATTCTACATAGTTCATTCATTGTATATTATCAAAATGTGTTCTAGTCTTTCGGATGCATAGCTCGGATATCCAGTCCCCACCTAATATTGGCTTGCGGCGTAGTGGTCAAGTTGAAGGTGTGCGCCAGATGCATCAGAATGCTCCGAGGAGTCAGATTGCCACAGAGAGAGATCTCCAAGCTTGGAGGCGGAGAGTAGTTGTTCCAGAAGTAACATCGAGCATATTCAGGTGTGCAGATCGACCAACATAAAAATTATTGTTTTATTTTCAAACATTTATATACTGTCTTTCTTCCTGAGAGCCCAGTAGTTCTGAAAGAAGTATAAAGGTATTTGCTCATTTGCCATTTCTCTTCTAGAATTGTTTCTTTTTTTAAACAACTTGCTTATTAGAGACGTTCCTGGACCACCGTAATCATGCTGATCCGGGATGTTTGTTGCTAGCTTATCTTCCTTTGCCGCAACTCACAACTTCAGAATTCACCCTTCATCTTTATAATATTACTTCTCTGGGCAGATGCTATAACATGATGTTTCTGTGTACCACTTAATTTTTTTAAAAATCCTGTCTTTCAGCCTGATAGGTTTTCAACATGGCTAAAATGTCAGTACCTTACAGTGGTGGTGATGGAGAGTGCCTTCAAGTCATAGCTGACTTATGGCGACCCTTGGTGGAGTTTTCATGGCAAGAGACTAACAGAGGTGGTTTGCCATTGCCTGCCTCTGCAGCCCTGATCTTTATTGGAGGTCTCCCATCCCCAGTTGAATGCTACTAAGCTTAAATTTAAGGCATATGTTTTTAGCATAAGGTGAAATTGGTAAATAATTGTCTTCTTCCAAGTATATGATGATGACAAATGGTAGACTGTAAACAGTTTATGTTCCACAATTATGGTTATGCGTTCAGTCTGACAAATTTTCAAAAATGGTCTTTTTAGAAACCAAGAAGAATATAGGATTGCAAAAGGTGAAGAAGAGAAATGGCTGTATACAACAGAACAGAAAAGGAAGTTACTTCAGTCTTCGGAAAGGGTAGGAAATATCTGCACTGTAGAGTTCTTCATGGCTGTAAATTTATAAATAACGTGCAAGCTGTTCTAATTCAAGGAGCCTTCCACCAGTGCCAGGAAAAGGGGGAAGCTCCCCCCATTAACAGAATGAAACTTTTTGATCCAACTCTTTGAAATATCAATGAGAACATGAATTTGTCAGTGGAGAAGATAGTCCAGGCCCGATTGCACCTTTCATTTACTCCACAGGACTGTGAAAATAAATTAAGTCTCTGTACTTGGACCTCCCAGTTATAGTCTTATTTGCTGTGCAGCTCTACTCTTTCATTTCTCTCCTGCCTTTCTAGAATCTTCAGCTCTTCTTTTGTCTGACTGCACTTTGGAATTTTCATATCTAGCCTTTCCATCATCCTAAAATTTTGAGCCATTCTCCGGTGGTCAGGAGTGGGTCAGTCTGTACGAATGGGAATGTAGCCCACCTCTCTGAAGCAGGGTCAGCCAACTCTTTTGATCCCAGAGGAGAGGGGCTAATTCCTGGCTTCAGAGCCCCTGCACAGAGCTTGCTCTATCTTACTATCACAGAGGTCCTTAGGCAGACCTTCAGCATCCATAGGAAGTACTGAGTTGGAAGTGAGGCTATTCATTGGGTCAATCAATAGGGGGAGTTTGAATCTACTAGCAGCCTCTGGTACTAAGGAATAGCACTTATTAAAGATTGCATGGGTAGCTTTGGGTTTGGCTGGAGCCTCCCATTCTGCTTCTGTCAGATGGCAAAATGCTGCTGAAAGAGGAATCCCTGAGGGTGCCACCCCCCCCCCCCTTAGGCAGAGCCCTCTCTGATCCCTCTGTGACAACTGAGTGGGACTCCTCTTTCCCCTTAGGAAAATACAATCTCCCAACTGTCCAAAGATTTGGGGGGGGAGTATTACAGCCTCCTAGCTGGTACCCTCATCAGGAGCCCAAGGGTCTAGTACGCACTAGCACCACTATTCACAAGGGCAGCCTTTACCTGGGCTTCTGATTTAGCTGCAGCAGAGAGTAACGTGCCTAGAGAGGTGAAGGATATGGTCAAGAAAATTGCTTTGGCGACTGCCTTTGCAGCAGATGCCACGTTGGATGCCATGCAGTTGTCTTCCAGAGAATGGCCTTCAGTGTGACAGCCAGACGGAACACATGGTTACGGAACTGCGATGTTGACTCCTCTGCCTGAGCCAACATAGCAGGAATTTCATTTAAAGGGGTGTCATGCCTCAGGTAGGGTGAGCCACCTTACGCTACCACCACTCTAGGATTTAGGGTCCCTTGGGAGGGCCCAGAATACCCTCCCAACCCTTCTGACCGCTGTAGCTTGGCCAATAAACAGGTGTGAGGACCCAGCAGAGTAACAACAAACACAATAGTTTATTTACAAGGAGGTCAGTTAATATCAAAACAAACAAGCAAACAAGAAGCAAGGTGCATTAGCAACAATAGATGGGTGAAAGCAAAATAAACAAAAGGCCCTAGCATGACTGAACTCACTGTCCTTCTGTCTGCCAGGCCTGTCTTCTCACCCTACCTGGATGAGGGCCTCTCTCCCCAGCAGAAACCTCCTCTGGCTTGCTCCCTGGAAGAAAGAACTCAGGCTTTTCCTCTCAGGCTTATAGCACTAGCCCCCTGTGTTCTGATTGGCCAAAAAGGGCGTCAAAACAGCCCAGGGACTCCTGGGAAGTGTAGGCAGGCCTACTCCCACTGCTAACAGGCTTCTGAGGCCTTGCTAGGCCTTCCTGGCACAGCCAGATCATGACAAGGGATCAAGCTATTTGGAGAAGCCCTGGATAGGTACCTAGTGGGAGACAGAAAAAAACGGTTCTTCCATCAAAAAAGAGGGAAGAAAAATCCAGGAAAAGATTCCAGCGGTTTCGAGGCTCCAGGCGATCCCTGCGCACTGGCAATACAAGACTGTTCAAGGGTTGTTGGCAATCCAAACCATGAAGTAAGAACAAATCCTGCTCTTTCACCAAGTCCAACCAGTACGCTAAAGGTCCAAAAAAGGGCCAATCAGCATGACTATCTGGAGATGACAACAGTGCAGGGGATCAGGGGGTGCTTATAGAGGTTCTCCCGAGTGTGGGAAAGAACTGTAATGGACAGGTGGGTACTGGACATAGTAACCAATGGCTACAGTCCTGAATTAGAGTCTGTGCCCCCCAATCGCCTCATACAGATTCCAAAGAACAGATCAAACACCAAACACCTCCTGATACAAAAGGCTATCCATCGCCTGTTAGAGATAGGAGCCATAGAACAAGTTCCAGAAGAACACATAGCTCGGGGAGTATATTCAGTGTTCTTCATAGTCCCGAAGAAGAACGGGGATGCGAGGGCCATTTTAGATCTAAAATGGCTGAACAAGTTCATCAAGACACAAATTCAAAATGGAAACCCTCAAATCAATTGTGGCAAGTATTCAGGAAAAGGACTTCTTGGCATCCATCGATCTATCAGAGGCCTACTTATATGTTCCGATAAGAGAGTCCTATCACAAATTCCTACAGTTTACCTACAACGGGAATCATGACCAGTATTGTGCATTGCCCTTCGGTTTTAAATCTTTGTCCAGGGTATTCACGAAGGTATTGGTTAACCCTGGGGACCCACGTGAGGCTGCACGGAGTATCGTTGTGTCCATACCTCGACGATATTCTTATCAAAGCCCATTCATTAGAGACAGGTCTGGAGGAAGTGAAATCCACAATGGATTGTCTGAGGGACTACAGATTTGTGGTGAACAAAGAGAAGAGCACACCTCTTCCCACTCAGAAAATCAACCATCTGGGAGTGATGATAGACACAGCATGGGGCAGAGTGTTCCTGTCACAAAAGATACAACAGAACTTTTGACTCATCCTGGACATGATCCAGAAGGAACCGGAAGTAGAAGTAATGAAATTAGCTCAATTGCTAGGAACCATGGTGTCATGCCTGGAGGTGGTACAGTGGTCGAGATTCCATGCTCACCCTCTTCAGAGGTTCCTTTTGCAGTATCAAGATATTGTAGCCAACAAAAGGCGCAAACTAGTGAGACCACCAGTGAACCTGATGTGAGAGCTCACCTGGTGTCAGGACCCAACAAGATTCCTGGAAGGGGTTCCTCTCAGGGAGCCGAAAAGGGCGGTCATGACTACAGATGCCAGCCTCGGGCTGGGGAGCACATACACTGGGAAGCATGTCCCAAGGCTCCTGGAAGGAAGAAAAGAGATCCAAGAGCATAAATTTACTGGAACTCAGGGCCATCAGGTTAGGACTGATGGAATTCTAGGACCTATTATCAGGAAGACATGTATTAGTGAAAATGAACAACATAATTGCCAAGGCTTATATCAACTGCCAAGGGGGGACAAAATGCAAGTCACTCCACAGAGAGGCCACTGTGATCATGAAGTGGGCAGAGGAATGTCTCAGGTCTCTCAAGGCGATTCACGTGCCCGGACAGATCAACTCGATAGCCGACTGGGTAAGCAGGAACAAGGTGGACCAGTCGGAATGGATGTTATCCAAGGAGGTATTCAGACAAATCTGCTAGAGGTTCAGAGAAGCAAAAATAGACCTGTTTGCAAGCAGTCAAAATAATCAACTTCAGAATTACATATCAAGAAAAAGAACAAGCTTAGGAAATAGACACTCTGAGTTGTGACTGGCCCCATGCGCTGTTGTATGCCTTTCCACCAATACAACTGATGCAAAGAGTAGTGCAGAAAATCATCGAGCAACAGGTGGAAGTTATACTGGTTGCACCCTACTGGCCGAGGAGGGCATAGTTCTAGGAGTTGGTGAGACTATCGGTCTCAAGTCAATGGCATCTTCCTGCTTGGAAAGATCTTCTGTCACAAGGGACAATCCTTCATCCACAACCAGCGAAATTAAACCTCACAGCCTGGAGGTTGAACACAGGCAGTTGAAAGAACTGAGATATTTGGAGGCAGTGATCCAGACAATGCTAGCATCCAGGAAGAGCTCCACAAACAGAAGCTACAATAATACTTGGCAAGTTTTTCAAGTCTGGTGTGCAGATAGGGGGAAAGACCCTTTTAAAGTCCCAGTTAGGGAGAGTCTCTTGTTCCTTCAGGAAGGTCTGGATAAAAGGCTTAGTACCAGCACACTGAAAAGGCAGGTATTGGCCATAGCAGCTATTAGGGGTTCCAGGAAGGGCAAATTTCTTTCGCAACACCCTCATGTTAAGAGATTCCTGCGGGGTACCACACTGATCAACCCCCCAAATGTGCATAGATTCCCCACCTGGAATCTAAATATAGTTTTGAAAGCGCTAACTAGGGAACCTTTCGTGCCCATGGCTTCATGCCCCATTAAAGAGTTGACATTTAAAACGATTTTTCTAATTGGTATTACTTCAGCAAGAAGAGTATCTGAAATCAAAGCCCTTTCAGTGGACAGGGAACTATGTGTATTCCATAAAGACAAAGTGGTTTTAAGGCTGGGTCTGGCTTTCATCCCTAAAGTAAATTCAATATTTCATAGGAGTGAGGAAATAGTTCTACCTTCATTCTGTCCAAATCCCACACATGAGAAGGAAAAGGAGTGGCATTGCATGGTTGTCTGAAGGGCGCTAAGCTTTTATATGGACAAGACGAAACAGTTGAGAAAATCAGAGGCATTGTTTGTATCATTCACAAAGTCATCCCTAGATAATAGTGTATGTGTGTCCACACTGAGCAGGTGGATTAGGTGGATTATAATCTTGGCGTATAGGGCCAGGAACTTGGAACCATCTCAGGGTATTACAGCTCACTCATTCAGGGATGCAGCAACATCTGCTGCTTATAGATCCTTTCCCCTCATTGGAAATGTTATGTAAGGCTGCAATGTGGAGGTCGGTGCATTCATTCACTAAACATTATAGAATAGACAAGATAGCCTTGGCTGAGGCTGCATTCGGGAGAAGGGTTCTACAGTACACCCTCTAATCCAAATAACTTTCCCTGGGGAACACTGCTTTGTTATGTCCCATTCGTATGGACTGACCCACTCCTGACCACCGGAGAATGGAAGATTTGTCTCACCTTCCTTCTCGGTGGTCCAGGAGAGGGTCAGTCCAACCCACCCAGAAAAAAAAAGGAGGGGAGTGGATCTGGAGATTGGAGGGTTCATTGTACATAGTTGATTAACATT
Source organism: Eublepharis macularius (assembly GCF_028583425.1). Classification (NCBI taxonomy): domain Eukaryota; kingdom Metazoa; phylum Chordata; class Lepidosauria; order Squamata; family Eublepharidae; genus Eublepharis; species Eublepharis macularius. The sequence continues at coordinate 93,306,172 of NC_072792.1, forward strand.
TGGTTGATGAAGTTAACGTTTATGTTATAAGGGGAGAGGCTGTTATGTTAGAAGTTTATACGGTTAGTTGAGGACTCACAGCTTGAGAACAAACTGGAGATGCCAGGAGCGAGCCCCTCCTCTCCGGGATCAAAAAAGTCGGCTGACCCTGCTTCAGAGAGGAGGAGCTATGTTCTCATTTTTACGGACTGACCCACTCCTGGACCACCGAGAAGGAAGCTTCACGGTGAGACAAATCTTCCAATATCTCATAGTTTTATTTCACCAGCCACCCCACTCTATTAGGAGTGTCCTGCCAATGTAAGTTTGCCCTCAGACATTGGCAGCCAGCCTCTCAGGAGATAGCTGCAACCTAAGTAAATGGCTACTCCCGTACGTAATTAGGAACAAAAATGGGAAAGCCCACGGGAAGTAAACGTCACCTTAATTAACTGTAAACAATTTTTATAACAATTTTTATATATATATATAAAGTGCAAGTGCAATGAAATAATTTAGTGACTGAATATCAAATACAGATCATAAATTCATCAATATCTCATAAAAATGGACAATCAATGGAAACATATTCCCACCAACAAACAACAACAGCAGACAATTCTTAGTTGCAATGAATTTTAAAGAGACACCCAAGTATCATGGACTTATAGTCCAAACAACGATCCCGTCGTTATTTCTTCTCCCGTGTCTTTAAATGACTTAATTCTTCCACTGAGCGGCAAGCCGTGAGGGTGAGGTTGATGAAAAATCCTCCCAACGCCCAACGCCCGATCTGGGGCCGGCTCAACTCCACAGATTTCGTGTTGACTTCTTCAAGAGCAACCTCTCTAAAAATACATATATACATTCAAAAACCTGTCACACCCAACTCCCCACTATAGCCCTCAAGTTACATTCCTATGACAATATACTCACACGGCAAATATCAAAAACGATTCAAGGGTGAAACCTTCCAGTGCTGGCGGCTGTGAATTCTAACGCTCGCACAGCCTAATGGTGCATGACTCAATAAACAGGTCTAATTATCTCGCAACCAATTTCCTTAAAGGAGACTCCCCCAACGATCCATACCATCTTATAAAAAACAGCTCAGAACTAGTTCATTATTTAACCCCCTTGGTTTAATCGTATCCAATCGGTGTATCCAAAATGCCTCCCGACGGAGGAGGGGCGTTAGCATTGGGCCGTGTGCATTCCTGATGGTCTCAAGGATAACCACCGTGAAGTCGTTATCCAAGTGGCCTTTTCCCCTGAAATGCGCTGTTAGAGGCGCTTCCTGTAGGTTGTTACGGATCCACGAGCTATGTTCAAGTATTCTTACCTTAATCGGCCTTAATGTGCAGCCCACATATAATAAATTGCACGGGCACCGCAAAGCATAAACCACTCCCTTTGTTTGGCAGTTTGCAAAATGCTTAAAGGTATATCTAACCTCCCTAAATATCACCTCCTTAGACTCACATGAGTTTTTACACGCCTAGCAATGACCACATTTGTAGTTGCCCCTTGGTAACTGTTGATGTTGTTGCTTCGCGGTATCACTCACATCAGCATGAACTAAACTATCTTTCAAGTTCCTAGTCCTGCGGAAGCCAACCATAGGTGGCTGCTCGCATCCTGCTATTTCATATATTAATCCCCAGTGGCGATTGACCACCCTTTTAATACGATTTGCCATTGGGGTATAGTCTAGAGACCAGATAATCCTGCCTACTTCTCTAATGAACTAGTTCTGAGCTGTTTTTTATAAGATGGTATGGATCGTTGGGGGAGTCTCCTTTAAGGAAATTGGTTGCGAGATAATTAGACCTCCTATTTATTGAGTCATGCACCATTAGGCTTTGCGAGCATTAGAATTCACAGCCGCCAGCACTGGAAGGTTTCACCCTTGAATCGTTTTTGATATTTGCCGTGTGAGTATATTGTCATAGGAATGTAACTTGAGGGCTATAGTGGGGAGTTGGGTGTGACAGGTTTTTGAATGTATATGTATTTTTAGAGAGGTTGCTCTTGACACGAAATCTGTGGAGTTGAGCCGGCCCCAGATCGGGCGTTGGGCGTTGGGAGGATTTTTCATCAACCTCACCCTCACGGCTTGCCGCTCAGTGGAAGAATTAAGTCATTTAAAGACACGGGAGAAGAAATAACGACGGGATCGTTGTTTGGACTATACGTCCATGATACTTGGGTGTCTCTTTAAAATTCATTGCGACTAAGAATTGTCTGCTGTTGTTGTTTGTTGGTGGGAATATGTTTCCATTGATTGTCCATTTTTATGAGATACTGATGAATTTATGATCTGTATTTGATATTCAGTCACTAAATTATTTCATTGCACTTGCACTTTATATATATATATATATATATATATATATATATATATATATATATATATATAAAATTGTTATAAAAATTGTTTACAATTAAGGTGACGTTTACTTCCCGTGGGCTTTCCCATTTTTGTTCCTAATTACGTACGGGAGTAGCCATTTACTTAGGTTGCAGCTATCTATTATGGCGTCATATAAAGAAGTTCTAGCATTCTCTATGGAGGAGCAGGAGCAGATTCTTGCTGGCATGACTTCAATTATGGGAGAGTCGGAAAATCCCCCTAAAGAGGATTGGGCCTCATTGAATTTTTTGAAAAGTCAAATATGATCTGCACGCAGCTGCACTCTGCGATTACCATAAGGCAATGCGTATCCCTAGGGGACTTAGAATTCAGAAGCCACCAGGGGTGTTCGGGTCTGATGAGGAATTTAAATCCGACTGGGCAGCTATATTAAATAAATGTAGTTTGGATCTCATGTTGTTAATCATTCGCAGATGTAAGAAAGAAAGGGAGGAGGTTATGAAGGTTATTACTGGTGCATTGGAAACGGTTAAGACAGCTTTACCCTCAGCGGAATTTGAGCTACGTTTGAAAGAACTGGAACAGGAAGTGCGTCTCTTTGAGAATCGCACTAAGGAATTGAAGGTTAAGAAGTATAAACGGGATGCTCAGGATTATATTAATAATAAGGTCTACAGTTGGTGGGAGATGCCTAATAAGAACAAGGAGCCCAGGAGACGGGTTACATGGGCAGAGCCGATGACGTCCATTTCAGATCTAGAAACATCGGGGATGTCGGATAGCTCGGGGGACGAGGGCATGAGTTCCCGCCTCCTTCGAAACCGCACCGTACCTACAGGCAATAGGCAGCCTTTTTTAGAACGAGGCAAGAGGAAGCCCTTTTACAGGACAAGACAGAAAATTTAGTATTCAATCTTTTTAATAGCCCCTTAAGTTCAGTAGAACATGCGGTTCTCAATAAGGGCTTAGGATTCGTGCCGACACCAAAATACTCTGCGTTCCAAACTAGAGTAGACCTTTTCAAGTTAATTTGCCTAATTAAGCTGAAGGCGTTTTTCAGCCAATCGGGAGGTAATGCCGCTAACCCATGACAGATTCTACCAAAGCGTCTTAAGACAGCTTCCTCCTTTATGCCCCCCTTACGGACCACAGGATCGAGACATTTGAATATGTGGTCCGGCGGGAGATTGCGTCTTTGGAACACAATTCATCCAACACCTGGCAGAATTTATCCTCAGCGGAGAGGAACGCCATTCAAACATTAAGGGAAGATAGGACAATAGTCATTAAGCCTGCGGATAAAGGCGGGGGCATAGTGATTTTAGACCATGAGGTGTATGTACAGGAAGTGATGAGACAGCTCAGTGACACCACTAGTTATGTACGGGTTGCAAGAGACCCTACCGATCACGTAAAGGGGTTGATAAAAATAGTGCTAGATGAAGCGAGGGAGTTGGGGGAGATAGATGATCTTCTTCATAGGTCACTACTCACCCCGACACCCAGGATACCCTTGTTCTATGTGCTGCCTAAAATACATAAAAACACCTTTCCCCCGCCTGGGCGTCCAATTGTATCAGGATGCGGGTCGGTTCTAGAACCCTTGGCTATCCTCCTGGATTCTGCTTTACAGCCAGCAGTAGCAGGGATCGGCCCATTACTGAATGACACCCGGGACTTCATTCAGCGCATAGAGGATTATACTATGTCAGAGGGGAGCGGCTTCCTTAGCATGGACGTCAACTCCCTATACACTATTATACCACACGATATGGCTAGGCTAGTAGTGGCAGAGGCTTTGGAATCTTCTTCAGAGAAATCCCTCCCACCCCATTTGTTACTGCAGTTACTGGATTTGGTACTGGAAAAGAACTACTTCCGCTTTGATGAATGTTATTATCTTCAGCTTAGGGGTGTTGCCATGGGTAGCTCCGCAGCACCCAGCATAGCAAACTTGTTCATTAAGAAATGGGAAAATAGCTATATCCTTCATTCATCTAACCCCTTTAGGTCCAATATAGCACTTTATTTCCGGTACATTGATGACCTCTATTTTGTGTATAAAGACATGAATAAGATTGAGGATTTTTGTTCATGGCTGAATGAGAGGGATAACAACGTGAAGTTCTCGTGGAACTTTAACAATAAGGAGATTAACTTCCTTGATGTCGTTACTTAACAGAGATGCAGACAATAAAATCAGAGTCAGGACATTTCGTAAAAAGACGGATAGGAATTCCTATTTGGAGTTAGTTCTTTCCACCCAAAGTATCTTAAAGAGAACATCCCCTTTAGCCAACTCCTAAGGCTAAAGAGAAATTCCTCTACTAGGGTAGACTTTGAACGGGATGGGAGAGAACTATGTAGGAACTTTGCGAGAAGGAAGTACCCATTGAGGGTGATAGAGTCGGCATGGCAGAGGGCTACGGTGAGGAGTAGGGAGCCACTGTTTGTTCCGAAAGATTTGGGAGAAGTAGGCAGGATTATCTGGTCCCTAGACTATACCCCAATGGCAAATCGTATTAAAAGGGTGGTCAATTGCCACTGGGGATTAATATATGAAATAGCAGGATGCGAGCAGCCACCTATGGTTGGCTTCCGCAGGACTAGGAACTTGAAAGATAGTTTAGTTCATGCTGATGTGAGTGATACCGCGAAGCAACAACATCAACAGTTACCAAGGGGCAACTACAAATGTGGTCATTGCCAGGCGTGTAAAAACTTATGTGAGTCTAAGGAGGTGATATTTAGGGAGGTTAGATATACCTTTAAGCATTTTGCAAACTGCCAAACAAAGGGAGTGGTTTATGCCCGTGCAATTTATTATATGTGGACTGCACATTAAGGCCGATTAAGGTAAGAATACTTGAACATAGCTCGCGGATCCGTAACAACATGCAGGAAGCGCCTCTAACAGCGCATTTCAGGGAAAAAGGCCATTTGGATAACGACTTCACGGTGGTTATCCTTGAGACCATCAGGAATGCACACGGCCCAATGCTAACGCCCCTCCTCCGTCGGGAGGCATTTTGGATACACCGATTGGATACGATTAAACCAAGGGGGTTAAATAATGAACTAGTTCTGAGCTGTTTTTTATAAGATGGTATGGATCGTTGGGGGAGTCTCCTTTAAGGAAATTGGTTGCGAGATAATTAGACCTGTTTATTGAGTCATGCACCATTAGGCTGTGCGAGCGTTAGAATTCACAGCCGCCAGCACTGGAAGGTTTCACCCTTGAATCGTTTTTGATATTTGCCGTGTGAGTATATTGTCATAGGAATGTAACTTGAGGGCTATAGTGGGGAGTTGGGTGTGACAGGTTTTTGAATGTATATATGTATTTTTAGAGAGGTTGCTCTTGAAGAAGTCAACACGAAATCTGTGGAGTTGAGCCGGCCCCAGATCGGGCGTTGGGCGTTGGGAGGATTTTTCATCAACCTCACCCTCACGGCTTGCCGCTCAGTGGAAGAATTAAGTCATTTAAAGACACGGGAGAAGAAATAACGACGGGATCGTTGTTTGGACTATAAGTCCATGATACTTGGGTGTCTCTTTAAAATTCATTGCAACTAAGAATTGTCTGCTGTTGTTGTTTGTTGGTGGGAATATGTTTCCATTGATTGTCCATTTTTATGAGATATTGATGAATTTATGATCTGTATTTGATATTCAGTCACTAAATTATTTCATTGCACTTGCACTTTATATATATATAAAAAATTGTTATAAAAATTGTTTACAGTTAATTAAGGTGACGTTTACTTCCCGTGGGCTTTCCCATTTTTGTTCCTAGCCTCTCAGGAGAGGCTTGGCTTGTATTGCATCATATGCCTGGTTTACTCCTTTGCTGTCCAAATTGGGTGAGCCAGAAAGACAAGCAGGACACAGTACTGGCTAAGCCTAAAACCTCCCTCATACACTTTGAAATGAGAAGCAAGACACTTCACTCAGTTGCTGTGGACAATTTGAGGCATGGTAGAATGTGCCCTACTGCTACCAGCCTATAAATCTGTTTTTTCTCATAGAGCCAGCTGGAACAGGATGTGTTACCTGAAGCAGCTATGGTGATGATAAAGTTGACACCTTGCTGGAACTAGTACTGTTCCCTCCTCCAGCCAATTGCCCTGCCTAGTGGTCAGGAGAGCCACAATTACTATAACCTTGAAAGGACTAAAAACTAAAAAGACAGACACTGCCAGTTTCCCTCCCCTCGTAATGGACAACTTCTCCTTTTACCTGGATTCTGATGGGAGGACTAAACATATTTTGGTGATTTATCTTAGAACTCACTAAAGCCACAAACAGCATAAAAATATAACTGTCAATATGAAGCCTTTCATCCTCCTTGCTGTGCTGAAAAGAGAGAGCAGAGCCAGTTGTTTTGGAACCAGCTCCCATTCCACTGACTTCGGGGATTGATATCCTGTTCCTCTTACTGTAACCAGAGACAGTGCCACAGTTACAGGAGCTTTCAGAAATTTCTTCAGTCTGGTCAGCCAAAGTTGGGCACTGCACAGGTGGCAGTTTGTTCCTTATAATAGCTATTTCTAAGTAATGTTTTCTGTCACTGTTGTCACATGTCTCGTAACTAGGAGGTCCATCTTCCTACTCACCCAGGTAAAAGAATAGTTGTTTACATTGATCTGCCAATGCAGCAAGTGGTCGAAATAATCCTGTCTGGATTTCCTTCATTCATTGACAAAATAAGTACTCAGTACATGCTGACGTTCTTGTTTAGGTCTACTGTAATAGTTCAGTTGCCTCCTTCTATGTTTTTGTATGGTCCGAGATTGAGGACAAGCTGTTTGACTATTGCATTTTCTTTTCTGTTGTTTGGGTTAATGACCATATTTTGCCTCATTAAGTAGCTACTTTAAAAAGATGTGTAAAAAGTGCTGAAACTCAATATGGAATTTATTCCTTATTGCATCTGACATAGTTTATTCTGATAATTCAATAATGCATGTTTCTCATCCCGTCTCATTCTTTAATGTCTAATTTAGAGTGACTCTGAAGATTCACTGATACAGTCCAAGAGGAGACTTTATAGACGTAAATATGCAGCATGTCAAACACGAAATAATATTGAGCGGTCTGATTCTTCTAGTGAAGAAGCCGATGACTGTTCTGGACTTATAGAACAGGTAAACTGTTCTGTTTCATTTTAGTAGTTTGAGGTAGCAGAAACTCTAATCTTTACACTTCAATTTTTCTGAAATGCAAGCTGTCACTAGTGCAGCTGTGATATTGAGAGATGTTCCCTTAAGCTTGTTTTATTATTTTTGAGAAAAGTGAAGGCTTGCACTGTGTGTAAAAGGTTTTGACAGATCCAGCATATCACTTCTTGGTAGAGCTGGGTCAACTTAGCCTACTTTTTCATCAAAGCACCAAGTTTCACCAGTCATGAAATGATGGTTTGTGTTTGTAGAGCCCATTGCAAAATGATGGCTTGGGCACAGCTGGTTGTGTTAAATGTTGGATCTCATGAGTCATTCACTGGGTGGCCTGCCTGTAAGTACAAATTCATTACATTTATATCTTGCCTTTTGCCATCATGGAACTGAAGGTGGTTACATACGTCCCAGGAGGTCTCCCATCTGTATCCATTCCTGCTTAGCTTCAGCAAGGTCGCTGTATTACATACCTTATATCCATACCCAAGCCATCTCCAAATCACTCTAGGGGCTGGACATGAAAACCTAAAAATACACAAGGAAAGCTACAGAAAGGCCCAGTCAACGAGTTAATGTTATTTTACAGGTGCAGGATATAAAAGTTTAGGATACATTCATTTCCAGTAAGAAACAGTTTCAGAAGAGAAATGAATAAGCATACACAGGATTGGACAGTAAGTCTGGTGGTTTGGGGGAGCCTGTACATTGTTAACTTTTTCAGTCTACCAGAATTATTACCTATCCCTGTGAATGTTTATTCAGAAGAACCAGCAATTGCTATTGAGCTAGATTGTAGAAATATAAATATTATTCAACAGTTTTTGAAAGAAAGAGGTGACTTTGCAGGATTTTTACTGGCTGAGTTGTTGCACATGCACTATGAAGGTTTAGGTGTTATGAAGGCGAGTTCTGAGCTGGGAACAGTTGCCAGCTTGGTCACCCACAAACTTTGTGTTCATTCTTGTTCAAGATACTATGGGAAAGGGGAATGAGAAACTATACATAGGTTGTCATCAAGTTTATTACAATGTCCTATGCCTCCATCGTGAGCCCAGTTCAAGAAAAAACCACTGCAGATGTTTATTTCTCATGTATAGAAGTGGGCAACTTCTGTTTTCTGAGTGTTTGATGTCATAACAGTATTGATCTTTTTGCTGTATAAAATTACATATTTACTATTGCAGCAGCTACCTGGAGTCCAGCTGCTTTAGATTCCATAGAGAGCCAGTGTGGTGTAATGATTTGAACACTGCTCTAGGATCTGGGAGACCCAGGGAAAAATCCCTGCTTTACTATGAAGCTTGCTAAGTGACCTTGGATCAGTCACATCTTCAAAATCTTAAACCTCCTCACAGAATTGTGAGGATAAAATGGAGAAGGGCAGAGCAATGTATATACCTTTTTAGGTTTAAACTTTGTAAGGTTTTACTGTTAATGATAAACAAGAGTACACTGCGTCCAATCTCTCCTACCATTTAGGAATCATAGCTAATTTATTTTCATCTAGGAAGTAGAAGAAAGTGAAGGCTTGAGTTTGTCTTCTCATGAGGAAGAATGGAAGAGTGATAAGAGAACCAACAGTAATAGTTCCAGGTAAAATCACCTTCTGTCTTTTATTTCTGAGCCTTTATCATACAGTTTTTTTTATTTCTGCATGTGACTTTTTTGAAAATTAATAACTTATTATTTAGTGTGTATTGCGTTACTGTATCTGCCCATGCTTTCCCAAGAAGAATGCTTCTTCTCCATGTTGGGATGTTGTTTCAATGGAAAGAGGAGGGAAAGGGTTATCTGTTCAGCACAAGTAAAACTCAGAAGGGCATTGCCAATGGAGGGTAGTCCAAATGCTGCTTCTCTTTCAGAGTAATAGAAAGCTTTGTAGGTGGACCCACTTACAGAACATTTGAGTAAAAAGGAACCTCTCTCTTACGGCTCCTGTGACTTAGCTTGATTAAGCCTCTGTCCAAGATTTTTTTAAAAGGCACTCTGAAGGATCAGTTCAAAGGACAGCAGTTATGAACCAGTAAAATATCTTGGATCTTCTACTGTTTCTTTTTTTCTTGGATGGTTCTTCAGTAGTGACTCCTCAAGCAGATATTCTGACTGGATAGCTGATGCAGGGATTAATCTACAGCCTCCTGTTCGAGCTTCTCGGCGTAAAGCTATTAGATACTGTAGTAGCTCTGAAGATGAAGCATCACTGGAATTATTATCTCCACCAAGGAGGAGGAAAAAAAGAAGGAAAAAAGACAAATCCAATAGGCATGAGGAGGTATTAATTATATTTCATTTACTTTCATATGTCTGGTTAATTGGGTTTAGGATTTTTCAATATTTATTAGACCTTTATATATCAAAGTGCAAAGTGCTAACAGTGTGCAATACTTATAAATAATGTTTACAAAAATAGTAAGTCGCTTTAAATCCCAAATACATCAATGAACCAGCACAATCAATAAATAATCCAGAGTCAATAAATAGTACAATCCATAAATAACGCAGTCAGTCAACAGTATAAATGTCCAACTGGTGAAAAGTTCCTATTCTTTGTTAATAGATGTTATTTTCAAAGCTCATGGGAGTGACCACCAATCACGATGAAAAAGACTGGAGCTGAACGTTTCCTCAAACAATCAGCTTTGTGTATTTACTAATATAACTTAACAGTACATCAAACAAACCATTACAAATCACTTACTGGTCACTGATAGTACTCTAGCTCATCACTGGGGCTGATAGTGCAGACGGAATAATGCCATAGGAGTTCCCATCCGCCTATTGCTTAACTTTCCAATCATTTAAAGGTGCCGCAGCGTCAAATAGTTACAAATAGTTATATCATAAATAACATGAAAAATCTATTTCGATGGTTGTTGTGGATTTTCTGGGCTGTATTGCCATGGTCTTGGCATTGTAGTTCCTGACGTTTCGCCAGCAGCTGTGACTGGCGTCTTCAGAGGTGTAGCACCAAAAGACGGATCTCTCAGTGTCAAACTGTGGAGGAGATGTTTGCAGGTGATTTATATCTACTCAGAAAGGTGGGTTGGGTTGTGTCATCCTGTAAGGGTTTCCCAGGGTGTGGAGTGCTAATGCTTCACTGTGTCCTGACGAGGTTCTTTTGCATATGGATTGGTGCTTGATATGCTAATCTTCTCTGCAGGGCTATTGTGGGTTGTAGAGTCTTTTGTTAGCCTGGTGTTTTTCAGAACTGGAAACCATGCTCTATTCATTCTTAAAGTCTCTTCTTTCCTGTTGAAGTTTTGTTTATGCTTATGAATTTCAATGGCTTCCCTGTGCAATCTGACAAAGTAGTTGGACGTGTTGTCCAGTGTTTTGGTGTCCTGGAATAAGATACTGTGTCCTGTTTGAGTTAGGCTATGTTCTGCAACTGCTGATTTTTCAGGTTGTCCAAGTCTGCAGTGTCTTTCATGTTCTTTTATTCTTGTCTGGATGCTGCGCTGTGTGGTCCCAATGTAAACTTGTCCACAGCTGCAGGGTATGCGGTATACTCCTGCAGAGGTGAGAGGGTCTCTACTGTCTTTTGCTGATCGTAGCATCTGTTGGATCAAAGACCAAGATGGCGTCGAGATAGAAGCCATGGCGGCTGCTTCGCTCCGCAAGTTGATTTTATTTTGCTTTGTTTTATCTTATCTAACCTGCTTCTTATCCTGCCTCCTACTTGGCTATCTGATTCACCACAGCATACTGCAGAAGGTCTCTCAACCCGAGAGCTAGAAAAGTTCTTATCTTGAAGCCTTCCCGGGGTGAAGAGCTAGGAACGCCGAGCCAATTAAGCTGCCACTGGCTTAATTTCAAGTAAGCAACTCATCAGTTACCTAAAACAGCCACCTGCCTTCACAACGCTTTCTCAACGCTTTCTTTATCGGTGTGGTTGTTAGTCAAAATAAGAAGTTGTAAACTCTGGACTGTAAAGGTTAACCCTTAATTGGGTAGCTAACAGCTCCTGTTACAAACACTCTAAGGTTGAGCAATGGGAACAAATAAGCGAACGCGGGGCACAGAAGACTTAATCTCACCCCCTGCTTGCAAGCAGAAAAGAATTGAGGACTATTTTGCTTCTAAGGAGCCCATAAACTTTAACATCCCTACTGCAAATTGGTTTTGCCCCTCTGATTGACATTTCTGATTCTGAGGAAAATCTTACTGTGGCTCCCAACAACCCAGCACAAACAGTAGCATACACTGAAGAAGCAAACAAAAGAGGCTTGGCTCTCCCTTTGTCAGAGCTGATTAATGAAGAACCGAACACTACGACTGCAAGCAACTACCCGGAACTTACTGCTCTAACGGTCACTCGTATCTTTAAGACCTTGAGAGAGATAGAAAAGTCTCTCAATAAGCTGGCTCAGGTGATCTCAAGTTTGACTGTTAAAGAAAAGTGCTCCAAGCCAAAAACAGCACTGTTTCCAGCCTCAAATGATTACCAGCCACGGTGTATGAGCTCTCCTCCCACAGCTCCAGATTGCTCTTTCTCACAGCAGAAGTTACTGAATGTGAACGGTGCCAAGTGTCGGAGTTCTCATTGCTTAATCTTACAGCCACACAAGGTTTGTTTGTTAATATGCCCCTATAAAGGCTTTTTACCTTCCTGGAAATCTAAATGGCAGCTCAGCAGGCACTTGAGGGATGTGCTTAAAGGCTCAAGACAACCCCTGGATCTCAACGTGGTGGAAGTACTAGACTCTCCTTACCAGTCTCAAAGAGTCATGCTTTCAAGCTCCATTTTTCCATCACTGATTTTAGCCCAGAAATCTAGCTTGCGGCTTTAGGGGATTTTTCCAACAAGAGCGTTTATCAACACAGAAATTACTCCCCTCTTTCCAAAATCTGAGCAGCCAACAATACATAGTCAGAAAATACCTCAGAAGAAAGGCCAATGGAGGTCCAACAGGTCTCAAGAGGTTTTGACGAGGCTTCTGAACAACCCATAGTGGATGAGGTATTAGAACAGCTTCTGCCTGAAGCAGAGGTCTCCCAACTTGAGTCCTCTCAACTTGACAACTCAATAGAAACAGACCTCATAAGCTCCTTCAAAAGCCTCTCTCAAGAGGCCCAACTGAAGATCACAAATAGGTTGGAGGACCTGAGAATGAAATTGTTGAAAACAAAAGCTCCCTTGCCGTCACAAGTTGTTCCGGCAACCACATTGGGCAAAAGGACCTCTGTAACAACTGTTCTACCGGACAATTCTTAACATCTGAAATACCAGTTGGCAAGGAGATCCCTCTCGAGATAGAACCAACTGTGAGTCAACAGGAGGCCAACCTAGGAGAGCACCAGACCTCAGTAGCGAACAACAAGCCTGAGATTCCCAAGGCTTCTCCACCAATGGTGACGACCAGAAACAATGGGTGCATCTTTCTGGATAAGGAGGGGGTTTTGGACACATTATTGCCAGTAGCATGACTAAATTACCCAGTCCCCTGCAATGTACAGGGCACACCCATTAGTAGCCAGGTAGATAAAAAAGCCCCTTTACAAGGTACAAGGTTTGCCTACCAATAGGCAAGGCCTCTTATTATTCTCATGGAATCTAAGGGGGTGGTGGTGTAGAATGAGGGGGGGCAGTGCAATTGATTTTATTCGCAAATCTAATATATTCTTTGGGCAGGAAACTTGGTGTACGGAGGAGCTCTCACTGAATGGCTATAAACCATTTGTTTTACCAGCTGAGGCTCTCCCACATGGGAGAGCCAAAGGTGGGCTCTGCATTTTAATCTCCACCTCATTGAAAACAACGATAGTGGAGCTCCCACATTATGAGCAGTTTGCGATGGCTCTGCTACTTCAGTTTCAGGATATGTACTTGCTAATTGTTAATGTCTACTCGCCCCCTGCTAGAACAAAAGAACAAACCCAGGCAATTCTGCTTGGGTTTGAATCTTATTTACAGCATTTAATATCGATTTATCCTGCAGCTCACGTTATTGTGGGAGGTGATTTCAATGCTCGGATCGGTTCTGAGCATCATAGCTCACATAATGAGAGCAGTTACGGCCCACCTAAAGTTAATGGTACAGCTCTACTTTTAAAAAGGCTCTCAGAGGACTTAAAGGTTAATTTTGCAGGTCAACTGTTAAGTCAAATAATAAGCAGAACAAATCTCTTTGTGCTGAATGGGGCCCTCCCAAATGACTACTCCGCTGAGTTCACATACTGGTCAGGTGTTAGGATGAGCACTATCGACTATATTATGGTGTCTGAAGATATGGTCCAATACATAGAGTCTTTTGAGTTGGCTCCATTCTGTGACAGCGATCATCTCCCCCTTGTGCTGAAAATAGACGTGCAAAAGGCTGATTTCTGTGTGGCTAGACCCACTGACCCCTATGTTGGCATTATAGAAAGTGTCAAATATTGTCGGCCCAGATGGAAACCCTTATTGGAAAAAACTCTGGCCAAAACCCTGCAATCAGAGGCAACAAAAGCCATTTCTTACAGACTAGTGGCAGCAGATAATATAGATTCCTGCCTTGGAGAATACAAACTGATCCTGGAGGAGCTCCAAAGGGTTTTGTAATCTTCCAGAGCTGGGCCCCCAGGACCTGGACCAGACAACCATAGATCTTGGATTGATAAAGAGTGCATAAATGCAAAGAAATCCCTCAATATGAACTACGCCAGATATAGGGCCAATTCAGAGGCAGTATCCCTGCTGGCTCTGAAATGGCAAAAAGCCCAGTACAAGTCCCTTATTAGGAGGAAGAAACAGGAAGCGATCCAGTCAGCCTGGGAAGAACTCAGAAAGGCAGTAAAGGAGAAGAACTCAGCCTTATTTTGGAGACTGGTTTCAGATCTTCCAGGCAGTCCTCCAACTATAATAAATAACTCCATCTTACCTGGCACTTGGGAGAACTACTATAAAAGCCTATATGGGGACACAATTACCAAAAAATCTATTTCTGATTATTTGAATAGCCTACCATCTTGGCCTCCAGTGAAGCCCAAGGAGGTGCTACTAGCATCTGTTGTATTTTTCTGGTGGGTCGGAATACAGTTTGTAGGTTGTGCTTTTTCATAAGCTTTCCCATCTGATCTGTGATTCCTTTGATATATGGCAAAAACACTTTTCCTGTAGGAGACTGTTTTTCCTTAGTAGTTTGATTTATCCTGGGTTTAATTGCTCTTCTGATTTCATTTCTGGAGTAGCCATTTGCTTGAAGTTCATGGTTTAGATAATTAATTTCCTCATTGAGAAAGTGCGGCTCCCATATCCGTCTTGCACAGTCTACTAATGTTTTCATTATGCCTCTTTTCTGTCGAGGGTGGTGATTGGAGTTTTTGTGTAAGTACCGATCAGTGTGAGTTGGTTTCCTGTAGACCTTGTGACCTAACTGACAGTTTGCTTTGCACATGACCAAGGTATCCAGAAATGGGAGTTTACCCTCGATTTCTTTCTCCATTGTGAATTATATGTTCAGGTGGATGTTGTTGAGGTGGTTTTAAAACTCCATCAATTCTTCCTCACCATGGCTCCAAATGATAAATGTATCACCCACAAACCGGAACCAGACACTGGGTTTGTGGGGTGCTGATTCTAGAGCTGTTTTTTCAAAATGTTCCATGTAGAAGTTTGCTATAACTGGGCTGAGAGGGCTTCCCATGGCTACCCCATCCATCTGTTCATAGAATTTGTTATCCCATTGGAAGTAACTGGTTGTCAGACAATGGTGGAATAAGGCTGTTACATCCTCTGGAAAAATCTGATTAATAAGTGCAATAGTGTCTTTTACTGGAACCTTAGTAAACAGGGATACAACAATCAAAACTGACAAGTATGTCCTGTGGATTGAGTTTCAGAGAACTGATTTTGTTGATGAAATGTGCTGAATCTTTGATGTAAGATGTGGTTTTCCCGATGTGGTCCTGCAGAAGATTGGCCAGATGTCTAGCTAATTCATATGTCGGTGAGCCAAAGGCACTCACGATGGGTCGGAGTGGGACTGAATCCTTATGAATCCTTATGAATTTTAGGGAGTCCATATAGTCTAGGTGGCTGTGCTTCTGTCTTGCATAGTTTTCTGTGTGTGTCGGGATGTAGTGAGGAATTCTTGATCAGCGCATTTGTTCAAAACCACACAGGCAACCACATTTATGACCGTCTAGAACAGGCCCTCTTACGTGAGAGAATCCACACTACCCGCAGAGAACTTGCTGCCACAGACAAAGAGCTATTTCCCAAGCTCCATCGCTTCTGATGATGTCACTTCCAGCATACTACAGAAAAACACCACCCCTTCCTGTGATATCACTTTCAGAACACTCCCCCAAACCCGCCTCTTCATCTGAGGTCACTTCAGTGCATCATCTTGCGGCTCTCAAACATCTGACGTTTATTCTACATGGCTCTTACATCAAGCAAGTTTGGCCACTCCTGCCTTAAAGTCTCTTAAGAGGATGATGATTTTGCAGGAAGTGTTCCACTAAAGGGGCTTCTGTTACTTTATTTCTAATCAGGGTGTGCAGGGCTAAGGTGATTCAGGTTTCCTGATTCGGAATTCCTGAATTGGGGGAAAAATCTGGAATAAGGGGAACTCTGAAGCGGCAAGCCGCTTTGGAATACCCAATTTGGAAAGATTCGGGTTTGCTTCGTAAAGATTCGGCCAATATTCTCTATGGGGAAAATGCTCCCAGCTTTCCAGGAGCCTGGGGGGGGCATTTTCTTTAGTAAGCAAACCAAACCTGGTGTGGACCTTCTCCTAACTCTCCTCTAACGACCCCCCAAGTTTCAGAAAAGTTGAACTTTGGGGGGGGCATGTTATGGCCCCCCAAAGAAGGTACCCCCATCCTCCTCCACTCTCCATAATTCCCTATGGGGAAAAACAAGTGAACTTTCTAGGTGGCTTTCTAGGTGGCCAAGCAAAATGCACCCAATTTTCAGGGGACACTCTCTGACCTCTCCTCCCACCCTCCCCCAAGTTTCAGGGAGATTGCACTTTGGGGGCCATGTTATGGCCTCCCAAAGAAGGTGCCCCCGATCCTCCCTCAGTCTCCTCTATTCCCTATGGGGGGAAAACAAAGGCCTTTTCTCTAGGTGGCTTGAGGTAGCATTTTGCAGGCAAAATGCACCCAGTTTTCAGGAGACCCTATCCTACCCCTCCTACCACGCCCTCCCCCAAGTTTCAGGGAGATTGCACTTGGGGGGGCATGCCATGGCCCGCAAAGGTGGTTCTTCCACCACCACACCATTCAATTTCTTTCTACTGTGGGGAAGACTTCCACACAGCAGGAACACATGGATTGGGGCTGCCAATGGCCATAGCCACAGTCCGGCTACACCACACACCCCAAGCAACCCATCAGAAGAACCACACACAAACCCCAAAACCTAACCACCCCTGCAGTAACTGGCCAGTCACTCTCCATTGGTTCTTGTTGTGGGAAAACCACACCAAGAACACATGGAATGTGGCATCTATGGCCACAGGCCTAATCCCGCTTTAAATCTACCCCCCCAACAGTCCAACATACCCAAAGACATGCTCCCTCAAGTTCCCTGCCACCCCCAGAGCAGGCTGGCCAGCCACTCCCCATTGTTCCCTATGATGGGAAATAACCTTCACACCAGAGAATAACACACAAACACACATTGAATAAAGTTTTTTTAAAATTATTTTTTAACTTTCAGTTACAGCTTTAAAGACACACTAGTGTGACACATCACAACAGTCTCCCACACAATAGTACGGCTACACCACACACCCCAAGCTGAGCTGGACTGTGGCCCCAAGACCTCCGCTTACTTCAAATCAGAGAATCACACAAACACAATTACTAGCAAAAACAATTACTAGCAAAAACATTTTATTTTTTTCCTGGCTTTAAGTTACACAGCATGAAGGCACAACACAAGACACCACACCAGTCCCCCACACAATAGTATCATTGCTTACTTCACATCAGAGAATCTGTCAGTTAAGGTCCTTATACTATGGTAGGCGAACCTCTGTATCCCCACATCAAGCCCACTGAAGTTCTTGGTTGATAAGAATTGCCCGTAGAGGGGAAAATACATGAAGACAGCAAATCTAAACAAGTCTGGCATACACATGTGGCCAAGGCCACAGTGTTGACTGAGACAGTCTCAGAAGTGATAAGGTAACGTGTCCCAAGCCTTTGAAAGGAAGTTAGGGTAAAATAACTGCAATATAACATCAAGGCACAGCAAAGTCATTTGGCAATCAACGCACAGCTATGGTATAGCAACTCAGTGGCATGAATGGGGCCCAGTCATGACAGATTCACAAAAACACACACAGTTTCTTTCAAAAACACTTTATTTCTTAGCACAGCACGAAGGCAAGCATCCATTCCTCCCAAACCAAAATGAAAGGGGGGACACTCTTGCAACTTAGTCCAGCAGAGCCATTGTCATTTCCTGCAGCTGGGCTTTCAGTTCAGCCAGTGGGGAAACACCAGCAGAACAGTATCTAGCCACAATCACAACACAATGGCATTTGTGGAGCACAGTTGCAGAGTTTCTCCCCCCACCCCCCGCCAGCTTCAGGCTGAACTGGAAAACACCTGTGAGCCAATGATATAGCCTTCATCATCAGCTGGCCCCCACCCATATCATCCCAACCTGCCGCACTCTTCCCCCACCCCTTCAACATGAATATTTTAACAGCATGCAACAACATTAAAAAACATTAAACAACAGGATTGCTAGTCTCCCTAACCTATCTGGTCCCTATCTAACCTATCTCTCTCTCCAGTGGCAATCAATGTTTCTGGGGCATGTTATTATTTATCAGAATTTGTGCCCACGGGTCTGTGACAGTTTTGGGTCATTTTTTTAATTCCTGGTTGGGGGGGGAAGCCAAATAACAGGGTGCATTTCCTTTGCCACTGAGTGCCACCCATCTTCTGCTGGCCGTTTTAATCTAATTCTACAACTTTAAAGTAGGGAAGAGTGCAATTCCCCAGGTCCTACATTTGTAGAGGCCACAAGGAGGGTTCACCTCATTCACTCTGGAAGTCCACTCCTGAGAAATCGAAGAGCAGAGAGTTGACCGTCAGGAAGACCAACTGCTCAACTCTCCATGGGAGAAGGCGCGAATGATGTGGAATGACAATGTTGCCTGCATAGGAAAAGACGCGCTCGCTCTCAACACTCATTGGAGGGCATGAGAGGAACCGCTGCACCTCGAGGGAGAGGTCCGGCCAGACTGCCTCCTTCTTGGCACAGTAGCTCAGTGGATCGGTGGACAACAACTCGCAGGGCTCCGCAAGGTAGTCCCTGACCACTGCTTCCGCTGAATCCTCTCTCACGCAACTCACGATCCCAGAGGGGCCGAGGGCACACCGGAGCATCTCCATGGACATTCCTGCGGTGGCTGCGGGGGGAGCCTGCTCAGAAGGGGTGTGAGATGGACCCGCACAGCTGGGTCCCCCGCCCGTCCCCTCTGATGACAGGCGGCCCCCTTGGCCTGCCTACACTTCACCCATGAACAGAGGGCATCTCTGGCTTGGGTGAGGTTCCCATCCCGCTCAGCAAAAGTGCCCTTAATGCGCGGGTTACACATGGTCGCCAACATGTACGACTCCTGCGTGAGAGGCGTTAGCCTGGCAGCTATGCCCTGCTGCAGCTTTCTCACAAGCATGCGCACCACTGGAACAGTGTCAGCACGTGGTGCATCTGGGTCCAGAAAGGGGTCCAGGGAACTCCTGAGCGTGTGCACCAGAGGAATGACCAGACCCAGGGTCGCCGTGTCTGATGAGACCGCTACAGTGAAGTCCTTGAAGGGCTTCAGGACCTCTACTGTCTGGGTGGTGAGCCAATCCTCCCAGCTGAACTCACCCACCTGACTTGCAGCGTCACTCTCTGAGAGCCATGCCTGGAGTGTGGCCTGCTGCTCCACCAAGTGCTCCAGCATGGCACAGGTGGAGTTCCAGCGAGTGACTACGTCAGAGATCAGGACGTGCTCTGGCCTACCTGTCCTGGCCTGCTTCTGGCGCAGTTCATGAGTGGATGTCTTGCTGCGCAAGAAGTGACTCATGAGCCTCCGACATTTCTGCAGGAGATACTGGAAATCATGAGCCATGGGGTCCTGGGGTTCTGGGGAGGAGCCCATCCCAAGCGCGTCTTTCACCACTAGGTGAAGTTTGTGAGCCGCACAGTAAATTCGCTCATGGCTCACCTGATGTGCCGCTGCCCTCATGTTGCTGCCACCATCCGTTACCATGCATCCCATGGTGATGGGGCCCTTGCCTGTCCTGCTATCCAACTCCCTCCTCAAGGTGGCAGTGATGTTCTCCACTGTGCGACACATCAAGAACCTTGGCGTAGAGCAAGACCTTGCAGTAGCTGGCCCGGTGATCTTTCATCCTTCCCTGCCTAACTCTGGACACCTCACCCCCACCCTGAGGGTCTTCGGGTTCCCACCAGTATGCAGTAAGTGAGAGGTACGCATGCTGCACACTTGGGCAGGTCCAGATGTTTGATGTGAAGTGCATAGTTCTCCCAGCAGCGTGGGACAACTGTGCCTTCACGTGGTTCCTGGCAGTCCTGTAAAACGAGGTCACCATGGCCCTGCTCAACGTCGTGCAAGCAGGGATAGTGTACCAGAGAAAGGCATCATGGAGCAGCCCACTGAAGCCAAAGTCATCCACTACGGAGAAAGGCTGCCCATTGACTGCAATCATATTGACGAGGCGGCACGTCACGAGCCAGATCGCCTTCTGGATCCCCTCTTTGGGCACACTAGGGCCCAGCGCACCAAGCATCTCTGGCAGAGAGGCTTGGCGACCCTGCCCTACAGGAACCCGTGGGGGGAGCACCAGAGGAGCCTTCCTCCTGCTGGCTAGCTGGCAGCCGTGTGGTGCCACTTGAACTCTCCCCCTGAAGAAGCACCGCCTGGTGTTGCCTCTTCAGGTAGTTCCTTGTTCCAGACGTGGAGAGATTGTTCACATCCCTACCACGACTGATACGCTGCCTACAATGCTGGCACTGGGCAAACCGTGGGTCCTCCGTTCTCTGGAAGTGATCCAGATATCGGAGGTAATGGGGGCCCCATGCCACACAGGGGAGGCGCTTACGGGCCCCTCAGCAGACATCTCCTGTGAGGTGCTCAGGCCAGACACCGTGTCCCACTCTCAGCTGGGCAGTTGGAGTTGGCTGAGGATGAAGGGGCTGAGATGTGGGCTCTTCCATCACAGTCTCTTCCTCTTCCTCCCGCACCGTCTCTTCCTGCACAGCCATGAGAGGCCTGCTGCTGGCCTCAGAGAAAACGGGAGGAAAGCCTAGCAGGGTGTTCCTCCTGCAGTTCCTCCAACATCTGACGGCTCCCTGGGGTGAGCATGAGGGACAGAAAAGTCACATGCCCCACGTCCATCCCAGGAGACACCACATGCTGCCCCTCCTCCAGCAGCTGGGTCTCATCTGCTGGAGGAGGGGGAGCCTCAGTAGCAGGCCCCTGTCTCCTGCCACCTGCCCAGTGCCAGCCCCTGCCTCAGACACCTGGGATGGGGGTGGCCTTCCAGCAGCTGCCTCAGGAAAGAGGGCCTTGCAAACCCTCTTCCTGTCACCAGAAGCCAGGCTGGTGAATGGCAGCAGCACAGGGGAGGGCCTCCTCCAGATGGGACAGCCACCGCACTCCCCCTCCCCTCCACCCCCCTAGACTTACCACTTGTCTTTCCCCTGGGGCCCTTTTAGCTTTCCTATCATCCATTCCTTAAACCTAAGCTAACTACCTCCTTAATAAACCCCCCAAATTTACAAAGTTTTTTTTTCAAATATCTAACCTATTTCTAAGTCTTTTTTTCTTGTGGCCCTATTATGTCTTTTTAAACGACCCTATTTATTTTTGGGAACCTAAACCTACCAAACAGCTAAATTCCTCTTCAGGAATCAAGCTGGCTCTAAACCCCAATATAAAGGAAGGCCTATCACACAACTACTATGCCCTGCCTGGCTCCAAGGGTGCCAGAGATGGACAGGAAAACCCTACTTAAAGAGAAAATACTAATGGGCAGCTTATTTATGCGTATACATATTTATATAAAATGAACAGAACCTAAGTCTAACTAGATCTTTTCCTAATGAAGCCTATTTAATGGGAAAAACTAATCTTCATTCCCTAAAAATTTATTTTAGAGGGCAATATTAGTCAACGACACACAACAGCAGCCTACCACTAGCCTACCTAACTCCATACTATTTAAATCTAAAGTAATTATGGGGAAACCAAAGTTAACTTAACAAACACTGCTGTAACTGTGAACACAAACGACCCAACAAGCAGAACAACAGTTGCAACTGGCAAACAACAAACCTTAACTGTAAAACTCAAACTCTGAGGAACACCAATTCTAAAAACAACTGTAAAATTTGCAAGACAACAACTAACAAGTTAAAACCACTTAAACCCCTCACCAACCCCCTCTGAACCCCAACTCCCCTACACATACACACACAGAGAGATCAAAGAAGCAATAAACAAATTTAATTGAAATTAAAAACTCAGGCCCAACCCCTTAAACAAAGCAAATAAAATCAGAACCCACAAGCAAGCCCCCACCTGAACTGGAACTACAACTAACTATATAAACCAATATAGAACCAACCAACTGTAACTTTAAACAACAAACTAACAACTGTAAACAACAAACACCAACACCAAGTATTCTAATAAATAACAACTCAGAACACCAAGTGCAGCAAAGAAGCAAGGAAAGAAACTTTAAAAGTAACTTGACAATCTCAGCTCCCCCCCCCATTAATCACAGTAACTCAAATAAAACCCCCAGGAAAGCGCCCCCCTCCAGGAAAGCCCAACTACCCCTACTCCCACTCCCACTCACACACCCTGCAGAAATATGGCAAAGAAGCAAGGAAAGAAACTTTAAAAGTAACTTAACAAACTCAGCCCCCCACCCCATTAATCACAGCAACTCAAATAAAAACCCCAGGAAAGCGGGCCCCCAAGAAAGCCAACCCACTGAAAAATTAAATGGCTAAGCCCCCCTGCCACACACCCAGTCCCACTCACTCACTCACTCCAAAACAAGCCACACAGAAAACTTAAGCACAGATAAAACACTTAATAATAGTACACTCAATCCCCCTCTAAACACAACTCAGCAACACAACAGCAATTACACAACAGTTAATAAAAGAAATGGCTACGCCCCCCCTGCCAGACACAGTCCCACTCACTCCAACACAAGCCACACACACAGAAAACTTAAAAAGCACTGTCAAAAACCTTAATGTACTCACACAAGTTCACACTAACACCACAGCAGCAGTAATAAAATTAAATGGCTAAGCCCCCCCCCCCGCCACACACACAGTCCCACTCTCACTCCAAAACAAGTCACACACACACAAAACTTTAAAAGCACTGTCAAAAACCTTAATGTACTCACACAAGTTCACACTAACACCACAGCAGCAGTAATAAAATTAAATGGCTAAGCCCCCCCCCCCGGCCACACACACAGTCCCACTCACTCCAAAACAAGCCACATACACAGAAACACCAGACAACACAAGAAGACAGTACGGCTAAGCTAAAAAAAAATCCCAGTGGAAAATCCCCCCCCCCCCCCCAAATCAGGGCCTAGGACAGACACTCAAGCCAAACACTATCAAACCAAGGAAGGCCACAATAAAGCAGGAAACCCCATTCAATCCATTCCAAACTAACAAGACAAAAACATTAATGCAAAAGTAATAAACTCAGGCCACCCCCCCCCCAATCATGCCCCAGAGCAGACAGGTCAAACACACACTATCACACAAGGTCACAAGCAAGCAGGATTTAAAAAAAATTAAAATGCAAACTTTAAAAAAAAACTCCCTTCCCTATCCCCCCAACTACCCCCTCCCCCAAAGAGAAAGGAATCCTGAGAGTCAGTGACTCTCCTACCGGTCAGATGGATCTCAGATGCAGGTCCAGTCAGCAGCACAGCAGGCGTCCAGCAGCACGGCAGGGAATCCAATCCAGAAGTCCTCCTACAAGCAGGCCAGCCAAGTCACTCTCACAGTCCCAGGCCAGACAGAAAGAGACAAACCAGCAGAAAGCAGGTACCAGGCTCTCAAAGTCTCTAGGCCAGGGCAAAGTGGAAGCTAGCTAAAGGCAAGCCTCCAATTTAAAGCCCTGCTGCATTTAAAAAAAGGCACTCTCCTTCCAGAGAATCCCCATTGGCTGGAAGGAGAATCCTGCTGCAGGATTGGACACTCCTAACTCCCCCCTCCCTTCCCTGATCCCCCTCCCTCCTCCCCTATCTACTCCTAGTCAGTGTCACTCCCTCCTCACCCCTCCCATCCTGTAAATAAGAAGGAATCTGCAAGCAGCTTGCTTTTGCATTGCATTGCAATGCAAAAACCAGCTAAGTTTTGGAGCAAATTCAAGCTTCCTGCCAATTTTTAAGAGATGGGAGGGGGAAGGAGGAGGTTGTAGTGAGTCACTCACTCCTCCCCCTCCCCTCTCCAAGAAAGAGCAGGAAGCTTGAATTTGTAGCAGAACATTGCTGCCGGCTGCCCCGAAGCGACCCGAATCGCTTTGGAAAGCTTTGCTTCGGTGTTTCCAAATCTGGCCCCAATTCGGAAATACTGAATCGGGTTTTTAACCCAAATAGGATTCCCAAAGCACACACCCCTATTTTTAATACAAGAGATATGTTCCTGCACTCTATTTTTCAAGGGATGCGTAGTGCTGTCGACATAAGTTAAAGGTGATGCAAAAAAGGGGGGGAGGTGACTCCCACAGGGAACAAAGAATTCAATTTCATGCAATTTATAATACAATAAATCAATTTATAAGTGCAATTGAAAGTGCAAAGTGCTGGTAATTCATAAATATCCATTCACAAATGTCCATACAAGTCCATAAAAGGTAACATTTCATATATGAGCATTCTCCGAATGATCCACAACTTCCGGGTGAAAATCAAGGTCTGTTCAAAGGTAAGTTCTTATAAATTTCCTTCCTTAAACATCTATATGAGCAAATCCTTGAAGAAAAAGATTTTCACTTTCTTTCCAAATCTTCTTTCTCATACATTCATAATTATAAAGTAGAAAGGTTTTCCTGCCATGAGGTGGAATATACAACCAGCAGTCAACCTCACTCCTGCAAAGCACTCATGGAGTGAGTTATAAAGGCAGCAATAAATCTCATTCCTGCATAGCCTTCTCCTGTGTGACATTAATGAGGTAAGTTGTAAAAGCAGCAATAAACCTCATTCCTGCATAACACTCAATCTGTGGCCGGCTGCAAGCAGATTTCGCGCTTGCTTCTTCTGGAGTCTATTTCCTAAATACAACATAAGTCCCGTCAGTTTTCCTATCATACAGATGTAGTAAAAAAAAAATGTTCAAAAATATTTTCTTCAAGGTACATTTATACTCACAAACCCCATGGGGAACTCCCCTTGGCACTTAAATCACTTATCCCGGACAAGGCGGCGATGTTTCTTCACGCGCGCCTGAACGATAAGGGCGGTTCCCTTAAATAAACAAACTTCCCCTATCTCTTAAAGATATGCTGTCATATTACAGCCATGCGGCTTCATCCACCCTGTTATAAATAGCAATTTAAAGATAATTCATTGTTCAGCCCTTTAGATTTAACTGATCCCAATCTAAAAATCCAAAATGCTTCTCTTTGAAATAGTGCTGTTTGTACAGATTCACGATCTTTCCTATGCATAACCTCCACAATCGTCACTTTAAAGTCATTTTCTACATGTCCCTGCTCTCTAAAATGCTGAGTCAGGGGTGCCTCCTGGATGTTGTTACGTATACGCGATATGTGTTCTAAAATGCGTACCTTGATGGGTCTTAACGTACAACCTACGTATAGCAGTTTGCATGGACATTCCAAGACATAAACAACCCCCTTTGTTTGACAGTTTGCAAAATGTCTAATAACACACTTATTCTCACCAAACCTAAATTCTTTTTCCTACAAATTTGGCAGTGGGCACATTTGTAATTTCCAGATGGTAAGTTGTGCCCTCCGCTGGTGTCCCATATATCAGCCCTAATCAAATTATTTTTATAAGTTAAAGGGCAACTACATTAACTAATATATACTACATTGGGTGTCCTACAGGTAGAGAACATTTTAGAATACATTGACTTTCCCATTACTGGATTTACCATCTCTGACCGTTTTACCGTTAGTTGGCAGACATTACAGTCACCACATCGAAAATGTCCTCTAGGTGATTCTCTAACTGCATCTTTAAACTCCAATTGTATCAATAAATCCTTAAGGTTTCTAGTCCTCCGATAACCAATTGCAGGAACATTTTCACATCCTCGAATATTATTCACTAGATGCCAATGTTTACATATTATTTTGACGATAGAGGGGGCCAAGGTAGTTAAACTAATGCCCATTTTATTCTACCATCAATGGCACGATTCCTAAGTGTAAGTAAATAGCAACGCGGGGTAGATTCCGCTCTTTCTTTAGAAGCTGTTATTACCGATTGGGGATAGCCTTTTTGAGAGAAGGAACTATCTAAATATCTACTTCCCTGCCTGAAATCTTCCCTGTTTGTAGAGTTATGTTTGACTCTTAAATATTGGCCAACCAGAATATTTCTTTTCAAATGACTCGCATGGAACGAAGAGAAATGTAAATAAGAACATTGGTCAGTCATTTTTCTAAAAGGGTGGACTCCCAATGATTGTTCAGTACATTTATAGATGGTAACGTCAAGAAAACTTTAAGGTATCAGTTTTGAGTGTACTGGAAACAACCACGCAAATTGATTATACACAGAGATTGTTACGGTTAGAGACACAGTGGATATACAAACTTAACAGCTTAGTTCCAAATGAATTGAACAATGAAATAGTTTTTTCATATTATTTATGATGTAACTATTTGTAACTATTTGAGGCTATGGCACCTTGAAATGATTGGAAATTTAAGCAATAGGCAGATGGGAAGTCCCACGACGTTGTTCCGTCTCCACTATCAGACTGGGTGATGAGCTAGAGTACTATTGGTGACCAGTAAGTGATTTGTAATGGTTTGTTTGATGTACTGTTAAGTTATATTAGTAAATACACGAGGCTGATAGTTTGAGGAAATGTTCAGCTCCGATCTTTTTCATCGTGATTGATGGTCACTCCCATGAAGCTTTGAAAATAACATCTATTAACGAAGAATAGGAACTTTTCACCAGTTGGACATTTATACTGTTGATTGACTTATTTATGGAGTGCACTATTTATTGACTCTTGATCATTTATTGATTGTGCTGGTTCATTGATGTATTTGGGATTTAAAGTGACTTACTATTTTTGTAAACATTATTTATAAGTATTGCACACTGTTAGCACTTTGCACTTTGATATATAAAAGACTAAATAATTGTAGTAACAGTAACCTTGTGGCATTCCTCTGGTGTTTTCTGTGTTTTACTTGGAGGAGCCCCATTTGGTTTAATATTTATTAGACAGCATTAATAGCTTCTGCTATCTTCAAGGTCACTAGTGCTTTCTGTAAATACCTAAATCAAAAAGAGTCCAGTAGTACCTTTAAGACTAACCAATTTTATTGTAACATGAGCTTTCGAGAATCACAGTTCTCTTTGTCAGATGCATGGAGGGCCAAAAGAAACTGGTCAGATATAGAGGAGGAGAGGGGAGGGCGGAGTACATGCAAACAACAACTTTGATATGGAGATGCAAACAGCTCCTTCTGATATGGAGATCAGTTTGCTTCTATAAAGGTTCAGAGGAGTTACCCGTGTTAGTCTGTAGTAGCAAAATCAAAAAGAGTCCAGTAGCACCTCCAAGACCAACCAATTCCACTGCAGCACAAGCCTTCAAGAATCGCAGCTCTCCCCGCCAGATGCTTCTGACGAAGAGAACTATGATCCTCGAAAGCCCACGCCAGGTGCCACTGGACTCCCCTTGATCTTGCTTCTGTAAAGGAAATCAGTTACCTGTGATAATGGGATAACCATTCATAGTCCCTATTCAGTCCCAGCTTGACAGAGTCAAATTTACATACAAAGAGAACTGTGATTCTCGAAAGCTCATGCTACAATAAAATTGGTTAGTCTTAAAGGTGCTACTGGACTCTTTTTGATTTTGCCACTACAGACTAACACGGCTAACTCCTCTGTAAATACCTAAGCACTGATTTGGAATATTATTGTGGGTCAAGTTGTACAACTGGTAACAAAGACATAGAGCTAGTTAATACATTGATTGAAATTGAGAAGGG
This sequence comes from Eublepharis macularius, assembly GCF_028583425.1. NCBI lineage: Eukaryota > Metazoa > Chordata > Lepidosauria > Squamata > Eublepharidae > Eublepharis > Eublepharis macularius. Next base: position 93,333,921 of record NC_072792.1, read on the forward strand.
ATTTTTTTTGTTAAGGAGCAGTCAGTGGAGCTTCTGCACATTTCTTGTAGAATCAGCAAGACACAGTTGGGAGGGAGTTATAAAAATATTTATGCTGAATATTTGAGGGATGGGTAACTTGAGATCCTAAGTAAAGATCATAAAGGAAGCGTTTTTTATGCAGAATTGAATAATCAGTGGTGTTGTAATATACGTTGATGGTTTTTAAAATGGAAGATTTATAATGGTAGCCTTGGGAGTCCTAGAGAGATGATCCCCAGCCCCATCAAAGTTTGGGTCCAGGTCCTGATCAGTTATCCATTACTATCACAGTTCTGTCTCAGTTTTCCTTCCCTTTATCTGAAACCAATGGGAAGGTCTTGCTGGAGGGCTTTTGATGAAGCCCCCATTCTTTCCCTTGCTTTGTTGTGCCTTAAGTGCTGCAGTGGAAGCATCCCAGTCATCAGGGTTCTTAAGGTAAGTGCTTTTGTAGGACATTCAAGTCCTTAGTGGGTATGAGGTGCCCTTGAAATGACATGTTGCTGATTATTGGATTTCTACAGCGTTCAGCATGCCGAGGAGGATAATAATGCTCCTGATTATTTTAGGTTAGTTGGAATGTGACAAAATCTGGGGGTCAGGCACAGAAAAAATTGTCCATTTTGTTTTTCATAACATGTTTTAATTGAACCCATTCTGAAATGAGCCAAGGGGAATGAATCAATCACTAATGTATATAAATGTACTGTGCAAGACACAGAACAATACTCTGCTATATTTCCAAGCTTGCTTTTTTCCTTCATGTTATTCTCTTATAAGTAAGCTTAATTTTTACCAAGTGACAAAAAACCATAAGATCTCCAGATCTTCTTTCTAGAGGCTATTGTAATGAGTCATTACATATATACAGACTGCATGGGTGGTTGTGGTTCATTGTATTATATTGGACTCAAACTTGGCTTCCACAGCTATGGTCCACTTTCCTCTCTATGATATAATTAAAAAGTAATCATGAAACTGTAACATATGCAGTCATTAAATTGAATTACAAAATTCAAGAACAATACAAAATGACAGCATAGTACATGTAGCAAGCACTGCAATAAAACAAGATTAAAAATCATATAACAATACAATAAAACTGCATAATACCTAGAATAAATAATTCAGCAGAGCTGGATTTCAAAATTAGAGAACGCATGAGACATTCAATGAAAAATGCCTAAAATTTCTCTGACATTAGAACAGCAGCACTCTTCCATTTCTAAATATACCCTCCTAAATAACAACAACATTCGATTTATATACCACCATTCAGGATGACTTAATACCCACTCAGAGCGGTTTACAATCTCATTATAATAATCCCATTATACACATTCTGCAGAATGGCAGGCCATTCCACAAGGTAGAAGCCACAATGGGAATTCATTTGTATTAGGTGGGTGACAGAGTAAATGGTATTTAACTGTGGTTACCTTACAGAGCTGTGAAACTGTGTGTTAAAACTTGCATAGATTTGCACAGCATTAAGAACAGCTGCTCAAAAATAAACTTCAAAAAGTTATTACTTGTGTCTAACTACCTTTCTGCCATTGTCCTTTCTAGATGGTTGACCACATCTGCATGATAAACAATAATATCTGATGTACTGTGAAGCATAACTGAAATTATCCAGAGGATGCATTACAAATTACACACTGTGCTGTAACTGGAAAAATGACAGTGTTGTTGTAGTAGTGAAAATATCTATATGCTTTCAGAGAAATACAGGAATAACATAATCCTCTCAGTCCCAGCTCCCGAGCTGTATTGTGGGGATAATAATAACACTAACTTGTTCACTGCTTTGGGTGAGGCACTAATCTGTATAGAAGAGTGGTATATAAGTGCTATTATTATTATCATTATCATAGACATAATGCTTGTAGAAGGTTGTGTTCTAATTTGAGTACTATTTTACAAGGAAGCAAAAGAAAATGCTCCAACCCAATCAGTGAACCTAGAATCTGCCTGTGATTTTCACCCTCCTGATTGGATAACAGACACAAGACTCCGAAGATCTCCTTTTGTCCCTCAAATGGGTGATGAGGTAAGAATTAAAGAAACAATGCTGCCAAATTTACAGTGTTCTTAAAGTATTATTTTAGTCGTGTAACTTGCCCCACGTCACAGAAAAGTAGTAGTTCTCGTGTGTTTGGTCTTGAGAACAAACTGTGCTTTGGTACTACAGCCTTAAATCTTCTGTCCCTTTTAAGACTTTAGGAAGAATAATCTCGGTTTCATTTGTAGGGCTATCTGGAATTGATCACTGGTATGAGAGTCTGCATGCATTGCTCACCCTTCTGTCTTAAAGGGCTGCTGAGCCTTGAGGCAGAAGTGATTGTTTACTCATGCAGTTTAATGCAGTAACGGGAGTGTGGTAAATTAATCAGGGAAGGAGTGTGTTAAATACAAAATTTAGTTGATAATTTAGAATCTGTTAGGTCAATATTTCCCAACCTGGGACACAAAGCCTCTGAAAGTGGGTTGCAGACCAACTATCCCTAATGGCAGGTTCTGCCCTTTGCACCCTTCTCTTTCTTTTCTCTTCTTATTTTCCAGCTTCTCATATTCTTGCCTCATCCTCCCCCTTTGCGACAGTAATGAGGGTCAAAAAGCTGTCTGGCAACTAGTAACGTTATAATAGTAGCTGCAAGAAGAGTGAAAGAGGCTGAAGAGTAGGTAGAAGCTATTCAGTGCATGGAAAAGCTAGAGGAGGAAACAAGTGTATTCAAGTGCAGGTTGTGTTCCCTTCTGCTCTTTTTGTGTTTCCTTCTGCCCTCTGCTTCTTCAGCAGTCCAATGTCTTTCAGAGCCCCCGACAGTGCTTGCTGTGAGAAATGAACTACACTGAGCCTCTTGCCATCCTTTGCTGATATCTGCCATTTCCCCACATCTTCTCAACCCCCATCCCAACTCCCCACCCCATCCCAACGCACCTTCTCAGTCTTTTGAGCCAGCCCTGGATGGGTTACCATACAAAGGAAATTTAGACTTTTGGGTCACCATACCAAAAAGGTTGAGAACTACTGTGTTAGGTGATATTTATTCATTGATTTTAACTTGTTTTATTAGGTAATATATTTTCGACAAGGTCATGAAGCTTATCTTGAAGCAGTGAGAAAAAACAGTATCTATGAGTTGAATCCTCACAAGGAGCCATGGCGGAAAATGGTTCTTCGGGTAAGACTAGTTTAGCATTAGCTGTTGTCCATTCTCTGCATGTACAGTACATTATAGTTCTTAACTCATTGGTTCTGTCAAGAAAAAGGTTTTTGTAGAACTAGCCAAATTAGGAAGGTGGATAGGATGTAGTTTAAACTTTGTGGTGGAGTGAGAGTTTGAATATGAGCCTCCTGCATTCAAAACTCTCTTGATCTACTGTACCATGTTAGTTTCTATAAGTGTGTGCAGTATATTATTTAGGCTCATTTCTAATAATGTCTGTCTATTGTTTAGCTGTCCTGTGATTCATTTTGACATTTAAAACAAATATAATACAAGTAGCGTTTTCTGAAAGTCACAATAAACATACAGCTCCCAGTACATTTTCTCACTGTTCTAGCTTTTAAAGTGGTAATTAGGGAATCTGTTATGAGAATGGTCTGTGCATACGCAGCCATGAACAAGCAGTTTAAGTACATGTAACTTTAAGGCATTTAACTTCAAGAAATGAAACAAGATGGTGGCCTGAGGTCAGAGAATACCAGGGGCCTTGGAGAGGGCCGAAGGCAGATGAGGGACTCCGAGGCAACTCAGGGAAAACTGAAGCCTCAAAAATCAGCTCAGAGGCTCCTCGGAAGAGAGGGGAGCCGGACAAGGGATTCCGAGGCTACCTGGGGAACACTGAGGCTTTGAAAGTCAGCTGGAGGTTCCTCAGAAGGCATTGGAGGCACCAGGATGACATTGGGAGGGGGGGCGGAGGGCGCCCTCAATCTGGAGGGAGCTTTGGAGACAAAGAGCGCCTCATAGTGCTCTCAGAGACTGAGAACACACCCCGAACCCCTGAATAACATCGAGGCAGCCAGAAGGTCCCTTTTCCCCGGGCCTACCAGCTGGCCCATCAATTGACCCACCAAGTGGCCCGGAAGCAAATCTTGAAACATCGAGGAGCTGTTGACCTTCGGCTTTCACTACCTGACCTAATACCTAATATTTAACATCTAATTATTAAATGTTTAATATGTGAATAGGCTCTGGGATGCCTGTGAGCCAGAGAGGTATTGAAATTGATTAATGTTACTGTTCTCCTGAATGTTGAGGACATGTTGATTGAACTGCCTTACTAGTTTGTAGTCTTAAAAATAGAGAGTCTCCAAAACTGTGGCTTTAAAAAGAAATTCTCCTGAAAATTGATAGAGTAAGATAAGAAAAAATGGAATAAAAATAATTTCTGCTGCTGCAAATTGGAAAATCTTAATATCAAGTGTTAAACCTATTGGAGATTAATCAGACTGAGAGGGGGATGAGGTTAAGTTAATTTTGAATTGATTAGGAATTGAGCTATATGGGATTGTAGGGAAGAAATTGCTTTCTGGATAAATAGATTGATTATTGTATGGTATGGAATAAATTCTGCAGCTACTTGTACTGCACTGAACATGTTGTTGGATCAGTGCTGATGCCACTCCTTGCTGCTGGTGGGACGTTGTTATGGAATGATGAATGCAGGGAGGGTAAAGGCTGGCACAGGGCCAGGGATACCTGTCCTCTGGGGGCAAGAGAGGTATGGCAGTGGGACTCAGTTTAAGATAAGAAGGTCATGGAGATATGGAAAGGCTTGGTGCCCTTCTAACCTACGTCCCATCCTGAGGCATGCTGGTATTTGAGCTAGGAACACTAGCCCCCCCTTTCAACACTGATTGCTGTGCAATGCCAGGTCCATAAATAATAAAACCAGAACACTGCAGAACATCTTTGCAGTGAGTAATATGGACCTGGTATGTGTGACTGAGTAAAGGAGGGCGAAAAGGTTGCCTTGGGAGAACTGACCCCCCCACCCCCCACCCCAGGGTACTCGGTCCTCCATCAGTCTCGAACAGGAGGCCAGGGGGAGGGGTGGCAATCCTTACTTGAGAGTCTCCTTCAAGCTGCTCACTGTCCCTGAGATGGCCAGCATTGATTGTGTAGACCTAGTGTGGAGTGCTGAGGAGAGTTTGGCTATTTGGCTGGTGTACTGACCACATAGCATACCAGCAGATACCCTGTCGCGCCTGCTGGAAGTGATGGCGGTGTGGGTCTTGGAGTACCCTCAGTTGGTAGTGTTGGGGGATTTCAATGTCCATGCTGATGATGCTTCCTCGATGCAGGCTGCGAACCTGGTATCTTCCATGGCAGCACTGAGACTCCTCCAGTTTGTATCAGCCCCTAAACATAAAGCAGGCAACACACTGGACCCCATCTTCAGGATGGGGACACATGTGGTTCTGGACGCAGTAGAACCAGTGCCATAGTCAGACCACTCAGTCTTGAAGGCTCGGTTGGATTTGCCGCTGCACCTTCCCCCCCCCCCACACACAAGGGCGATGAGCTAATTTATGCTTGCTCGTGGAGACTTATGGATCCAATCGATTTCTAGAATGCTCTGTGGGATCTGATGCTCCATGGCAGTTCATTGGATGAGCTGGTGGAGGACTGGCAGGTCCGGCTCTCTGAAGCCATTACTTAAATTGCTCCTCTTCGCCCCTGTGTCAGTTGAGCCCCTTGATATACAGAGGAGCTACAACAGAAGAGGTAGGAGCTAAGACAGCTTGAGCGAGTGTGGCTGCGATCTTGGGACAAAGAGGAAAGAGCATCTTAGAGGACATCTATGAAATCCTATGAGATGGCAGTGAAGGCTTTAAAGAAGGAATATTATGGAGCTTCCATTGCATCAGCTAACTCATGCCCAGCACAATTGTTTAATGTGGTGCAGTCATTGGTCTCCCTTCTGGAGGGAGACCGTCAAAATTTGAATTTGGATATTGGCTGTGAGGCTTTTGGGAGCTTTTTGCAGATTAAATCCTGGCTCTCCACCACGACCTGCTGGCTATGATTGATACAGTACATGAACTGGAGACCCCTTGGCCGTCTTCTGGGCCGTTTTTTTAATTATTTCAGCCTACTCTTTGGAGAAGAGATTAACAGGACCCTGTGAGTGGTGAGGCCTACCACGTGCCTCCTGGATCCCGTGTCCATCGTGGCTAGTGAAGGCCAGTGCCGATGGATTGTGGAATTCCTTGGAGGCTATTGTCAACTTGTCCTTGGACCTCTGGAGTTTTTCCCGGAATGTTTAAAGAGGCCATGGTGAGGCTTCTTTTAAAGAAACCATCTTTGGACCCTACTGATGTGATCAGTTACCACCCAGTTTCGTACCTCTCGTTTCTGGGTAAAGTGATTGAGCAGGCAGTGGAGGAACAGCTGCAGAGTTTCCTGAAGGATACCTTGGCCCTAGATCCCTTCCAGTCTGGCTTCCACCCAGGGTATGGGACTGAGACGTTGCTGGTCACCCTCACAGACGATTTTTGCAGGCACCTGGATCGAAGTGGATCAGCACTGCTGATTTTACTGATCTCTCAACAGTGTTCGCTACGGTCGATTATGATCTTCTAATCCACTGCCTCGCCAATGTGGGGATTCGAAGGATGGCCTTACAGTAGCTTGTCTCATTTCTCCACAGTCGGGGACAGAAGATGGTGCTGGGGGAGAAGTCATCCCACCACCCATTGGTGTGCGGTGTCCTGCAAGGGGCTATATGCTTCCCATTGTTTAATATGTATATGCACCCTGTCGCCCAGTTGGTGTGAAGCTTCGGACTTGGGTGTCACCAATACACAGATGACACCCAGTTGTATCTTTTGATGGACGGATGGCCCGACTCGACCCCAGATGTCCTAGAGCATGCTTTTGAAGCCGTGACTGGATAGTTGAAGCAGAGTTGGCTGAAATTGAATCCCTTGAAGATGGAGGTCCTGCACTTGAGCTATGGGTGCATAGGTTCAGGACTCCGGCTCCAGGCCCTTGATGGGGTGCTGCTTGCGCCAGTCCCAAAGGTTAGGAGCCTGGGGGTGATCCTAGATGCTGCCTTGAAAATAGAGGCAGCATCTTCAACGGACCAGGCAACTTGCCCCTTACCTTTTGACCTGTGACTTAACTGCAGTGATCCAGGCAACGGTCATCTCTAGGTTGGATTACTGTAATGCGCTCTGTGTGGGGCTCCCCTTGGGTCTGATCCAGAGACTGCAGCTGGTTCAAAATGCAGTGGTGCATGTCATTGTGGGAGTGCCGAGCTGCATGCACATAACAGCTATACTGCGCCAGCTGCATTGGCTGCCAGTGGAGTACCGAATCAGGTTCAAGGTTCTGGTATTGATCTATAAAATCCTATGTGAACTGGGACCAGCATATCTGCAGGATGCCTCTCCCCATATGTTCCCCTGGAGGGCACTCTGATCAGGAGATAAGAAATTTCTAGTGGTCCTCAGCCCCAGGGAGGCCCGCCTGACCTCAACCAGAGCCAGGGCCTTTTCAGTCCTAGCTCCGACCTGGTGGAACTCTGTCTAGTGAGACCAGGGCCCCGCATGATTTACCTTCATTTTGCTGGGCCTCTAAGACAGAGAAGTTCTGCCATACAGAGAGGTGTATGGTTGAGGTTAGACTGGGCCACTGCCGGATTGGTAGAAGACAAGTGAAGATCTGAGCCCTCCCTATTAGAATCGTCCACCATCTAGTTTTTCCCAATTGGCAGACCAACTACTTCCAATTAGTGAATTTGACTAGTGAATTTGACTGCTGCTATTTTTTGTGTCAGCTGTTTTATACTTATAGTAGTCAACTGTTTTATACTTATACTAGCTTGATACTTGTGCTTCACTATGGTATTTAACTACTTTAAATCCAGTTATAATACTTACGGGTATGTAACATTTTTGTTTGTTTGTTTGTTTTTTGAGTTGGTTTTGTAGTATAGTAGCCTAGTACCTGAGCTTCACAAAGGTGTTTGAATAAAGCAAAGCATGTTGATGCCAAAAACGGATGAAGTGAATTTCGAAATGTTACATTTATTGAAGAGATTTTAAAAGGAAAAGATTGTAGTGCAATAAATAAAGTGAAAAATACGTACAACTGGGTTTTTTCCACTGCAAGACCTCTTTGTAGACCACATTAGTGGTTTTCCCCTGAGGTGCTAGGATCACTAGGCTGCTGAGTGAGCTCACTCTGGAGCAGGCCTTTTAGAACTGCCCATGTGAGAAGCAGTCCTCCCTCAAGAAAATTCCTGCCACCTTCAGTGTCTGCCCCTGGGACTTGTTGATCATCATAGCAAAGCAGACCTTGAGAGGGAACTGCGGTCTCTTGAACTCGAAGAGGTTATCTGATGGTATGAGTGGAATGTGTGGTATAAACACTGACTTCCCCCCGAGCACTGCTGGTGAACAATGACATTCTTGTGGAGGGCTTTCACTCGCAGTCTGATGCCATTGCAGAGTTTGGGTGGGCTGAGGTTCTGGAGCAGCATCACTGGAGCCCCCACTTTGAGGAGAAGCTTGTGGACTGAGAAACCAGGAGGGTTGAGCGTGTTGAGGAACTCCACGGGGTAGTGGACCACATCATCCATTTGTACCACTGAGTCCACAGATCTGTACTCCATTTCTGCACCTTCAAGGGAGTTAAGTTGTGTTTCATTAATGATGGCAGCCTTGTTGTTCTTGGGAGTCAGAATGACACGCTTGCACAGCCAGTCCATAGACTTCTCCATGCTAGTGATGATGTTAGGCTATATTGTGGCTGTTAGGACTGCTAGGGTCATCACTACTGTGTCCAGGCCTGCAGCGATGGTCACCTTTTCCTTGGACTTGGGATACTCTTCATCCCCTATTTTTAGTAGGAGTTCAGAGAATTCCCCAGTGGACACCTTGCCTCTCAAGTGGACCCTCATGTTCTTTCTTAGTGAGAGTTTCCTGATGAAGGGCCACAGATACAACACCTTGACACAAACGGTAATCTCGTCAGCTCGAGTTCCCCTTGGGAGTACTGGCAGAAGTACTGCTGGAAGTCTCCAGCCAGCAGCATGGTGACTCTTCACATCACTCTCTCATTGCCTTTGACATCTTTGAGGGTTATGCTCAGTGCCTCAAAACACCCCTTGTGCACCATGGTGCTCCCATCCCAAACAATGAGCTTACAGTTCTACAGCACTTGGGCCATGTTGCTTTGTTTTGAGATGCTGAACAGGGGTGTTTCTGCATGGATGAATTAAGAGGCAGCTTGAAGGTAGCAAAGGATCATATGCGGTGCCTGAATGAGCCTTGACCTTCCATGGAATTGAGCACCTCTCTACTTGTCTTCCAGGATTGCTTTGCTCATAGAGAGAGACTGCCACGCTGTGCACCTCAGGGTGATCTTGCTGATACTTGGTCACTGCTGCTCAGTGCACCGCAGGAGTACAATGTGCATATTTCTTTGCCGCATCTCTAAGTTGCTTCCTCCTTTTAGTGTCAGTGTATCTCGCATGTCTGCCAGGAGGCTTCTTGGTTGCAGTAAAAGGTGATGACTGCAAGAGATGTGAGATGGAGTTGGACTGAAGGAGGGGTGGTGTGGACACTTAAACAGGTTCATGTGAGAGGTTCACATTGAAATGGCCCCTAGAAGGTCGTGCACCATCTCCCCATGAACATTTAAAAACTCAGTTGCCATACTGACTTTTATATAAAATCCTTATTCAGGAGTCTTGTTCCATCTTTCTTCAACTGTCTACAGTTTCCTTAACCTGAGTTCCACAGCTCCTGAACACAGAGTTCCACAGCTGACCAATCAGGGAGGGGGGCTGTGAGCAGGCAGGAGCCTGCCAGCCACACAGGAAAGCCAGGCCTCACAGGGAGAGTGGCAACCCTAGACTGGGAGGTGTATTTTACCTCAGGACACAGTCAATGACTCTGTTTAGAATGTTGGGATGATGACCAATCAGGCCACATATGCAAATGATCTTGAAAGGCTGGCCCAATCAGGGAAGAGCAGCTGAGTTGGCGGGAGGGGAGGAAGCAAGCAGCAGCCTGCCAGCCACACAGGGAAGCTATATCCCTATGGGAAAACCCTTAGGGGGCAAATTTCTTAAAGTCACTTCTTAGTTGTTGTTTACATCATAAAAGGAATGTTCTCCCCAAATTTCATGTTTCTAGGTCCAGGGGTTTGGGCTGGGCGATGATGAGTCAGTCAGGACACTTGTCTTTTTATAGATAGATAGATAGATAGATAGATAGATAGATAGATAGATAGATAGATAGATAGATAGATAGATAGATAGATAGATAGATAGATAGATTTTATACTGTACTGTTTTTGCTACTGTTGCTACTGTTGTTTTAAATTATTCTTGATGTAAATTATATGGAATGTTTTTTTACTTAATGTAATCTGTCCTGGGCCTGCCTCATGGGGAGGGTGGAATAAAAATCTAAAATAAATAAATAAAACTGGAAGGAGTAATTAACCTTTAGAGGCTGTATAGTCCCTCGCATGAGATCTACATAAGATCTACATGTAGGCCTAATTACTGAATTTTTAACATGACATTACTGTCTCCTCTCTCTGAACGCATCTGCTGCATGAGCCCAAGTCGAGATTGGAGCTAGCACTTTACTATAGGTTGAGGAGCTTTTCTAGCTGGATTATTGAAGTTATTCTGAACTGTAACTTTCTTTTGAAGCTTTTTATCCATCAGAGTGACTTTCTGATTATTCAGACTGTTTATGGCATTCATGTAGGCTTTAAGATACAAGCAATATAGAGACACGATTGCACAATCAGATAGACATGGCTTCTATAAGATGTGCTTGGTTGAAGGTTATATTTGTTTCTTGCTTGGTCTGTCAAACATTTACAAAGAATTTGAGCTTTCTAAGAATCCATCCATCCATTTCTTAAATAATACCCTAGGGGTAAGATACAAAGTTGTCCTTTTATGAAGTGATGTCATTGGATCCAACACCACATCTGTCTTCTGTTGTACTCTAAAATATTAGTAACATGTCCATGACCTGTTTATTTTTAGAATGTAAATGTATTATAATTAATAAATAATATCTCACAAGTGATTTATTGAAATACAAAACTGGACATCAAAGCAGATCGCAATGGCTTTTTAAAGATAATTTAAGTGGCTGTATCATTAGATTCTGAGATTTAGCAGATAGAACAGGGTCCCTCCTCCCTGCATTGATGCATGCATTATTATTTTAGAAAAGACAGAAACCTAGTAATGAATACAACTGTTTTTGTAAGATGAATGTTAACTTTTTAAGATCTTTGTAAGCCTGTTATTCCCAGTATTTTCTTGACTTGCTGTTGCTCAGTTTCTGACAGAACTATGAATAATTTATTTGATCATTATATCAGTATTAATGAAAAAATTCATTATATGTGCATCTGTTGTTAGGAACAAGAATTGGTAAAAATTGTTGGAATACATTATGAAGTTGGCCCTCCTACGCTATGTTGTCTTAAGCTTACTCTTATGGATCATGTTACCGGGCAGCTTCAGGACAAATCATTTTCTCTCAAGTATGTATTTTTCCCTACATGTAGTTTTTTTCTTTTAGAGATACTGTAGATAATTTGTGTATACTTGAGGACTAATTGGCCCGAATCTTCTGCCTAGGTATCATGATATGCCAGATGTTATTGACTTCCTTGTATTACGTCAGTTCTACAGTGAAGCACGACAAAGAAACTGGCAGCCCTGTAAGTTTTATTATTTCAAAGTGTGTGGGAAAATACTACTTTTAAATAGTCTGTGGTAATTCAAAATCTTAATGTAAAGGGTTCTTTTTCGGGTTGAAATTGGGGCTTCAACCCCACCTACAGTCAAGCACTTCTGCTACTCAAAAAGCAGAGGCCAAATGCGAACAGCTTACTAACTGAACCAAGGGATGGAAACCAAGTGTGTGGAAATTATGTCTCTATAAACTGACTGAGGCTTATAAACCCCTTTGCAAATGATTGCTGGTACTTTACTGTGTTTGAAATAACAGATCCCTGTATTTTTCAGACTTTTGGCTATGCCAAACTGGATATTAAAATGCATATATTGGAACTCTCAGCCTAATGCCTTGTTATTCCTATAAAGTGCAATTGTAGATACTATCCAGAGGGTAGGATCCTGTTGACTTACGAATGGATCGAAGATTTTTACTACTTACCAATGCCCCTCTTGAAAAACTGCCCTGAAAAACTGGAGGAGACAGTTGAGAAGAGTGTGGGATGCAGTGCTGGAGAGCTTAGTTAGAAATGGAGACTGGCAGAAATCTCTCTGCAGCAGAAAGAGGCAGGATGCAAAAATCCCATTAACTTGTTCCGTTTGTGGTTGGATAGGATCCAACCCATAATCTGCAGTGTATGTGTTGAACCATGAAACTGTATTGTGTGACAGTCTGATATGAAATAGGTGTTCTTATTTTTCATGTTATCTGAACATTTAAAAAGTTGGTTTCAAAGAGTGGTATAACATCAAGTTTTTTTCTTACAGATGATCGCTTTCGTTCAATTATTGATGATGCATGGTGGTTTGGAACTGTGTTGAGCCAAGAGCCATATCAGCCACAATATCCAGACAGCCCTTTTCAGTGTTACAGTGTTAAGTATGTGCATATTTTTATTTTACTTATCAGCAATATTTATGGATAATAATAACAATAACAGTAATAATGCATTATAAAGAACATGAATAAAATGATTATTTAACTACAAAGGAAGGACTAATAACAATAGTCAGTGGTGTTCCAAAGTAGGTATACTTGGATCAGTGAGCATTTAAGTAATCACCTCATAGAACTGGGATGGTTAGTGGAAATATTATTGATTTGACTATTTAATAAACCAGAATGGATCTATATTTCAAAGGCCTTACTTGCTTCAGTTGTTTAATGAAGAACTGAGGGACAAGGAAGAGGAAAAACTTGGCTTTTCCGGATGCTTTTTCTGGTGTTTTACATTGATAGGGAATGTATTAAAAACAGTTTGGGAGGCTCAGGATTTTTTTTAAAAAAAACAGATAGAAGTATCCAAAGGTCATAGGTCACTATTTGACTTCAGTAAAACTTAAACAACTTTGTATGCAGGACTACTGCCTTGATTATCCTTTGTTCAAAGGGTTAAAGGCTTGTGAAGTTTGTCTAAAGCCTTCTATTTAGGGTGAGAGAAATAAAAACTATGGTACCTTTAGGTTTGCATCCTGCATTTACCCTGGTGAATTTTGAAACACACTTTTCTTATAAAAAATAAAAATCTGTATCCAATGAGAGCAAGATTTGAATCCAGTAGCACCTTAAAGACCAACAAGATTCCCAGTGTATAAACTTTTGAGAGTCAAATCTCCCTTCACAAATCTTATACACTGGTCTTGAAAGCTTATACACTGGAAATCTTTTTGGCCTCTTAGATGCTACTAGATTCAAGACTTGTTCTTTTCCTGTAGACCAACACAGCCACCCAACTGAGATTGAATCAAGTTAAGTTCCACTAAATACACTGGTTTGGGTCCCATGGATCCATTCTGCTAATGCTTTCCTTCAGTATAAGACATCTTTTCCTCATGCAAGAGTAAAGGAAACCATGTAGGACAAGATATGTAATTTATAATGGATAATAGTTACTTGGAGAAGTCACTAAACATCATATGACAAATCGTTGAGCCATTGAGAGGATGTAAAATGCTGAACTGTCAGTATGCTAGCCAAAGTCAGAATACTCTCATTCCCGAAGAATTTACAGAATCTCAGGATGCAAAATGAAATGCTTATTACCAAACTGCATGTTTATTTATTTTATTTATGTCATTTATCGTCCGCCTTTCTCACTGAGATTCAAGGCAGATTACATACTGTGAGATTAGTACAATCAGTGTCAAGGATATGGAGGACAATGCAGAAACCTTTATTACTTTGCCTATTGTTAAATTTGTGGAGGATGTGTGAGGAGGAAAAATTCATGTGTAATTCAATTTATAGGTGAGCAAAACATAACCTGTTCATTCTTTGATTTAAATTTGTCCCTCTTTTCTTTAATTCCTGTAGCATCAGCAAACCTTCCTAAAACACTTTAAAAGATTTCTTAAATCTTGTCAATATTAGGGATGACGTTTTATAGTTGATATCTTCATTGTCATCTTCTTTTTCACTTATTTTATTAAATAGATGGGACAATGGTGAAATGGAAAGACTTAGTCCATGGGACATGGAACCAATTCCTGAGAATGGTATGCATAAATCATTCATTAACAGTTTTACTCGAGACAGACTTGCCCAAACTTCCTCCAGTCTGAAGAAGCAGCAGTAGCAAAACTTTTTGCACTATTTAGATAATGTGATTTTTTTCTTAAGTGAAATGTTATTTACACATATCACTACAGTAATTCCTACAGAAAAAAGCTATAAAAGGGTCGCAGTGCATTCTCATAAAAGTCACTCTTGCACAGATCAATATGTGATGTACACTGTCATGGTAACTGGTGGGGAGAAAAGTGGAAGGCAGACAATTCTGAGTGGAAAAAGATCTAAACGTTAAGCAGTCTCTTCACCCAACACCACAGCTTTTCTTTTGTTCAAAATAGCAGCCTGTCAGGGTTGCTTGGGCTTTGTTCATTTGTCTATGTTTGAAAACAATCCATGGAAAGTTACATAAAACTGCATATCTCATCTAAGTTAGGCATATAGTAGAATGCATTGTGTAAAAACTAGGGAAGACTACATTAAAAAAACTGCAACATTGATTAGGTTTGTATTCAAGAATTCACTCTCAGGATACTCTAAATACCCTCTCTGCTTCATTGTATCACTTTACTGAGCATGTACCAGCAAGGTACCTGTTAGTATGTTGCAGAAAAATTAAGCAGTTAAGGAGAAGTCCAGTGACATTTTAAAGACGAGCAAAATTTATCCAAGCATAAACTTTCATGCATCAGAGCTCACTTTATCAGAGGCATGGCATGCACCTCTATAGAAAATGTATTTATACTTAAAAAGTGACAAGCAACAGAGAAGTGGGAATGGAAAGAAAGTTAGAAACAATAACCAACCAAAGAGAATTCAGTCCATTCAGAGTGGATGAGGAACACTTCCAACTGTAGGTAGATAGGCAAAGTAGAATAAACAAAATCCAGGGAAGGTGCATTGTGAATGCCAAGCAGAACTAATTAATATCTTTAAAGACTGGGTCATGCTAAGCTGTTAGCACCTATGGTGAGTGATGAAATTGTCCTGATTAGGCTAGGAATTGACATAGAATTCTTACACCCTTTTCACCAGCATGTTCACTGTGTAATTAATTACAGTTAAGCAAGTTTGACCACAGTAGCTACTCTTACTTTACAAAGAATACTTTTTTATCTACATGCTTTAAATTTTCAAGTGAATTCTCATTTAAAACTGAGCAGGGGAATGGCTGTACTTTGGATGTTATTTGGTTGGTTTACAACTTGCTTCTTTTAAGTAGCTGTACAACTTTCATTGTAGCTGCTGATTCTACACAGTGCTTTAAAAATAACTACATTCTGCAAATATTAGCAGTACTGGAGATACCCTTGCACATCTGCATTTAGAGAATCTACAACAGTGGTACACATTCTGTGGCTGGTAGAGAGCCAGATTGCAATTACTATCAACCAAATGAGCCACATGAGTACTGTGTGCCACCCCACCAAACATGCACGCACAGTAGTATAGGGTATAAATATTTACCTGTAACCTTTTAAATTATCATATTACTTTTGAGCATGTAGGGTTGTCTCTCCCCACCACAGTTGAAGCTTAGCCAGCCTTTGTGTATCTGGAGTGAGGGGAAGGTACTTTTCTCTAGCTATACTCTCTTTTCTGTGGCTGCCTTGCTCTCCTCTTGGCAAGTGCCTGAATGCTGGGATGAGAATGTGGAGGGATGTCAGAGAGGGTGGGCTGTTTACGTCAATCCCTGGCATGAAGCCCACAGATCAGGGAAGCTCACAGCTTTATCCATCTTCCAGTCCTTGTGGTGGCAGCTTTTTCAAGGTGAGAGCCACCTGCAAGTCTCCATGGCCATGCTCATTTTCCTGGAACATGGAGTGGGTGCCACACTGGGGAACTCTACTCCGAAGAGCCACATGTGGCTTCCAAGCAACTGAATGAGTATGGAACTTCAATAAACAAAAATAAAAATGAACAAGCTGGGACTCATGAGAAACTCACTGGAAAATTCTTCACTGCTGCCAAGAGGGAAAGAAGACGGCAGCTTTGAGACAAAGGCATTTACCATAAGCTACCTCCCAACCCAAACACTGCCAGAGATCAATTTGCAGCTCAGGGTGGGGGCCTGGGGCTGGCCGCTTATTCCTGGCCTTTCCAGCTCTAACACAGCTGGCTGTGAGTCCCTGCAGGCTCTGGCCACCCTGCTCTTCACCTCTTGGCACCTAAGAGGAGAAAATGGTGAGGAGGAAGGGGGCATTAGTGGCAGCCCAGACACTGTGGCACTCAACTCCCATTTCCCACTCAACTCTCATTTTCCCTGGTTGCCCTGTTTTTCCCTAGCGGGGGTGGAAGGTGGTGGCTGCCCAAGTATTGTTGATATCCAGCACCCACCTTCCCCAGTTGCCTTTTTTCTGTATCCCTCTACCAAAGCAAGTGTGATCTTTTTTTCACAGCAGCTGCTTGCCTGCTTTCTCTGCTGCATAGGGACAGGTATTTGGAAAGCTTCCTGTCTGCCTTCACCTTACTGCCATCAGCACTCAAACTGAGCATAGTCTGTGCTTATGCAGACAATGCTTCTCCTTGGATTCTTATAAGCCCCATTTTTAAATGTTGGTGATTTTTCTGCAAACCTGGAGGTTCCCCCAAGTCTGTAGAAAAATAATCCTTAACTATCTGGCCTTATTCTCGGGGGCGGGGGGGTTGGATACAGGGGCCATGTTTAGAATTAGATATATGATTATTCCTGAGTGTGTGGCTGATTTTAAAACTTTGTTACGTAAGTGCATAGTTTTGATATCCTAATATCATTTTATTGTTTGTTGTAAATAAGTAGTTGATCAGCCTGAAGAATTAGGAGCTAGTGTTTCTGTGACTGCTGAAGAAATGGCAAAATTATTGTACAAACCTCAAAAAGAAGAGTGGCAGGAAAAATCCCAAAATGAAGAATGTGAACGGATTATTCATGGAATTGATCAACTTCTGACACTTGGTAAGTGTATAAATACCTGATTACTGTCTTTATAAATAGTTCTGTATTTAATAGATTGAAGGTATAAGGTAATAAGCTGCAAGTTTGTTCAGTAATACCTGTTTTTTTAATGGATGAAGTGTTCTTTATATTGAGGTAATATGTAAATCAGAGGGCTAATTTAGCTATTTCAGTTGACTGTAATTACTGTTTTGACAGCTATTTCAGCAGCGTTTGTTGGTCCTGTTGATCTGAATACCTATCCAAAGTACTGTACAGTAGTAGCTTATCCAACAGACCTTTGGACTATTCGGATGAGACTAGTCAACCGATTTTACAGGTTAGTCTGATTTAGTACTAGAGAGAAGAAAGCATGTGTATCTTGCAGAATTTCTGCAACGTTAATCCTCCTGTAAATATTCATATAAATAACCTTTGGAATATCCTTGCAATATGTTTGACATCAGTGCTGCCAGCTCCCTTTATCTTGGATATGCACTAAAGTTACTCATAGTATAATTCTTTTGATTTCAGTGGACTTAGATTGGAGTAAATTCGTAGGATTGTGCTGTAAATGGGGAAAAGTTTAGTTTTTGTGCTCAAATACTGTATGCTTTGTATCTTGCTTCTGGCTTAGTTTGGATTTATCCAAAGACCCTTTTCTTAAGATCTAATTAGCATGTAGAGATTACTCAAATATAATTCCTTGGTTTACCACAGTATCTCAGTGTTTTCATATTTCCAAACAGCTCTTAGTTATCTGAAACATAGAGGGCCTTCTGCCATCAGATTTTGCACTTTCATGGCTGTTGTATGCTAACAAAAGCTCTAAATAGGGTAGTTTCCTGGTGGGTTGGGAGTATAGGGCCACGTCTGTGCTATCTGCAGGTATAAAATATTAAATATTTTACCTGTAATTTAGTATGAAACAGGACAATCTGGGAAAATGGGAGTTGAGTGCCTTGTGTCAGTCGCCGCTTTCTGGAGCTCTCTCAGCCACACCCACCTCACAGGGTGATTGTAGTAGGGATAATAATAGCATACTTTGTAAATCGCTCTGAGTGGGCATTAAGTCATCCTGAAGGGTGATATATAAATTGAACGTTGTTGTTAAATTCAGGGTGGCACATGACTGAAATATAGCTTTTAAGTAAGCCAGAGAGTGAAGGCTGCTAATGTACTTTTGCTTCTGTTCAGCAAGACAGTTGTCTTTTTAAAGAAAATATGAAGAAATGAAAAGTGGCATCTTTTTATTAATTACAAAAATCTCTGTTTTGATTCTGAGGGCTTACTTTTCCATGGTGTTTGTTTCCCATGGCTGTTAAACTATCCTTTTTACTTACTGTTGAATGTAGGAGGCTCTCTGCATTGATTTGGGAAGTAAGGTGTATTGAGAGCAATGCCAGGACCTTTAATGTGCCCAACAGTTCCATCACTAGATCTGCTCAGAAGATCACAGATCAGCTCTTAGAATTCATACGGTAAGAAATATTTCAGGCTGAAATATAAAATGTGGTAATTTGCTGTTTTATAATGGACCTACTACTTGTAATCATGTCTTCTGTTGCTGTTGAGAGTAGCTACAGGTATTAAACACTAACTTGTAAATACGTATGCTTTTTTTTGTTGATGATTGAAGTAACACAAAAAAAGGAATATAACATACTTTTCTCTTCAGTTGCCCTCACTGTGGTGTTGTTCCCAACGAACCATTAGGGGAGCTATGCTCACAGAATGGACCTTCCTCCTGTCACTGGGGTTTGGAGGACATTCTGTAACAGTGCTGGGTATGATATAGTTGTGACTTTGAGCATAACAATTTTTTTTTATTTTCCAGGAATCCTAACTGTACAGATATTTTTGAGCTGTGTGTTGCAACAAACAATGAGGATAGCACTGATGCTGATGATTTGGTAATGACTCTTGTCTGGGCAGTTAACTATTAACTTAATCTTTTTGTTTTTACTGTTTCTGTATCAAAAAATGCACCCCCTTCCCCTTGGTAATAGTAATAGTATGTACTCAGTATTGGAAGTTCACTTACTATGATGCTTTCTGGCATGTAACACTGCATAAATGATGATTTTTTTAATGGGCTTATCTGGTCTGTGTTGCAGGATGATGAAGACACATATATGCCACAAACACCTAGAAAAGTAAGTGAGTGTGTCTTTTCTTTACCTTTTTCCAAGTCTAGATTAACCATATTGTAATAATGCTATTAGAAGAATGTTAAATATTAGCTTATTCAAGTTATATATTTGGGTGGCTTGATAGGTAGTTGCAACTTTTCCTTAATAATAGTCTTTTTGTTTAGAAACATTTTTCTGTTTTTATAGAGATGGTCTTTGAAGAAGACAACCATGGTGAAACCCAGTTATGATGAAAATGGTTGGAAGAAGCAATGTAGAGAACTTATAAACTTAATTTTCCAGTGTGAGGATTCTGAACCATTTAGACAACCTGTTGACCTTGATCAGTATCCTGTAAGTTATTGACCATTAATGTTAGTAATTTTAACATGCTTCAGTTTATAGCTGTGTTTATATAGCGCTTTCAGTTTTCTTTTCACTGTGCGGTAGGTTACACTGAGAGAGTTATTTGTCTTAGGCCACTTCATAAGCTTTATAATTGAGTACGTATTCTCATAAAGGGAATACAGCTATTTTTGTTTCCTAGGCTGGATGTGCCAGCTGGAAAAGATAACTGGGGGATTTGCATCATGATTCTCCTTATTCCAGATAAATCCAGAATAATGACTCTAAAATTACCTATCCACATGTAAACAAGCATTAAAAATGAAAGGAAAAACTTTTCCCACTCTGATAATCTCTAAATACTAAATCTGCTGGGAGGGATACTTAAATCTTGATTTAGGTATCTTGAGTATATGGAGAAAGAATTTCCCTGTAGTCCCAGAAACTAGAAACTTTTGAAAAATGAAGGTGAGATTCGGGGCTGGGAGTGGAGTCTTAACAGGCATCTATCACACAAGTGTGTTTCTTTGGGTTGATTCCTTTCAAACACTTTCACAAAGAATAAAAAGAATGCATGCAATAAAAATGTTTCTCTGAAATTGGGAAATCTAATGGAAATTTTGGAGAGTGGGAGAATTTTTGAGTAGGAGACAGCAAGCTTTAGCTTCCCTTCATCACAGTATCTTTCTTCCATAATAAATCTGGTTTGGCATTCTTAAATAATATTTTTCAGGAGTCATTCACCATAAAGAATAAGAAAAATTAACGTTAGAATTGATTCTCAAGCTGCCATGTTTAATCTTGTCTAATATAGATGTGCTTTTGTTTAATCTTTAGAAAAAAATCATTCTGAATCATTTCTACATTCCTGTCTGAATGTGTTGAAAGGCTTACACTTCCTGGTGGGTTGGGAGTATACTCTTTCAGTGCAAGAGGTCACCCAAAACTATTAAGTATTGGAGTCATTTATTATATGTCCCTTTACGCAGGATTACAGAGAGATCATAGATACACCAATGGACTTGGGCACAGTGAAAGAGACATTAGAAGCTGAAAATTATGATACTCCAATGGAATTATGCAAAGATATCAGATTAATATTTAGCAATGCTAAATCATATACTCCAAACAAAAGATCCAAGGTAATATTTCTATATTGTTTACCATATTAGTCAAACCAACATCTGTTCCAGTTATATAATGGTTAAGAAAACAATTAAAAAACACAGCCTTAAGCTGATGGACTGATGTCATTGCACTACTAGGAGTATGCTATCTCACTAAATAGCCAGATTTATGCTGATCCAGCATAATTCTAGCTATGCTGGATCACATTGGAGAATCCTGACAGGCAACCGCAACAGAAATGGAGGAACAGTGAACAAGAGGGCAGTGGTGTGAAGTGGAGGCAAGTTCCATGCTGCGGCAGGAGAGCAGTGAGAGGCTGGTTGGAGGCAGGAGACAGGAGGTAGAGTGGATTCCCATTCTGCCCCTGCACCCCGCCCAAGCTTCAAAAGAGCACTTCAAACCACTAGTTGCTACCTTTTAAATGCTCCCCCCCCAATGTGTCAGTTTGAAATTCTCTACTTTTACATTGGGGTTCTCTAGTTTGACATTGGCTCCCTTGCTTCACTTTGATTCTGTTGGGCTTTGTTGGTTCAGCCTGCATGGAAGTGAACGTGCATTTGGGACTGGCTTTTTCGCCAAGGGTTGCTTTTGCTTAAGGTTTTCTTTTGTTTGGAAGCCTTGAAAATGTTTCACTTATAAGAAAATAGCAAGTGGCTTGGGGGTAGCTTGTTCAGGGGCCCATAGAATTGAACCTCAAGAGTCCAATCTTCCTGAAACTTTCGGGTCTTTAGTGGACAGGAAGGAGTAGGTTCCCTGAAAATTTGATGAGTTTGGTTAAAAAATGCCCCCCTGACACACACACACACACCCCCGGTGGTTTTCCCCATAGAAAATAATAGCTGGATAAATTCAGGTTTCTCTGATTTAAAGAATCTGACCCAGATTTCAGGGCTACCGTATCCTGTTTTCATGTACTTTTTTCTGTGCAAATATAGTTTACAGTTATTACATTTTATATTATTAAAATGACCAAGCTATAATAAGTATCTGTTATAATAGGAAGAAATGTTATCTTAAATCTTTATAAATAAAAATGAGAAAAATAAAGAGTAAAAATGTGGCTTATTCCCTAATCATCATTTCATGATCGTAATTGTGTCCCCAACAAAACATTTCATGTCTTCTATTGAAATTTTAATTTAATAAGGAAAAGGGGGGAGAAATAATAAGGGAGAAGAAAGTTGGGAAGAGGGAATAGGAAGGGAAGGGAGAGAGAGAAAAAAGAAAATGAAAAGACAAAAAAAGAGAACAAAATCAGTATGCTTCTAAAAGACTAATCTGTTACTAGATTAGACTGAAAAAGTTATTAGACCGAAAAAGTAAAAGAAGGGGGACTTGCTCATTAGCTATGTTTTAATTTCCCAATATGCTCATTCCTCTATGGTTTCTGTTGTCTGAAGAGAGAGAAAAAAAGATAATCCAAGGTCCAAAATCATCATCTTATTTTTATTTGCTGGGAATTATCAGAGATGATACTCCTAAATGATGTTTAATAAAAAAGTGTTTTATATCTTCCTGTTGAAGTATCTACTTGTCGAATCTGCCAGGCTGTTCTTTTTTTTGGTGCATCACACCTGAGCCAAAGCTCCAATTCCATCAATATACGATAAACACCCCTCGCCAAGCAAAAAAATAAGGGGGCAGGAAGGCAGCCATTTATTAGTCCACAGAGAAGATAATCCATAGATACGTGCAATGCAAGAAAATTTATCCAAAAGATAGGAATATAGATTTTTTAAAACCTGCTTCTGATATTTCAGCTCTTTTTAAATAGAAGCCTTCTTTAAAAATGTGGTTGAATTAGGACCATTTCATTAGTTTCTCTGCACTTTTGTATATCTCTTATTAATTAGTTCTCTGTATTTTGTACTTTTATAATGCATACATTTTCAGAAGTTCTCTTACTGGTGGAATCAAACACTGCTGAGAGTCTCTGACCTTGCAAAATAAGTTATAGTTCCAAGGTGAGCCTTTAGCAATGAGCCAAAAAATTACAAGTTTAAAAGAAAAGAGAAAAAATAAAAATAAAAATGGGGTGGTCAGTCTTTGCCAGCAGGAGCCCCTTATTCTCCACTGACTTTGATGTTATCAGAACCCAGGCAGCGCCTGAATAAATCAGCCCCCCCCCCCATGGATTCATTTATCAGTTGGATCTCCCCATAGGGAGAAATGTTAGGCTAGAGGGGTAAATTTCCCCCTCTATACTTACATAGATTTTCTCTGAGTAAGGATAGATTCTCTCTATTCTGGCATGTATGTGCCTTACAGTGAGATTGTCTGGAGCTTGAAAAATGCTCCTATTCAGGTCGCCACTTTCCCCAGAAATTCTGGAAAATTCAGTATTTTTAAAAGAATACCAAACCTGAATTGCACGCCCCTATTGACATCACTTACTACCTGAACTTTTTAACTAGAGCTGCCATGGGCTGAATCTGGAACCTGCATGCTAAGGAGACACTCTACTTCTAAGCCGCATTCCTAAAACTTTATGAACATATAGGTAAGAGTTGTTGGCCAGTTGACACTGGATGGTTGTAGATTTGCACTTAAAAAAAAAACTTCTTCTTTGATTTAAGGAAAACTGTCATGAAGTAAAATTCCGTAACACTTTTTAAGAAGCCTAAAGAATTGTCTTAGATTCTTGCAGCACTTTTTCTTCACTGGGTTTGATTAAAACATTTGGGAAAGGTACGTCTCATGGCCTCTCCCATAGGTTATCTTGTCTTAGATAGCAACTCAAAATAGTTTTTCCCAACTTGCTTAATTCAGTAAATGTGTTAAACAGAAGCAGAGAGGTGCCTGACATACAAGATACACATTTTGAGAAAAATATATGCTCTGTGTTTGCACGTTAAGCCATTGGTATCTCTGTTTAAAATAGTTTTGATTTAAAGTGCTTAATTCTTAATGTGTCTTTCTTAACCTAGATATATAGTATGACATTGAGGTTATCTGCTTTGTTTGAAGAAAAAATAAGAAGAATCATCTCAGACTTTAGAACAGGCCAAAAACACAACAAAAGATTGCAAAGAAGTCAGAAATGCAATAGGGGAGGGCAGAGTCAAAGTAAATCTTCACAACATTCTATCAAAACACTCAGGTAAATTATCCATCAATAGAAGCAATGTAAAAAAACCTGTCAAATTCTTCAGAAAATTGAATTTTCTTTCAGGTTGACAGTTTTTAGCTGGTTGAGTAATATGCTCTTACAATGGAGGGGGACCCCATGAAAAGTTGGTGGGGGCAGTAGAATACATGTTTCTCCCACCCTCAAGCTGTTTGCACTTCTCCTGTTTTTCTCTTTCCCTGTTTGCTCTGATTCTCACTGCCTTTTCTTGTTGGCCTTAGTTCCTCCTTTACCTGCTTTCTGTCCTCCCTCCTGCTTATTTCTTCTGTTTTGAATTGCGCTGATCCCTAGCTGCTGCTTTCTTTCTTGGGTGTCATTCCACCCATGGCTCAATCTCTACAGCCCTTGCTGGCCACCACATCCCCTCGTTCTCTACCAATTATCCCTCTCATTCATTTAATCTCATTTATTGGATTTATTATCTGCTCTCCCCATAAAGGGCTCAGAGCGGATTACTGTAAGGATCTGCCAAGTGACTCTCAAAAAGACTTCACTGCATGAGTTAAAGAACTTTAGTTCAGGATCCTATGCCATCCTTGACAGGAATGGCAATTCTCTACAAGCACAAAGCATATGTAGGATTCTAAGCACGGGCAACTTCCTAAATCCCCACCCCTTGGTTAGCTAAGTTCATGTGAAAGCCTCCAGGCGGGAAAGAGCAGAGCTGATGTAGAAAAAGTCTCAAGGTTGTGAGTGTCTGTGTTAACATCTCTTCCCAGGCTCAAGCAAGAGGAGTAGAGGAGAACATACAGATAACAGTAGAGACAGCCTCTCCCTTGCATACTTTCACATCACAGTCACAAAATAGCATCAGCCTTTAGTTATACCTAGAGTAGAGATGGGCACAAACCCAAATACAAAAAACTTTGTGATGAACTGGGCCGGTTCGTGGTTTATGAACCAGCGGTTCATCAGAGCCCATTTCTGACAAATCACCACAAACTTTAGGCTGGTTCGTTTGGTTCGTTTTTTGGTTCATCGCTGCAGACAGCCTGGCGCTGATCAATCAGTTTCCTTGGCAACAGGGGATGGACTTCCTGCAGACCTTCTGCTGACCCGGAAGTGGCCTTCTGCTGGCCCGGAAATGACAATTTGCTGACCTGGATGTGACGTTTTCACAAACCAAACAAACCGGTTCACGAATCGGGGTGGGTTCATGAAAGTTCATGAAATGTGACGAACTGCATGGTTCGTTTTTTTCTGGTTCGTGCCTATCTCTAACCCAGAGCATCAGAGCATAAATAAACTTTACACAGGGTCTTGTTGAGTGACAATTACAGCATAAATAAATTATGATAAAAACAGCATTAAAAGCATAAAATATAGCAATACATTTGGGCGGTGGCCCAAATTGCTCAACCCCCCCAGCCAAAAACATGAAGTGGGAAGGGGAAGAATATATTAATACTTCAGTGGAAACGGGTGAGGGGCTTTTTCGACACCCCCCCCAGGAGATCAGCAAGGAAGCCTGCCTGTGCCTTAGCCATATGCTTAAAGCAAAATCTCTGTCTTGCAGACCTGGTGAAAAGATAGTAAATCCTGCTGGGCCCGAGTTCCACCAGGTTGGTGCCAGGACCAAAAATGTCATGCGTCCCCACTCAGTATTGTGTTCACCCCGCCGCCACCCCCCAACTCAGTTGATCCTTGTGGTCAGTTTTCTTTATGGGGTCAAGAGACAAAACACTCAAAGTTGGAAAGTGAATCCGCATTTCCAGGATAGCAGTGCCACCACCAGCCTCTTTGACTAATGCTCAACTTGTGACCAAAAGGCAAATCTTAAGTCCTGCCAGGTGTTAGCACTGCAAAGTAGAACGATCTGCAGACTTAGTTCCACAAAACAATTACTCATGTAGTTATGGCAAATAGGCCAAGGTGCTGGATTCAGACTCAAGCATCGGAAACCCAAATAATTCCACAGAAATATAGTTAATAAAGTTTATTAAAAGAAGTGCAGAAAAATACACATTATAAAGTGTGCAAAACAGGAGAAGAAAATAATAACCAACTACATAACCTAATAATACTGTAAAGGCTTTCAGTCCTAAACCAGATGTTACCTTTCAGCTAGAGCACAAAAGTCCAGGCAAAATTTCAGAGTCCAGAGAACGAGGGCAAGATGGCGTGTGGTAACAGACTATTCCAACAAAAATCAACTATTCCAACAAAAATAACATCCAGGAACAAAGGTCTGATCCCTAACTGGGGTCTGATTCTGGGAAGTATCCTGGAATGAAGGCTCAAGCTTTAAGGCTACTTGTCTGCAGTGTGCCTGACCAGCTTGACCAATCGGTTAGGGTGAAGGGCTCAACCTTTGATGGCATGCCTCTGCAGCTGGCATGTCTGCACAAGGTGGAGCTAATCATTCCACTCCCAGAGTGCTATGCCTTAATGAGATGGATCATGGGTGCGAAAACTCCCTTCTGTCTTCTGTCCTTGAAGCTGTCTGATCTGTGCCCGTGACTTGTTCCATCTCACTCTCTTATCTATTTGGGAACTTGCAGGGTCATCTTAGCAGCACTTTCCCAGAGAAAAGGCTGTCTTTGCTTCTAACTAGACTGAAAAGCCTGAACCAGTGTATAAATAGGTCAAGGAACAGACTAGGCTGTTCAGGATTACTAGGTAACCTGATAATGACAACCCTGCTTTTGCAGCATACTCCTGTGAGGTCTTGGTAGGCAATGTTTGTTTAAGTTGTTGAAGTTCTTAACTACACCTGCTTTCCCCGCCCTGCCCAAAGTCTTCAGATTTTTCTGCATAGTTGAGGGTTCCCCTGGGTTTGCAGAAACAGCTCCTGTATACTTTTATGGCTCCACTTTGGAGTTTCTGATCCACACACTAGGAGCCGAATTCAAATTTAAAAATATAGTGAAATAACTTCTATTCACAACCATCATAAATGGGTAGTTGAAAGGTGAAGATATGGAAAGTCTGTGGATTGTAAGTTTTAACAGTTTCTGTCCAGTATTATCTTCTAACAGTTTTAGATACATTAAAACATTGAGAGATGATCTAGTTAATCTTCTGTTAATCTGGTTAATCTAAGTGGCTGATAAAATATGTATGGACATATATGTTATTCTATTTATTCAAGTTGCTTATACACATTTTAATGGCAATATGAATATTTTATTTCTGTTCTTCATAATAAACAGTTTCAGTTTAAAGAAACTGGTTAAAAATATCTTATTAACCTTTCACATATATTGTTCATGTAACAAGGAATTGTGCAGAAAGTGATTTGTTCCTTAAACTGGGATTTTACAATAAGCAGACACTGCATATTCAGAAGTGCAATTTAAAGAAGACCTCTGTTTAGCAGTGGAAGAAGAAGTAGAAGTGTGTGATAGGTAGGAATCAATTAGGTGCCTATTCAAAAGGCAAAACGAGCAGTATCAGAGTGAGTGCTGCCGGCTGACTTCACCATAATTGATCACCATAGCCACCCTGTGATATAAGCTGAGAAATAGCAATTGGCCCAAGACATCCTAGTCACTTTCCTGGCCTAGACGGTATTTGAACCCCGGTCTTTCTACTCCAAGTATCTATCCACTACCCATGGATGGCTCCCATGAATACCAGTAATGGTATGAATCTGTTTTAACTGTCTTGAAGAGAGTCATACTTTCATAGCTTCTAATATTTATGCTGCATATACAGTACTGTATCTTCAATTTTGTTTCCCTACTTTACTGGCAAACTGGACCATTCTTACTTAAATATGTATAGGTGTGGGCCTGTGCGAATGCGTGCTATGCGAACATGTTTTTTTACAATATTAATAACTCACTATGTCCAAGTTGCTTTTCTGCTTTCCTTCTTTGAGGAGACTAATTTTAATAAAACTCTAAGTTTCCTAGATTTAATAGAAGCAAGTGCTTGATCCAGAGCATAGTTTTTAAGGATCAATGAAGGCATGCATATCCAGAGATGTAAAACGGTGCAACCCTATATTATGGTTAATAAGCCCAGATTTCTTCATGAAGAAACACACTAGTAAACCATATTATGCAAATAAAACTATAACATGTTATGCCCTCACTTTACATTGAACATTGTTCTGCTCTTTACAAACAACTAAAATTAAGAGTATGTGACTCATGAAAGTATGAGGGTTTGGGTAGAAGAATAAAATGATAAATAATAAAATTAAATATATCACAGACTTTTAAAACAGGAGTTTTGGAATATGTGCATTTTGTATAAATGGAAAGCTTTTAAACAGCATTTTGTGCTAACTCTGTCTTAAAAATTTACTCTTATTGGCACAATTTTTTAATCAAGCTTGAAACATGCAGTTAATATATACAAAGGGGCACATTACTCTGCTAAAACATGTCATAGTAATTTTTATTAAATATATCCATACATGGATTGCAAGAATGTTTTCATTTTGTGTTGTCAAGAAATACAAAGCAGAAGCAAGGTAAATCACAGCCAAGAAGCCAGTCTGAGGCAGAAGACTCTTCTAACCAACATACTTCAAGCAGAGCATTGTGTGTTACAAGCCATAAAATTAATGCTAGTAGCTCCAGCCACAGCATTCCTGGTATATCTTCTGATTCTACCTCTGTGTTGTCTTTTGGGAAAAATGGACGAACAAGAAGTACAGCCAAAGTGCACAGTTCCACATTGTCATCAGGTAAGTAACCTGCTTTGAAGAACTTGGTAAAGGAAACTGTTAACTCCTATGTCTAGCAGTTAATATTACTGGGTTCAAGCATTATTTTTATCTTTGTATGTCCTATGGAACAAACCAAATCTTCCATTTAAAACTCTATCTCAAGATACCAGGTTTGCATAAATGCATTTTTCTTGACTAAATTTCTAGCATGCTTTTTTTTAAAGCTGTGGCAGTTTTCAGTATTAATCCTACAATCAGCTTACACTAAATTCTGCTATTAATAACAAAATACGTAATTCCCTGCTGTTTTCAACATTCTGTACTTAAGGAGCATATTCAGTGCTCAGTGCTAGGGTTTTACGCTTTATTTTCTTTTGGTTAACTTACAAAGTCAAATTTTCTGCTTTTGTGGGGAGTTCAAAGTAGGCAACAATCCCTGCCTTGTGTGCGGATGGCTTAGTTTTGCTGTTTGATTGTCATGAAGGACAGCTGCTTTTACTATTAGGATCCAGTCCTTATCACCTTCTATGCTGGTGCAAGAGGTGTGATCTTGCCTGTTCCCTTAATGTAGTCCTATTTTACATGGCATTGTCCACATGGATTCCACAGTCCACGGCATCTCTTTTTTGGAGGGGGGAGGGTTGAAAGGGGTTGTTCCCTTTTGCACCAACAGAAAAGTTGGCAGAATCCAAACTTTACTAGTTCTTCTGTTTAAAATATCCAGTGTGTTTCCTTTTTATGTTCAAGAGAAGCAAATAATATTAGGATTAGATGAGCAAGGTATATTATTCTGAGTGAATCTGCATCTTTAGCATCTGTATATTTCTTTGAAATGAAAAATGTTAACATCTGGGATTGTGGTAATTTAACAAATGTTATTGGTTGCTTTAGAAATTATCAAGAATTAAGAGAGGATTTGGATAAGTAAAAGCTATAAATATTAACATTTGATTTCTCATTAGCATTAAATTACCTAACTTTTTCCAGAAAGTGAATTAGAACATTCAACAGTTACTTCGTCTTCAAGTAGTTCAGAGGAAAGCAAAGAAAGTTCAACAGAGCTCTCCTCTCCTGTATTACATAATGGAATATCTGGGGGGGGAAGTAATAACTTCCGAGTTACTAGAAACCGAGTATACCAGCAAAAACAAATGGGTAAGAGTGATTTATCAAATAATATTTGCAAAACCATTACTCCCAAGTATGCAGCTGTGTGTTCATTTTGAAATGCTTACCCCACCTTTTAATCCAACCAAGTCTATTAGTACAGGTAAAAGTCAACAAAAACAATTTAAAATATAAAACCAACATGTGAATTATGCTTATAAATTGACTAAAATAATTATTAAATTTTTAAAAGCACTAATCAGTAGATGAAAATACAAATTGCTCAGCAAGAATAGAACAATCCAACCAGTTCCCCCACTGTGGAAGGCTTGTGAAATAGCTTTTGGGAAGCTGTTCAAGTCTTTTAAAGGTATGTTGGAAAGTCTCCCTGGAGAGGGAACTTGATAAAAGAGCTCACTACTAAAAATTCCCTGTTGCTTATGCTCATTGGCCTAGTTTTCCATGGAGCAGGGTTTCATCAGATGACAAACAGGAGGGTCCATGCAGCAGGAGGAATTCTCTAAAGTAAAGTTTAGTAGGTAACGCCAGTAAAAAAATTTAGTAGGTAAAGCCAATTAAAAAAGTCCTAAAATGTGTGCTCTCAAGTGCATTTTCTATATCAGGAAATCAGGGGCTCAAACAAACAAGGCAAAGATCATATATCTATAATATGCGAATTAAAGGTTCATAAAACGTTGATTTTCCAAAACAGTGTGAGAAAGGGAGGAGATTTAAATTTGAAAGCATCTTCCCCTGTCTGTTGTTAGCATTTTAAGGAAAAGGTGTTTTTAAAAGACATTTCCATTTTTAAAAGACACTTCCATTTTTAAGAAAGCACAGATCAGAAAAGGAAAGCCAAAGTTAAAAACCTTTCCTGCCAAGCCCTGACATATAAGCCTGTAATTTGTATTTTATAGACAGACCAGCAGGCTGCTAGTCCTCCTAAGGGTCTCAAGAGAGGCTACTTCCAACCGCTCAGTTTTGCACTCTCCACAGGGTATTTTCATCTCTTTGTTCTGCACATGCTCAAATTAATCAACTATTTTGGAATTGGAACCTTATGTGTAAGAGCCTAAGAATGAGCAGGAGGCGATAGCCTAGCTTGCAAGGGCAGAACTAAGCCAATTGAAATCAAGGAAACAGTGAATAAAGGCAGTTATTTGTTTATAAGGATGATTAAGGAAGGGACAGTCCCCCCCATCTCAAATTAACCATCACATGAGGTTGCATTAACAGTAACAGAAAATATAAGCCCTACATCATTAGCATGTTGAATGTGTATGTATTGTTGGCACGCTTGTGTATCCATGGATTTCGGAGCGCATTTGTCGTGATAGCTAAATACCTGAATTGAAATAATGCTGTTGCTTTGATTATAACTTAACAGATTTTCGGTCATAAATTGCATGAATACAGAACTTACTGTATCCCTTTTTGTTCTTCAGTGTATATATTTTGATATGTTTTGATAAATATTTATTGAAAGTTCAGCAAAGAAAATGCTCATTATGGGAGACTAAACTACAATTGTACTTTCAAATGCCATTTTTGTGCTGTAGTAAATCTATCATTGAATGCCAGAACTAGAGTTAGTAACTAAGAGCTTCACCCAGTGCTTTATGAGGAAGCAAAATACATGTTTCAGAAATGTTCATGATTTGCAAACAAATTTGCATTTTTTTCATGTCCAGATTCTCAGCAGTCTGGAACTCTCCAAAGAACTACTAGAAGAAGAATGTATGGGACAGATACTGAATGTTCAGCAAAGCCTTGTGAAAGTTTGAGCAACAGACATGGAAGGCACAGAAAAATTCCACGCAGGAGTGCTACTGTGGCAGCTAATAAACTAAGACTGATGAGTGATGTAGAAGAGGAGCATTCTAGCTCAGAAAGTGCTGGTATTGGGAGCAAAAACAGAAAACTGCCTCATCGCAGCGCTTCTGCTGCAGCAAGAAAAGTGTTGCTAAATGTTTCTTACAGTTCCGTTCACAGTGAAAGTGATAAGGAAGTAAAAGAACAACATAGCCGAAGGAAAACTGTTGAACCTGGTTCTGCTAGCAATGCCATTAGAAAAAGGCATATTAGTGAATCTGAAAGTGAGAGTTCAAATTCTGAAAGGGGCATACAAAAAACATTAAAGAGCTGTCATGTTAATGGCCATAAGCAGCCATACAGAGCTGCTTGCTGTGCATCTCCCAGAATAAAGCCCACTGTAGAATTTTCAGAAGATGACTCTAAAAATCATACTTCAGAAGATGGGGATATTCAACAAGCTTTTGATCGTTCTGCACACAAAAGTAAATCCAAGAGCAACTCTGAGGCAGATTCTGAACCAGACAAATGCAGTGACTTACCAAAAAAGACTTTTAAAAAGGCATTAACTCCCTATAGGAAAGCAAAAGTTTTAAGTGATTCAGAGGAGACAGCAGAGTCTGGGGAAGAGGAAGAGGGAATTACTCTTCCAGAGAACAGAAGAGCTAAAACTTTAAGACAACTTGATGATGGCACAAAGTGCTCATCTAATTTGGAATCCGAAACAAACTCTAATAGTAGTAACTACAGCGATGAGCCAAAAGGATGGAAAGGGAAACCTGTCAGGAAAGGTGATGTATGATACAAAATACAAAGTTTGGGTTTTATATACATTTAAGATTAAAATGCATTTCCTTGTAGCTCCTTTAGCATAATAGTATTTCCCTATAAGAGTATGCAAAAAGAAATTTGAATTTCCTGCTTTGGAATTTCCGAAGTGGGGGAAAAGGTTGGAAATAAGCGATTTCCAAAGCGGCAAGCCATTCAAAAATTGCTTATTGACCTGCTTCGGTGTACTCCATAAAGATTCTGAGCACCCCCAAAAGCAACACTTTTCTTGCCGCTTGCAAGTGGTGAGAAAAGCGTTGCATTTAAACTTCCCTCCTCCCCCTCCCATCGGTTGAAATAAGTGGTGGGATGGGAAGTTTAAACCTACACTTTTCTAGCCGCTTGCAAGGGGTAGATTTAAATGTACCCCTGCTCACTTTGCCCACTTCGGGAGAGGCCAGGGAATTCCCTGGCTCCTCTCACAGCGGGTGAAGGAAGCGGCCTGGCAGCAGGTTTAAACCTGCTCCCCAGCCACCAGGCACTTACTTTGCCTGCTGTGGGAGACCCTGGACACTCTCGCAGCGGGCGAGGGAAGCGGCCGGGCAGAGCAAGCCGAGGGGGGGTTCTTTAGTGGAACAAAAATACTACCTTTATACAACCTATCACAGCTTGCAAACCTTAAGACGCCTTCCTGCAGCCTGCATTTCATTTGGGTGGTTGAGAACCTTGTCTTTCAGCAATGTATACTATACACTGCAGTGAAAACTATTAGCTGCCACAATCAAAAAAATTAAATTAAGCAAGAGTATGTACTTCATTGTGTGAACTGCAAATTTTAGTTTAACATCTAGTTTTTAAATGGCTTTAACAGAACAGGTCATAATGTATTAATTTTTACTGAAAATATTTATAAACCCACTGCCATTTCTACCAAACAACTGGAACCCAAAGCAGGTAACAGCAGTAAAACCAATACATCATAAAACAATTTACAAAACCATTTAAAGATCCAGCAATGAAAAATATTAAAGCAATTGTCCTGACTATTTATGATACGCAGAGGTGGTTAATAAGAAGAATTCTGCCTTAGTGTTAGGGATTTCTGTACTGCCTTATTTTCAGCTTTATTTAACTATTGAATATGGTTGCTATTACTATAAATGTGTACTTTCAGTAGTTTTTATTAATGTCTAATACTGTGCTATGTATTCCTTTTGCATGCCTTTATAGAATGTGTCATCCAGCAGAATGGACATAACAGAAAATCTGCCAGAAAAAGACCACATGAAAGTGATTCTCAGAAAAAAGAGGGAACTTATAAAATGCAAAATACTGAGCATTGTGGTTACAAAAGGTTATCACGCAGAAATCCTACTCTGACAGTTAATAAATTCAAGTTCACAAATGATGAGGACCTGTCAAACTTGGAAGCCTGTGGGGGTAAGAACAGAGGTCTTCCCCATCAGAGTGTTATTTCTGCAGCTAAAAAGACATTTGATAGTTCAAGGGATGGTAATCAGCAGTCTGCTTACAAAATCAATGAGTGCAATAATAGGAGAGAGCTCTCTGCGGCTGGTTCAACCTCTATTTCTTGTATACGGAGATATAATAGTGAATCTGAAGAGAGTTCAGATTCTGAAAGTACGGGAAGAAACAACAGGATTGTTAAAACTCGTAAGCAGCAGCACAGAACTGCTGGTGATGAATCCCTTAAAAAAAAATCCAAGGTGGAATTTTCAGAGAGAAACTCCAAAAGCCACGTGTCAAAGGATACAAGTCTTTCCCACGTCTTAGCTTATGCACCTACACAGAATGCTATAAGTAGTTCTGAATCTGAAATAAATACTGAGGTGGAAAAATGCAGAGAAAAAGTTGAGAAGCAAAAAAACTATAAGAAGACCCCAGCTTCTTCCAATAAATCAATAGGAAAAAATTGCATTGAAGCCACAACAGAATCTGAACTTAAAGGAGGTAAAAGACGCTATCTGCAAGACAGCAAGGAGCCTTCAAAAAGCCTGAAATCTGGATGCACAGCATGCTTACCGAATGCATCCTATTCAGATAGTAGCAACTACAGTGATTCCACAAAACAAAAACATGTGAAAAAGAAAGGGAAAACAGAAAACATTAGAAAAGGTAATGTTTTTAGAAATAATGCATTAAGTTTGTCTAGGTTAGGGAGATGCATTTTTACCTGAGCACAGAAAAGCCTTAAAATCTACCTTTGCCAGCAAACAAGGGGGTATGGTAATGAAATGCAAGCTTTATACTTAGCCAAACACACTGTATGTGTTGGGGGGCGGATACAAAAGTAAGGGTCTGAAATGAGCCGCCTTTAGAAATGTCAGTAAGAAACATCAATGCTTACACTCAAAGCAATGGATTGCAATGGATGAAAATAAGTGCAATAGATGAAAATAATACCTGTACATTGTCTGATAATAGAAGGTGCTTTGTGAGCAGTGGGAGAGTTTATACTCTAGCTTTCAATCTCAGAACTACCACACTCCAAATTCTAATATTAAATAATTGCTTCTCTGCTGGAACAGACCTTCCTTAAGGTCCTGCTGGCTTCCTGCCGGACCTTTTGATTCTCTTCTCATCTCCCCTGCCTATCTTTCAGGCATATGATGCTCTGCTGGGAAGAGGGAATGGACATTGCGCCAGGCCAAATGAAAACTTTTGCATACTCTGTCCTGGGTACGTGGGGTGGGGCAGGGCTACTTTTTTCCCTCCAGTATTTCAGATGAATCATGCCAAGTGGATGAAAGTAGCAAGAGTGATGGACTTGAAAGGTTTGAGAACAGTGGAACATGGCAGGTAACCACCTAGTTTG
Organism: Eublepharis macularius; assembly: GCF_028583425.1. Classification (NCBI taxonomy): domain Eukaryota; kingdom Metazoa; phylum Chordata; class Lepidosauria; order Squamata; family Eublepharidae; genus Eublepharis; species Eublepharis macularius. Next base: position 93,368,971 of record NC_072792.1, read on the forward strand.
AGACTTGGTTTAGCTATGTTTTGGTTCCTCTATTCTTCCAGAAATCTGTTCCCTGCTGGCCACAGGAGGTACCTGTACTTGAGGAGAATGGCAGTGATTTAGAGAGGCAGAAGTCCAACATGTGCTGCCAGCTTGCAGCTTCCCATGACCATCTTACAGCCTGAGCACACTGAATAGCAATGTGGTGTACTTCCACAGTAGAGCACCAACCATTGGCTTGGGGCTGCTGGCACTAAAACCAAGGTCAAAAAGAGAGCCAGTGTTGTTACTTGAGGTGCAAAAAAGTTCCTGTGTGTTATTTTGACCCCAGCAAAATGATCTGGCTTCTTGGGGGTGGCCTATTCCTAGCCTGTGCTGAGCACATGTAAATTATGTTGTGCTAACTAAAGAAGTGATGTGAGTGTTCAGATTACACAGAATGCATTCAAGGTTTTCATATTTTAAGTTAAGAACTAGAGGCTGGGGGGAAAGGACTGTAAGGTAAGGGTGATCAAGGACTAGAACTAGGAACGTATGACTGCCAAATGACTGTCATTCTGTTCTTGATGAATTTCAGCTTCCCATCACATAAATATTTGTTTAAAATATATAAAGTCAATTTAAATATAAATATTTGTAACTAAGTATCTGAAATTCACAGTTCTATTGCTGACATATAATATAGCCTGGCTTCTCAATATTTCATTATGTTACTTGTTTAAATAAACTTAATTTTTTAGTATTGCAGTATTTTAAACTTCGAATTTTTTTTGCAGCTTTTCAGGGAATAAGGCAAAGTCCAATAGTACTCAGGAACAGGAAAAGCTACAAAAGGTATACAGAATTGAATAGTGAATCAATGAATTCCAACATTGTGAAAGGGAGAAAAAATCCACGCCGAAGTGCTGCTGTGGCTGCTAGTAAAATTAAGCTCATTAACATTACAAAGGAAAACTTCCCAAGTCCAGAAGTTGAAGACTCTAAATATGGAACCCAAAGACTTCCACACAGCAGTATATCTTCTGCAGCCAGAAAGTTAATACTGGATGATCCACCTTCTCCCTCCGAAAGTGAAATAGAACTAAAAGAATATGAGATGAAAAGAAAACAATTTCAGACCAATTCTTGCACAGCTAGAAAATCTACTGGGGGATCAAACCAGAAACATTTGGACTCTAAAAAAGAGTGTGTGGTAAATCAAAAGAGCAGGCAAAGCAATAGTTCAAGAAAGTCTCTCAGAACTGTGGGTGGTAGGTCTTCTAAAAGAAAAAAGTGTGTAGAATTTTCAGAAGAAGGATCATCTAATAGTCTTACATATGAAAATCAGAGAGACTCAAGCCAGTCAACATCTGCAAATAACCGTAACATATCAAGAAACTCTTTAGCAGATTCTGAATCTGGAAAGAGGTATGGTGGTAAAAATGTCAAGAGCATAACAGAGGCTGCGAAAGAGAAAAAGCAAGACAGTAGTTCTTTGTTAAAGCGCAGGAAACTTGGAACTTTGAGAAACGCAAAATCTGAACCTGATGGCTCTTCCAATTGCTCATCTGATTCAGAATCTCAAACAGAGTCTAAGGACATTAACAATAGCAAGGATAGAACAACACAAAAGAGGAAAAGGAGAGTCATTGCAACAGGTAAAAATATAAGTGACGGTGTCTCTGAACCTTCCAGAGCATACCAGAGAAGGAAGCGACCAAAAGTAAATGAAGAAAATGATTCTGAAGAACTAGATTTCACAAAATATCAAAGAGTGAATCGACGTTCCAAAATAAGAACTAGAAATAGAGGAAAGAGGACAGTAAGATATGCAGATGATGAAGATGATTGTGAAATGTAACCCGACAGTGATTCTAGAGTTGTTCTCTTCCTATAATTCAGGGAATATATATATATAAATATATATATATTTTTCTATGAAAAAGTTAAATATGGAGACTCTCCTTTTCATATTGTGATTTTGCACTTGCCTGCCTTTGTAGCAGCATTTAGCACATATGCCAAAATGTGCCTCATTATAGGGGCAAAACTTAACTTTATTGGTATTTTGCTAAATATGGTAGTAAATGAGGGTGTATGGGAGTAAACTACTAAGCAACATCTTAAAAGCTGTATGTTTAAATAGTATTATAGGTGCTGCACAGAGATACTACCTATGTCGTTCTACAGTAGTGTGTTCCAAAGCCGATAATTTGAACAGTTCTGTTTGAGATTTTATAAATCAGTTACAGACTAGCATCTAATACTGTATATTATATACAAAGTGGATACTGGCTTAAGAATAACATACAAAATGGTTCCCATCCCATGCAAATAATATAACAGTTAATGAGCGGTGCTAGCGATTTCCAAAACACGCCGCTTGAAGTAATTGGTAATAAAATACTTGCCTATTTATAAATATGTGGATAGAGGATTTTGCTTTCAGTTACAATCTTTTAATATGTGGCTTCCATGCTGTACATTTTGGATCACTGAATACAGATGATCACTTGAGCCTAAGATTTTTTGTGTGTGAATGTTTTGTTACAGAAAAAAAGCAAAATTTTAAGTAAAGCTTGTGCTTTGTGGGGTTGTTTTCAAAAAGGATTAAAACTTTCTAATATTAAGAGTGCTAGTATTTAAGGTGTTTTGCTAGAGCTTGATGCCTGATTACTTAAGATTTCATTCCTTGTAACGTAGATCGTTGGTGCACTGAAATTTCACCACCACCTGATTTGTCAAAGTACAGCACCTTCATGTTAGTGGTGTTTAGGCTGGCACTGTTGAAAACAAATGATCTATCTTTAATGTTGCATATCAAGAATGGAAAGTGAATGGTATTGTATAACTGTCTAATGGTGAAATGTTGCAATTTCCTTAGTAATACCACTCTGCCTTCTCTGGGGGTGTCTGGTATTCAAACCTCTTCCCCTCTTTTCCCAGGGATTACCAGTTTGTTTCTAGTGTGGCCCCATTTGTTTTAATTTTGTGAACATTCTACACTTTTGCGTTAAAAATAACAGTCATTGTTATTCCTATGGGCCTCCTGAGATTTTCTTCTGAGAATTATTAATTCAGTTAAAAACAAGCAAGTGAAGCCCATTATGTTGGAATGTTTATTTTGTCTTCCACGTCTTGATTTCTAAAGCAAAAACTCCCCAAATAAAACATGTCTATTAATAAGAATACTAGTTATCACAGTGCTTTATTTTTCCAGGTTAACTTAGAAAATATATTTAAAATGAAGGTGCATTTGGATTTGGCTCCTTTTGCTTATTTGAGGAATTTTTAAAATTAAGCAAACTTCAAATGACACTGAAAGTCCCAAAAACTCTGGATCTGAAATTCACATCTGTGTAAAATGGACATTTACTTGCAACTTCAGAATAGCAAGTTACTTTCAATTATTTGTTACTGTTATAGTAAATCAGCATAACATAAAAAGGGTTTAAAATAATTTTGAAATGTACTCCTAGTAAGTTTTCTGTTTTGAAATCTGTATCTTTTCCTCAGCTTGAGACTTTCCAGCCAGTCTGGGATTCTTAGAAAAATAAATGAAAATACCATGATCAGTATTTTAAAATGTATTGATCTGTTCGTATAAGAACCAGTGCTGAGATCATTTTTAAAGCTGCAGTTAGGAATCAGACTTTAGCTGCTCGTTAGAGCCAGAATCCAAAGAACTGCAGTACTTCTGCATGCCCACAGTGAATATTTAGTCCGATGTGTCTCAAACAGTAACCTTTTGAAAGGGGCATTCTAAAAACAGTATGACATTCTGACTGCTATTAAAAGTTTTTGCTGCTCAAAGCCCTTGCATTTGCCTAAAATAACCATTTATGTATAAAGCTGGTCTTCATTCTAAAGTGCCAAGAGGCTAGCTTTGTTCATATACTGTGGTTTCTGAGCTCTTTCACTTTCTTGTGGAGCACACTCCTCACACATCCATCCTTTCCTCTTTCTGGACAATCCATTTTCTAGACTCTGGGGAAATCTAGAATTGATGCAGTATGAGGAACAGCTCCTGACTGCCAAGGATGGATAGCCCAGTGTGAATATGTGCAGCATTGTATCTAAATCATAACAAAAAGGAGGAGAGATGTAGACTCAGGGAAGTAATGAGTTACACACCAAGAGTGGTGAACTTGTTTCTCTGTTAGTGAAGAAGGACATTCAGCCTGGCTTACTCATGCTTTCTCCTGAGGCAGGACCATGCAACTGAACTGAGTATCCCTGCCAGGAGGAGAAAAGATGTTACAGTTCTGGTTCTGTTCCACATCTTGATATCCTTAGATTTTCGTTGTGTCTTCTGTGCAGTCCCAAGTGGGATCTGTGCATGCATAGGCCAGCTGCAAACGTTCTAAAGCTCCTAAAGGCCCAAGACACTTGCCTAGCCTTTTTGTGTGCTTTTCCCCCAGGGGAACCTATTCACACCTATTCAGGCATTGAACACAGTGTAATACCAAAATGACAAATTCAGATGGGCATGCTTTGTGTTTAATCTGCTTGAGAGAAGAGCACAATACCAATCTTGCAAGTACTGTCAGAGATTTACACCCAAAGCCAGAGCAGCGAGGGCCACCCAATTAAAGGTGTCACTGTGGGGGGAAACCCTAGCAGTAGCAGGATCAACCCCAAAGGCGACTAAGTCAGTGCAGCCTGAGGTGCCCGCTCCGTCTCACTCGAGGCGTTGAGCCTGTTGGAACCGACTCAAGTTCGACCAAGCCAATTGAATCCGACATGGTCGGATCCGATGCCTTGGATCCGACGATCAAAGTCGGACTCTATAAGAACTCCACCGCCTACTCAAATACTGTGTCGGAGCCATCCTGCAAGTTAGGAGCTCCAGAAGGGGGAACCCCCTAGGAAGAGGACAAAGAAAACAAAACATTTGTCCAAGACCAAGGATGCCCACCGGGGCATTCCTCAGGGATAATTGGATCGACCAAGAGGTGCTGATGATTGAACCCACCCTCACTCCTTCAATGCGCTCTAGGACACCACCAGTGCGCTCCAGGTGACCGTTGGTGTGCTCATCAGCAGAGGGTGAGATCCTGCATGGGACATATTCATCACAATACTCACTGACTGGAGTTACTTCCACAAATGGTACCATCGTGAACAATCCCATCATGAGGTGAACACAGGAAGGGCATACCATACAGTTGTATTGCCTAGAGAACCATCACCAAGGCCTTTGAGAAGGCAGCAGTCTTTCTCTAGTTCCAGAATGGCTATTCAACTGTCTGAACCAGAAACTGGATCTGATCCTTATTTAAAAGGGGACAGCCCAAGCATCCCCTCAGAACCACTGCCTGTCAATACAGTGGGGGGAGACTGGAGGCATCACCTACAGGTGATTTCCATGCATATACAGAGCAGCTCCTTAGGATGGCAAGATCTTTGGAGATAGATATATTTTCATTGGAACCAAAGCCCAAGGATAAAATACTCAAGCACCTTTACTCAGGGTCCAACTCCAGTGTGGCATTCCCTATTATTGAGGGTTTTGTGGAAATTTTATATTCAGCACAGCTGAATACAAAAAACCTGCATCACATATGGCCACCACTACGAAGGCTGAGAGCTTATAAAAGACTACGGATGACTCCTGCCCATACTTGTCATCACATCGCCCACCCTCCTCGCTAGAGACTGAGGAGATGCAGACACAGCAAAGATAGGGCCCACATTCTACTTCATCTCATAAAGAAGGGAAGAAACTGGATGCCATAGGAAGAAAAATTTATTCTTCAGCTGTGCTGAATATAAAATTGCAAACTACAGCGCAATGATGGATGCATATGAAACTTTTCTTTGAAACAAGGTGGCTGCCTTCCATGCCAAGCTCCCGGAAGACCAAAAATTGTTGGTCAAGGTCATCCAGGAGGAGGCATTGAGGCTAGCAAGGCATCAGATCAATGCAAGCCAGAATGTTGCAGACACCTCTGCAAGATCCTTGGCATCAGCTGTAGTGTTGAGAAGGCATGCGTGGCTGAGAGCTACAGCCCTACCCACTGAGATGCGTAACAGGACTTGCCTTTTGAAGGGAAAACACTCTTCTTGGAAAAGGACTGATGATTACCTGCCCCAGAAAAGAAAAGATAGACTGACGGCACATGCATACAGCATTTTCCCCCCAACACAGTGAAGTCAAGGAAGAGGGCAGTTTCAGCAGCAAACTCAATACAGAGAGAAATCTCACCGTTTCCAGCTCTACCAAGGATAATCATATACTTCGCGTCATTCTTATCAAGGCAGCCAAAGCGGTTTTGTAAAGAGAAAGCAACCCCACAGCCAGAGACAAGTATTGCAGTCACATCATTCTAAAGAGCAAAACCAAGGCACCAAACAGTTCTGACTAGTCCAAGGTCAGGAATCCATCTTTGAAGAGAGGCTGCAGCTGTACTATACAGCATGGTGTGCTATTCCCACTGATGCATGGGGTTTAAATATCGTTAATATGGGTTATAATATTGAATTTCATGTTTCCCCGTGTTTGTCTTACTGATTATTCAGAGGGTCAAAACCACCCTGAATTGGGGGTAGAACTCAGAGTACTGATAGACAAAGGTGTGGTACAACCTCTGTCAGAAGGGGAATCAAAACTTAGTTTTTACTCAAGGTTTTTCCTAGTGGACAAAAAGGATGGGGGACATAGGCCAATATTGGATTTAAGGAATCTGAACAAATTTATTGCCTCTCTCAGATTCCACATTACTACACTACACACTGTATTGGCATTGCTGACACCAAACTGCTGGTTTGCAGTTTTAGACCTATAGGATGCTTCCTTCCATTTTTCTATCCACCCAGAACATAGGAAGTTCCTCAGATTTACGTATTGAAGGGAAGTCTATCAATATTGCATCCTCCCTTTTGGTTTGTCCAATGCACCATGAGTCTTCACAAAGTGCATGGCTGTGGTTATTGCCTACTTAAGAACTCTTGAAAGTTGTATATATCCATACCTAGACAACTGGCTCATTACGGGCCAATCAAAGGAAGAGGTACATAAACAAGTAGAAATAACTCTATGTACCTGCTTACAGTTGGGACTATTCATAAACCAGAAAAAATCCAAGCTAGTACCAACAAGGAAGATTCAGTTCATAGGGGCAATGTTAGATGGTTCAGTTAATAAAGCCTTTTTGTTTGTGGATAGGGCACAAAAGATAAAAGGAATGATAAGGACTTTTCAGAAATGCTACTTCCAGTCGGCAAGAAGGATTCAGACACTACTAGGCCTTATGGCATCCACCACTGCAGTGGTCCCCTTCACACAGTTAAGGATGTGAGAACTGCAGGTGTGGTTTATTTCAGTGTTCCATAGTAAATCAGACTCACAGGAAAAGAAGTTTAATATCCCTAGAACAATACTGAAATCCCTTCAGTGGTGGACTGTAGACACATCACCACAGATGCATCAAATACAGGATGAGGTGCACACTGTGGGGAGCTCTATTCCCATGGTATATGGGGACAGAATGAAAGGGGCCTGCACATTAATTTATTCGAATTAAGAGCAATTTATTTTGCCTTAATTTCACGGATGTAGTGAGAGGGGAGAATGTCCAGATCCTAACAGACAACTGTACCACGATGTTTTATCTCAACAGGGAAGCACTACCTCCAGGACACTGTGCGGAGAAGCTATGTCTCTATGGAATTGGGCCGTAGGTCAGGGTACCAATATAAGTGCAGTACTCATACCCGGAATCGACAACACCATTGCAGACAGGTTCCGCAGGCTAGGGGTGAATCCACACAAATGGACCATTTGGGATGTCTATATAACCCTCATATTCCAACAGTGGAGATTCCCAGATATAGACTTACTTGCTACCAGGGAAAACCAAAAGGCTGAATTATTCCACGCAGGAGGTTGCCAAGGATGAGATTCATTGGGGAGGCTTTTCAGTTAAAATGGTTTCAGCTAAAATGTATTATGCCTTCCCACCAATTCCCCTACTGACCAAGGTAGTAAGCAAGATTCAGCCCAAGGGCACGAGGACAATAGTGATAGGCCAAACTGACATGCAGGAGAAGGCTCCATATCTTAAATGGGGCATTCTATGGTGACTACGCAGGGGAATTCACCTTCTTGGTAGGAGATAGGGCAAGTTCAATTGATTATATGTTAGTAAGTAGCTCCCTGCTACCGATGATTAAAACCTTCCAAGTAGTCCCTTATTTGGAGGGTGACCACTTACCATTATCCTTACAGGCTCTTCTTCCACTGAATTTAAACTGACAGGAGGAAGGACATATACCACAGGTAGAATTTATTGGGAAAATATTAAGATGGGCCAGTAAACTTGATAAAAAAGTAAAGGAACTCCTAACACCAGAAAATCTCCAGAAATGTGTTTTACTATTCACAAATTTAAACTCTAACCATGATCCGTTAGCTGACTATCAGCTTTTAACTAATGAGTAGGGGTGTGCAAAGGCACACCGTTTCAGGTTTCCTGAAACGAGAATCCGTTTCGGAAACAGCAAAACCCGAAACGGCTAGCCGTTTCGGGTTTAGCGTTTCGGATACTGATTCCGGTTGTTTCGGGTTTTCAATGGGAAAATGCCTCCGTCTTCCCGGATGCCTGGGGGAGGCATTTTCCCACCGAATCAAGCCAAAATTGGTGGGGACCTTCTTCTAACTCCTCTCTAACAACCTCCCAAGTTTCAGACCAATTGGACTTTGGGGGGGCCATGTTATGCCCCCCCAAACCAGGTCCCCCTATCCTCGTCTAAGAAAGGGAAAAGTGAACGTCTTTTTAGCTTGCTGCTGCTAATCTTCATTATTTCCTATGGGGGGAAAATGAAGAGGCAGGGTTGTCTTGCCAGGGGTGGCATTTTGCATGCAAAATGCCCCCCAACCCTCTGGAGCCCTTCTCCCACCTCTACTCCCACCCCCCACCAAGGCTCAGCCTGCTCCCACTTGGAGGGGCCATTTCATGGCCTCCCCAAGTAGGTGCTCTCAGCCCCCAAAGTCCACCCCCTACAGCCCCACACAAACCCAATTTCCCCCCAGCAGCCACACACAGACCCAAATCCCCACATTAGCCCCTCACAGACCCAAATCCACCCCCAGCTGCCCCACCCCCATAACCCCAGGAACAGGCTGGCCAGCCCTCCCCCTTTGTTCCCTATGCTGGGAACTTCTAAACTCTCTTTCCCAGGGCAATTCCGCACAGCCCAGGGGTGCCACAATGGTGGGCACACTTCTGAGTGCCAACTTGTCCCTGGAAAAGAGCACCTGACACACAGACAACCACCCCCTGACACCCCCACCACCTACGGAGAAGGCTGGCCAGCCTGCCCCATTGTTCCCTATGCTGGGAACCAACCTCACATCAAAGAATGAAGCACACACACACACAATGATTCAAGTTTTAAAAACTTTATTTTCTCACTTTCAAAGTACAATAGGTCAACACATCATGGCAAATCACACTAACCGTCCCCCACACAAAAGGACAACACAATTCACTACACATCAGAGAATCTTTAAAAAAAAATTTTTTTAACAAACTCTAAATTTTTGAACAGATTCAGGTTACATAGTAGGAGGGCACAACAGGGCATGGAAAAAGAAGTCCACTAGACAAAATTAACATAACTAGTAGCTTCATACAACAAAACCACAAGACCTTTCAAAAACTCCTCATGAACAGCTTAAATTTACACAGCAGTAGGGCACAAAAGGGCATGATAACAGCATGCTTGCAGTGAGTCACACTACTCAAACATAACACAACTCAATAAATATCAGACAATCACCAAAGCTTCAAAACATCTGTAACACAGCGGGAGGGCAAAATGGGTCAAAAACACTTTCGTTCTTGAACAGATTTAGGTTACACAGTAGCAGGGCACATCCACAGGCAGGTCAGCATTGTCTTGGTCAGAAAACAACACAACTATCATGAAATAAAAAACTTATTTGCGTAACCCCTCAACACCTCCGCCATAACAACAAAAAACCACACAAAGACTTTTTCTGTTTCAAAATTTCTTTATCTCTATGCGCGTGAGCCCATCTCCCAACCATCCCTCCATAATGGGGGAAACCACTGCAACTTAATGGGGGGAAACCACTGCAACAAGGTCCAGCAGAACCAATGTCATTTCCTGCGGCTATGCTTTCAGTTCAGCCACAAAAAGCTGGACTGGGCACTGCCAAGGCACTGCACAGTGGTATTTCTGGAGCAGTGTTGCAGAGGTTTCCCCCCACCCCCACACCAGCCTCAGCATTTACCTGGAAACATCTGCGAGAGATCAGCCCAGCCCCAACTCTTCCCGCATTCTCCCCCCCCCCCAAGCAAACCAAACAGTAACATTTCAACTTTTTTTTTGGTTTTTTTTTTTGTAAATGAACATTTCAACTTTGAAAAAACATTATTACAACTTTTTTTTGGTTTTTTTTTATATAAATGAACATTTCAACTTTGAAAAAACATTACAACTTTTTTTGGTTTTTTTTTTAAGAAAATCAACTCTTAAAAAACATTTCAATTTGGGGGGCTTTTTTTTTTAAAACAAAGATTTCAACTGTGAAAAACATTTTAAACATTCCAAACAGCAGGATCTGACATTTTCCCATTCCCTAATCCCCACCTAAGCAACCCCTATCTAACCTATTTCTCCCTCCAGTGGCAATCCATGTTTCTGGGGCATTATTTTTCAGAATAAATTTGGTCCCACAGGGTCTGTCTCAGTGCTGGGAGATGTTTTGAATTCCCTTGGGGGGGGCTTTCAAATTGCTGGGTGGATTCCCTTTGCCACTGGTTCCTAACCACCCTCCCTCTACTGGCCGGTTTTAACTGTGTCTACAGGGTTTTATGCAGGGGAGAGCGCGATTCCAAAGGACTGGACTTGCAGAGGATGCAGGCCACAAGTTGGGCTTACCTCAGTCACTCTGGAAGTCCAGTCCTGAGAAATCGAAGAGGCGAGAGTTGACCTTCAGGAAGGTCAACTGCTCGACTCTCCATGGGAGAAGGCGAGTGTGATGTGGGTCGACAATGTTGCCCTCATGAGAAAACAACACGCTTGCTCTCCACGCTTGTCGGAGGGCATGAGAGCAGCCGCTGCGCCTCGAGGGAGAGGTCCGGCCAGACCGACTCCTTCTTGGCCCAGTAGCTGAGCGGATCGGTGGAGAGCAACTCGCAGGGCTCCGTGAGGTAGTCCCTGACCATTGCCTCCGCCGGATCCTCTCTCACGGTCCTCACGACCCCAGAGGGGACGAGGACCCACCGGAGCAGCTCCATCTCCATCGGCACTCCAGTGGTGGCTGCGCACGGGGGGGGGCTGCGCAGAGGGGGCGTCAGAGGGACCCACACGGCAGGGCCCCTCTCGCGTCCCCCCTGTCGACAGGTGTCCCCTCTCGGCCTGCCTGCGCCTCAACCAAGAGCAGAGCCTGTTTCTGGCTTGGGTGAGGTTCCTGTCCCGCTCGGTGAAATTGCTCTTTATGCGCGGGTCACACATGGTCACCAACATGTATGACTCGATCTGCGTGAGAGGAGTTAGCCTGGCAACTATGCCATGCTGCAGCTTTCTCACCAGTGCGCGCACCGCTGGAACAAGGTCAGCACGGGGCGTGCAAGGGTGGCTAGATTCCTCTGGAGCGTGTGCACCAGGGGAGAGACCAGACCAAGGGTTGCCGTGTCTGACGAGACCGCCACAGTGAAGTCCTTGAAAGGCTTCAGGACCTCCACTGTCTGAGTGACAGTGAGCCAATCCTCCTGGCTGAACTCACCCACCTGACTCGCACCGCGGTTCTTGGAGAGCCATGCGTGGAGTGCGGCCTGCTGCTCCACCAAGCGCTCAAGCATGGCGCAGGTGGAGTTCCAGCGAGTGCTTACGTCAGTTATCAGAGCGTGCTCCGGCACACCTGTCCTGACCTGTGTCTGGCGCAGTTCGTGCATGGCTTTCACGCTGCACGAGAAGTGACTCGTGAGCCTCCGACATCTCTGGATCAGTAACTGGAGTTCACGAGTCCGGGTATCAAGGGGTTCCTTCGAGGAGCCCAACCCCAGCACATCTCTCACCACTAGGTGAAGTTTGTGAGCTGCACAGTAGATGCACTCTTGGCTCACTAGAAGCGCTGCTGCCCTCATGTTCTTGCCACCATCCATCACCATGCATCCCACGGTGGCGGGTCCCTGGCCTACCCACTCTTCCAACTGTCTCCTCAAGGTGGCAGCGATGTTCTCCACCGTGTGGGACACGTCGAGCACCTCAGCATGAAGCAAGGCCTTGCAGTAGCCGGCCCGGCGGTCTCCCATCCTTCCCTGGCTAGCTGTGCTAGGCACCTCCCCCCAGCCCCCACCCAGAACCGCCTCAGGTTCCCACCAGTGAGCAGTAAGCGAGAGGTACGCTTGCTGCACACTTGGGCAGGTCCAGATGTCGGATGTGAAGTGCACAGTTCTCCCGGCAACGCGGGGACAGCTGTGCCTTCACATGGTCCCTGGCAGCCCTGTAAAACGAGGGCACCACCGATCTGCTCAACGTCGTGCGAGCTGGGACGGTGTACCAGGGAAAGAAATCGTGGAGCAGCCCTGAGAAGCCAAAGTCTTCTACTATGGAAAATGGTCTCCCATCCACCACTACCATGTTGACGATGTGGCGCGTGAGACGCCGGCTCGCCCTATAGATCCCCTCTCTGGGCACACTAAGGCCCTGCTTACCAAGCATCTCCGGGAGAGAGGCTTGGCGTCCCTTCCCTACAGGAACCCTTGGGGGGAAAAGCACCAGAGGAGCCTGCCTCCTTCTGGCTAGCTGGTGGCCATGTGGCGCCACTTGAACTTTCCCCTGAAGAAGCACCGCCTGGTGGTGCCTCTTCATGTGGGTCCTCATCCCAGAGGTGGAGAGATGCAGCACATCTCTGCCACGGCTGATGCGCTGCCTACAATGCAGGCACTGGGCTGCTCGGGGATCCTCCATTGTCTGGAAGTGCTTCCAGATTTCGGAGTAACAGGACGGCCCACGCTTCACAGGAGAAGTGCTTTCGGGCCCACCCTGAGGCACCTCCTGTGAGGTGCTCTGGCCGGACACACCGTGTCCCACTCTCGGCCGGGCAGTCAGGGATGGACGAGGCTGAAGGGCAGAGATGTGGGCTCTTCCACCACAGTCTCTGCCTCTTCCTCCTGCATCCTCTCCTCCTGCCAAGCCGCGAGAGGCCTGCTGCTGGCCTCAGAGGAAACTGGGGTGGACCACCCCGGGGGGGTCTCATGGGCAGTTACTCCAACATCCTCCAGGTTCCTGGGGTGATCGTGAGGGATGGAAAAGTCACATGCCCTACGTCCATCCCAGGAGACACCACATGCTGCCCCTCCTCCAGCAGCTGGCTCGCAACCACTGGAGGAGGAGGAGCCTCAGCAGCAGGCCCCTGCCCCGTGCCAGTCCCTGCCTCACACGCCCGGGTTGGGGGTGGCCCTCCAGCAGCTGCCTCAGGAATGAGAGCCTTGCAAACCCTCTTCCTGTCACCAGAAGCCAGGCTGGTGAACGGCAGCAGTGCAGGGGAGGGCCTTCTCCACTCAGATGGGGGGGCTGCCGCAGCAGTCCCCCTCTCCCTCCCCTCCTCCCGTCTAGATTTCTCCCTAGCCTTTCCCCCGGGGCCCCTCTCTGCTTTCCTCTCTGACGTACTTTCCCCTCCCGAAATCTACACTAACTAATCAGAAAACCTTGGGAAAACAAAGGTCAACTTTGTTTTCGAGACCTAAGTTACCTGCTCTAAATCTGTGCTTCTAGTGGCTCTGTGACTTGGAGATGAACAATCAAGTGCCTTTTTAAGCGACCCTATTTATGTCGGGGAACCTGAGCCTGCCAAACAGCTGAATTCCTCTGGAATTGAGCTGGCCCTAAACCCCAATAACAGGTGACAGCCTTATACACTCACACACTAGTATGCCCGGGCCGGCCTGGCACCACCACGGGTGCCAGAGATGGGCAGTGGAACCCTAGTTATGGGGGCACTAATGGGAAGCCTATTGACAGCTATTCCAAATTTGTATATATAGAGAATTCAAACCTAACTCTCACTCACTAATGCTTTTCCTGCTGAGTCCCTATTTAGTTTTTTAAAAAAAACTACACTTGGTTTCCCTATCGATTACATTGAGGGCAATTAGCCACTGAATACCTACCAACTGGCCTAAGACACTATTTAGCGGGAACAATGTTTCTGTGGTGTGTCGGTGTGGGGTGTGGATGTGGTGGTCTGAAAATGTGCCTCCCCTCTCCCAAGCTAGCAAGAACCCACCCCTAAGCCCACCCAAATGTAAACCCAGATTCACTCACCAGTCCTACAGTCCAGCAATGTTCAGGCGGTCTTGCAGCTGGTCCTCCTCTCCTCTGCGATGTTGTCAAGAAAGGTAGAATGTTAACAGAGTCAATAGCACACGCTGCACTCACAACCCCCCAAAGTCAAGGCCCTGATCTGCTTTGGGCCTAGACAGTCATGAAGCCATTGTGAGGAAGCGGGGCCAGAGTTAAAAGTCAGGTGGCATGCAGGAACCCCCCCCCCCAGAAAGGCTATGGCCAACCAGTGGTAAAACACAACACATCCACCCTGCAGAGCAGGCCTGTGTGTAGGCCCGAAGCTGGCACACTCATTTTTTAGTCCTGGGAAACAGTAGATCAAGCCCACCCCACACTCAAGCATAACAAAGGAAACATTAAAGAAAGCAAGCACAACAATCAATACTGAACCCCCCCAACCCCCAAACAATGTCCTCTTGCCCAACTAGAAAATGTCCCCTCTAGCCCAAGCCATAAAGACCAAACTAAAGCATATGCTAGCAGATTGCCATAGCAGCAGTAATAAATTCAAAAAACAATTTTTTAAAAAAACCCTACCAGTCCTCCTCTGCAGATGTCCAGCAGCAAAGTTGATCCTCCACACGCAGAGGTCTCCAGGCCGATGTCCTCCAAGTGCAGTCCAGTCCAGAAGAGGTCCACGAACGGTCAGCAACCTGTTTGTGAAGCATGCTTGTGAGTGCCAGGCCAGCCAGCAGAAAGGCACCAAAGCCAGAGCAGCAGGCCTGTGTGTAGGCCAGAGGCTGGCACACTTGTTTAAGAGCCTGGTGGGGGGCATTGGATGAAGGGGACCAGAAACAGCAAAGCAAGCCACACCAATCCAGTTTGGGAAGCATGCTTGTGAATGCCAGGCCAGCCAGCAGAGAGGCACCAAAGCCAGAGCAGCAGGCTTCTGGCCTGTGTAGGCCCAAAGCTGGCACACTCATTTTTTAGGCCTGGGAAACAGTAGGTCAAGCCCACCTCACACTCAAGCATGACAAAGGAAACATTAAAGAAGGCAAGCACAACAACCAATGCTGAACCCCCCCACCCCACCCCCAAACATTGTCCTCTTCTGCCCAACCTGTCCCACCAGGCCATGCCAAGACAGACTAAACTGAAGCATCTTTTTGCAGAGGCAGGCCACAGCAGCACATTGCCCAGCATCAAATTTACAAAAAAAATTTTAAAAAGGCCTACCAGGTCTCCTCTCAGGATGTCCAGCACAGTTGATCCTCCAGGCAGATGTCCTCCAGGTGCAGTCTCTCTCTTGGTCAGCAGCAGCAACAGAACTGTTCCAGACCAGTCTTGCCCCAAATTTAAATTCCCTGCTGCAGCCTCAGCCAAAGATTTGAATCTATTGGCTGGCAGAAGGATGCAGCAGTGGGATTGGTGACTCCTAAAGTCCCCCCTCCCTTGCCTGTTAATTTTGGCTGGAATCTCAGATTGCTGGCATATTGCTTTGCAAATGCAAAGTGCAATGCTAATGCACCTTGCATTTGCAAAGCAAAGGATTCCCTCCTATGCAAGAGGGGTGAGGGGTGAAGAGTGAGTCACTCACTCCTTCCCCCCCCCTCTAAGAGCCTGCAGGAAGCTTTAGCTTCCAGCAGGATTTTGCTAGACGCTTGCAAACGCAAACGCCTAGCAAAAACAAAATGGCGATTCTCGGAACCCGAAACAACCCGAAACAAACTTGTTTCGGGTTTTTTTCGGGTTTCTGAAACCCGAACTGCACACCCCTACTAATGAGCTTAATATTATCTTTACAACCTTGCCAGGAAATAGTTCACACCACCCTCACAGAAATGTCAAACCTTGGTTTGACTCTGAAGGCGCCAGAGCAAAAAAAGAACTAAACTGTTTATATTCACTCTCCTTGAGTGATGATTTGGAAAGGAGAGCAGAAGCATAATTAGCTCTACTAAATCAGAAAAAAACTATAAACCAATTATACAACGGAAGAAGAAAGAGCATACTCTGAATCTATGGGAGAAACTTATTCAGGCAGTAAAACAAAATAATTCTGCCCTATTTTATTTTATTTATTTTATTCGATTTATACTCCGCCCTCCCCACAGGTAGGCTCAGGGCCTATCTGTGGGCTTTGAGATTTTGGAAGATCTCAGATTTTGGAAACTTACGATAGGAGGCCCAAGATGTCCTCCTCACCGTTGGATATGCATATTTCTGCTGAAAACTGGACCATATTTTTCCAGAATCTTTATGATGACCATAGTCAGCCTGCCTTCTCTAGAAGCATAGAAAACTTTCGGGCATGGCCCGACAGCCCCCTAGAAGTAAGAGCCCACATCGCCCGTATAAAAAATGGAAAGGCCCCAGGTATGGATGGAATACCTCCTGAAGCATTAAAAGAGAATGTAGATTGGTGGGCACAATTTCTTGCAATCCTGTTTATGTATATAGACCGAACTGGCCGAATTCCAAAGCAGTGGGGAACTGCTATTGTGGTCCCTATATTTAAGAAGGGCAACAAAAATGAGCCAGCAAACTATAGGCCCATAAGTCTTTTAAACATGATCAGTAAAATATACACAAGGCACCTTTTAGATAAACTTGAAATATGGTTAGAACAGGAAGAAATCATTCCACTGGAACAGGCAGGTTTTAGGGTAGGAAGGTCAACGGTTGAACACTGCCTGGTGCTTCAACAGTTGATAGAAAAATACTCTGCCAAAGGTCCAACTTCTCTATATGCTGTCTTCATTGATTTGAAGGCAGCTTCTGATTCTATCTCTAGACAGAGATTGTGGCAAAAACTAGACGGCTCTAGCATAGATAAAAGATTATTTCTCACCCAAGCCCTGCATGAGGAATCATATCTTAGAGTGAGATGTAACCAGCAGGGACTACTCACTGGAGAAATAAAAACATTTAAAGGAGTTAGGCAGGGCTACCTATTGGCCCCCATGTTATTTAATTATTACATCAGTGACATGGTGAAATATATGACTGACCTCAATTTCCATCTGCCAAAGCTTGCTTCACGTCATTTACCAGTTCTGCTTTATGCAGATGATGCAGTCCTATTATCCAGGACCCCATTAGGACTCTGAAGGGTGCTAGATAGATTCACAACATACTGTGACAAAGAACACCTAACAATCGACTGATAAAACAAAGGTGATGGCATTTGGCAGATGCCCCAAGAAGCGATCCTGGAGGATGAAAGGGAATAAAATTCAACAAGTAAATAAATTTATCTACATGGGGGTGGTTATACAGGATTCGGGGGCTAATACAGCACACTGTAATCTGATGGTGGAGAGAGCTGAAAGGGCGATGTATGCTATCTTGAGATTTTTTCGATCTAAGGAGGGCTTATATGTCCCGGCAGCACTGAAGCTGTATCAAGCTAAAGCCCTTGCACAACTCCTATATGGCATTAATTTGGGCATATCCACTGATAATTTGCAAGTTCTCAAGAAGATCCAGTCCAAATTTATCCGTGCCGTCTTACAGGTACCCCCAGGAGTGCCAAATGCCTTCCTACAGCTAGAAACAGGCCAAATGAGAATTAAAGCCAGTATATTGCTATCTTCTGTTTATCAGTGGCTTAAGATATATAACAATCAAAAAGGTCTTCCCCCTCTAGTAAACCAGCATCCTTATCACCCTAGGTTCATACTTTTCAAATAGTTTCTAATGTTGTCGTTAAAGGATGTTTTACCCCTGTTGAAAGTTCAAGCTACTGTTGTTTTGTCCGCCCCTCCTGTGTCGCAATGGAGGCTGTCGCCAGCATCACCCACCTTCCTGCCTTCGTGGAAAGGACGTGACTGGTCATGGCAGTACCCATTCCCCCCTGCCCAGAGGGGACAGCTGCTGCCGTTGACAGGAGCCTCCACATATGTGCAACAGTATGCGAGCTGTCCCTCATGGCCAAAAGCGGGTGCAGCAAACCTCTCCCACCTTCACGGAAAGGATGGGATGGAGATGGGCAGGACAGGAGAGGTTGTTGGGGAGGGTCAGAGTGGTTCCAGAAAGGATCGTTTTTATAGATGGAGGGAGAGCTTGATGGGGAGAGGAGAACGAAGAGGACCCAAACATCCAATGTGTCGGATTGCGCAGACTGCTGCCACATAGGCTCTCTTGCCCCTCCTGTGTCGCAGTGGAGGCTGTCGCCAGCAGCACCCATCTTCCTGCCTTAGCGGAAAGAATGGGATGGGCAGGACAGGAGAGTACGTAGGGCGGGGTCGAAATGTTCCGGAGAGGGATTGGTTGAAAGAGGGGAAGTCCAGGACCTTGCCAGGTAGAGGAGCAAAACGGGTCACTTGTCAGAGCTGCATCGCAGAGCGGGACCGGGAAGGTCCAAAGATGGTGGCCAAAGTGTTGTAGTCCCCCGTGCCCAAAGGTGGAGACAGCTGGCATCACCCACCTTGCTGCCTTCACAGAAAGAACAGGGTGGGCAGGACAGGAGAGGACGTAGGGCAGGGTCGAAATGTTCCGGAGAGAGGTTGGTCGAAAGAGGGAAAGTCCAGGACCTTGCCAGACAGAGGAGCACAATGGGTTGCTTGTCACAGCTGCATCGCAGAGTGGGACCAGGAAGGCCCAAAGGTGGCGGCAGTGCCATGGTAGTCCCCTGTGCCCAAAGGCGGTGGCAGCTAACATCACCCACATGCCTGCTGTCATGGACAGGACGGAATGGGCAGGGCAAGTTGTGGGGTGGGGTGGAATTGGCGCCATGCAGAGAGGGAGAAGTTGAGAGAGGGAAGGGGAACAGTTTCCCCAACAGAGAACTGCAGTTCCACAGAATCTGCTCCAATCAGAGACAGTTTACCTGTCAAGGCAGTTCAAGCAGGCTGCTGACAGCATAACCAACCTTCCTGCATTTGCGGAAAGGACAGGTATTGCGGCCAGGACCCACCCACCCCTGCTCAGAGGGGAGGGAACAGCAGGTGCCCATGGATGGGGGGCCCTGTGCTCTGCAACTACCTGTGCAACAGTTCCTGATCTGCCCCTCGTGGCCAAGAGCAGCAGCAGCAGACAGCACCTACCCTCCTGCCTTCATGGAAAGAGTAGGTGGGAGGGCCCCATCCCTCCCCATGCCCAGAGGGGTCAGCAGGAGCCCATAGATAGGGGCCCCTGGGCTGTGTTGCCCTACCACAATCAGCAGCAGCAGAGCTGTCACTAGTGGCCAAAAGCAGCAGCAGCTGACATCACCCACCGTCTGGCCCTTGCAGAAAGTATGGGGTGGGCAGGAGAGGAGAGGTCGTTGGGTGGGGTTGCAACCGCAGATGGCGAAGATGAAAGAGGGACCGTCCAGGGAATTGTCAGCTAGAGGACAGGATGGGCTGGACAGGTTGTGGGGAGGGGTCGTAGAATTGCCATCAAGAGAGGGAGAGGTAGACAGGGGCTGTCAGGGAACTTGTCTGGGAGAGGAGGACCAGAGGTTGCCCGCCATGGAGGCAGCCCCGAGAACCAAGGAGTGCTGGACCCTGCTGCACAGCACCTTGGCCGAGAGGCACAGTAGACTTGGGGAGGCTCAGAGGGCCAATAGGTCCAGGTCCAAGGAGGGATGCCCTAGGAGGTTGAGGTTGACCTTCATGAAGGTCTGGGTGCAGATGTGCACGGCAGGGATGGAGGAGGCCTCCCAGGTGGGAGAAAACCCGCTCGCTGTGCACACTGGTGGGAGGGCAGGAAAGGATGTTGGTTGCCACGATGGACAGGTCCAGCCAGATGGAAGATTTGCTCGCCCAATACTCCCAAGGGATTAGAGTGGGGGGGCTCAGTGAGCTCTGCCAGGTACTCTTGCACCATAGCCCCTGCCGAGTCTTCCACCACGAGTAATGCACCCACTGTGCCGCGGCCAACCACGCAGCCCACCAACGAGGCCCAGAGATCAAATGGGGCCATTTGGGAGGATCTCTCCTGGCATGGCTCTCTTCCCAACTCCCCCCGCCCCTCCTCCTCCTTCTGCTCCTCCTTCTCCACTGCCCACCCCTCACCCCTGCCCGGTTCCCTCAGGCCAGACTTCTCTTTCTAGTAACGGAGTACCATTTTGCGGAGCTCCTTTTTCCAATGCAGCATCTGATCCACCTGCATGGTGATGCTGGCCTTAATCCGGGGGTCACAGAGGGGGCCATTTGGTACAGCGCCTCATGGCACAGAGGATACAAGTGCTCGGACTGCTTAAAGGAGGTATAAGAATGGAAAATTCTGAACGAGAAGAAGTGATGCTACAAGAAGGCAAGAACGAAATATCTAAGATTTATAAACTACTTCTGAAATGGCATACGGAGGATGAAACAGTTAAAATCCAGATGGTGAAGTGGGCAATAGACTTTCATAAAGAAATAACAATGGAGGCGTGGGAACACCTGTGGAAAAATACACTGAAGATTTCAACTTGTACGAATATTAAAGAGAATGTATACAAAATGATCTACAGATGGTACTTAACACCAAAGACAATTGCGCTAGGGAATACGAATATGTCAGACAAATGCTGGAAATGCAAAAAGCATGGATCATTGTACCATATGTGGTGGACTTGTGAAGTAGCTAAGCAATATTGGGGAGATATAACTGAAGTAATTAATGAGATTTTACAAATTCAAATAAATAAGAACCCAGAATTGTTGCTACTGAACTTGGGGATGGAAATTGTTCCAATGCAGTACAGAACATTGCTATTTTACATGACTACAGCGGCAAGACTTTTGTACACGCAGAAGTGGAAAGTACAAGAAATACCAACCATAGAAGACTGGATTTACAAATTGCTGTACATGGCAGAAATGGACAACATGACAAGGAAGCTTAAAGACAATAGGACAATATATTGCTGATTGCGGGAAACTGAAACAATATTTAAAGAAAAAATGGGATGTGAAAGGAGAACTGTGGCAGTTTGAGAATTTCTAAAGGGCGGTGTTGTAAATGGAGGAGAGAAGTGACTTTACCATTAAGGGGGAAATTTAATTATAACAATCTAAGCTAATTTTATGATTAAGAAAATTTGATTTAGAATATATAGTTTAATAAAGGAAAAGTAAAATTGATACATTAGAAAATTTATACTATATACTATATATAATATATTATGATGTATGGTGTTAGTATATCACATTGCATACTATATTGGGATGTTATGATATGTTATATCATAATGCATGCTATGCTATATTGTATGCTATGCTATATTGTATGGAATAGTATATAAAAAATACTATATTGATAGTATATCTGATAGAGAATATGCATAAAAGAACTAGAACATGTTTAGAGTAAGAGATATTATGACCTATGTGTTGCAGATAAATATATGTTATGTTATATTACAATGCATGCTATGCTATACTGGATGGTATAGTATATAACAAATACTATATCGATAGTATATTTGATAGAGTATATGCATAAAAGAATTAGAATATGCTTAGAGTAAAAGATATTATGATCTATGTGTTGCAGGAAAATATAAGTGAAATAGAATTAAGCAATAAAAGGGGGTAAGGGTTGGAAAGCAGTTGGAAGTCAATAGGGAGGGGGGAGGAAAAGGGTGGGGAACAGAACTAATTAGATATGAAGGGAACGTATGTATCAAATTTGAAAATTCAAACTCACCAATAAAAATTTTTTTTTAAAAAAAAGTGCTCGGCCACGCACACCTGGATCCTCACAAAGACCCGGACCCTGGAGAGCAGCTCTTTCTCGCGTTCGAGCTCCTTGGCCAGGAACTGGTCGAGCCCGTGGATCAGGGGGATAACCTGACCCCGGCTGGCCTCGTAGGAGCACAGGAGCTCGGTGGCCTCCTTAAAGGGTGTCAGCATCCGGGACATCTGGGCAAGGACACCAGGCCAGGGAGGGATGCCTCTTTCAGGGCTGCCAACATGCTGCTTCCTGCATCTGTCACCATGAAGCCATGGACAATCCCTCCCACACCTGCTGTCCACTTTCTCAGAGCCGCCTTCACAGTGGTGGTGATGTTCTTCCCCGTATGGACCTCGTCTACCCCACGGGCCTGGAGAAGAACCGCCCTGTAGCCCGGTGTCAAGCATGGCACCTTTTTCCGGGGAATAGTTCCTGGCCTGGGGCGGTGGAGGTCCTCTGGTTGCCACCAGTGGGTGGTGATGGCAAGGTACCGATGATGGCAGCCGCTCCAGAGGTCCGCCGTGAAGTGGAGGGTACAACCTTTGGCGGCTGACAGCTCCCTGAGCACCATGTCTTGCACGGACTGTTAGAGGGTAGGCAGGACTCGACGCCCAACAGTGCACTATGATGGCATGGAGAACCATGAGGCAAAGTGCTGAAGCAGCCTTTGGAAGCCCACACCACGATGGATAGGGAGAATCCTTGCAGGGCAATCATCACCACCACACGAATGCCCATCTCCTGAGCCCTTGACCTCAACCTTTTCAACAGCACTATCCCCAACCCCAATGGAACTACCTCCCCAAGGGTGGCCTGCCTGACCGTTCCACTCCCACTGGCCACACCCTCGAGGCAAGGCTTCTTACTTGGGGTAGATTCCAGTGACCATCCCACTGATCCCTGCTCAGAGCAGCTGGTAGCCCTCTGTCTCTCACCGCCGGATGCTTCGCTGGCCGAAGACAGAGACCACAGGCTCAAGTGGTGCATCTTCAGGTGCCTGGTCAGGACCGTCGATGACAGGTGCTTCGGGTCATTGCCCCTGCACACCAGCCCATCACAGAAACAGCACCGCACCACATGGGGGTCATTTGGAAGGGCTCGGAAATGCCTCCATGCAGCCTATTTGAACCATGGCCTGCTAACTCTTCCGGGGGAGGGAGGACAAAGGATTGCTGGCTGCGCTGCGGAGCAGGCAACGGAAGACAGAGGTGGGACTGCAGGCAGGGACAGCACCAGAAGCTTGGGATGGGGACGGGATGGATGTTTCATTGAACCCAAACCATTGCTCCATGGATCCCTCAGCCTCCTTCTCCTCAAACATTTGAAAGAGTTCCTCTTCCCCTGGCAGCAAGGGCTCTTTGGCCTCCTCCACAGCCCCCACAGGTGATTTTTGGGTAGCAGGAGTCTCTGCTGCCTCAGAGCCCTGCCCAGTACTGCTTCCCGCAGGGCAACTGGGAGAATCTTTGCATTTCCCCCCACCACCACCCTTGGCCCCCAGTCGAAGCCTCATTTTAACAGCAAACAAGAATTAAGGAGAAAAGGAGAGAACAATGTGAGCTCTCAGCCGAGGTGCCCACTGAGCTTGACCTCAGGGCCTGGTAGCAGCCCTGGAACCAGAGGGAGGGGGTAGAGCCCTAGCCCAGCACTCTCAGAAACCTGATCAGATCAGGCACTGATAATCAGGGTGAACCCTCAGCCGAGGTGCCCACTGAGCTTGACCCCAGGGCCTGGCAGCAGCCCTGGAACCAGAGGGAGGGGGTAGAGCCCTAGCCTAGCCGCACTCCCAGATACCTGACCAGATCAGGCACTGATTATCAGGGTGAGCCCTCAGCTGAGGTGCCCACTGAGCTTGGCCCAAGGGCCTGGAGGCAGCCCTAGAACCAAAGGGGATAGCTCCCTATCCCACCCACCACACACAGAAAAAAAGCCCAGCTCCAATGCACTCTCCCCCTCTCTCTCCCAAAACGCAATTAAGAGCTCTGTCCCACTCCACTGCTTGCTGAAAGTGAAAACAGACCTGGGGGTGCAGTGCCCTTTTATAAGCAGACGAGTCATTGAGAAACACAGGAGGCCTGTGGTTGGCAGTCAAAACTGCCTAACAGGGTTTGCAGGGATGAGATTGGAGTTCCCATGGCCACAGAACACCCCCTCCCCCCCTGGTGTCTGCTCCCATGTTACCAATTGTTACCAATTTGCAGCTCCACGCTTGGAAGGAAGACCTGCCCATCAAGCTACATTGGGCTTTGATTGGGATGTCCAGGGAGACAGAGGGAGTGCAGACAGAGTTCAGGCACTCCTCCCCTCCATTGCTGAGGCAATAGATTGAAGGCGCCTGAGTGTCTGGCTTCCCGAATGGCAGTTGAGTGCAACGAACAAGACTTGCACCGACCACCTGTTCAGCTGGAATGGTGCATCCCGAACAGCCCATTCGTGAGCAGCCGAGCGGCCTGTTCGGTGTTTTTTTCCGTTCATAATGCTGTTCGTGCCCATGTCTAGTGGTGAGCCACATCAGAAGAAAAAGGTAGGGCTGTTTTCCCCTTTCGCGACAATTAGGTTCTAGTAGGCCAAACCAGAGGATCTCTGTCCTTGCCCAACTGGACCTCAGGATCAAATTGAAAAATTCATCCCTGGTTCCCTAGCAGAAAGTGGTATTTTGGGGGGCAATACTAGACTTCTTGCAAGCCCCCCCTTCCCCATTTCCAAACAGGATAATGAAATTTCTCCTCACCTTGAATAAAGTCCTTTCATACAGGCACTAAAGTGCAAAACAAATTCTGAGACAGTTGGGTTTATGGCGTCTCTGACTGATAGTTCCATTTGCCAAGCTGAGGCGTCATTCCCTTCAAAACAGGTGTTCCATCCACACTGCTAGAACCCATACAAGTGGTTCTTCATCCCAAGACTCATCAACAGGTCCCTAAAGTGGTGGAGTGATAAAGAGAACCACATCAAATCAGTCTGTGCCATACGCATAGCAGGTAAGGACAATGTTCTGGCAGATGCCCTAAGTTGGTCCAAAACTCAAATGGTCTATCTACAGAGAATTCTTCTGCCCTATTTTTGTAAAGCAGGGGCATTGTATCGACCTAGAAACTCTCATTCCCCCATCCCTAATGGCTTTCCTAGCCACTCAGAACTCCTAGGAGCCTCTAAGAGCTCTGGTCATTTATTTGAAGGACCCTGGCTTCCTGAGTTCGACTGTGTACCTCCTTGGCAAGCAACACTGGACACAGGCTGGTGAAATATATTATTGGAGTTTATTAAAGAAAGAACATAGGAGCATATGCAAGGCAGAAACCACTCTTGAAAAGCATTTAGGCAAGACAGAAAACAATGACTTGCTGATCTAAATATGTTATAACTAGCTAAAATACTACTTGCTAACTGACTAAGCATTCCCTGAGTTGGTTCCAAAGCTGGATGATCTTACCAAAGTCCATCCATGTCAGCTCATTCTAGACATCCTGAAGGCATGGAGCTGATGAGCTCTCTCTCACATTGCAGGTGGTTGGCAAAGGCTGCAAGGTAGTAAGACTGGTATGGTAAACTGCCTAGAAACAGAGGCTTCTTGAAATCTATGGGGGCCTCTGCCCACCCAAGGAACCAATCGGGGCTTGAGTTCTTAATTGGACATTAGTGCCCTGTGAGTATGGCTGTGGCTGAGATCAGCACCAAGCACTTGCCTTCCCAAGGTCACTCTCACAAGAAGAAAGCAGCCCAGCTGCAGCTAATTAACAGAGCCTGCACTTTCCCAGCAAACAGGCCTAGTGAAAGTCATACCAAAGTTTTACTCTGTATTAGGTGGAACAAGGCCTGCTCCTTACAGGCATCCGACCATAGACCTATTTGCTACATACCACACAGGAAATGTGCATGATATTGCTCAAGAGCAGGGAAGGGAAGGTGTCAGATACCAGATCTGATCTTGAATCTGAACTGTCTCTGCTGCAGTTTCTTACAGAGGACTCTATTGTATCCCTGAGTGAGGATCTCTGTTTAGATACTGAGCAGTTAGTCTGGATGGTGAGATCCCTAGAAGTTGGGGTGACCTGCTCTGCTCCGACCCTTTCGGATCTGGTCTTCAAGGTCCTTCTCTCAGAAGTGGCCGGACTGATGGCTTTTCCAAACATGTCAGGCATGTTAGATGTGATGGAATACAGAATCTTGCTGTGGATGAACAAATTGTATGAATATGCATCTATAGCCAACTTAACTTCTTATATACATAATAGACTAATCTTAGAGTTTCAAACAAAATGGAGACTTTTTTGACTAGTTGAAAATTTTAAAAAACTAAGAATAGCTATTACTGAAGTAGATCAGCCGTAAAATTAACATTTTAAAACTTTGAATATAAAATGTTGAGTGTATGTAAGTAAGGGTATGGAGAGAAGAAGTAGTTTTATATGCTGTTACATATTCTGTTTCTATTGTCTTTGTGTACAGTTATATATTTTGGTTATGCTATTTCTTGTATTCTTTCCTATCTTTACTGTTTAACATTTATTTTCCCTTTCAAATAAAATTTAAAACTTAAAAAAGAAAGAAAGATGTATGTTCCGAGCAGACCTCAACTCTAGCAACTTCTAAGAAGCTGGACAATATGTATAAGTTGAAACAGGAAGGTTCAGATTTTCTGTATACTCACCCTCCTGCCAATTCTATTGTTACTGAGACCCTCAGTAACAAGGCAAAAACCTCCAGAAAAGCATGGGCCACTCAGCTCCAATCAATGGGGAGGGCAGGAAACAATATACTGGGCAGAAAGGTTTATGCTTCTGCAGCCTTAACCTTTAAAATCTTGAACAGTCACAAACCCTCATCAGATAAATATCATTTGGATTTAATACTAGAACAATAAAAAATTAGCAACAGCAAGGGTAATATTAGGAGATCTTTCAGATAAAAAGAGTGAGATTATCTTATAGTGAAGTAAAAAATAAACATCCAAACAGTGTTAAAAATCAGTTTCTAAGAGTTACATACGAAGGAAATTCCAATAAAATTTGCACCAATGTATCAATCTTCCTTAAAGAACAGTCACACAAACACTTTGAAAAAGGGATCCTCATTAGCCTGCCACTTATAATGGGCGGACTGTGCATTTAACCATGACACTAATAAAGCTCTGAAATAATTTGAAACAGTCAAATAAGCATAGGAAGGCAGTGATCTAGGTGGAGAGATCACCAAAAACAAGGAAGAACAAACTTTACATGCATGAAAACATGCTCAAGTAGTCCATTTCCTGGATAACGTTTCTTAATGAAAGAATTTACAGCTATAGGTCCAAGTCCTTTAAAGGGTAACCAAGAAGGTTGGAACAAAAGAAAAAAAATAAATCGTTAAAAATAACTAAAAATATAAATTTAAAACACCTGTGTAAAATTTAATAATTCAATCAAAAATACATAAATTGGATTAAAAACATCAAATAGTTCTACAAATATGTACTAAAACCTTTTGTCTAAATAAAATAAAATAACTAATACAGAGGTATAGACTTCCGGCTTGGGATCCATGAAGGTCTAACGCAGTTCAGGGAGCTGAGCTGTCCATGCCGCTGTTTGTAGGGGCTGGAGGGGCACAAATTGCCCATAGCCCCCTGTTCTCAGGCAGAGAACAAGCAAGTACGCTCAAGACCTCGAGAGTGCGTTGATCTCGGGTGTGAGGGGGGGTCTACGCAAAGATCCCCCACCCACCCTTGAGGTCCCACTCGAAGACAGGCAGCAAAGCTCTCTGCAGCGGCTCTGGAGTCATTTTCTGACATAAGACCCTCATGCCCAAGCTTCAGCAACACAAAGAACTACTTTGAATTGATTGGATAATTGAAGCAGTGATTACAACCCAAGAGAAACGTCTAAGAAGGTAAAGATTGCTATCTCTCAGTACGGGACAGATTACAATAAGAAATAAAGTGATAAAGAGAATTAGAAAGCTGCGAGAGACTTAATAAATAATTGAGAAAGTTCCGGCAAATAAATTGCTAAGAAGTGACTTTTTAAAGAGAAGTTAGAGCGGGAAAATGAATATTGTTTACATACCTGCAGCTTGGAGGAGATAGTGGACTGTGAGAAAGTTTCAGTATCACGAGAGCTGCTGTGCAACGGAGAGGAACAGGAAGTGCATCACAACCATAAAGAGATGGGCAAGAAGCGGCTTGTAACCAAAGGAAGTGGAATATCGCCATTTTGAAAAAGGGAAGAGTTTTGACTTCAAGGAAAAAGGAAGTAGGACATCTTGGACAAGGGTAAGGGCGGCTGCCTCAAATAAGATCATAGAGAAAAGACGCCCGGCATTTTGGATTTAGTAAACACTAACTTTTGGAAAAACAATTTAAATTCAGACTTTTAAAAAGAAAAGAAAAGAACAAATTTGCGCCACGGAGTTAAGGAAAAGAGCGGACTCGTAGGAGCGAAGTAAAGCTAGCCCCACGATGTCGAAAAAGGACTGGCAGACGGCGCTGGAAAATTTAGATAGAAAAGTTACAGAGGGAAATAAAGAGATGGAGAAAAAAGTCATGGAAGGAAATAAAGAGCTTAAAGATATGATGCAAGAGATGGCAAAAAATTTGAAGGACTTTAAAGAGGCATTTAAATCGGAGATGGCAGAGCTATCTAAAAATATGGACCAAGTCCAAAAAGACCTACAAGTCACACAGCAGAGAGTTAATGCAGTAGAAAACGCGGCTGACACTTTAGCGGATGTGCACAGAACGGAGATGAGAGGAGTGAAGGGAAGAATGGCCATAGCTGAATGTAAACAAATGGAAAAACAACTCAGATTTCGTGGAATCCTGGAAGTTTTGGAAAAATCAACCCAAGAGCATATTACATAAATTTTGGCAGGTTACCTGGACAAAGAGGAAGTGGAAATAGCAGCCCTTCTGGATGTGGCATACAGGATTAATTCAAAATTTGCGGCTCAAAAGAACCTACCAAGAGATATGATTGTGCAATTTACAACTAGAAGCATCAGAGAGTCAATCGTGAGTAAACAATTTCAAGATCCATTAGAAGTCAACGGGAAAGCGGTGAGAATCATGAAAGAGCTGCCCAGATCAGTGTTGCTGGAGAGGAAAAAGTACAGAGAGCTGGTCCAGATGTTAAAAGACTTGAAAATTAGATATAGATGGGAAATACCTGAAGGGCTGGCTTTCGAATTTGATGGAAATAGGAGGAATATCAGATCTGGTCAGGAGATGGAAACGTTTATTAAAGACAATGAAAAAGACTTACCAAAGAGTGCTAAAATTTGATCATGGAGTGTAAAATTATATCTTGGAATGTAAATGGACTAAATTCACCTTCCAAACGCAAGATTATATTCCACTGGCTTTTAAAACAAAAATGTAATATAGTGTGTTTGCAAGAGACACACATTAAAAAGCAGGATGTAAAATATTTAAAACTTGCAAAACTTGGAAACGAATTTGCAGCGGCTCCCAAAAAGAAGAAGAGGGGAGTTGTATTGTATATAAAGGAAGAGCTGCAGCCTAAATTAGTTTTATGTGATACAGAAGCCAGGTATATAGCAGAGGAAATAATTTGGAATTCAAAGAAGACCTTGGTGATTGGAATTTATGCGCCTAACGGTGCAAAAGAAAATTTTTTCAAGGAAAAGTCGGAATTAGAAGAAGTGATTTTACAAGAAGGTAAAAAAGAAATCTCGAAAATTTATAAAATACTTCTAAAATGGCACACGGAAGATGAAACAGTTAAAGTCCAGATGGTGAAATGGGCAATAAATTTTTATAAGGAAATAACAATGGAAGCTTGGGAGCATTTGTGGAAAAATGCACTGAACATTTCAACTTGTACAAATATTAAAGAGAATGTATATAAAATGATGTACAGGTGGTATCTAACACCAAAGAAAATTGCGCGAGGAAATACTAATACGTCAGACAGATGCTGGAAATGTAAAAAGCATGAAGGATCATTATACCATATGTGGTGGACTTGTGAGGTAGCTAAGCAATACTGGGGAGATATAATCGAAGTAATTAATGAGGTTTTGCAAACCCAAATAAATAAGAACCCAGAATTGCTGCTACTGAACTTGGGAATGGAAGATGTTCCAATGCAGTACAGAACATTGTTATTTTACATGACTACAGCAGCAAGACTTCTATATGCGCAGAAATGGAAAGTACAAGAAATACCAACTACAGAAGATTGGATTTACAAATTGCTGTACATGGCTGAGATGGATAAAATGACAAGAAAACTCAAAGACCTTGATCCAGGAGAATATATTGCAGATTGGGGGAAATTGAAATAGTATCTAGAAAAAAAAATGGGATGTGAAAGGAGGACTGTGGCCGTTTGAGAACTATTAATTTGTGATTTCTTAAATAGAAGAGAGAAGTAACTTTACCATTAATGGGAAAATTTAGCTATTAATTAACCTAAGCTAGTATTACTATTAAGAGACTTTATCAAAAAATATACAGTTTAAACAGTGATGTAGAGAATGGATATATTAGTGGATTTGATAGAGTATATATAAGAGAATTTGAATATGCTTAGAGTAAGAGATATAATACATATATGATTTAGAAGAATTTAATGGAAAATAAGTTAAGTAATAAGATAGGTTAAGGGTTGGAAAGCTTTTGGAAGTCTACAAGGAGGGGGGAGGGAAAGGGTGGGGGTTGAAATAAATTAGGTATGATGGGGAGTGTATGTAATAACTATGTTCTCACCAATATATATTTTTTTAAAAAAAAAACTAATACAGAGGTATAGTAGTACATTTCATTTCCATATGTACAGAACCAAAAAAAAGAGAAGCATTTTGGTTCAAAAACCTACCTTGGTGGTATGGAAATATAACAAACAGCACTGCATAAATAAAATGCATAAATTAAACATACATGACCTAGCACACAATGAACCTGGAATGGAGGGGAAAAGAAAAGGGCACAAAAAGTGGTTAATACCTGGATAATAAATGGAAAACCAATATAAAACAAATATAATTCAATAAAATTACTCATACTGAGATGAAATATAAGATAACATGGACTGAATGACTTAGCATTCTGCCCCAGAACAAAATGAAATAGGGCAATGGGTTTTAACAGGCTTTGTAATTCCTTTGCCCATAAATCTACAAAAAAAACAGAGAAATGTAGCCAATGTATTGTAGAAGGCTTTCACGGCTGGAGAACAATGGTTGTTGTGGGTTTTCCGGGCTGTATTGCCGTGGTCTTGGCATTGTAGTTCCTGACGTTTCGCCAGCAGCTGTGGCTGGCATCTTCAGAGGTGTAGCATCAAAAGACAGAGATCTCTCAGTGTCACAGTGTGGAAAAGATGTTGGCAGGTCATTTATATCTACTCAGGAGGGGTGGGGTTGAGCTGAGTCATCCTGTAAGAGTTTCCCAGGGTGTGGAATGCTAACGGCGGGAG
Organism: Eublepharis macularius; assembly: GCF_028583425.1. NCBI lineage: Eukaryota > Metazoa > Chordata > Lepidosauria > Squamata > Eublepharidae > Eublepharis > Eublepharis macularius. Next base: position 93,400,251 of record NC_072792.1, read on the forward strand.
GCTTCACTGTATCCTGAGGAGGTTCTTTTGCATATGGATTGGTGCTTGATGTGCTAATCTTCTCTGCAGGGCTATTGTGGGTTGTAGAGTCTTTTGTTAGCCTGGTGTTTTTCAGAACTGGAAACCATGCTCTGTTCATTCTTAAGGTTTCTTCTTTCCTGTTGAAGTTTTGCTTATGCTTGTGAATTTCAATGGCTTCCCTGTGCAGTCTGACAAAGTAGTTGGAACTGTTGTCCAGTCTTTTGGTGTCCTGGAATAAGATACTGTGCCCTGTCTGAGTTAGGCTATGTTCAGCCACTGCTGATTTTTCAGGTTGTCCAAGTCTGCAGTGTCTTTCATGTTCTTTTATTCTTGTCTGGATGCTACGCTTTGTGGTCCCGATGTAAACTTGTCCACAGCTGCAGGGTATACGGTATACTCCTGCAGAGGTGAGGGGTCTCTACTGTCTTTTGCTGATCGTAGCATCTGTTGTATTTTTCGGGTGGGTCTGAATACTGCTTGAAGGTTATGCTTTTTCATAAGCTTTCCCATCTGATCAGTAATTCCTTTGATATATGGCAAAAACACTTTTCCTGTAGGAGACTGTTTTTCCTTGGTTGTTTGATTCATCCTGGGTTTGATTGCTCTTCGGGTTTCATTTCTGGAGTAGCCATTTGCCTGAAGCGCGTCATTTAGATGATTAATTTCCTCATTGAGAAAGTGCGGCTCACATATCCGTCTTGCATGATCCACTAATGTTTTCATTATGCCTCTTTTCTGTCGGGGGTGGTGATTGGAGTTTTTGTGTAAGTACCGATCAGTGTGAGTTGGTTTCCTGTAGACCTTGTGACCTAACTGAAAGTTTGCTTTGCGGATGACCAAGGTATCCAGAAATCGGAGTTTTCCCTCGATTTCTTTCTCCATTGTGAATTGTATGTTCAGGTGGATGTTGTTGAGATGATTCAAAAAGATTTATCCAAAAGATGATTCAAAAACATTTATCATTTGGAGCCATGGGGAGGAAGAATTGATGGGGTTTTTGAATCATCTCAACAACATCCACCTGAACACTCTACACCCGACAATAGCCCTGCAGAGAAGATTAGCACATCAACCACCCAAGTACCCAAACATGGGAAACGTCCCGCCGCGATATGATGAGTTGGGACTATGCTGAAGTCGTTCCGTGGATGGGACAAAGCGATCCCAATGAGCACACGTGGATACAATTACAGAGCCGAACCATAGCAGTAGATGCCAGAATTTCGGCGGTCACAGGATTAGCGAAAGGAATCCTGGCGGGGAGATCGAATGAAGAGCAAGGTACCGGGGCCCAGGGCATGGGAGAAATAAGAACTTGTCCTGGGGCAGCCGCGTCCTATGCCGAATATTTAGAGACTACGCAAGCCTCTAATGAACCTCCCCATAAATCTGCAGAAACTGAGGCCACCACGGTGGGCCCAGGTCGTGTACAGGTACTAGAAGAGAGACTGTCTAGTATGGAAGAGAGTTTGGCCCATGCAGTTCATTTGCTTTCCGTACTCGTGGTCGGAGGATCAGATGGGAACCAAGAAAGGGCTGCTGGCATACCGAGCATCAGTCAGAGTCTGTCAAATTTACAGAGAATTATTCCGGGGACAGGCACCGCTCTGCAAGAACAGCAGCTCCTGTTAGCAGATGATCAGCAACAACCCGTACAACCACCGAATCCAACGCAGAGGCCAGTTGAGGATAAATCGGACGAAACGGAAGAAGAAGAGGAAGAAGAAGAAGAAGTAGGAGGAGGGGACCAACTGCGAGAGAAGCCTATAGAGACCCCGCCACAGCCAGGGGGTACGCCACAGCGGCCGCAGGAGGAAGCTCCGGTCCTTCCGCAGACACCAGTTCAGCCGCAAGAACAGCCAATCCCCCAACTGCCACCAACCCAGCTGTGAGGACAGCCGTTCCTGCTGAGATTTGTGGCACCGATTCAGCGGAGCACCACTCCTCGGCCAATACCGCAGCTGGGACCTCGAGCACCCCCTCCGCCAGTACAGCCTGTACCGAGAGGACCCCCTCCGCCGCTACAGCCTCAACCAAGGCCCCAGCAACCTCCCCCCCAGTACCCTGATGGGAGACCTCAGCAAGTTCCAGTTCCAATACAATATTATCCACTGCCTGCTCCGGTCGCCAGACCTCAAGAATTGCTGATGGGGTGAGTAAAGCTGGAAGCCACTTTTGACGGGGACCCCTCCAAATTAGGGTTTTTCCTAGTACAAGCTTTACAATTCTTCAATCGTTGGGGACATTTGTTCGGAGATGAATCCAGCCAGATCGAACATTTAGGGTCTCGCCTACAAGGAAAAGCAGCAGAATGGTATGTAGCCCTTTATGAATTGGGGGCCCCTGAACTGAATACATTGCAGGGTCTAGTAGATGCACTCCGAGCCCAATACGAAGACCCCCTAGAGGAAAGTAGAGCCAGAACAGAATTACAATCAATTAGACAAGGCAGCACGTCGGCTAGAGACTATGTTACAAAATTCCGACAGCTGGCTGCCAAATGTCCAAGGTGTGAGGAGTCCACCAAAATAATTCTGTTCAAACAGGGCATGAATCCCAGACTGTTGGACAGGGCCCTTATGCAAGATAATCCCCCCACACTTTTAGAGTGGATTCAATTAGCTTGTGAAGTGGAAAATCGTATGCAAAAAGTACACTTGGTCGAACACCAACAAACTGCTGGGCACCGGCGCTCATCTGTACTTGTGAGAGGGAGCAGGGGTACTGGATATGCAACTAGAGGAGCGAGAGATGCTAGATGGCAACAAGGATTGTGTCTACAGTGTGGCCAAGGCGGTCACTTTGCGGCACAATGTCCGTTCCGGCCTGTGCAAAGAAATCCGTTCCTACCAAGGCATCCAACCCCCACCTCTCTGCCCACGCCAGCCCGCCCAACACCCGCTCCCAGAGCGACGAGAGGCAGAGGGACCTTCCGCAGAAATCTTCCCGAAAAAGGCTTAGAGCTGGAAGAAATTATGGACTATGATTCAACAGCTCTAATCGGTGAGGAAAACCCCGAAAGTCCCGCCTCGGGAAACGAGATGGATCTGTCGTAAAAGGACCCAAGCGGCAGATCAAAAACCAGTCAGTTCCAATTCCGGAAAGACCTCATGGGTCCATACTATTCATACCAGTTACGTTAGTCAATCCAGAAAGAAAAACACATATCCGTGTGCAAGCACTCATAGACTCAGGGTGCTCTAGAGACATTATTGCACCAGCCCTAGTGAATGGATTAGTACTCCCAATAAAAGATCTGGAAACTCCAGTCATTTTTGAACAAATGGATGGCACCAATATGAATCCAGTCACTACCGAAACGATACCTGTCATCACAGGTATGGGACAACATTGGGAGACGAGATCGTCCGTAATTAGTACTATAGCCAAATACCTGTTAATCTTGGGAAGCAGATGGTTGTGGGATCACAACCCATATATAGACTGGACGGTCGGAAGCATTACTTTTTCCCATGATAACTGTAAAAATCATCGTTGGAACCAGAATTGGGGTAACAATCCTACCCTCATTGAGCAAGCACTGTTAACTCAAGAGGAAATTAACCAAATACCTAAACAGTACAGAGCCTATGTCTAAGCTTTCACCAAAGAAGAAGCCAACTCCTTACCTCCCCACCGGAGGACAGACTGCGCAGTGGAAATTTTACCGGGTTCATCTTTACCCAAGGGCAGACTGTATCCCATGAGCCCAAATGAACGAGAGGAGCTCCGCAAATTCATTGACACTAATCTTCAAAGAGGATTAATCCGACCCACAAATAGCCCGCATGCTGCGCCAGTGCTATTTGTCAAAAAAAAGGATGTGGGATTGAGACTGCACGGACTTTAGAGGACTTAATGCAGTCTCCTCCAGCAACGCCTATCCCATACCACTCATCCGGGATCTACTCAATGTCGTGGCACAAGGTAAGATCTTTACAAAATTGGATTTGAAAGATGCTTACTTCCACGTTCGTATAAGGGAAGGCGATGAATGGAAAACTGTGTTCAATACGCCCCTCGGCCAGTACGAATACTTGGTTATGCCTTTTGGTCTGGCCGGGGCACCTTCAGTTTTCATGTCCATGATCAATGAAGTATTGCATGAATTTTTGTACAAGGGAGTAGTGGTATATCTAGATGATGTCCTAATTTACTCAGAATCTGAAGAACACATAGATCTTGTGAAAAAAGTCTTAACTACTTTGATGTGTAACAAACTGCCTATTAAACTGTCCAAATGTGAATTTCATAAGACAGAACTCACTTATTTAGGATATTGCATCTCCAAAGATGGCTTGAAAATGGACCCGAGCAAAGTGCAAGCTGTCCATGAATGGCAAACACCCAGTACTCGTAAAGAACTACAAACCTTTCTGGGGTTTGCCAACTTTTATAGAGAATTTATAGCGAACTTTGCTCAAATAACGCTTCCCCTTACTGAACTATTAAAAACCAAAGGGAGCAAGCTAAAAAACCAAGTGCTAAATTGTCTTGGACGCCACAGTGCCAAGCAGCATTCGATCAACTCAAACAACAATTTATTTCTGAACCAGTGCTGCAACACCCTGACGAAAATCGCCCATTTGTAGTGCAGGTGGACGCCAGCGATACTGCGATTGGAGGCGTCCTATTGCAGCGTGGGGAGGACGGTGTACTTAAACCCTGTGCCTTCCTGTCCCGAAAATTTTCTGAACCTGAAAGAAATTGGAACGTTTGGGGAAAGGAGGCTTTTGCTGTAAAAGCAGCACTCTCCACCTGGAGACATTGGTTAGAGGGAGCTCGCCATCCATTTGAAGTATGGACGGATCACAAAAATTTAGAAGCTTTACGCAGCCCCAGAAGGTTAAATGCCAAGCAGCTTAGATGGGCAGAATATTTTTCTAAATTCAATTTCACTTTGAACTTTTTGCCCGGCAAAACTAACTTTCTTGCCAACGCCCTATCACGCATGCCTCAACACAAAAGCAAAAGGGAGGAGACAATAGACACTGTCTTTTCACCTACGCAATTGGGAGGAGTAGTCACAACGCGCAGTCGCGCAGCCCAGCCTCCTCAACCAGATCTAGGGTGAAGACTAAAACTAAAAGCTAAAGTGGAAAAGGAGGGGGAGAAAGTACCCAGGGAAAAATTGCAACAATCCGAGCAAGGAGAGTGGCTATGGGGGGACCGATTCTATGTACCCAACAATTTAAGAAAAGAAGTGCTACAACGTTGTCATGACGCCCCCACGGCTGGCCACTACAGGTACTTAAAAACACTCCATTTAGTCCAACGACAATTTTGGTGGCCAGGCATGCGCAAGGGCATTTCACAATATATAGCATCATGCCCCATTTGTCTCAGTGCCAAGTCACGCAAAGGCAAGCCACCCGGACTTTTGCAACCTTTAGAAACGCCAAGCAGACCATGGGAAATCATATCCATGGATTTTATCACAGACCTTCCCCCCTCCAAGGGCCACACTTGCATTTTGCTCGTTGTGGATTTGTTCTCCAAACAAGCGCATTTCATACCCTGCACCACTATACCTTCGGCCCGAAAACTAGCAGATATCTTCCTAAAACACATTGTTAAACTGCATTCTTTTCCGTCAAAGGTGATTTTGGACCGCGGCGGGCAATTTGTTGCCAACTTCTGGTGGGAGCTTCTACACATTATGGGAATTGAGCAAGGTTTGAGTTCCAGCCATCATCCTCAAACCGACGGACAATCCAAAAAAACTAATCAAATATTAGAACAATTCCTCTGCTGTTATATTAACTTCCAACAAGACAACTGGATTGATTTGCTACCCTTAGCAGAATTCTCGTATAATAACAGCATGCATGCCTCCACAGGAGAAACCCCCTTCAAAGTGGTATATTATTATTATTATTATTATTATTATTATTATTATTATTATTATTATTATTATTATTATTTCAATTTATATACCGCCCATCCCCAGGGGCTCTGGGCGGTGAACAGTTAAAATCGATAAAAACAAAAACTAAAATCAATATACAAATAATAAAACAAATTAACAAGGTGCAGTGGTGGGGAGAACCCTCCCCCACCCCAAAGGTGGGAGGCCGACATGGCTCCGCCCCCTTCAATCACCGAACGCCTGGCGGAACAGCTCTGTCTTACAGGCCTGGCGGAACGATAATATGTCCCGCTGGGCCCAGGTTTCCATTGACAGAGCGTTCCACCAGGCTGGGGCCAGGACTGAAAAGGCCCTGGCCCTGGTTGAAGCGAGGCGGGCTTCCTTAGGGCCGGGGACCACAAGTAAATATTTATTCACTGATCGAAGCGATCTCCGGGGAACGTACAGGGAGAGGCGGTCCCGAAGATATGCCAGTCCCAACCCGCTTCCACTTTAAAGCCCTTTCCGTTTGAAGCGCTTCCCCCTCCTACTTCAGCCTCCAGAGATATTTCAGAATGGTGGGGGGAAGCAGCTCAGCAATGGACTTTAATTAAAAAACATCTCGACAAGGCCAACCAGGATTACAAAAAATACGCTGATGGCCATCGTGTGGCCGAATGGGACTTACAACCTGGAGACTTAGTTTATCTGTCTACAAAAAATTTAAAAGTTACTCAAACCAGCCGAAAATTAGCCTTGAAATTTCTAGGACCTTTTCCTGTTCGTAAAGTGATCAATAAAGTGACTGTAGCCCTAGATTTACCAAAAAATCTGCGCCACGTGCATGATATGTTCCATGTCAGCTTCTTGAAAAAGGTTCCCCCAGCAAATCAATGGCACACCCGTGCCCCTCCCATTCCGACCTTAATTGATGATCAAGCCCATTATGAAGTACAGCAAATTTTGGACTCTAAACTTAAACGAAATCAGTTATTTTATCTTATCAGATGGAAGGACTTTGACTCTGGGTTTGATGAATGGGTGCACTCTGTACATGTTCATGCTCCTAAATTAGTTAAAGCATTCCATACCCGTTATCCGCATAAACCAGGGGGAGGAGCATTTTAGAGGGGGCAGAAATGTCAGGTTCAGAATGCTTTCTTCTATGTTATAACCAGAGAGACTCCATTTTAATTCTTTTAGTATTCTGAGTGCTTTATTCACAGGTGCCAAGACGTTCCCTAGTAGCTATCTCACAGAAGAGGAATGTTTTGACTAGAGCTTTTCCAGCCTTGGGAAACTTTCACTTTCTCAGCCTCAAGCGACTTGTTTTGAGAACTATGGGGGGAGGTTGGGGCCTGCTGGGGTTTGATACTCTGTACCTTGTCCTTTGCCTATCATTCGTAACAATACACGTGTACCAACCCAGATATTGCATCTGGGCCAGTGGACTATAATGGTTGCCTTTCTCAGTAAATCTTTTGAAAACAACGGACTCTTGTCTGATTGCAGAAGGTAGTCTGGATACAACTATTATTTAGCCACAGATCTGACACTACACCTCTGAAGATGCCAGCCACAGCTGCTGGCGAAACGTCAGGAACTACAATGCCAAGACCACGGCAATACAGCCCGGAAAACCCACAACAACCAAATGTAGCCAAATTAATCGCAACTGAAATTTTTTTTTGAAAAACAACCATGCCAAATTAAACAATGAGATCTAGGAAATGTACCTTATATAGCCAGGTCAAGAATATAAAATTCAAGATGGAGTGCTGGATACCAATAAAAAATGAATTAGAAACATGCCTACACATCTAAGCTGTATACTGTGGAAAGAGGAGGGGAATGTGAAGCAATAGTATGAGTAGCCATGAGACAGAGGACAGCCGCTGAAACAATGATTGCCCAATGTAGGAACAGCCTAAAGCATCCCTGACAAGTGTTCATCCAGCTGCTTCTTGAAGACTAACAATGCAGGGGAACCCACCACATCCCTAGGTAACCAATTCCACTGCTGAACTACTCTTAACATGAAATTTTTCCTAATGTCTAACTGGTATATTCCCTCCTGTAGTTTAAACCCATTGTTTCAAGTCCTATCCTTTGCTGCCAACAGGAACAACTTCCTTCCCTCCTCTAAGCCTTTTAAATACTTAAAGAGAGTAATCATGTCTCCCCTCAACTTCTTTTTCTCTAAACGGAACATTTCCAGGTTCCTTAGTCTTTCCTCATAGGGTTTGGTATCTAGGCCCTGGCCCTGATCATCCTAATTTCACTTCTCTGTACCCTTTCCAATTTGTCCATATCCTTTTTGAAGTGAGGCCTCCAGAACTGCACACACTACTCCAGCTGGGACTCTGACCAATGCAGTATATAGTGGAACAAAGACATCCTGTGATTTGGATGTTATTCCTTTGTTAATATACGCCAAGACTGTGTTCACTTTTTTTGCTGTAGCACCACACTAACTCCTCATATTTAGCTTCCCATCCACTCACATTCCAAGATCTTGTTTACACACACTGCTACCTAGAAGAGCATCCCTCATCCAGTATGCATGCTTTGCATTTTTGTTACTCAGGTGGAGAACCTGGTATTATCCAAGTTAAATTGCACCTTATTAAAATCTGCCCAATTTTCCAGTGTGTTCGGAGCTAGTTGAATTCTATCCTTGTCTTCAAGGGTGTTTGCAGCTTCTCCTAGTTTGGTGTCATCTGCAAATTTAATGATTAATCCCTACATATCCTCATCCAGATCATAAAAATACTGGAAAACTCTGGGGCCAGAACCAAACCCTGAGTCATTTCACTGGACACCTCCCCGTAAACAGATGTGATGCCATGGACAACTACTCTTTGGCTGTGGTTATCCAGCCAGTTCCCTATCCATTTAACAATCATAGAGTCCAGTCCACGGTGTCAGAACTGTGGCTAGATAATGTCCTTACTCCAGACTACCTTCTGCAATCAGACAAAAGCCCGTTGTTTTCAAAAGTTTACTGAAGAAAGAATGCATTATAGTCCACGAGCCTGAATACAATATTCAGGATGGTACATGTGAATTGTTACCAATGACAGGCAAAGCATAAGGCACAAAGTAACAGATCCCAGCAGGCCCAACCTCCCCCCATAGTTCTCAAAACAAGCCCTTTGAAGCTCGGAAAGCGAAAGTCCTTCGAGGCTGGAACAGCGATAGCCAAAACATTCCTCCTCTGGGAGATAGCTGCCTGGGAACATCCTGGCACCTGTGAAGAAAGCACTCATAATACTGAAAGGATTAAAATGGAGTCTCTTTGGCACTAGCATACCTGAAAGTATTCTGAACATGACATTCTGCCCCCTCTAAGATGCTTCCCCCCCAGGTTTATGGGGATAGCGCTTATGGAATGCCCTGACTAGCCTAGGAGCATGTACATGCACAGAGTTCACCCACTCATCAAATCCAGAGTCAAAGTCCTTCCACCTGATGAGGTAAAAGAGCTGATTTCGTTTTAATTTAGAGTCCAAAATTTGCTGTACTTCGTAATGGGTCTGATCATCAATTAGAGTTGGGATAGGAGGGGCACGGGTGTGCCATTGGTTTGCTGGAGGGGCTCGTTTCAGCAGGCTGACATGGAAAGTATCATGTACGTAGCGTAAATTCTTTGGTAAATCTAGGGCAACAGTCACTTTGTTGATTACTTTACGAACAGGGAAAGGTCCTAGAAATTTCAGAGCCAATTTGCGGCTGGTTTGGGTTACTTTCAGATTCTTTGTGGAAAGATAGACAAGATCACCGGGTTGTAAATCCCACTCAGCCGCACGGTGGCGGTCGGCATACTTTTTGTAATCCTGTTTGGCTTTGTCGAGATGTTTTTTAATTTGAGTCCATTGTTGAGCAGCTTCCCCCCACCATTCGGTGACGTCTCGGGATGCTGAAGTAGAAGGGGGGAGCGCATCAAATGGGAAGGGTTTGAAGTGGAAGCCATAAACTACTTTGAAAGGAGTCTCTCCTGTGGAGGCGTGCACACTGTTATTGTAGGAGAATTCTGCCATTGGGAGCAAATTGACCCAGTTGTCTTGCTGGAAATTGATATAACAGCGGAGGAATTGTTCTAATATCTGATTAGTTTTTTCTGATTGTCCGTCGGTTTGAGGATGATGACTTGAACTTAAACCTTGTTCAATATCCAGCATTTGTAAAAGCTCCCGCCAGAAGTTGGCAACGAATTGTCTGCCGCGATCCGAAATCACCTTTGACGGAAAAGAATGTATTTTTACAATGTGCTTTATAAAGATATCAGCTAGTTTTCGAGCGGAAGGTATAGTGGTGCAAGGTATAAAGTAAGCTTGCTTGGAGAATAAATCCACTACGACCAAAATACAGTTGTGCCCCTTGAAGGGGGGTAAATCAGTAATAAAGTCCATGGATATTACTTCCCACGGTCTGCTTGGTGTTTCTAAAGGCTGCAATAATCCTGGTGGTTTGCCTTTGCAGGATTTGGCACTGAGGCAAACGGGGCAGGACGCTACATATTGGGAAATGTCTTTGCGCATGCCTGGCCACCAAAATTGACGTTGTACTAAATGAAGTGTTTTTAGGTACCCATAGTGTCCTGCCATAGGGGCATCGTGACAGCGTTGTAAAACTTCCTTTCTTAAACTTTTGGGTACATAGAAGCGGTCTCCCCAAAGCCATTCCCCTTGTTCGGATTGTTGCAGTTTGTCTTTGGGCACGTTCCCCCCCTCCTTTTCCACTTCAGCTTTCAGTTTTTGTCTCCACCCCTGATCAGGTTGAGGGGATTGGGTTGTGCGACTGCGTGTGGTTACCACTCCTCCTAATTGCGTAGGCAAAAAGACGGTGTCTACTGTCTCCTCCCTTTTGCTTTTGTGCTGGGGCATGCGTGATAGCGCATCGGCTAGAACGTTGGTCTTGCCTGGTAGAAAGTTTAACGTGAAATTGAATTTAGAAAAGTACTCCGCCCACCGCAGCTGCTTGGCATTTAGTCTTCGGGGGCTGTGTAGGGCCTCTAAATTTTTATGGTCCGTCCAAACCTCGAAAGGATGGCGGGCCCCTTCTAACCAATGTCTCCAGGTAGTGAGAGCTGCTTTTACAGCAAAAGCCTCTTTTCCCCAAACATTCCAATTTCTTTCTGCTTCAGAAAACTTTCGGGAAAGGAAGGCACAGGGCTTGAGCTTTCCGTCCTCCCCCCGTTGCAACAGTACGCCTCCAATTGCGGTGTCGCTGGCGTCGACCTGCACCACAAAGGGGCGATTTTCATCGGGGTGCTGCAGAACGGGTTCTGAGATAAACTGTGTTTTGAGGTGGTTGAATGCAGCTTGGCATTCCGGTGTCCAAGGCAATTTGGCACTCGGTTTTTTGGCTTGGTCCCCCTTGTCTTTGGTTTTTAACAGTTCGGTTAGAGGGAGTGTAATTTGAGCAAAGTTCGCAATGAATTCTCTATAGAAGTTGGCAAAGCCCAAAAAGGATTGTAGTTCTTTGTGGGTAGCGGGGGTTTGCCAATTTTGTACTGCTTGTACTTTGCCCGGATCCATTTTTAAGCCATCTTTGGAGATGTAGTAGCCTAAATAAGTGAGTTCTGTTTTGTGGAACTCACATTTAGATAGCTTGATGGGCAGTTTGTTACACATTAGAGTGGTCAAGACCTTTTTTACAAGTTCTATGTGTTCCTCTTCGGTTTCCGAATAGATTAAAACATCATTTAGGTACACCACAACACCTTTGTATAAGAATTCGTGCAGTACTTCATTGATCATGGACATGAAAACCGAGGGGGCCCCAGCCAGGCCAAATGGCATAACTAAATATTCATACTGGCCGAGGGGCGTGTTAAAAGCGGTTTTCCATTCGTCCCCTGCTCTGATACGAATATGGAAGTAAGTATCTTTCAAGTCCATTTTCGTAAAGATCTTACCTTGAGCCACGATGTTGAGTAAATCTCTGATGAGCGGGATGGGATAGGCATTGCTGGAAGATACAGCGTTAAGTCCCCGAAAATCCGTGCACAGTCTTAAGCCCCCGTCCTTCTTTTTGACGAAGAGCACTGGCGCAGCATGCGGGCTGTTAGCAGGTCGAATGAATCCTCTTTGAAGATTGATGTCAATGAACTTGCGGAGTTCTTCCCTTTCGTTTGGGCTCATGGGATATAGGCGGCCCTTGGGCAGGGAGGCGCCCGGTAAAATTTCCACGGCACAGTCCATCCTCCTATGAGGAGGTAAAGTATTAGCTTCTTCCTCTGTGAAGGCTTGGGTGTAAGCTCTGTATTGCTTGGGTATTTGGTTGATTTCTTCCTGGGTGAGGAGAGCAGGCTCAGTGATGGTAGGATTGTTACCCCAATTTTGATCCCAACGATGACTTTTGCAAGCCTCATGGGTGAAGGTGATGCTTCCCTCGGCCCAGTTGATGTAGGGATTGTGATCGCACATCCATCGGCTTCCCAGGATCAAGGGGTATTTGGCAGTGGCACTAATAACGAATGATCTTACTTCCCAATGTTGTCCCATGCTGGTTATGACCGGAGTGGTTTCAGTCGTGACTGGATTCATGTTAGTGCCATCCATTTGCTCAAAAATGACAGGCGTTTCCAATTCTTTAATAGGAAGTACTAATCCATGTACTAGGGCTGGTGCAATAATGTCTCTAGAGCAGCCCGAGTCTATCAGAGCTTGTACACGGATGTGCATTTTTCTGTCTGGGTTCACTAAGGTTACCGGTATGAAGAGTATGGACCCTTGGGGTCTGTTCGAAATAGGAACTGACTGAGGTTTGATCTGCCGTTTGGGTCCTTTTACGACAGATCCATTTCATTTCCCGAGGTGGGACTCTCTGGATTCTCCTCCCCGGTTAGAGCGGTTGGATCATATTCCATAACTTCTTCCAGCTCTAACCCTCTTTCGGGAGGGTTTCTCCGAGGAGTTCCTCTGCCTCTCGGTGTTCGAGGAGCTGGTGTTGGGCGTGGTGGCGCCGGGTAGGCTGTGGGGGCTGGACGTCTTAGTTGGAACGGAGGTCTTTGCACAGGCCGGTACAGGCATTGCGCCGCAAAATGACCACTTTGGCCACACTGCAGGCACAACCCTTGTTGCCATCTAGCATCTCTCGCTCCGCGAGTAGCATATCCAGCACCTCTGCCTCCTCTGACAAGAACTGAGGAGCGCCTTTGTCCTGTGTGTTGCTGTTGTTCCACTAACCTGACTTCTAGCATGCAGTTTTCAACTTCACAGGTTAATTGAATCCATCCCAGTAGATTGGGAGGATTATCTTGCATAAGGGCTCTATCCAACAGCTTGGGATTTAAGCCCTGTTTGAACAAAATTATTTTGGTCGATTCTTCACACCTTGGGCATTTAGCGGCTAGTTGTCGGAATTTTGTAACATAGTCTCTAGCCGACATACTGCCTTACCTAATAGACTGCAATTCAGTCTGGGCTCTAGTTTCTTCTAGAGGGTCTTCATATTGAGCTCGGAGTGCATCCACTAGCCCCTGAAGAGTATTTAATTCGGGGGCACCAATATCATAAAGTCCTACATACCAGTCTGCAGCTTTGCCTTGGAGTCTCGAGCCCAGGTGTTCGATTTGACTGGCCTCACTTCCGAAAAGGTGTCCCCATCGATTAAAGAATTGCACCGCTTGTACAAGGAAAAATCCCAACTTGGATGGGTCTCCATCAAAAGTAGCTTCCAATTTCACCCAGCCCATGGGGAGTTCTTGTCGGGGAGCTGGTGCTGGCATTGGGTAAACGTCGAGCGGGGCGAGTTGTAAAGGAGGCTGTCGCGGTGTTGGCAGTAGTGGCAGCGGAGATTGCTGAGGATAAGGTTGAGGTTGTCGTGGAGGAGGCCCTCCCGGGATCGGCTGGGGAGGCCCTCTAGGTACGGGTTGTAGTGGCGCTGGCCGTAAAGGTGCTGGCTGGACTGGCGGTGTGCCTCGAGGCGCCAGCAATCTGGGCGCTGGTAACAGAGGAGCAGGAATCGGTCCTTGGGGTGCCGGTTGTAACGGGGATGGATGAGGAGAAATAGGCTGCAGAGGTAACAGAGTTCCTCCAGGAATTGGCTGACTTGGTGTTAGGGTCCCTCTCGGTCCCGGCGTTTGGTGTGGCCGGGGAGTGGTACCTCTACCAATCGCGCTCGTCCCTGGTATGATTTGCGGCGTACCCCCTCTCAGTAAAACTGGTGGCTCACTCTCTTGGGTCGTGGGTGGAGGCGCTACAGGGGAAGCGGGCCTCACGGGACGTTCCGGTTCCCCACCTCCTCCGCCGCTTCCGTTGTCAGTTGGTATGATCGGATCTTCGGGACAGGGGTTTTCTGGATGGGGTCCTTCCCCATTATCAGGCTCAGAATCTCCAGTTTCGGGTGGCTGTTGCGGCCACGGTTGGATAGGGCCCTCGGGATGGGGCACAAGGCTTTGTAAGGTAGACAAACTTTGACTGATGTCTGGTAGACCAGCTGGCGGTTCTCGTCCACTGTCCCCCACCACGAGTACAGATAGTAGGTGGACAGCGTGGGCTAAACTTTCTTCCATGCTTGCTAGTCTGGTCTCCAAAACTTGCACTCTGTCTGGGTTTTCCCCCTCCTGTTCCGTGTACCCAGTAGCCTGCGAGGTTGGCACATATTCTGCATGTGGTCTCGTGGCTTTCGACTGTTGCCAAGGCAGGGTTTCTTCCATGCCTTGTTGTTCTTGGGATCTTGCAGCTAAGATCCCTTTCGCCAAACCAGTGACTGCTGAAATCCCAGAGTCAATTGCAATCGTTCTGCTTTGGAGTTGCATCCAATGGTGCTCACTTATATCCGGTTGCCCTGACCACGGGGTGACTTCTGAATAATCCCAGCTTAGGACACCGCGGCGGGACGTCTCCCACTCCGTTTGCTCGGTTGTCCTGTTCCAGTAGAGCCACGGTTGGCTGCTGGCGTGCTCGGGTATTGACTCTAAACTGCGCCGACTGTCCATCTGTGATTGCGTGAACATCGTACTGGCCCTCCGTTCCCTCATCTCCCTTGGTCTCGCACCCCACTGCGTCGGGGTGGGTACGGACAACAGTGGTTCGGCTGTAGCTCTGGGCCGGGTATCTGCACTGCTGGGAGCAAGGGTGTAGAGCATAGTAACAGAGGAGCCGTTGCCTCTTGGTACAGGTCCTTGAGGTTCCAATCCTTGAGAGCCGGGGGAGGCATACGGGTCAAACAAAGGGTCCCTGACTGGGAGAGCTTTGGAGTCCGTCTGATCCGGCTTAGGCATTGGAAAAAGGGATTGGTAACAAAAATGTCAGAACTGTGGCTAGATAATGTCCTTACTCCAGACTACCTTCTGCAATCAGACAAAAGCCCGTTGTTTTCAAAAGTTTACTGAAGAAAGAATGCATTATAGTCCACGAGCCTGAATACAATATTCAGGATGGTACATGTGAATTGTTACCAATGACAGGCAAAGCATAAGGCACAAAGTAACAGATCCCAGCAGGCCCAACCTCCCCCCATAGTTCTCAAAACAATCCCTTTGAAGCTCGGAAAGCGAAAGTCCTTCGAGGCTGGAACAGCGATAGCCAAAACATTCCTCCTCTGGGAGATAGCTGCCTGGGAACATCCTGGCACCTGTGAAGAAAGCACTCATAATACTGAAAGGATTAAAATGGAGTCTCTTTGGCACTAGCATACCTGAAAGTATTCTGAACATGACACATGGTCCACCAGTTTATAACATCATGAGGAACCTTGTCAAAAGCTTTACTGAAATCCAGATAAACTACATCAACAATATTCCCACAATCCAGTAAGCCTGTCACTCAGTCATAGAAGATGAGGTTGGCCTGGTAGGACCTGTTGGGGACAAATCCCCATATTGCCATGTTGTCTCTTGGATGCTTGCAGATTGACATCCTCTTTTGAAACCAATTTGTTCCCACTCTAAAACAGTAGACTCCATCCATTCCAACAAAAGGTTTAACAGATGAGTATAATTTTTCTACACAAGAAAGCAGGCTAATCAGCCTGTAACATGCCAAATCACAGTTAGTCCTTTTTTAAAATATAGGAACTATGAATGCTTCCAAAAATAAGGCCCAATGAGTTAATTATACTAAGAATGATCTAGAACTTCAGTCCATCAACCAGGATTGACTTTTAATAAGTCTGTAGACAAGGAGAAGTCTTCCACACACGGCTTGTGAGAGAGAAGCATTGTTTTCCAGGATGGGTTGTAGGTCACTAATGATACGTTGGATGGGTTTGAGCTGGGAACTATAGGTGACAACCAGTGGTGTTCTGTTGTTAGTTCCTTTAGGTTTGTCCTGGAGCAGGCTGTTTCTGGGTACTAGTATGGCCCTGTTGATTTGTTTCCTCACCTCATATGGTGGGTACTGTAGCCCCAAAAATGCTTGTAAATCTCTTAAGTGGGAGTCCCAATCAAGGGCATTGGAGCAGATATGATTGTAATGTAAGGCTTGGCTGTAGACAATCAACCGAGTGGTATGTTTAGGGTGGTAACTGGAGGCATGTGGATATGAGTATCTGTCGGTGGGTTTCCGGTATAAGGTGGTATTTATCTGTCCATTGTGTAATTGTACAGTGGTGTCCAGGAACTGTACCTGTTGTGTAGAGTGGTCCAGGCTCAGGTTGATAGTAGGGTGAAAGTTGCTGAAGTCCTGATGAAATCTCTCAAGGGTTCCCTTCCCATGGATCCAAATGATGAAGATGCCATCCAAGAACCTTAAGTACAGTAGTGGTTTCAGTGGATGGGAGCTGAGGAAGCATTACTCCAAGTCTGCCATGAATATGTTAGCATACTGTGGTGCCATGTGTGTGCCCATGGCTGTGCTGTTAACCTGTAGATAAGCTGTCACCAAAAGGCAAAGGCATCAAGTTGCTGTGAAAATGGAGGAAAATGCAATGGTTTTAATCTGTTTAAATATCTAAGACAGGAGCTATCTATAATGGCTTGGATCCTAAACAGTCCTCCTCCTTGTACTGCTCATCCATGGCAGAGCACGTTCCTTTGGCACTGGACATTTCATGCTTACTAAAAGACAGTGAAAGCTTGTGTATGAATGGAACAACCAAGCTCCTGAGGACTGCTTCTGCAACACAGCACTGCATTAAGAAAGCACAGTATAGGACCTAAGCCAATATCAATAAAATGAAGAGTAAGGGAGGGCTTTACGTAATCATCTGCTCCTGCAGCTCTCCTATTGAGTAGGATGTTAATATGGGCCCATTTTCAAAAGCAGCCTTTCATGTTTAAAAGTGAAGAAACTGGACCTTGTTCTTTCATCCACATGTGGCTGCCAGACTGCTACATAGTGATCATAGTGATCATAATATATTTAAAATTAAATTTGTGTTACAAAAATGTACTTGCTGAATTCCATATGTATTTTAATAATTTTGCCACCTGAACGGTATCCTAATGATTTTAAAATAACTAGCTTAGGATCCTCTTGGTATTTATTTGGAGCAGATGTTAAATTTATTTTAGCATGTCTGACACATTTACACACTGGTGAACTCTTATTAAATATAATCCTTGCCAAAATAGCTTGGAGCCTTTATTTCAAATAACTGCAGTTCTGTAAAACTGGAAATAGATAAGGAGACAAGCATCCTTTATAGGAATAGACCTTCCTTGTGTCCCTTACCACAAAATACATAGATAGAATTACTTTAATATTTGATAAAAGTTTTTAAAAGCTTCCAGTATGTCTGGCTTAATCATCCTTGTTTATTTGTACCTTAGCTCTTGAATTCCTGAACATAACTCTTACAGTATCTCTGTAATGCCAGAACATTATGCACTATGTATTCTGGCGATAGAAAAGAATGAATTTCTCACATACTGGCAACATACATGAAAAATCACTCACCTGTAGCTTATCTAATACCATTCAATGGTTCAAACACATATAAAAATCAAATTACTTCTTATGTAGCTCGATTCTATACTCTATTAGAAGTAAAGCCTTCCAAAATGTATGATACATAATAACTATTTTAAGAAGTAGAAACTAAGGTTATTTAAAGCAGGCCTTTTTTTCTGCCAGAATGCTCCACAACAGCGATCCAGCAGCTCTGCAAAGTAGTCATGTATTCAGGTGGCCCTGACCAGCTTGTAAGGGAAAGGAGCTCTTTAACCCCCACTCTTCAGCTGGTTGGGGGAAGTTCCCCCCACCAACTGAGGAGCAGGGGTTAAAAAGGCTCCTTTCTGCTTGGCAAGCTGTGTGAAAGGAGTTCTTTAATCCCCACTCTTTAGCTGGTTGGGGAAAGCCTCAAATGGGCTTTAAACTTCAGCTGAGGGGAGAGGGATTCCCCTCCTCCCAGCTAAAGCTGGGGAAGCCCCAAACGGGGTATAAACTTCAGCTGAAAGGTGGAGGATTCCTCCCAGCTGAAGCCTTCCTCCCTCTCTCTTTCCTTCTTTCCAAGTCTTTCCATGTCTTTCCTTTCCTTCCTTCTTTCTCTCAGGAGGGCAGCCGCGCCATGCACAATGATGTTACTTCCTGGAAGTGTTGTCATCACACAGTTCTGGGAGCACATGCGCGTGTAGTGACGGGGCATCACCTCCTGCCGGGAGTTGCTCCAGGTGAGAATTCCCCCACTTCTTTCCCCAGAGAAAAGCCCTGATTTAAAGCAACCTGGGTTGTCCAGGTAGCTCAGAGCAGAACTACAAGTGACAAAAGGCACAGATTGGACACTTGTCAGCTTCCCTCAAGTTTTGATGGGAAATGTAGGCAGCTTGGCGGAATGTTGGACAAGTGACAGTTGAAAAGTCCATTGGACAGTAGTCAGAGAGCCAAGCTGCAAGACTAGGATGCCTACATTTCCCATCAAAACTTGAGGGAAGCTGACAAGTGTCCAATCTGTGCCTTTTGTCACTTGTGGTTCTGCTCTCAGTCTCATTAGATCTTGGAAACTAAACATGGTCAGCCCTGGTCAGTATTTGGATGACAGACCACCAAGGAGGCAAGGGTTTCTGGGCAGGGACAGGAACTGGCAAACTATCTCTGAATGTCTCTTATGCTGAAAACTTTATGGGGACACCATAAGTTAACTGCAACTTGATGGCACAAAAACAAGGAAAACCTGTAACAGCTCTAATGGAATATGCACACACCCTACAGATTAGAAAAAAAGTCCAAGAGGAGGATGTGATAGTTAACAAGCAGAATCAGATGGGTACATCTGTAGCAACAAAATAAAATTGATAGCATTTTAAAGAATAACAATGTATTCCGTTGTTGTCATCATCAACACATCACAACAACAATTGCACATATACTGCTCTTCTAGACAAATTAGTATCCCACTCAGAGCGGTGAACAAAGTTATTATTATCACCACAAATACAGCAAGGGAGCTGGGAGGAGTCAGAGCTCTCCTCATCAGATGCACAGATTTATCCATGCTACAAAGAGAAGGCAGCTTAAAACAAGATTCAACACAAAGAGTAATCAGTTCAAAAGGTATGGACATGACAGATTTCCAACAGTCGTCAGATAGGTAAAGTATACGTTCTAGATGGTAGGAACTGAGATAGACATAGAACAGGAAGTTACACAGGTATAGCTGAAGTAATTAATATCTGTATTAGGTGGGAAATGCATGATAACTAGTATCTAGAGTGCGTAAAAAATGACAGCCCCCTGTTAAGAGTCAATTGTAAAACCGAATGACTCCTTTAAAATGTGGAGATTAAGAAAATACAAAGGAACAGAAACTCTTGCAGAACAAATGTAAAAAAAGTTGTTGTCATTGGGTAACAACAATTGGATATGGAAAGACAAACACTCTGCTAGGAATTGACTACTGAGGAATTACACAGATTTAAGGTTGACAATGAAGAAACTGAAATTGTTAAAAAAATTCTGTTCCATGGCTCAATCATCTTCCAAAAGGGAGACTGCAACCAAGAAATCAGGAGGAGATTGAGAGGAGATTGAGACTTGGAAGAGAACTAGAAAAGAGCCTTAAGGATAAATAAGTGTCACTCGGGATCAAGATCAAGATAATTCATACTGTAGTATTCCCCAATTCCATTATTACATATGGGTGTGAAAGATGGACAATGAAGAAAACTACCAGGAAGAAAATAGATTCATTTGAAATGTGTTGTTGGAGGAGAGTTTTACAGATTGAAGATCAAATCAAGTAGAATTCTCTGTAGAAGCTAAAACAACTAAACAGGTTATTGTACTTTAGTTACATCACTAGAAGACAAGACTTGCTGGAAAAGACAATAACACTAGGAAAAGTTGAAGGCAGTAAGAAAAGAGGAGGATCCAACATGAGATGGCTTGAGTCAATAAAGGAAGCCACAGCCTTCAGTTAGCAAGACCTGAGCAAGGCTGTTAATGATAGGATGTTTTGGAGGTTATTAATTCATAGGGTTGCTGTAGAAAAGAGCAAGAGTCCAGTACCACCTATAAGACTCACAAAATTTGTGGTAGTGTATGAGCTTTTGTGAGTCACAGCTTACTTCCTTAATCATATAGGTGCTACTGGATTCTTGCTCTTTTCTGCTGCTACAAACAGTCTAACACGGCTACCCATCTTGATCTATCTCCATAGGGTTGCTGTAAGACTGAAAATAAAATGTCAAATATCGTTATGTTTTTACTTGCTGCAGCCACAGCTGAGTTTAGTTAGATCCCACCACCCCCTTCTGCTAAATGACGAGTCTTGGTGCAGAGTGTAGCAGTAACCCAGAACCACCAGTTCACCTGAATGCAAGCACAGGCATGCTGGAAAAGGAAGAACTAGTGTTCATGGCGTAGTCCTCAGGCCAAAATAACTGCTTACTCTTGCTCTAAAAAGGACGGGCTCTTGCTCCAGATGAAGCTTTCTGCCACTCAATTCCTTCCTCCATAGCAAGACTTCTCAAACAGTAAGAGGAAGTTATAGGATCCTACATGTTATGTATAATTTTGGTTATCCTGTTTCAAAAAAGTATAATAGAGCAGGAAAAAATACAAAAAAAGACAGCCACTGTTTAAAGGTGTTAAAGCACTTCTGAGGAAAGGTCAATATATATGAGTATTTTTAGTATAAAGAAAATGAAAGGAGGAATAAAATAGATATTTATGATTATGCATAGTGTGGAGAAAGTGGATAGGAATATTTTATTTTTTATAATTGAAAAATAGATGAGACAAAATTTTAGGTCAGTATTTTAGCACAAGAGGGCAGCATTGTTTTTAAAAGAAACAATATTGGTGTGTACTATGTATGTGGCAGTTCAGAAGTATCTAGATGCTTCCATATGACCCACGTCACAGATTATTTTGTCCTGTTGTGATTATCTCAGCAGAGTAAAACTCAACAGAAAAATATAGGGATACATCTGCAATTAATTTAAAGATATAGTAATAATGTAACTAATGAGAACATTTTTTAAATTTTTGGCTGAATTTTTGTTCTGTTTTGCAAAGGGGCCCTTCAATAATTTATGTATATATGCCAATATGCTCATTTAATCCTCTGTCCTTTTGTATGTGTTGATATCTGCCTTGCCATTAAGTACTCAGCAAGCGTATTTGTTTGAAGCTTCTTATGTACTTCTTTTTAAATAAAATTTTAAATATTATTCATCATCTAAATCTTGATCACAACTCTGCAATCAACTTTGCGATAACCCAGATTCACTGTGTGCCTGGTTTGTAATACCCTACCAACATGTATGTAAACAGTCAAGGCCAGTGTCAGCACGTGGCAATGTGGGGCAGCTGCCCAAGAGCCATGGCTTCTGGTGGCACTGTTACCCACACAGGTGGTCTCTTTGTGAATTGGGAGAATTAGTGTACAAGGAAAAACAGTGAGAGGGGATAACTAATCGTGATTTCTCCACCTATGTATACAAGGATCGTTCCTCTAGAGAACTCTTAATAAAATCAAGTGGCTGTTCAATAAAAATGGTTTTATTAAAGGGATAGCAAAAGCAAACACACAGAAAATTGCACAACATACACACAGAACTAACTAGAAAACAGGAAGGAAAATGGAGAGGAATTCAGGGTTGGGTGATATTTACCAGTCTAGAAGCCGTCTGTGTGGCACTATCAGTGTTTGCAAAAATGCAAATCTTTAAGGTCACAGGGTGTTCAACTCATCACTTGTTCTGTCGAGAAATTTTTGATATTTATTTATTAAAACATTTTTACTTTGCCTTTCCTTGTGGTTCAAGATGGCTTACAATAATAGATTCTACCCATTTTAGCACACTGATGTACTTAATTCTTAGACACGTGTAAACTTTACATTAATGTACTCTTACAGTTAATTTTATTCTGTTATCCTTTTAGCTGTTTGCTGTAATGAAATCACTGCTGAGGTAGCAAGATTCTGCACCCTGACTAGTTTAATTAGATAGACTATCACAACTTCCTTTAAGAAATTTTAACCAATACTTAACAATTTTATTTATTTAAATATATTGTTCAGTTTTCTAGATATGCTTAGACATGTAATCAGTGTATTTGTTGTATATTGTTGTATGTGCTGACTCGGGTTCTGATCCTGGATCGTAATAATAAACTTGAACTTGAACTTGATCTTGAATAATAGATTCCTTAAAAGATTCCCGCCATTCAACCCCCTCCCCCCAAGCCCTAGCAAATGCCTTTTCAGGATTATTTACATTCTTCTTGCTTTCAGTCGCTGCCATATAGAGTTATAGTACTGAGTTGAACCATTGGTCTACCGCCATACAAGATAGTTCCTTATTTTTGCCATTTATATTTTGCCCCAAACCAGCAAAATCTTAATTGGGCAAGCACAGCCAATATGGATGTGCATCCTAGACAGGTACCTCTATCTGTATCGCATCTGGTTCCCATTGAGATAACTGGATGCACCCTTGGGTACAGATGGCAATGTGTGTTTCCTATCCAGGGCTACTAGCTGTTGTACACAACAAATTAAAGGTAAAGGCAGTCCCCTGTGCATACACTGAGTCATTACTGACCCATGGGGGGATGTTGCATCATGACGTTTTCTTGGCAGACTTTTTATGGGGTGGTTTGCCATTGCCTTCCCCAGTCATCCACACACAACTAATTACGTGTGGCTAAAGCTGGATGGGGGCCATAAGTATGCCCATAAGCGAATGAAAGGCTACTTTTGCCAGTCCCATTTACCATACCTATTCAGTTGTTCTCCTTATGTTGCCATTTGCAGAATATCATTTTTATATTTGTTTTACTGAACACCTGTTTGTGGCTTAACCATGTCAGGTCTTCATCAGTGCCATTCATCAGGTGTGATGCTCTTGACTGGCTCCAGTTTTACAAGACTGTAACGTCTCTGTTTTCATAGTATATGCATCCACTGCACCATTTTTTCCAAGATACTGGCTGAGTTTCCCATATGGTTTCCAGATGGGAACATATTGCTTTTGTTAGCCACCTTCTAAGCAGTCTGTCAGCCAGGTCCCCTCTCAGAAACAAATAAATTGTCTAGTGTCTACTGTATTTCCTTTCAGGCTGCACTCTCCACTTTAAACTTGGCTATGTTTCAGAGCAATCAAAATCCAATCAGCCATTGTGCTAACTCCATATGTTTTATTTCTAGACTGTGCTGTGCAAAGGAAACTGAAAGAATTTTCAGTCTGTAGCTGCATTCAGGGTGACGGGCTACAGATCCCTTTGCATGTTTTTCATTTGAATAGAACCCATTGAGCAGATCTTGGATTTTATGGCACAAAGAATGGGAAGCCAAATACTGCCAATAGAGTTATCTTTCACAGGCAATAGAGAACCTCTAATATGAAGTGAGACAAACATATACTATACTGTGCTGGGGATGAGCACTGGTCAATACTAAATCTTGATGCATTAAATGTTACTAATGACAGAATCTCCCATCAAATTACTGGTCTCCACTTGCCTTCTTCACCTGCCTCTGTTAGGTGGATTCACATTACTCAATACTACTTAATAGATTGGTATTGCTCTCCATAACCCCCTTTGGAAGTTGTCAGCTATAGATCTAGCTTTTGCTTAAATTCACTGTTAGCATGAATTTACTTCCTTGGATTTCTGATTGGCTACAAAGGAGTGGTAATTGCTGAGTTTAATGGCTCAGATAACTGCTTCCACATTTACAATGGAGATGTGCTTTTAAGTGGTTTGCAGTTGTTCAAGCATACCACTAGTTTCATGGCAATATATTTCCTTATCTTTAGTCTAACAGATAGGGGCTAATTCATCTGACATTTTTGGTGTCACTGCAAATGTGCTGAAGCCACCATGCACTGTGGGGACAGATGTTGGCAGAGTAGTGATTGAGCATACTTCAGTTCTGACACATACTGGGATTATTTACTGGGGTTTTGTAGGCTAGTGTTTTAAATGGCAAGTTTCTTGTATCATTTGACAGTGCACAGTGTGCAAAGGCAAAACAAAACAGCAAAGTTCCTGTCATTGGATGAATACTTTAGAGAAAGAGAGTTCCATTGTCATTTTTAAAGGTTACCATGATGTTGCTATGCTCAGATTCTGCTAGTCTTTTAAAGATTTTTAAAATGATCTGATGCAAGTAGTGAGGCGTATTGGCTTTTGTCAATGTTATCACAGATGTTTTGTAGTAGGAGACCATAACGCACAGCCACATTCTGTGTGTGTTATGTACCACCAAGTCACTTCAGACTTATGCTGACCCTATGAATTAACAGCCTCCAAAATGTCCTATCATTAACAGCCTTGCTCAGATACTGCAAACTGGAGGCCTTAGCTTCTTTTATTGAGTCAAGCCACATTCTACGCAGTCTTAAAAAATGTCACCGCTCTGTCTCATAGAGCCCATTGGTAAAACCCCCAAGGATACACATTAAGCCTCCTTAGGTAGGAGTCCTTCTTTGGTGTAAGAATCTCATGCAGGTAATGCTGATTATACTGCAAAGGGTATCTATGTGAGGGAAACATATTTTGCAAGGAGCGACTTAGAGAAGAAAGAATCACACATTTCACAAATAAGCTAACGGGAAGTGCATTTTGATCTGGCTCTAGCTCAGTGGCAAAGAGCATGTTCAAAAGGCTCATGTGATTCAGTCCCACCCCTGTAACATGGCATATGGCCTCCATAAGGCAAAGCTTCCTTTTTGGGGAGTCTGCAGGCAATAACCCACTTGGAGAAAAGGTGAAGCAACAGGAACAGAATCCAGCCATTCTTTTACTTATCCAGTAGCTCTTTCATAAGGGCTAATTTACCCCAGTTGGTGTTCATTCAGTTAATTCCAGCCAAATTAAATCTCAATCTAAATGCAGCATGCTATGTAGACATAGGATACAGGAAGAATAATAATGCTTGAAGTAACAGCATGACATGGTTGCTTAGTTTACATGGTGCTCCTAGTTTCAATGTTCTCCATGGGAAAAAATGTTCAGGTTCATTTGAAATAATTGTGTTCCTTGAAGTATGATATGAACTTAATACTATCAGCTACTGTGTATCTGAGACATTAGAGACATTACATCATAGTACATTGGTCTGGTCTGTAGCAATAAATCCAAAAAAGAACCCCAGAGAGATGGCATCAGGGCTGACAGGAACTTGGCAGCTTTCATGTTGGTAGTAAACAGATTTGGCAGAATACTTTGTGGTGCCTTTGCCAATATGTCCTGGAAGCCAAATCCTTCAATGTGTTGACAGGGGCATGACTAAAATGGGCTTCACTCTGTGGACTGCCAAGGAAAATGCTGATGTGGTGTCTATAAAGTACAAAGAGTGCAGTTTGTTCTCCAACCAGCCCTACCGTTCATTGATACATCCATGCAGCTTTAGAATCCACTACCTGGTCTGGATTTGAAAGGCTCCTCTGATGTTGCTATGTTCTCATACCAGGACCTAGGCAGTAGCGAGGCAGAATTCCTACACTGGTGTAAGTAACGTAAGTGCTGTAGTCCTTTTCCAATCTTATGTGAAGGAGAAGCCCCAGCCCGCAAAGAAAGTGGGTGAGGATAGGATGACTGAAATAATGGTGTTCTGGGAGAAAGAAGAGTACCCAATCAGCTCTGTATTGGATTTCTCCTTGTTTTCAAATTTCTGCTATACTTACACTGTTCTATTGTTTCCCACCCCCCTCCAGTCAAAATGAAAGGCAGACACAAAGCTTGGGAATAAAATTGGGCCACTTTATTGCATACAACATGACTTGTCACTAGGGAAAGGGATCTAACTAACCAGCAGTACAGGTCAAGCCCTGGGGTCACTCCAGTCCTCCACCTTGACCTGTCTGGGCGAGCCCCCACTGCCCCAGGGATGAGCCATACAAACGCATGGCTGTACCTGGCAGCCAGGCAAATGGTTCCCCCTCCAAGCCTGCAGCAACTTGCCATACAGCAGAAGGGGCTTACTTGTACAAGGGAGCCACACAGCAGTTGGTCCTTGCAGCTGGCTACTGTGCAGCCCACCAGCCACTCCTGACAGACCCCAATTCCTCACCAATGAGGATGTGCCAAGGGGGTCACTGGACTGCTCATTTTGCATCCTAACCTGCCACCACTAAGGCCAAACCTCTGATTAGGCCCTCGCGCCCCACAGGTGGCTTATGGCCAACCTGAGCTCTTGCCGTAGATTATCCAAATACATGTTGTTGCCAGCCACCGAAAGGTGGACCCCATCACCTCAATAGAGGTTGGCACACTCGGCCTGAATTCTGGGATGTGGCAAGTAGATCCCCAGACCCCTATTAAGAGCTTTTTCCAGGGCTCTGTTGGCCTTACGCCTAGCCTACTCCATCCTCGCAGGATGCAAGGCTTCCCACCACACCAGACATGAAAGCATTGCTGACCACATGATCAGCACATCAGACCAGGACTTGCCCATAAATAGCAAGTCCTTCCGGGCTTGCAAAGACAGGGTCTTGCCCATCACCAAGCCAAGGTCATTGCCACCTAGATGGAAGGCTAAGATGTGAGGTGGTGGACATCTCCTTCCCTCAAAAAGGAGTGGCAGCAACCCAGGCCAATGAAGGCCTCTATGGCCCTGCCGCTCAACCGTGGACCTAAGGCCAAGCTGGGACCCGATCATTGTCCTCCTAGCTTGGTGTGCTGCCCAAAAGATCATGCTGTGCCCACAGATGAGGATCCGGAGCCTTTCATGGCAAGACACAGCACCTGAAGAAAGAAACTGAACCATCAAGTTTACAAGGACATCAGGGGTTGCCCAAGGACTGCCAACACCCCATCTTTTGGATGGATGGCCCAGTAAAACCCATGACTACTGCTGTGGAGGCAGCTCCAATCCTGAAGGAATGGGTGCCAAATTTGACACCCACCAGACCTAGTCTGGTGAGAGCCTTGCCTGTGACCGCCCAGAACTGGTACTTAGTAAGAGGGGTGCCATTCACACGGCAGAAAAGTAATCCCTCACTGTCTCCTTGAAACTCCACGTAGTGCCTAAGTGCGCTCACGGGGCACAAGCCCAGTTTGGAACAGGAACTCAACTGAATCTCTGTCCCTTCACTCTTCTGGTTGGTTTTAGACCATCGGACCCTGAGTGTAACTGTATTGTTAATGAACTTGAGGTCTTGCGCCATAAGGACACGACCAGACCCATTCCTAAGGGATTGAGCAACCAATTCACTAATATGCAGAGCCCCAAAAAATGCCGTGAGAGCAGCAGCGTGGAACAATGCCACCTTGTAATCTGAGTGGCATACCTTTCTCCACACAAGGCCAAGGCCTCAGAGCATCAAAGGGGAAATGGGTTGCCTGACATCACCACATGATCCCCCTTCCCGTGACCAACCCTCAAGCATCTTTCTCAACCTAAAGTCCCCGGTTGGGTCCATCATTCCCCTAGCCTTCCTGGCAAAGGCAAGAGCCGCCAGCTGGCTTCTTATGGACTTAACTGCCAGCCCCTTACTTTTCTGGTCCACACAGAACTACATAGGATGTTTCACTGGTATGGGCCATATCTGTGGCAGTCTGGCATCTCGCCTAAAGCCTGAAAATTGATGACCTGCCCAATTGTAAGACCTCTGAGTACTGGGGGCAATCACCAACTAGATGGCCCTTTTCATCTCTACCATCCAAGGCTCCATGGATCCTGGGGCATCTGAGCTGGTTGTAAGTTGGCCTCCATGGCAAGGTGCCAAAACCGTTCCATCTGTAGGTGAGACAGAACATCTGCCATGCCGTTATTTACATCCGGAACATACCTTGCCAAGAACAAAATGTTCAGCCGCAAACACTTAAGCGTGAATGCCCTGACCAGCCTCATAACCTGCTGTGATCTAGATGAGAGGGAACAAAGGATGCACACCACTGCCTGGTTATCACACCAGAAATGGACAGTATGATCCACCAGTTTGGCCCCCCACAAACAGACTGCCACTAGTGTAGGAAACAGGAAAGTCAGGTCTGAAGTGATCCCTAGATGAACCCAGTATTCAGGCCACTGCTCAGCCCCCAGAAATACACCCCAAAACCTGTGGACCCAGAAGCATCTGAGGACACCTGCAGCTCTGCCTGGAGGAGGTCCTCCCTCCAGAAAGTAACCCCATTATAAGAAGTCAAAAATTCTTCCCAAACTACTAGATCTGCCCTCATAACCTGGCTAATCCATATCCTATGATGGGGCAGCCCAAGTCCACCCCTGGCATCACAGAGGTGTCGTAAGGATGCCTGACCTGGTGCCACAACTCCGCACGCAAAGTTCAGGTGTCCTACTAGTTGCTGGAGTTCCAACAGGGAAAACTTATGCTTTCCCATAAAGGAAGCCAATTGGTCTGCAAATCACTCAACTTCTGGGGCGGCAGCCATGAATTCTGCTGCACAGTATCTAATTCAATGCTCAAAAATGTAAGTACAGATGCAAGGCCCTTCATTTTTTGTGGGACCCCAAGTTCCTCAGCCAGTCCAATAAAGCCGGCCAATAGGCAGGCAGACGAAAAGAAAATTATCCAGATAATGGACCATGCAAGGCCCACTCCAGGAAAGAGTTAAAATGTTCAAAGGCCGCACAAGAAATAGAGCATCTCATTGGGAGGTCCCTATCCATGTAAAACTGACCCTCAAACGAGAATCCTAGGATGAACAGGCAAGAGGTGAAATGCAGACTTAATGTTGCATTTAGCCATTTCTGCCCTGACCCCACACCGCCTAGGGCAGGCTGTGAAAGGGTGGGGGCCACCATAGATAAGACACTGATGCTTGAAGCTACAGTCTTTCCTTGAACAGACTCCCTGGGAACTATACTCCCAACAGAGCAGGTGGGGTTGAACCACCTGGGGGCGGGAGCCCTGAACGGCCTGTTGCCGTTGCAGTAGGTGGTCGCTCTCAGAGCAATCACCCATATTAGGTTTGGTGGGGGACATAACCTGCAGCCAAAGCTGCTGGTGGATTTGATCCCATGGTAGGCTAGGGTTAACAGCCGCGCACATACGGAACTCTTTGTCATACTGCAACCATGCAGTGTTGGCCAAGTCCGTACACCCCCTACAGATAATGTCTATTTTATTATTATTATTTTATCACAATAAGAAAGGTTACAGAAAGAAAAAAGGAGAGGGGAAAAATAATAAGGTCAAGAAGATTTTACAACTGTTCGCTACAAGTATTGTTAGAATACAGAGTATACAAAAACTTAATCTTTTTCAATGTTTGTCAATATAACAATGGAGATTACAACCTTTATTAAATCCAAACACTATATATTGTCCCTCTTTACTACATATACTTAATGTATACCTCCTCTTTCTCCCCATTAGTGCTCAAATTAGTGCTCAAAAAGGAAAGACTCCTTATTTCATTATTACTACATTATTTCATCTTATCTCTTCATATACCTGATTAACATAACTTTTAGTATAAAAATCATCTCTATTTATCCTTAACTTTATACCAATATTTTCATATCCTGCAAACAATAATGTCTATATATTGAAATAAAGGCACAGCACGCTAAGGCTGCACCCTAGCAATTACCCCTGCATAGATCAGCATACCCGGCAGCCAGTTAGCCCATGTGCGATCCACCTTCCTGCGTTTCAAGTGCTTCTTCTCTCTGTCATCAAGGTCATTCTCTTTTTTCTCCAACTCCCGAAAAAGGAGAATGAAGACATCGACGTACTCTCCCTTAAGTATTTTTCTCTTGTGGTAGGGGTTAAATGGTTGCCCAAATGCATTGCTGTGTCCCCAAATGGAAGGGCCCTAAATGGGACCACCCCATAGGCTGAAGCATGGGGCATGGTGGGAGACCAAGGGGAAGCAGAATATTGACCCCACATAGATGGCTGGCTTGCGAGAGGCTGGCCCTAAGAAGACCATGCTGAAGGCATCCTCTGCACCTGTGATGTAGAGGCAGGCATGAATGATGATTGAGGTGCTGCTGGAGGCAAGGAAGCAGACAGCTGACCTCATGGCCACCAAGACCAAGGACAGGCCTGAGTTGTCAATGTAGACTTACCCTCCACTTCTGGTGGATCAATAACAACCACCACCGGTCCCAGATTCAACATCTCATCCCTGATCGACCACTCCATCCTGCTCCACATCCTCACTTCTCGTAGCCTGGACACTGGACCTTTCGCCTCCAGATGTCCCTTCCAAAGCGGAGAGACATGTAAGCACTTCCCATTGAAATGTAGCTATAGACATTGTTCCTGTAGACTTAGCCTTTTTTGTCATCTTAGCAGGTGCCGAGATGCCACCTCTAGCCTGCTCCAGGGCTGCCAAATGTTCCAATATCTCCTGCCTCTCAAGATGCTCAGATGAGGACAATACTGGCAAAACTGGGTTTTCATGGCAATAAACTAACAGAGGTGGTTTGCCATTGCCTGCCTCTGCAACCCTGGTCCTTGCTGGAGATCTCCCATCCAATTACTAACCAAGGCCAACCCTACTTAGCTTCTGGAGAAAGATGGGGCTCTGCCAATTTCCTTTACTGAAGAAGGGACTGAATTGCCCAAACATGGGAGTCAACTGGAAGCCCTGGTTGCTTGTTGCTTTATACAGAGTCAGACCATTGGTCCATCATAGTCTACTGAGGCTGGAAGCAACTCTCCAAGGTTTCATGGACTGGAAGCAGGTTTGTGCTACAAGAAAGCAGATGCTCTGCCATTGCTGTTCAGTGCCTCTCTTTCTTGTATATTGATGTTAGACACAATGTGGTTTTAAAAATTAATATCTGGAGCTGAGAGTTGCCAAGAGATCTCCTTGTGTTTTGGCTTTCTGAAATGTATAGTGTTAAGGTTGGTTTTAGCATTTCAGTTTTTATATTGGGTGTTTACTGACTTGGTTAGCCACTCTGGATGCTTTTAAAGTAGAAAAGCAGGGTTTTAAAAATATCCTAAGCAAGCTCAGAGGACTATTGTGATTAATATAAAAGTCTTAAAAGTCCATGACTCATTGAATGAATTGGCCCAAATCAACAAGGTCCAATCCCCAGCCCAATGCAGGAAGAGCCCAAAGCACCCCCAACAAGTATTCATCCAGCCAGTCCTTGAAGACTGCCAATGAAGGGAAACTGATCACACCCCTAGGCAGCTGATTCCACTGCTGAATTACTCTTGATATGAAGAAGTTTTTCCTATTGTCCAGCCGGTACCTTCCCTCCAGTAGTTTAAACCCATTCTTTCAAGTCCTATCCTCTATTGCCAACAGAATCAGCTCCCTTCCCTCCCCTAAGTGATAACCTTTAAAATACTTAAAAAGACCAATCATATTTCCCCTCAATGTCCTTTTCTCCAAATTGAACATTCCCATGTCCCTCAGTCATTCCTGGTAGGGCTTTGTCTCCAGGCTCCTGATCATCTTGTTTGCTCTTCTCTGCACCTATTCCAAATTTTCCACATCCTTTCTGAAGTGAATAACAACAATAACAACAACAACATTTGATTTCTATACCACCCTTCATGGCAACTTAACATCCACACAGAGTGGTTAACAAAGTATGTTATTATTATCCCCACAACAAACATCCTGTGAGGTAGGTGGGGCTTAGAGAACTTTGGGAAGCTGTGACTGACCCAAGGTCACCCAGCTGGCTTCAAGTGGAGGAGTGGGGAATCAAACCCAGTTCTCCAGACTGGAGTCCTGCGCTCTTAACCACTACACCAAACTGGCTCTCCAATGAGGCCTCCAGAACTGCACATAGTACTCCAGGTGGGACCTGACCAATGTAGTATATAATGATACAATGACATCCTATGATTTGGATGTTATCCCTTTGCTGATGCACTCCAAGATTGCATTTGTCATTTTTGCTGCTGCATCACAATGACTCCTCATATTTAGCTTCCCATCCACCCGTACCCCAAGATCTTTTTCACATACACTGCTATCCAGAACTGTGTCCCTCATCTAGTATGCATGCTTTGCATTTTTGTAACCCAGGTGGAGAACCTGGCACTTATCCATGTTAAAATGCATCTTAATCTGCTCACTTTTCCAGTGTGTTCAGATCTCGTTGACTTCCATCACTGTCTTCAAGAGTGTTTGCTACTCCTCCCAGTTTGGTGTCATCTGCAGATTTAATGAGTAATCCCTTCACACTCTTGTCCAGATAATTTATAAGATATTGTAAAGCACTGGGCCCAGGACCGAGCCCTGTGGCCCTCCACTGGACACCTCCCTCCAATAAGACGTGATGCCATTGACAACTACTCTTTCGGTGCGATTATCCAGCCAGTTCCCTATCCCTCCTACCATCTTAGAGTCCAATCCACAATCCACCAGTTTACCCACCAGAACATCATAAGGAACCTTGTAAAAAGCTTTACTGAAGCTACATCAACAGCATTCCTGTGATCCAGTAAGCCTGGCACTCGATCATAGAAGGAAATGTGGTTGGTCTGGCAGGACCTGTTGGGATCAATAATAATAATAATAATAACAACAACATTCAATTTATATACCACCCTTCAGGACAACTTAATGCCCATTCAGAGCAGTTTACAAAGTGTGTCATTATTATCCCCATAACAAAACACCCTGTGAGGTGGGTGAGGCTGAGAGAGCTCCGGAAGAGCTGTGACTGACCCAAGGTCACCTAGCTGGCTTCAAGCGGAGGAGTGGGGAATCAAACCCAGTTCTTCAGATTAGAGTCCTGTACTCTTAACCACTACACCAAACTGGCTGTCAAATCCAGACTGACTTCCCTGTATCACCATGTTGTCCATCAGATACTTGCAAACTGACACCTTTAGTATCTGTTCCAGTATTTTCCCTGGGACAGAGGTCAGGCTGACTGGCCTGTAGTTCCCAGAATCATCCTTTCTTAGGATGCCATTTGCCCTCCTCCAGTCTTCTGGCACATCACCTGTTCTCCAAGAGACCTGGAAAATGACTGACAAAGGGTCTGCAAGCTTTTTTGGAAGTTCTTTAAGCACTCTCGGGTGTACCTCATCTGGCCGAGGGGATTTGTACACATCCAGTGGAGCAAGGTGCTTCTCCACGACTTGTCTGCCCATGTCAGCTAGTAGCCCCAAAGCCATGCTTTGCCCATGACCATCTCTAGGTAGGCCTATTCGTCACTGATGAGCCCTCAAAAAAGAACCAATAAATGCTTTCAGATGGATATACCTGTTTTTTATGTATTGCAGTAATGATAATTTAGGTTTGTAAAATACAATTTACTCTCATGTAAAGACTCCTGTGGCACTGCCTGATCCTTTGTAATGAAATGCATAAATACCGAGGAAAAGAGGTATGGAATGTAGGCAGCTTGATTATTTGTCATATGCAATTTGTGTTTACAGAAGGGAGTTAAAATTACAGCCCTAGTGCCTTTGGAATAGTTTCCATCAAGAGGAGTGAAAAATAACACTCTGCTGAGACAGACAACTGGAAACAATCAGCAGGCTTGCAACCCACATAGGCGGTAGCAGTAAAGAACACCCTTTGCTCATGACAGTTTTAGCTTGGCTACGTAGTATTCTAAACTTGACCCAGAAAACACAAAGTTTTCCCAGATATGCTTAATATACTATACTATTGTTGTTTGAATGCCCTTATGTTCTTTGAGGGAGCTTTTAAACAGTGTAGAGGATCCATTAAATTCACACTGAGGCTCATTTTTCTGAAAATAACATACTTTTCAGGAAGAGAATGAAAAGTGTTAATTTCTAGTCCTATGCTGCACTTCCAAGTCATATTTTTTCATATTTTCAAAAATAGAGTCAGTACACCACAGGGGGAAAGGGGTATTTGAGAGAGGGAGAATGTCCAAATCTGGTAAACGTTGACAATCCTATACAAATGTTGTGAGTACTCAAAACCTCAAGAAAGAACAGTGTATGTTAATAGTCACCTAAGTAGAATTGTCAGCATTCTGTTGTGTGAGTCTGAGAAGTGGAGAAATATATATTCAGTCACCAAATTTATCCTTGGTTACCAGCATTCACATATGTAATCGGGCATGCAATACATTTTGCATATTCACTGTAACTTATATAACAGCATATGTAATATAATACAATGTATGCAGTGCACTGCTAATCCTTGTAAAGGGAAGTTATTCCTTGAAAAGCTTTACAATCCCTTATGCCTTTTGGATTTCAATGGGAGGGAAAATTGATGAAAAGCTTAAGTGAAACAGATTCTGGTGGGAGGCTGGGGGAGAACTAAGCATCTTGGCTAAATCTTTTGCAGATGGTAGACAGTTTAATTGCTGTGGTAAACTTGTCTGACATTTTTGGAAAACTTTGGGTGTAATGCTGCTAATCCACTGAAACTGGCAAAAATAGGTTTCAAACCATGCAATGGCACATGTCCATTTCAGAACTGCAACTTGGCCACTCACATTTCAAGAAGAGCTTCATCCCCCGCCCCTTCTCTGTTTCTTTTCCCCTTACTTGACCCACTAGAATAGCCCAGTGGTTGTGAGAGGTCTATTTGAACTAGAATGCAATAGAAGCATCAAATCAAGGAAAACCAGAATTAAGCAAATGAGGCTACTTTGTTCTGCTTATTCTTGACAAATGGAGCACTCTATGCAGCTGAACAAATTTATAGAAGAAAATGCTTTTGGAGCGGATTGCATGCTAATATAAACATTATCTGGAGGAACATGGTCTCCAGATGAAAGATCTCTCTTAATGTTGCTTTTAGTATTCTCAGTTCCTAGTTACTGATCTATGGTCATATGTATTGCCGTACCTCCAACTTTCTGTTGAATGACTGGATTTCATGCACATTTAAAATACCTGGACCTGCAATCTTGTCAAAAACTAGGAAGGCATCTAATTTAATGTGAAGGAAACCTCGAGGAAGCATATTGCAAAAATGGATTTTGTATCATACTGGGAAAAATGAGAGTTCCTATTTTGTCAAAAACCTGAGTAAGAATTCTGTGCAACTTTTATTTCTGAAATTCTCTTTATACACAATATTGCTATTAATATTTACCTGTATGTCAGGCATGTTTGATGCTTGCTTGTTTAAGTTTCTCCTCACCATTATCAGTATACCTATTCCTGAAATGGAAAAATGGGTTGTATCTTCCAATAGAAATTAAGCTGTATTTGAGCAGAAATGTGGATGGGATTTAAAAAAATATTTTTATATCTTGACCCGCATATTTGAATGCTTCAAATAGTGAGAGTCTTAAAGAAAAGGGAAATAGAATATGTATAACAGCAGTCCTTTGACAATTTTTATTTTACATTTTTTTAAAAAAATCAGAATAACCATCTAAACCATTGGCTTGGATCCATTAGAGGGTTTTTGTGGACAGAAGGATTTCTGCCCATGGAGCATAACTTTCTTGTCTCCACCACTCCTGCTGCAGCCTATTGAACAGATGACTGTGTACATCACACAAGGTAGGTGTCCCCAACATGGTTGAGCCTGCAGGCATCTTTGGTATTTTGTGAAGAAGTGGTGAGCACAACTCAGAAATAGCTACCACAGGATGTGGAGCCAAATGAAATACCTCCCTCCTCACTTTGCAAAAGAATTGCATGGAGACAGTCGGTCAGGTCACAAACTCTATGCTGTCACTCTTATTCCTTTTGCCTCATTTTATGCCGTGATGAACACATGAAGCAGCCTTATGCTGACTAAGACCTTTGGTCTATCAAGGCCAAATTATCTCTACTCTGACTGGCAAATATTATTGTTGACTTTCTATTTAGTGTCATTCATGCCATTTAAATTTTTCTCTGGCTTCCCATATTAATAAGCCTTTTATTTTTGAGGGGCCTGATTTTTAAAAGACAGTTTTCCTGTCAAAAAGTTATAAAAGCTTGTTTCTCAAAAAAGAGAAGGGGAATAAACAAATATGAAGGAAAGTCTGGAGAATAAAAAGAAGGAAAGTCTGATTGGGGAATGGAACCACACAATGACTTAAGGAAAGCCCTAGTTACATACCAGTTCTCCCAATCCTCCAGCAGTTGCAGCTATTGGAGCCATAGAAAACCTTTTCATTTGAATGTGTGTGTGTGTCCTCCTGACAATACCCCTACCCACTTTCTGAGAAGCTCAGTGGACACCTGGGGAAACACCAGTGGGCACCATGGCATCTACAGGCACCATATTGGGGAACTTTGTTGTACATTCGCAAAACCTGAGATTTATTTTAGATAAATCACTAACAAAAATGGCTCTATAAAACTGTCAGTTTTGGAATTTATCTGAGAATGAAAATGGCTACTGGCACTCTTTTTAAAAAAAGGTGATCAAGCATGTCAAGCCAAAACCCCTTCATGTGTTTCTTTAATTAAACATCGATTTGTGTCCAAACCTAAATTGGTTCTTACTATTATAGCTAGAAATGAATGACCATTTTTAGTTAGACTTAGGCTGCAATCCTAAATGCACTTAATAGGGAGTAATCCCTAATGAACACAGTGGAATTTACTAACTATGCATTACACTGATAATGTTGGTCATATGCAGTATCATTGAAAAAACCCTCCTCCATGACCAAATTTCATGCAACCAACCTCTGTTTAAAATGAATGAAGCATGTGTATGTAGTGATCCTTGGCCCAAGTGGATGACATACTGTAAATCAGACCCTGCATGTGAATGGGCTGACATGTGAGATACAAATCTTCCAAATGTGATGTTGATGCACTAATGCTCCTAGGCAGATTAGGGCTTTCTACACACACCCAGCATCTCATTTAAAGATCTCTTATTGGGCAGTAATAACATTTAGTTATGTTTTGGATACTGCTCTCATTGCATAATTAGTTGTATTTCACCTTTATTTTCAGGTTCATTGCAATGGATGTTCTACAGTACCACTAGATGGTAGCAGTACATTGTGTGTTTTCAAGACAACTAGTATAACATATAACACTAAATTTCCTTCAACTTCAGCTTTTTACTGTGCATTTCAGAACTATACACATAGAGGGCACCACATCAATGTTTAATAGTAAAATGATAGTACTGATGTTGACTATGGGTTGACGCTGCACACATGAAATTCAATAACTATTCATGTGATTAATGTTTAGCAATGAATAAGAGAAGTGGCTTCAATA
Organism: Eublepharis macularius; assembly: GCF_028583425.1. Classification (NCBI taxonomy): domain Eukaryota; kingdom Metazoa; phylum Chordata; class Lepidosauria; order Squamata; family Eublepharidae; genus Eublepharis; species Eublepharis macularius. The sequence goes on from NC_072792.1 coordinate 93,437,531, forward strand.
CCATCAGACACTGGTCCCTGAATAAATAGGTACATATGTGTGTGTGTGTGTGTGTGTGTGTGTGTGTGTGTGTGTGTGTGTGTGTATGCAAGTAAGAAAAGCTTGGTAAATTCATTTCTACTGAAATATCTGCTGTGCTGTTCCCTATACTTTTTATAAGTATCTGGTTCACACCAGGGCTTTTTTTCTGGGAAAAGAGGTGGTGGAACTCAGCGGGTTGCTAGTACAGGGGGCAACTCCTGGCAGGAGGTGGTGTCCCTGGTACCACATGCACGTGCGCAAAGTGTGCTCATGCTCCCAGGACTGCACAATGATGTCACTTTGGGTCAGCTGGAACAAGGGGGGAGTTTTTTTAAGTTTAAATTGCCCTCGGTGAAAATGGTCACATGGCTGGTGGCCCTGCCCCTGATCTCCAGACAGAGGGCAATCTAAACTCCCCTCTGTCTGGATATCAGGGGCTGGGGCTCCAGCCATGTGACCGTTTTCAAGAGATGCCAGAACAGCATCAAGAGATGCTGAAAAAAAGCCCTGATTCACACCATTATGCCTTGACCTGGATAGCCCAGGCCAGCCTGATGTCTTGGAAAGCTAAGCGGGGTCAGACTTGGGCCATTTCCATATGCTTTTAAAGGGACGGCCCACTCACTGAATGCTGGTGGCTTTTCCCCAGGAATCCAGATGGCTCTGTTTGCAAAATGGCTGCAGGCTATTTGGCTTCCCTTTGTTCGGTGCCTTTTCTAGAAATAGATCCAGAGGAGTTAGCTGTGTTAGTCTGTAGTAGCAAAATAGTAAAGAGCCCAGTAGCACCTTTAAGACTAACCAACTTTACTGTAGCATAAGCTTTCGAGAGCCAGAGATCTCTTTGTCAGATGCATCTGACACAGAGAGCTGTGGCTCTTGAAAGCTTATGCTACCATAAAGTTGGTTAGTCTTAAAGGTGCTACTGGACTCTACTATTTTTCTGGGAATGCACTTTCTGTGTTCTCAGCAAAGCACGCTGAAAAAAGGGAGGCCAAACAGCTCACAGCTGTTTTGCAAACAGAGCTGTTTGGATTCCTGGGGAAAAGCTGGCAGCATTCTGTGAGTGGGATGTACCTTTTAGAGTGTGTGGAAACAGCCTTGGTTAGTAATTGAATGAGAGACCTCCAACAAAGACCAGGGCTGCAGCAGAAAACCTGTCTCTTGCCATGAAAACCCCATAAATTGTCACAAGTAAACCATTAATTGACAGCATTCTCCACTATCACCACCACCATCACACACCATTATATTCTCTTCACTCTTTGTGATTTGATTATTACATATATATTTCTTATAACTTTCTTCTTTCCACAATAAAAAGGAAACAATGCTCTCTCTCAAAATTATTAAAGAAACATCATAATCTCCCAATTGAAATTCTGTTTTTACCAGGTACTGAAAATTATGAGGTTTGTATCTAATTTTTCCCTTTGTAATGATGAGATGTTTGATGTAACAAAGTTCCTAGAGAGACCACTGCCAAAACAGCACATTAATGGGGAAGAATCACAGCACTGTTTATTGATTAGGAACACCAAAGCATCAATGCTTTTTGCTTTATGTTGTGTGGATATTACAAATAACACAGCAAAAGCATTTCAGTAGATTATACGTTGACCTTGGAGACTGGAAATATGAATGTGGAGATTCTGAGATTCCAGTTCAGTAACAATAAATGACTCTGGCCTGGTTCACACATGGTGGAGAATGGTGTGGTTAAAATGCCAAGATGGTAGAATGGGTTGCAGACTGCATGTGGAGGATTACATTTGGAATGCTCCCCTATATTAAAACTCCCACAAATAGAAAATCAACACTGCCACCAAAGAGAGGCAGTAGAACCATTCTCTTCACCCAATTAGTTTTCTATTTGTACTGAGTTTTTTAATGCAAAGGAACATACAAGCTGATATTCCCTACCTATAGTCTGAAGTGGTACTGTTACCTGAATTAGTCTCCTTGCAAATAAGAGAATTGTGGGTGGGTGGGTGGGTGGGGAATTAGCGGCAAGGAAGATGGTTATGTGAGAGGGGTAATGATGGGATCTCCCCCAGTGTTTACAGAGTCCTTTCCCAAGGAGGCAAACAAAGCTGGTGTTCTTAATTAAAGAGTGATTTTATTGAAAGGGAAAAATTCACATGCACATACAAGATTGCATACAAGCACACAATACCTAGGAAAAGCAGTGGTGAAAGTGTAATAGATTCAAGGGATTGCAGGATGATAATTACTTATCTGGGGAATGAAGAGGTCCGTGGAGGAAGAGCTTCAAATGGCCATTGTTCTCAGCAGAGAGAGAGACAGAGACAGAGACAGAGACAGACAGACTTAGGGAAGGTGACCCCAAGGGAGCTGTACTTCAGAACCAATAAGCAGGCACAGTTTGAATGGGGCAAGGGTCCCTATTCTTATAGGGCAAAACATGCCCTGAGGCAGGAGAGCCCTCCCAACCGTTGGAACAAAGACCTCAACAAAGACCCTTTGTTCCTGGGAGTAACAAAGATTTGATTACTTAGATTGCTTGCTGCCGGGGTGGGACAAAAGAGTAAGATTTTGCTCTCCTGTGGAATTATAAAGGAACATTTGCAAATTGATGTCCCCAGAGATGAGTTGATGAATTTATTTGGGGAACATACCTTTTCCCAGGAATGAATTACAAAAACTTATGTGTGCTAATTGATTTCTCCTCAATCTTGGGCTGGGGGTCTCATCTTGAAAGGAGGGAAAGGAATGTGCTAAGTGGGATGACACTGTGAGGCCTTTCTTGCTCTGGCTCAACCCGGAGCTGAGAGGAAAGTAAACTAATCATCTCTGGTCACTGTACATTTACACTTGGCATTCCATTCATGCCTAGATCTCCTGGGTGGGACTCAGCAACTGCTAGATGGAATTCCCCTGTTTGTATTTAATCCAGGGGCCTTGTGATTCTTATATCACAGGTAGCTATTAAATAGCTATTAAATATGGCAGAGGCTTGCCCGACTGTTTATAGTACAATCCATTCTACTACTTTATTCTCCTACACATGTGAACCTGGAATAGTTACACAGAAGTTTACAAGTTCCCTTCTTCCCACCCACAAGCTTGAAGTACGTTTTATCTGCCTTCATCTTCAGCTATATGTATTTATTTGCTTCAATTATAAGCCACCTTTCCACTTAATGGGAACTCAAACCAATTTACATTGCTCTCCTTTCCTCCATTTTATTTTCATAACAGCCCTGTCAGGTAGGTTAGGCTGGGAGTATGTGGCTGGCCAAAGGTTACCCAGTGAGCTTCCACAACTGAGTGGGGATTCAAACATGGGTATCTCAGATCCTAGTCTGAAATGCTAACCACTACACCACAATGGCTTTTGTGCAGTGGTTTCTGTTGAATAGTAGCATCTAGCTAGATTTGCCAGTGGTAAGCCCAGGGAAGTCAGTGCTCCCAGGTTGATGGGAGACCTACTGCCCCCCCCCCCGCTTTACCTGCTGCCACTCAGTTGAATGGGAGGTAAAAATTACAGAAAGAAATGGAGATGGGGACAGTTGGTGTCATTGGCAACACGTGGATGTCACTTCCAGTGTAACCTAGAAGTAATTAGTAGAATTTAGTGATGCTCTAAGCCATAAAGTTTTGACGAAGTGCTAGAGTGTTGCCAGCGATGTGATAACATCACTTCCAGGTTTCATTAGAAATGATGTCAGCAAGTTCAGCAACACTCTAGCATTCAGCCAAAAGTCTATGGTTAAACCATATATTTTTGGCCAGCTGTTAAAGCATCTCTGGCAATGTGATGACATAATTTCTAGGTTTTGTCAAAAAGTGATGCTCCTCCACAGGTTAGTTTCCCACTAATTACAAGTCTTGGGATGACAACCCTAGCTAGGCCTGGCCCCATGAGTCCTCCTTCAAAGACCAAATCAGGCCTGGTAAGGGCCCTGACTAGACATGGGCACAAATGGGGGGGAAACCCGAACATGCTGTTCATAGTTCGTTGCCATCAATGAACACGAACAGACGAACAGTAACAAACATGTCCTGTTAACGAACATGTTCATTGTTCGTGGGGGACAGAATGGTCCCCTGTTGGACTTAGAGAGCCCATATTCACAGGGAGTGTTCAGCAGGCTCCCCTTCAGCCATCAACCAAGTTTGGTCAAGATTGCAATACAGATCTTGGACTTATACATTCCCAAATCCAATGTCCCCAGGAAACTCCCATTTGATACAACTGGAGCCATCAGTTGACTTTGGCCCTGTTTACAAGTGGAGGATTTAAAGGCAGGCCACCTCCCCTCTAGGGGGTGGGGGGGTCTGGCCACTCACCGGCAGCACCCGCCATGTGCCCACCCACCCGCCAGGCCTCAGAGTACTGCACTGTACTTTCCTGCGCAGACAGGGACATGAGTGATGAGTGCGGCCTCTGGGCCTGGTGCGCTCAGGGAGGCAGCAGCAGGCCGTCTCCCTTCTAGGGGGCAGGGGGTCTGGCCACTCGCTGGTGCCACCCTCATGTGCCTGCCTGCCGGGCCTCAGAGTACTGCACTGCACTTTCCTGCGCAGACAGGGAAGTGGGTGATGAGTGTGGCCGCCAGACCTAGTGGGCTCAGGGAGGTGGTGGTGGGCCACCTCCCCTCTAGGGGGTGGGGGGTCTGGCCTCTTGGTGGTAGCCCCCCATGTGCTCACCCACCCACCAGGCCTCAGAGTACTGCACTGTACTTTCCTGCACAGACAGGGACGAGGGTGATGAGTGCAGCCACTGGGCCTGGCGGGCTCAGGGAGGAAGTGGTGGGCTGCCTCCCCTCTAAGGGGCAGGGGGGTCTGGCTGCTGACGGCTGACATCCCCCACCTTCCTGCTTTCGCGGAAAGGACAGGAGGGAGATGAGATGTCATTTGGAGGGGTCAGAGTGTTCCAGAGAGGGAGAGATCGAAAGAGGGACTGGGAACTGGGAAGATCCCAACAGTTGCAAGGTCTCATCCGAGGATCCCACTGAGGTACTCAGCGGTGGCAGCTAACATCACCCACCTTCCTGCCTTCATGGAAAGGATGGGATGGACAGTACAAGAGAGGTTGTTGGGAGTGGTCAGAGCGGTTCCAGAGAGGGCGGGGTTCACAGAGAGACCGTAAACTTGTCAGGGAGAAAAGTACAGAGAATTACCACTTCATGGCTGCCTTGCGGGGTGGGACCAGGAAACACCCAAACATTTGCAAGCCTTCATCTTTGAAACCCACTGATTTTGTCAGCGGCGGAAGCAGCCATCACCCACCCTCCTGCCTTCATGGAAAGGACGGGATGGACAGGGCAGGAGAGGTCGTTGGGAAGAGTTGGAGTGGTTCCAGAGAGGACAAGGTTGAAAGAGGGACAGGGAGCTTGACAGGGAGAGGAGGACAAAGAGGACCCCAACACCCATCATGTCGGATTGTGCAGACTGCTCCAGCAGATGCTTGTCCGCCCCTCCTGTGCCGCAGTGGAGGCTGTCGCCAGCATCACTCACCTTCCTACCTTCGCAGAAAGGATTGGAGTCATGGGACCCATTCCCACCATGCACATAGGGGACAGCAGGAGCCTTTGATAGGGGGCTCCATGCTGTGCAACCATATATGCAACAGCTCCTGAGTTGTTGCATGTGTCCAAAAGCAGCTGCAGCAGACAGCACTCACCTTCCAGCCTTCACGGAAAGGGTGGGTGGGAGGGACCCATTCTCCCCTGCTCAGAGGGGACAGCAGGTGCCCTTGGATAGGGGGCACCGTGCGGCACAACCTCACACCCACAAGCCACTGCAGCTGGCATCACCCACCTTCCTGCCTTCACTGAAAGGACGGGATGGGCAGGACAAGTTGTGGGGAAGGGTTGTTGTGGTTCCATCCAGAGAGGGAGAGGTCAAAAGAGGGACTGAGTACTTGTCCAGGAGAGGAGGACAGAGGCTTCCTGGCCACATTGTGCAGCAGGATCAGGACGGAGGACCCCAACATCCACCCTGAAGAAGTGCGCAGACTGCTGCTGGAGAGGCTTGTCGAACTGGAGGCTGCCACCAACATCACACACCTTCCTGCCTTCACGGAAAGGAATTGAGTCGTGGGACCCATTCCCTCCATGCACAGGGGCAACAGCATGTGCCCATGGATAGGGGTGCACCATACAGCACAACAATATCAACAAAAGCTTTTGAGCTGCCCCTTATGCAGCTGACAACTGCTGCAGCCAACCACACAGCCCACCGATGAGGCCCCGAGATCAAGTGGGGCTGTTTGGGTGGGTCTGTCCTGGTGTGGCTCTCTTCCCAACTCCCCCCTCCTCCTCTTCCGCCACCACCTGCCCCTCGCCCCTGCCCGGTTCCCTCAGGCCTCCCTTCTCTTTCTGGAAACAGAGCACAGCTGTGCAGAGCTCCTTTTTCCAGCGCTGCATCTGACCTGCCTGCGTGGCAATGCTGCCCTTGATCTAGGGGTCACAGAGGGAGGCTATTTGGTATGGCACCTTGTGGTGCAGAGCATGCATGCCTGGATCCTCCTCACAAAGTCCCAGACCCTGAGGAGCAGCTCTTACTCATGCTCGAGCTCCTTGGCTAGGAACTGGTCGAGCCCGTGGATCCGGGGGATGACCTAACCCAGGCTGGTCTCATACAAGCACAAGAGCTCGGTTGCCTCCTTAAAGGGTTTCAGCATCTGGGACATCTGGGCAAGGACTCTCCATTCCATGGAGTTGAGGCTCAGCTCCTCTCCCCTCCTCAGAATGTCCGTGGACAACAGGATGTCCTGCAACGGGCCCCTCTGCTCCACCAGATGACATATCATGTCGTAGGTGGAATTCCAGCGGGTGGGCATGTCCTGAAAGAGTTGGTGCTCGGGGTCCCCCCTCCCCCTGCCTCTGGAACAGCTCACAGGAAGAGTTGATGCTGCAGGAGAAGTAGGAAGCGATGTGGTGGCAGCTGTCCAGCAGATTGTGCATCCACAATGTTCCCTCATCCCAGCTGTCCCTTGGCTTGCCCCCCAGCTTGAGCATGTCCCTCATCACCAGGTGCAGCTTGTGCACCATGCACACCAGGCCCAGGAGGGATGCCTCTTTCAGGGCTGCGAAAACAGGGTTAACATACCTGTAACTTATGTTCATCGAGTTCTTCTGTGCTGACACACATGGGGACTGCGCAGGCGCAGGCCAGCCACCAGAGAATTCTTCATCGCTTCTATAGCTCCGAAGGGGCCGTTTGTCGCGCGCCTCAGCGACCGTTTCCCGCCCAAACGGTCACATGTCCTTCCAGTGACCAACGGCCCCTTCCCTCAGTTCTCCCTTGCCGCCGCCATCCAATACATATAGGCATAACCTTTCAAATCACCAATTCTCATTATTGTTATCATACCTATTGTTATTCTGCATTGGAATTCACAGCAGGGCAGGAGGGAGGGATGTGTGTCAGCACAGAAGAACTCGATGAACATAAGTTACAGGTATGTTAACCCTGTTTTCATCTTCGTTCTTCTGTGCCTCCACACATGGGAGAGTACCAAGCTTCACACAATAAGGAAGGTGGGGTGAAATCCAACTCAATTTACTTATGTATCACTAGTCCCAGTACAAGGACCAAGAAATAAATAAATTTTGTTCAATAACATTTAACTTGTTCAATAAATATATACATATATACAAATATACACAAATTGTCGTTTTCAATTAGTACAATAATACCCTCCAGTATCCCTTCAGGAAAACAGGGAGTGGAGGACAGCTTTGGCTACAGAAACCTCTTGCTCTGCATTGACATCCATAGCATAATGCTTAACAAAAGTGTCAGCAGAGAACCACGTAGCTACCTTACAGATATTAACCAGCGGCACACCCCTGATGAGTGCTGAAGAGGCTGCTTGAGATCATGTAGAATGGGCTTTGACCTCTAGTGGACAAACCACCCCGGCCAGAGCATAGGCCCTACTAATGGCCTACACAATCCACCGTGACAGGGTCTGTGAAGATGCCCTGTGACCCTTGTCCTTAGCCCCGAAACAGACAAACAAGTGAGGACTATTACGGAAGTCCCTTGTCCTGTCTACGTAAAAGGCCAAGGCTCTCCTTAAATCTAAGGTATGAAGGGCCTTCTCCCCTTTGGAAGATGGCTGCGGAAAAAACGCAGGCAGTGTAATTTCCTGCGACAGGTGAAAAGCAGACACTACCTTGGGCAGGAACTTAAGGCATGGCCGCAGAACCACCCTATTACTATGGAATAGGAGGAAAGGTGGGTCAGCCCTGAGCGCTGACAACTCACTAACCCTCCTGGCAGACGTTATGGCCACCAAAAACGCCACCTTGTAGGACAACAAGTCCAAGGGGCATGTGGCTAATGGCTCAAAGGGAGGCAACATCAGCCTCGACAGCACCAGGGATAGGGACCATTGAGGCACAGGAGGGGACACAGGTGGGTAGAAATTAAACATCCCCTTCAGGAACTGACGAGATTTACAGTGTGAGAACACTGTGCTACCGTCAACCCGATCGTGAAAAGCGGAAATAGCCGCAAGATGGACCTTGAGGGAGGTAACCCTTAACCCTTGGTCCCTCAACTGACATAAATAGTCAAATATGAGCCCCAGGGGGCTACCGGTAGGTACCACTTTCTTTGCAAGTGCCCAAGCCTCAAACTTACGCCACTTAGCCTCATAGGCCCGTCTAGTGGATGGCTTCCTTGCATTCAGCAAGACTTTTTTCACCTGCTCTGAAAACACTACAGGCGGGGTCGTATCCGCCAGACCGACAGGTGCAGCTTTCTGGGTTCGTGGTGGAACAAGCTCCCGTTCCGCAGGAGATCCTGCCGGGGAGGCAGACTCACATATGTCCGATTGGACATTTGCAGAAGTTTGGGGAACCATACTTGTCTCGGCCAGAAGGGTGCCACCAGAATGCAGTCTGCATTGTCGTTTTCTATTTTGCACAGCACCCTCGGTATTAGTGGGAATGGCGGAAACATATAGTGCAACCTGTGGGTCCACGTAAACTGGAAGGCATCCCCAATAGAGAGGGGGTCGCTCCCTGCCCTGGAACAAAATATCTGGGCCTTGGTGTTTGCTGAAGTCGCGAACAAATCTATGTTCGGTTGGCCCCACATCCGAAAGATCGGCCCAATGTACTCTGCGCTCAATTCCCACTCGTGGTCCAACATGTGCACCCTGCTCAGGGCATCCGCCCGAACATTGTCTGATCCCGCTGCGTGTATAGCCCAAAGCACCACACCATTCTGGATCGCCCAGTGCCAAACGAGCATGGCCTCCGTGCAGAGAATCATAGATGCTGTGCCCCCTTGCTGGTTTAGGTAATACATGGCAGTTGTGTTGTCCATCTGCACCAACACCTGACGGTTTTGTAGAAGTGCTGAAAAGGACAGAAGTGCAAAACGAATAGCTCTTAATTCAAGTACATTAATGTGCAGGTTCTTTTCCATTTCTGACCAAACATCTTGTACACACACAGCACCACAGTAAGCACCCCATCCTATTAGGGACGCATCAGTGGTTACCGTAACCTCAGGATGCTGGTAACCAAACAGGGTTCCTCTAAATAAGTTGTCATCAGACAGCCACCAGTCAAGGGAGGATAGAACAACCTTAGGTATGGACAGCTTGAGAGATGGAGGGTGGCGCATAGCATCATACCTCCGCACGAACCAATTCTGAAGTGGGCGCATACGCAGTCTAGCAAAGGAGACCACAGAGGTGGCTGCTGCCATATGACCCAATAAACATTGGATGGTGCGAACGCATTGGAACCGGTTCCTCTTAAACATGGATACCAGACCCTTCAGGGACTTAGCCCTCTCAAGGGGGAGCAGTGCCTTACCCTCTATAGAATCTAAAATCGCACCAATATAGGAGACCCTACAGCTGGGCACCAGTTTTGATTTTTCAAAATTCACCAGAAGCCCCAAGCGTTTGCAAGTGCTCAGCACTAATTCCACATCTTGCAAAAGCTTAGCTTCAGAATCAGCCACGATGAGCCAGTCATCGAGGTAGGGGAAAATGGTACAGCCCTCTTCCCTAAGAAAGGACACCACAGGGGCCACACACTTGGTAAACACTCGTGGCGCCGTGGACAGGCCGAAGGGAAGCACCTTATAACGGAACACCCTTCGCTTGTAAACGAAGCTCAGGTATCTCCTGTGCTCCTCCCGTATCCCCACATGGAAATAAGCGTCCTTCAAATCAAGGACAGCAAACCAATCCCCTTTCTTTAACAAGGAGATTACAGCAGACAGTGTGACCATTTTGAACTTAGTCACTCTTAGAAAGGCATTAAGGCCTCTTAAATCTAGAATGGGGCGTAAACCCCCATCCTTTTTGGGGACCAAAAAGAACTGAGAAAAGAAGCCCTTCTCAGATTCGTCATAAGCCATCTCTTCTATAGCACACTTGGCCAGGAGTGATACTATTTCTGCATCCAGTTCGGCCATGCTGTTATTTACAGCCATTAGGGGCGAACTACACCTAGGCAGTTCCAAGAATTCCAGCCCGTATCCTTTATTAACAATAGTTAAGACCCATGAGTCAGATGTTATTGACTCCCAGTCAAAGAGAAAAGGCTTCAGCCTATCAAAAAAGTTCAAGGATGCGGCTGGATCATCTCGCCAGTACTGCCTCCCAGGTCCCTGCTGATCTTTCTGCTGGGCCGGGAGCTGTGACGTGCGAGGCTTGAAGGGTTTACGCCTCCTGGGCTGTTGAGCAGGAGCGAAGTGACGCTGAGAGGAGGCAGGGTACTGCTGGTAATAGGCCCACTGCTGGTATCTGCCTTGATATTGGTACGGATTGTATCTTGCAGTATACCGTGGCCTGGATGCAGACCTGTCCGACGAGGTCAATCCCAACGACCGGGCCATCTGCCTGTCTTCCTTCTTTTTCTTGAGCGCCTCATCGGTCGTTGTAGAGAACAAAGAATCCCCTTCAAAGGGCAGGCCCTCGATCCTTGTCCTCACTTCCTGTGGGAGAGCCGTCAACCGGAGCCAAGAATGACGCCTGAGGACCACAGCTGAAGCCATTCCATGTGCAGCAGTGTCAGCAGCATGGCTCCCAGCATTCATCTACTGCTTGGAGAGACGGATGGCTTCTGTCTGCAGCAGGCACTCTACCGCCTTCTTGTCAGCAGGCAAATCACCGACGTAGGATGCCAGCTTCTCCCAGAGGTATAATTGATAGCCAGCCATGATGGTCTGATAGTTGGCTATCCGGAGGCCCAACGAGGAGATGGAATATTGTCGCCTGCCCAGGGCATCGATCTTCCTGCCCTCTTTGTCTGGGGGTGCAGAAGAGGGACCCGACCGATAAGGCTGGATCTCCTCAGCAATCAACGAGGAGGGTGGAGGGTGCTTGACCAACGATTGCCAGGTGCCCTGTTTGATCTTGTACATCTGTTCGATGCGCTTAGATGTAGCTGGCTGATCCGAGGGCACCTTCCACACCTTCTCCACAATCTCTTCCACACCCTCCAGCATGGGGAAGCCCACCGTAGCAGGGTTGTCTCCGTAGATCCGGCGCAGGAGCTTGTCTTTAGTCTGCGGCGTGGCCGAGGAGATATCCATCTCCAACGCCTTCGCCATGCGTGCCATCTGGTCCGCATAGATCTGAAGGTCTTCATAAGGGGAGCTGGTACTGGGTGCCACATTGTCGTCTGGCGACGGCTCCGACCACGACTCCGACCTGTAGTCACAGATGTCCTCAGCCTCCTCCTCATCAGACCCAGGCACCGACTCTTCTCCTTGGAAGGGTGGAGGCAGCCAACCCTGTCTCGAGGTGGATGGTCTTGGCTCCGAGTACTCCGAGTATTGGTCTGTAATTCTTAATGTTACTTAAGTCTAATGTCTCCTTCGGTATCAATGTAATATTAGCCTCATTCCATGTATCTGGCATCTCAACCCCTTCCAATATCTCATTCATTACTTTTTGCATCATTTGTTTCAGATCCTCCACCATCACTTTATAAAATTTTGCTATAATTCCATCTGGTTCCGGAGCTTTGCCAACTGTAGTAGCTTGTATTGCTTGTAGCACTTCCATTATTGTTATCTCAGCACTAAGCTTCTCTTTCAGCTTCTCCGGCACCTTCGGTAAATCAATCATATCAAAGTAGTCTCTTATCTTTTCATAATCCACTATTTTTTTCTGATATAGCTTGGCATAGTATTTATAGAATGCTCTCTCAATCAAACCTTGATCATATAATCCCTTCCCCTCTTCTATAATTCTGCTTATTGTCCTTTTTTCTCTCTTTTTCTTTAATTGCCATGCCAAATATCTCCCTGGTTTATTAGCTCCTTCAAATGATTTTTGCTTCATTTTCTTCAACTCCCACTCCACTTCTTTATTTTCCATAGCCCTAATTTGTTCTTGCAGTAACTTTATTTCATACAACAATTTCTTTTTACCTGACCTCTTTTTCAGTTGTTCTTCTACTTGAATAATTTTTTCCTGGATCTCTTTTAATTTCACTTCTTTTTTCCTCTTCTCTCTACCATTTAAGTCCATCAACACACCTCTAATTACAGCTTTATAAGTGTCCCAGACCATGTGCATTGACACCCCGTTATCCACATTACACTGAATAACTTCGTTTCTTTTCTAAGCACCTCAACACATTCTGAGTCACTCAAAAGATCCTCATTAATTCTCCATCTCCGTTTCTTATGTCTCATTCCAAATCTCCACATCACAGGATTATGATCCGAGCTAACTTTCGGTAATATATCAGTCTCTTTTGTAAACACTACCAGTTCTTTAGACGCCCAGATCATATTTATTCTGGAAAAAGATTGATGACTAGTTGAAAAAAACGTATACTGCTTCACTTTGGGATTATATTTTCTCCAAACATCTTCTAAGTTTTCTTGTTCCTGAATTTCAAAAAAGGACTTTGGTAATTTCCCCGTCCTGGCTTTACTTGTTGATGAACTTTTATCCAATTGCAAATCTAACACTCCATTAAGATCTCCAGCTATAATTACCTGATCATAAGTCCATCACTCCATTTGTTCTCGTAAATCTTTAAAGAATATATCCTTGGAGCCATTTGGCGCATATAGTCCAAGTACCAAAGGTTTTTTTGCATTACATGAAAATTCCACAGCCAGGTATCTCCCATTTTTATCAAACACTATTAATTTAGGTTGTAATTCTTCTTTTATATATATAACAATTCCCCTCTTTTTTTGCTTTGTTGCTGAAACAAATTGCTTTCCTAACTTTTTGTTAATTAAATATTTAACATCTTGATCCCTGATATGAGTCTCTTGTAGACAAATCAAATTACTTCTTTGTTTAGATAACCAATGTAACACAGCTTTTCGTTTAGAGGGTGAATTAAGTCCATTAACATTCCATGAAATTAATTTGTACTCCATAATTATAATCTGGATGAGCTAGGAAAGTCTTTTCCATTCTCCATCAGAAATACATCCATTGCATATTTTGATTTAATCACTTGTCTCCCTGATTGGAATTCAAAAGTCACTCCTTCTGGCAGCTCCCATCTATATCTAATTTCAGCTGCCCTCAGCTTCTGTGTCAAATCTCTATACTTTTTCCGATCCTGGAGCACTTTACGTGGTACTTCTTTCATGATTCGAATCCGAGTCCTGGCTATTTCCAGTGGAGTTTCAAAGTGTCTTCTAATAATTTCCTCCTTCATTCTCCTTGTGGTCAATTGGACAATAATATCTCTTGGTAGGTTCTTTTGTTCTGCTTATTTTGAATTGACTCTATACACGATATCCAAATGGGTCATCATTTCCTCCTCTGTTTGTCCCCAAAATTTTGCCAATATTTCAGCTACTTGTTTAAGAGCAGATCCATCCATTTTTTCCGGGACCGCCCTCATACGAATTTGTCTGTCCATTGCTTTGCATTCCATCATCACCATTCTTTCGCCCATAGCCACAGTATCTGTCTGTATAGCCTCCGTTTTTTTCTCCCCATCCTGCACCATCTGTTGCGTTTCTTGCACCTTTTGTTGGGTATTCTGTAAATCTGTTTTATTGCCTCCATCTCTTTTTTAACTTCCGTAATCTCCGACTTAATCGCTTCTTTCATTTCCGTCATTAAGTTTTGCTGTCATCTCCCGAATCTCTTTATTTCTCTCTGTTATTTTCTTATCCAAATTCTCAATGGCAACCTGCCAGTCCTTTTCTTTTTTGGAGGCCATCGGACTTGCCTTGGGTCCCCACGAATCAGCTTCTTTCTTAACTCCGTCTTCTTTTTAATTCAAGTCTCTATTTTTATATATCAAAATTTTTAAATGTTTGCCCTCAGTTAAAATGGCGATTGAGGCTTCCCTTACCCTTAAAATGTCGGGCGATGTTTCTCTATGATATAAAATGTTGGGCGATCTTTCTCTATGGTAATACTGTCACATCGATGGTCTTCCCTTACTTTCAGTGGTGAATCCTTTGCTTCCGTTTCCTTTCCCTTACTTCCAATGGTGGGTACTTCACTTCCTCTTCCAACTTTATTTTTCTTCCGGGTCTTCCTGGTCTTCCTGACCTCCCTTGCCATGCTCTCTCTATCTCCTCTCCTCTACTTCCTGTCTCGCGTCCCGCCTTCCGATTCCCACGATCCGCCCACCACGTCGCTATCTCCCCAACCACAGGTATGCAAAACAATATTCTTCTTAGCTCTTTTTAACTTTTTCTCACTGTCACAACTCAAATTAAACTGCGCAGTCTTTTAGTATACTTTTTCAGCTTGGTAACTCAGTCTTTTGTTCTTTTAAAAGTTCGGTCTTTATTCAGTAAAACAGTCTGTTGGGGGAGATAGTAATCCTAACTTAGCATAAACTTCTTGGGATGTACTCACTGCTTCAAAAGTCCAATTCTGTTCAATTCCATTCCCGAGGCTTGGGGAACAACGAGCCTATGTCAATTTAATGACTCCCAAAGCTGCTGCAGAGATTTTGGCCGCCCTTCTCCGAGGAGGATCTCAAGGCTTGGGAGGAAAGCCCTTAATTCAGAGCCTCCCACCCGTCGAGACCCTTCACTCTCAGGGCTACAAGCGTTCCTGCCGGATTTCTGACTGAAATCCGGAGGCTGTGGGCGATCTGGGTGCCCCACCAGCCCAAAAAACAGCACCTCGGTTGATCCGGAGTTCCGAATCACGTCGGTCTTGCCATTACCCCAACCAGAAGTCCCCCTGGTGGGAATCTCATGCTCACTTGATTCTTCCCTTTGTGTGCAGCTCAAATATTAAGCCTGTTTCAGCAGCAAACTTGTTTTTTTGTTTTATCCAAACTACAGCTTGCTGTGCTTTCTCTAAGCATGGATTCCAAACCTTGGTTTAATGTGGGGAAAGGGAGTATAGGGCTACAGGATCCTCAGGCTTGTTCATGTAATGACAAATCATTACATCATTAAGATCACAGGGAGAGGCCCTCTTGACTATCCCATCAATGAAAGAAGCTCATACAAGAGATGGCCTTTTCAGTATAGCAGCCTGACAATTATGGAACAATCTCTTCAGGCCAGAGTGACTGGTCCCCTTACTCTTGATCTTTAGAAGTCAGCTGACGATAGTTTTATTCAGGGCATCATTCAATTAGTTTTTTTTTTAAGTATTGGTAGTTTAAATTGTGATTTTAAAATTGTGGTTTTATGTATTTTTATGCTTATTCTGTTATTTAAATTTTAAGCTGCCTTGAATTCCATAAGTAGAAAGGCAGCTAATAAATGTTTTAAATAAATAAATAAATATCTGAACCACGTCATTATTTCTTAATTACAGCCCACACTCTGTGAAATGAGAATCTTACTGAGCTATTTCACATGGCTGCAAAGAGATATGACGATATAAGAAGATCCCCACTGGGTCAGACCAGTAGTCACCTAGTCTAGCATGTAGTTTCAACAGGGCTAAAACAGATGTCTTGGTGGGCCAACAAACAGATCATTAGCAGCCGAGGCCTTCCCACGATGCTCCTTCCTAGCACTCATATCCAGAGGTTGGTTGCCTTTTATATGGAGATTCCCTTTAATCACCATAGCTAGTAGCCTTTGATGGACCTCTCCTCCATGAATCTAATTCCCTCTTAAAGCCATTTATGCTTGTGGCCATCACTATGTCCACTGGTAGTGAATTTTACAATTTAATTACTCATCGAATAAAGAAATATTTCCTTTTGCCTATTTTGAGGCTATTGTCCATACAGTTGCCAGCTCCAGGTTGTGAAATTCCTGGAGATTTTGAGGTTGGAACCTGGAGAGGGTGGGTTTAGGAGGGGAGGGCTTCAGCAGGGTATAATACCATAGAGCGCACACTCTCAAGGAGCCATTTTCTCCAGGGAAACTGTTGTCTGGAGATCAGTTCTAATTCCAAGAAATCTCCAGCCATCACCTGGAGGTTAGTAACTACAGTGGCTTCCCCCAGTAAATACTAGCAGAAAAGGAACGAGAGAAGAAGTCCCGCCCAGGGGAGAGTAATAATAGCTGATAGCCAGAAAGACCAAAGAATCATATATTGAAATAAATCATACACTAACAATACAATGTTCAATGTGTAAGCAACAAGCTTATTTCCTTTAGCAGTGTATAATTCTAACAACATTAATAAATGTATTTACAACTGACTGTCTATCAATTCATAAGTATAATCAACAAACAAGAGTCCCACTCTTGAAGTTCCAGGGGTGTAAATGCAAATAGTAGCCAAGTAAGTCTCTGAAGTTATATCACTTTAAATGGTCGCGTCTTCTCTTGTCTTTTTAGCTGGAGGTGTGGAGAAGATGGAAATGCAACAAAGGGAAGATGGAAATCCCAAGAAGATGCCCATACTTTGTAAACCGCTCTGAGTGGGTGTTAAGTTGTCCTGAAGAGCAGTATATAAATCAAATGGTTGTTGTTGTTTTTTTGTTGTTGTTATATGTGCCCTCGGGAAGGGGTTGCCATCCCTCTGGTTCAGGGCAGAGGGAGATACGCTGGTGGGATGCAGGCTGGCCATTCCAGGAGAAGGTGGATTGGCTGCAGTTTGGCCACTCTTTCTTCAAGCTTGCCTCCCAGCCAAGAGGCTGGGCCCCTTGTCCTTAAGATCCTGCTGCTGAATGGTCGGTCAGTAACTGAAAAAAAACTATTTCCATCCAGAATTTAAGGTAAGTAAGCGAAGCTGGTATGTATTACAGAAACCTGGCTGGAAGAGGTGTGTGTGTGTGTACATCTGACTCAGCTTTGCCTGTCAAGTTTCTCTGTAGAGCAGCAAGCTAGGCCAGGGAGATTGTGTGTGTCTGTAAGGGTCATAGTGGTTTTACTATGATTCCATCCATCTATCAAGGTTTCTCTTCCAACTGTCTGCTGGGTTTGTGTGTTTGCTTCTAAAGGTGGGTGAACAGAGCAGATTAGTGATTCTGCTGGCATATTATCCACCCTCCCGAGGTGGCTGAGCTGGTCTCAGCTGCATTGGAGACAGCAAGACTTGTGGTCCCAGGCACTGCTCACTCCCAGGCACTGCTATGTCTCGACTTGGATCTCTTGCTTTCTCAGTGTCTTGACTTGATAGTACAAATATGCGAGATGTTCTCAGGACAAGTTCGCGCCAAAAGTCCTGTTTACTGTTGGGATGGGGAAGGAGCAAACGTGTGTGTTGAGAGGAAGGATTTTCCCACATGTTACTATTCCTGTCAATCTTGCTCTTACTGCTTAGATGCTTACCTTGCTCTGAGTAATCTTATGGACATATCTGTGGAAATGATTTGATTTCTGATTAAAGCCATTTAACCAAGAACCTGGATTTCTTGTTGCAATGGTACAGGGATCTGTCTGGCATACCCTGTCATCCATAGCCTGACAGAGCCTAAGGATGGGCACAAAATCCTTGCAAAGTTAAGACCAACTACCCGTGTTCTCAACCCTTGCCATTCCTGGCTGATAAAAGCTGCAAAAGAGGAACTGGCTGACTGGGTAAGAGGAGTGATAGATGTTTCCTTGATAGAAGGAAATGTTCCACCTGTGCTCAAGGATGCAATAATTCAACTTGTGTTGAAAAAACCCTCCCAGAGCCCTACTATGTTGGAGAACTTCCATCTAGTCTCCAGTCTTCCATTCTTGAACAAGCTATTAGAGTGGGTGATTGCTTCTCAGCTCCAGTGGTTTTTGGAACAGCCTGATTTTATAGACCCATTTCATCTGGCTTCAGGCTGGGATTTGGAACAGAGACTGTATTGGTTTCCTTGGTTCATGATCTCTACTGAGAACTAGACAGAGAGAGTGTGACTCTGCTAGTCCTACTGGATCTCTCAGTGGCCTTTGATACCATTAAATGGTATCATTTAATGATACCATTAAATGGTATCAAAGTGGCCTTTGATACCTGGTATCCTTCTGAGTTGTCCTTCAACCCTGGAACTAAGGGGCACTGTATCATGTTGGTTTGTCTAAGTGACTTGTCTCAGAAAGTGGTGCTGTGGGTCTTTTGCTCTGCCTCATGGCCATTGAACTATGGAGTCCCATGGGGCTAGATTTTACCCCCCTGGGAGAGATCATCAGGATGTTTGGGCTGCAGTGTCACCAACATATGGGTAATACCCAGCTCTACCTTTCTTTTCTATCTAATTCCAAGAATGCTGTGGATGTTCTGAACCAGTGGCTGGAGTCAGTAATGGGCTGGATGAAGGTGAACAAGCTGAAGTTTAATCCTGACAAGACAGAGTTTCTCTGGGATAGTAGAAAGGCTGAACAGCAATGTGAGATCTCTCTTGACTTGGATGAGGTTACATTCCCCTTGAAAATTCAGGTTTGCAGTTTAGGAGTACTGCTTGACACAGTGATCACCTTAGAAAGTCAGGTGGCTCAGAGTATTTTTGACCAGCTTTAGCTGGTGCCTCAGCTGTGCCCATTCCTGACTCAATCAGATCTAGCTATAGTGATCCATGTCTCAGTTACCTCTTGACTGGACTGTTGCAATGCACTCTGCAGAATGTTGCTGCTAGACTGCTGGTTGGGGCCAGTTATTGGGAACACGTGACTAGAGATGGGCACGAACTGCATTACGAACTTCAAAAACCCACAAAAATGGCGATCGAGCGATTGCGATCCGGCAGCTCGTGATTGTCCACGGCCAACGAACCAGCGTTCGGAAGAGGCCCAGTTCGGTGCATTCGGCCGTGGTTCGGGAAGCCAGACAGTCAGGCACCAGCAATCAATTCCCCTGGCAATGGAGCCGGGGGAATGCCTGAACTCTGTCTGCGCTCCTTCTGTCGCCCTGGAAACCCAAATGGAAGCCCAGCTTACCTTGATCAGCAGGTCTTCCTTCCAACCATGGAGCTGCAAAGCAGTTACAAGTTGGTAGAAGAAACCCAGGGGAGGGAGGGGGAAGGGGGTGTCCTGTAGCCACGGGCACTCCAATCTCATCCCTGCAAACTCTGATAGGCAGCTCTGACGGCCAAACACAGACCTCCTGCATTGCTCAATGGGATCTGTGCTTATAAATAGCCGTGGGCTCCCTGGCTGGGTTTCACTTTCAGCGAGCAGTGGAGTGGGACAGAGCTCTTGCTTGCCACTTGCTAGCCTTTGGGGAGACAGACTGAGAGAGTACAACTGAGTTGGGCTTTGGGGGATAGGGATCTATCTCCTCTGGTTCCAGGGCTGCTGCCTGGCTCTGGGGCCAAGCTCAGTGGGCACCATGGTGGAGGGCTCAGAGGATTATATCTGGTGCCTGATCTGGTGGTCAACAAACAACCAACAATAGCCCAGGGACCAGTAAATCAGTGAAACAACAGTGAATACCAAAAATGAAAAATAGTATAATTCTGAATTATGAGACAGTGAAATATAGCTTTAAGCATAAATACAAAGAACCATCTCAGTAGAGTAAGTACAGAGGCCAGTCTTAGTCAATTTCAAAAGACCAAGCCTCCCAAGACCAGAATCACGGCGCTGACTGACTTTATTTTCAGCGCTGTGATTCTGGTCTTGGGAGGCTCGACGCCTCCTCCCCATGCTTGCCAGGTCCGGTGGCTGCCTCCGGTACCCACCTTCCTACATTGCTGGGAATACCACAGAGTGCCACAGGGGCCATTCCACACCCCACGAACCGCGAACTGGTTCAGCAATGGAAAATGTTCATTGCAGTTCGTGACCTTGGGATCGTCGTTGGCACCGAACCGTGAACCGCTGGTTCATTAAATTTTTTTGGTTCGTGCCCATGTCTCCATGTGACCCTGATATTGCAGCAACTCCTGAGCCCTGAGCTGCTCCTGAGCAGGGGCGGAGCAAGGGTTTACCTCGCTTGCGGCCGGCCGGCCGGGCGCCCCCACGAGTGCGCGCACGCGTGTGCGCGCGCACACCGGCCTGCGTGATGACGTCACGCATGACGTTATCACAGGAGCACATGCGCCGCCACCGGCCCGATTGCTGCGGCGGGCGGCCTCCGAGCTCTCCCGCTCGGTTGCGTGCGCCGCCGCAGATGCCTGCCCGCGGTGGCTGCGCCTGGCCAGGGGCTTGTGCTGGCGGCAGCAGCGGCGCGGGGTGGGAGGGATAGGAGGCTGGTGCTTTGTGGCGCGCGCTCCCCGCCCGCCGAGCCTCCTCCAGCGCTCCCTCCGGCACCCCGCGCCTGCGGCCACCGCCTACCTGGCCTCTATAGGCCCACCGCCCCTGCTCCTGAGCCCAATTCAAAGTGTTGATTTTATCCTTTAAAGCCCTAGATGGCTTGGGACCGGGTTATCTGATGGACTATCCTGTATGTTCCTGCCCAGGAGTTAAGATCACATGGAGAGGTCCTCCTGACTGTCCTATCAATCAAGGCAGCTTGGTTGGGTAGGTGGGAGGGGGTATTTTTGGTGGCAGATTGCAGAACAATCTCCCCAGGGAGGTACATTTGTCCCACTCACATTCTATCTTCAGGAGGCAGCTGAAGACTGTTTTATTTAGGATGGCTTTTGCTTAACCACTTTTTAATGTATTTGAATTGTGTTTTTAATCTGTGTTTTTAATGGGTTTTTTTAATATTCAAGTTCATATTTTATATTGCAAGAGCCCTGTGGCGCACAGTGGTAAGCTGCAGTACTGCAGCCCAAGCTCTGCTCATGACCAGAGTTCGATCCTGGTGGAAGTTTCCTGGGGGTAAAGTGTAGATGACTGGGGAAGGCAATGGCAAACCACCCTGTAAAAAGTCTGCCAAGAAAATGTCATGATGCCACATCCCCCCATTGGTCAGTAATGACTCAGTGCTTGCACAGGGGACTACCTTGATCTTTATTTATATTGCAAGTCACTTTGAGTTCTGTTTTGGTGGCAGGCAGCTAATAAATGTTTTAAGTAAAATAAACAAACAAACAAATATAATTTAAATACCCTGGAGGAAAAAACAGTTTTCCTCTGAGTTTTTCCTTTTCCCCCCAGGCCTCGACCTCTCTAGACATAAATGACATCCAAAATGTATCTCCTTTATGAAAAGTGAAGAATGGAAACATAGCTGTTGCCACTAATGTAAGAGGAATTGGGTCATCTACAGCAGGTATAGCCAACCTCTGTATTGTCTGAGCCCCCTAAATCTCTTAACTGTGATCCAGAAGCCAAGAATGGTTAGCTCCATAATAAAGCTGGTGCTTTCTTGCAGTGAGGGTTTCATAATTATAGAGCACATATGCTCAGGCATAGCATTATGTAGAATATGTGTACATAATTAAGTATGTTTAAATTACAGTTTCAAAGAAATGTGTAACATAAAGTATGTGATCTATATTGCTTATAATGTGAAAGCCTTAATGGTAGCCCCATCAAGGGCCAAATTGTTTTAGGGCCCACATCCGACCCCCAGGCTACCAGCTGGCCTAAATTAAACAGTTTAATGAAATGTCAGTCTTTGAATGGCAGATCTGTTTGGTCTCAAATACTACTTTTGACATAGGTAGATATAAAACTCTACTAATTTGAGCTGTCTGTTTTACACCATATTGCTTATAGGATGTTACATGACCATAATGTGATTTTCCTTAAGTATGGGGTTTAGGAACTTATTTTAAGAGACTAATAGTGTATGGCTAAAGTTTCTGATGTTCATGTGACATGAATGAGAAAGCCCACATTCTACAAAAACTGGAAACTCCCTTTGGTCAGTATCTGATACGTTTTTGTCATTGGAAACATTCTTGTATAAAGGAGTAATCACTGTACTTTAAAGCATCTAAACAATATTTATCAAACACAGCTGGTGATTTCCCATCATTGCAGTAAACTTGTGTGTCTGTTTGAAAGTTGAATGAGGCCCTTTTCAGATATTTGGTATAATACAAACCAGTGGAAATCGAAGCAGGGAATCAAAACATTTCTCAAAGAAGCAAGGCACTTTACATTGTAGGGAAAGTACCTGTTCCAGAGTCAATGAATTAGAAGCACAAGATGCTCACAAATCTTCTTCCCCTTCACTCCTGGAAAGCCTATTTGGCAATCACAGAGTTCCTTGTTGTAAGAACTGGAATCATTTTAAAATTCTACCAAAACCGGGACAGCTTTTTGACTGATTCCGTTCTGAAATTGTTTCAGAGCAAGGCTGTGACACAACATCTTTATGGTGCTGAAATCTGGAAATGAAATAACAGAATAGTCATGAATCTGGAGACTGCCCAAAATTTCTTTTTAGGAAGATTCTGCCTCAAGGTGATCCCACCTTGTGGGCTGAACTTAGTCAGGGCTCATGTGCATGCTTCCTGGATTAAATACATGAGCAAGAAGAGGAATACTTCAACCAGTCATCTCTCAAGGCCATACTTCACCCTGCTACAGAGAGATACTGCTTGGATTATAGGCTACACTCAGATTCTTCATTGTTAATTCTTTCCAGCTAATTCCCTCTGGATGACTCCAAACCAAATGACTGGATATTCAGTCTAGATGCTGCATTTGACAGGAGTATTATATTCAGTTCCAGATTTTCTCCATGGATGACATTGATCAAAAGGGGGTGTAACAGAGCTCCCTACCTTTTAAATATCACTTTCCATAAATTCAGAATTACCTTCACTGCTATTAATTTTCAAGCTATACCAACAGCAAATGGATTGCTACACTCAAAAATCTGTTGCTCGATGCATCTGACTTTGTAGAATCAGGGGCCCTTCTCCATTATTTATGGAGCCTAGAACCAAATTTCTTTCAGCTATCAAAGCTAACCTTGATCCGGGTTTGGTAACAAAGAAAATTATTCTCCTTCTGGCTAACCCACAGGTCACTTGCATGGTTTCATTGTATGCTTTAGCTGCTACAAAAATTTGAGCTAGAGCTGTTCTCAAGGTTTCGCTTGCTGCAGTTTAATTTGTATATTTATTGTTGTTGCTGCTGCTTCTGGTTGTGGGGGGAAATTCATCTCGATTTTTCTTAATAATTTTTTTTAAAAGAATTTTTTATTGGATGGGTTTACAAACATACATATAGAAATCATTATCATTATTCACCCCATTGCATATTCCCCATCCTTCCCCCTCCCCTTTTCTGGTGACTCCCAGCAGTTTTCCATATCCAACTTAATCTAAAAAGTATATCGTATAAATTCTTAAAGTCTATAATAATAATGTAATATATATCTATATTATACCTATCAAATCTCTTTAATCATCTTAACAATCTACACTAACTATATTGCTTATCTTAGTTAAAAATATAAAAATTATATAAGTAATAATAGGTACATATACTAACTAAAAAAAAACTACATATATATATGTAACATACTATTCCTTACATACCAATTAACTATATTATCTATATTTCACATATACTCCCTATAACCTTATTACTCATAATTATACTCCCCTGTAAATATACTATACTAATCCAATAAAATACAGTAAAATATACCCCTTTTTAACCTTAAGTAAGTTTCTATCTCCCCTACTTCTCCAAAGACCACAGTTTCCCCTTCATGTCCCACTTTTTCTCCACATATTTCTTAAATTTTTCCCAGCTTAATGTATAGTCCAATTCTTCTTGTTCTTTCAGTTTCCTTGTTAATTTGTCCATTTCTGCCATATTCAAGACTTTCAGAATCCAGTCTTCCATAGATGGTATCTCCTGAGTCTTCCACATCTGTGCATAACTCATTCTGGCCACCATAATCATATAAAACACCATAACTCTGTCCATTTTATCAAAATCTTCTAGGTTCATACATAATAAAAGCAATTCCGGGGTTTTATTTATATTCCTTTGTAAAATATCTGACATAACTTTTACTATATCCCCCCAGAACTGCTTAGCCTTATCACAAGTCCACCACATATGATAGAATGAACCTTCATGCTGTTTACATTTCCAACATTTATCAGACATCTGGCTATTACCATTGGCCAACTTCTTTGGTGTTAAATACCATCTATACAACATTTTGTATATATTTTCACGCACAGTGGTACATGCTGAAATCTTAACTACATTTTTCCATACCTTTTCCCAAGCTTCCATTGAAATTTCCTTATTACAGTTTATTGCCCATTTGACCATCTGAACTTTAACAACTTCCTCCTCTGTAAACCATTTCAGTAATATCTTATATATTTTAGAAATTATTTTCTTCCCCCCCTGAAGCAAACAATTCTCAATCTCAGAGTTTTGTAGTCTAAAACCATTTTTCCTTTTGTCTTTATCATATAGGTCTTTTATCTGCATATACTGAAACCATCCATATTGGAATGGCAATTCTTCATTACCTTTAAGCATATAGTTATTCTGTTGTATCTCAAGAATTTCTTTATATGTCAACCAGTCTTCCCCTGCATATTCTGTTCTTGGATTTACTACTTCCGCAGGGATAATCCACATTGGTATAGTCTCTTCCATATATTTCTTATATTTAGTCCATACAGCAAACAAGCTTCTTCTTACATAATGATGTAAAAACAGAGAGTCTGCTTTTACTTTGTCATACCATAGATATGCATGCCATCCAAAGAGTTTATTATATCCTTCCAATGCTAACAATAAGATTTTTCTTAATACTTTTTTATCTAACTTGTTTTTATTGTTATTTCTATCAACCTCTACATTTTATGTATGCTCAGTTTTATCTAACGTTGCAATGGCCTATGGACATTTGCAATAAATAAATTATGTCCTACTACCTGCAGCAGCTGCCTGTGATACCCTAGAAGGAAGGACTGGGTTGAAGTCAAAGAATTATAAACAACTTTCTGCTCTTAGGATGGGTCTTTCCCGACTCCTCTTTCACACTATGCCCCCCCCCCTTCGAAAACCTGCTCCAAAGATTTCAGGGTTTCTTGGCATGGGATGTGGTGGGGATGATCTGCAGTGGGAAGGTGTGATTGGCAGAAATCACAACTATACATGCAGAACTTTGGAGGAGTTTGGCTATGGTTTAAATTCTATTATTTAGATATGGCATTGAAGATGTTCTGTATCATTCAGAGTGAGTTTAAAATTCTATAAAAATGTTTTTGGTGGCAACTCAGTGATTTCACAAGTGTGCATGTTCAAGCAGGGAGCTTATCCCATTCTTCCCTGCACTGCCTAGCCATTTCATACATCTAGGTTAATTTGTAAAAGAGAGAGGAGTTGAAAGCAAGCAAGCATGGCTATTTCCACAGAAGTCTGACCTTTCCCCTCTTTATCTATTATGTGGGAACTGGATATTCCACTCTAGAAGTTGTATGGGGTAGTGCAAGCATCGGCGTACACTTTGAGCCCAGGGTTCTCCCCCCATCATCAAGTTACTGGAAATGTAACTGCTAGGCATCAGGCCAGCTTCAGGCCACTGTTTTGTAGTTTTCATGGGTGCCTAGGTGGTTTGGCTTGGATAATCTGATCTAGCAAATCTCCACTTTCCTGCTACACACACAGAAGAAGGTACACAGAGGCTGTTACAATGCAATCTGTAAAGTACTAATAGATCTTTAGTTTGTTTATGAATAATAGCAGTTTTCCTCTGTATAACACCTATATATTAATTTCTGGCAGGACTTTAACTGACCTTTAAACTATAGTTCTTCCAAGATCATTGTGCTGAACAATACAGATTCCCATGTGAAAAACTATGAACATTAATACATATTGATTTTAAAGCATCTTAATAGATACAAATACTCTGGGACAAAACAAGTTCAAATTTCAAAGCTTTTGGTTAGTTCAAGATAATAAAGATTAAATGTCCATTGCTACTACTATTTTATGTTTATACATATTTTGTCCAAGTCATTCTTTAGATGCTAAAATTTTCCATGCATCACTTAGGCCAAAGGTTAACTGCTCCTTCACAAAAAACTAAATAAAATCAGCTCAGCTGCTTTTTGAGTCTTGTGGATGGCCATGGGGAAATGCCTGATTTAAAGACTACTATCTATTAACACGGGGATTCCAAAGCAGTATCCTACTTCGCTCATTCCTCAAAGGGGGTTGCTGAAATCTAAAGGAAAGCTGGAGGCAGACCATTTTTGTAGCATCCAATCCAGCTCTAATAACTTATCATGATATGAATATGCATGCACAACTTCTGTGATGTACACTAGTGCCTAATTTTATGCTGTAGTTATAGAATCATCATCACCCTTTTAGCTCCTCTTAAGAAGTGTCACAAGTTCTCATTGGCCTGTGGCACTTACGGCAAACACACTATAGTTTGGTTGTTGTGGATTTTCCGGGCTGTATAGCCGTGGTCTTGATGTTGTAGTTCCTGATGTTTCACCAGCAGCTGCTGGTGAAACGTCAGGAACTACAACGCCAAGACCACGGCTATACAGCCCGGAAAATCCACAACAACAATCGTTCTCGGCCGTGAAAGCCTTCAACAATACACTATAGTTTGACCTCCATGCCCTACCATGTCTGATGCCCTTGATGGAAGCCCATGCCTGTGCTCCATATTGCTGGCTGTACCATACCCACACTGTCAGGGTGAAGTTGGGCTTTATACTACCACGATCATTCTTGCTGGCCTCACTGTGCCGAGGAGGGGTTCAAGGCAGTGGCCCACTGGGATTTTCCATGGTGAGGTAAATGGCCAGCCAGCTACTGCTGCATGCACATACAGCAAATTAAGGAAAAAGCAATTGTTCCATAGCAACCAAAAATAAGCATAATATACTCCAAAGAAAAGAGATGTAAAGCCAACAAAAAGTGAATCCCAGACTTTCTAAGACAACAGTCATTAAAATGATTAAATAATAAAATTAAGACATATTCAAATATGTCCCCATAAGGAAGAATCAGGGAGAGAGGTAGACTAAACAACACCAGTTCTACAGTGAGTGGAGGTGGTGGTCTCAGGTAGTAGATTTTGGGGGTGGGGTGGAGGCTGTCCCTGCCACCATCATTTCACCATTGCTTCCATGGACATGTGTCACACTGGCCTCTGCCTACCCCTTTGTCCCCCAGGGGCCAAAGCAACTGATTTCCCTTTCACTCCTCATCTTCTCATTCCCATACATCTTATAACACATTATGGTAAGTCATGTGATGTAAATCACAACTTTTAAGGCAACTATCAGTGAGATTCTAAGCAGTGCTATACCTTCTAAGTCCATTGAAGTAAATAATAATAACAACATTCGATTTATATACCACCTTCAGGACAACTTAATGCCCACTCAGAGTGGTTTACAAAGTATGTTATTATTATCCCCACAACAAACACCCTGTGAGGTGGATGGGGCTGAGAGAGCTCTGGAAGAGCTATGACTGACCCAAGGTCACCCAGCTGGCTTCAAGTGGAGGAGTGGGGAATCAAATCTGGTTCTCCAGATTAAAATCCTGCAACTCTTAACCACTACACCAAACTGGCTTAGAAAGGTGTTGTTCTGCTTAGGATACCACTGTTAATCTTGAATTTATCCACAATGAGCTCCTCACACATTAGAGAATACACAGGTTCGGTCTGGTCCCCATCCTGAGTTAGATATTTGCACAACCAATCTAATCTCCAATGGCTAATAAGCAGCTCTGCTTGGCAGGAGCCCCACTCACTTTCTAAAAACACTTTCCAAATACCAGGAAAGATGTCAGTGGGCACCATGGCACCCATGGGCACCACATTGGGGACCCCTGAGCTGCTGCAATAACGATCTATCTAAGTTCAGCTGCATAATTCATATATTTCACTACACATGTCAACTGCATAGAATATTTTGGTTAATATATCTCTGTGTTTAATATAATCCATTAAATTTAAATTATCATTACTCTGTTGGCTCATGCCATTTATGAAAGCAGCAAAACTAAGCCATCCGTAGACAAGTAAGCCAGTCAGTCAATCAATACTTTCATTGGCATAAAATAAAATTAAACAAACCTGTTTTTAAATATACAAAATAAAATCAAAACTTATATCCTACAGGCCCTAATTCTCATAGCATTTCTACATACTTGATAAGACTCCCCAAATATGCAGAAAAAATGACTTTTAAATGAAGAAAATGATAAAGAACCTTTTTCTCCACAAATGACCTGATGAGATTTGGGTATGCTCCAGGATTAGAGATGGGAATGAACAGCAATACAAACAAAAAAAAGCCACGAACAGCCCAATCTGCTGTTCGTGAACAAGCTGTTCGTGAGGCCCCATTCTAAATGAACAGGTGGTCATTGAAAGCCTCATTCGTTGCTGTTCGTCAGGCCAGACAGTCTGGCACCTGCAATTAATTCCCTTGGCAACTTAGGCAGGGATTGTCTGAAGTCTGTCTGAACTCCTGCTGTTGCCCTGGAAACCCCAATCTAAGCCCAATTTAGCTTGATAGGCAGGTCTTCCTTCCAAGTGTAGAGCTCCAAATTTGTTATAAGGGAGCAAAGACCAGGGCGGAGGGGGGCTCCCAGCTCTGGCTTTGCAGACAGTGGAGAGGGAGAGACACAGCTGCTGTTGGCATTTTGATAAAGAGAGTGCATTGGAGCTTGAATTTTCTTTGTGTGTGGTGGGACAGGGATCTACCCCTTCAGGTTCCAGGGCTGCTGCCAGGCTCTGGGGCCAAGCTATTATTTATTATTGGTACCTTTCCTGCTGCCTGCTCAGGTAAGGTTTCTAGGAGTGGTGTGGTAGGGATCTTGACCAAATTTGGATGATGGCTGGAGGAGATCTTGCTGGCCCCCATGAACAGCCAACCACAAACATGTTCGTAAACAGGGCCATGTTCGTGGTTGTTCGTGAGTCCCTGTTTGTGGATGGCAACGAACAACGAACATCATGTTCGGGGTTTTTTTCTGTTCGTGCCCATCTCTATGCAGGGTCAGGAGGCATAAAATGATGAAAATGGTTAAGAGTCAGTTAAGGGGGAGAGGGAAGTAGAAATTAGCTTACTGACAGCCAGAAGAGCTTTCCTGGTGGACAGACTGAAGGGAGGAATCTCCAAACCATTTATCTTCTCTGTAATTCTGTGCGGATGCCCTGGTTGTTCCCTGTAACAGCAAGCTTTGTGGCTGAGTGCCAGACACGATTGGCAATGAAACAGGAACACCTATAGGCAAGGTTGCAACTTTTGCATACTTGAGGAGCATCCTAGATATAAAAAAAGTAAATTGAAAGGAGAAATTCTAAAAGAAAACAGCCTAATATGAATTGAGCATATGTACTGCTATCAGAACACTGATGGTAGTTGAGAGTCAGGTAAAGAGGGTGAGAGGAAAACAAAGGAATTGCCTGCTCAAGCTCTTAAGAGTTTATAATTTGCAGGTAGGAGAGAGTTCCCAATTATTTATCCCCCCTGCAATTCTCTGCCAGCCCTCCCAGTTTATATGTATGAATTGCAAAACCTTAGTGCACTTTCTACTCATCCTAAACTTACAGGTGATTGACTCTGAAGGCCAATTCTGATGTTCTCTGATGTTCAGAGATGCTTTAGGCTCATCCTGCATTGGGCAGGGGGTTGGACTACAAGGTCTGTATGGCCCCTTCCAACTCTGTGATTCTGTGATTCTTCAGTGATGTGGATGTTTTCTTCCACCAAAATTTTGCTATGCTTTGTTGACATGTGGGTAAGATGATGGGAAACAGCTCCACATGGAAAATATAAAAATGAAGCTTCTCATTGGGGCAATCACCAGTTTTTAATTAATGCATGACAAATTTTACTTCTGCAGAAGAAAAAATAATTGAAGGATAGCCATGCCTTTGATGGAAAACAGATTCTTAAACTTTTGTATGTTGAAAAAAGTCAGATTCAGAACTGAATAGCAGAAGCAATAGCCTAAAAGGGGTAAATAGTAGATGACTGTGTTTTAATTTAATGTCTGTGGAATAGGAAAGATGCCTGATATCTGAATGTTTGTTCTTTTGTAAACTCACTCTCTTTGGTCATGGTATGGACATACTTCAACATGGATATGTTATTGCTGGCTCTTCCAGCTGGTTGCCTCTGGATAAAGCGCCATTGTATTTATTGTATTGGAGCAATCCTTCTTTGTAATATGAACTTAATGCATTCACACAAGTACCTTGAACAAGGCATGTCTTCATTTCTGGAACCATTAATGGCTTTCTTGACAGAAACCATGAACTCAGTTTTGTTGTGTTTGTCAGCTGGATTTTGACTATATGTGTTGTTCTATAAAGGGGTTATTCAAAGCTCTCCTTTCAGTCTTAATTAATTGCAGACCCTTTGAAAGGCCTGGCCTCTGGGTCTGCAGAGGTTCCAGTCTGTTTTCCATTTAGCCTGTGGGCTGAAGCTAAGCATCTTGAAACCCTGCTGGCACATAGTTGCATGATTCCCACTTCTTTGTAGAACCACAGTTATCAAGGAGGTGTTTAGAAAGCATTTTTATCATTTGTCTTCAAAGACGAACAGCCCCCCTCATTTTGTGTCTTAATTATCGGGGTAGATTAACAGAGTTTCTTAGAAATACATATGCATAATGCAGAGAGATCTAGGCATCTCTTTTAGTGACTCATTCTATCTCAGGGGAAGTAGAATTTACTTGGTTGGCTCAGGTCCCAAGCCACAGGGCCCCAATGAGGAGTTCTTTAGCTTTACCCCCCCCCCCCCGATTCCTTTCTGCTGCCATCACCAGAATATGGATTAGAGACATGGTTGTCTCTTTACCTGTACTTAGACTCTCTAATTAAATACTGGACACCTATTCCAAACCACGTACCAGATTGATTCAGAGGTAGGTGTCTCCCAGCTTCTCTTTGTATCATGGTACCCATAGGCCAAGTTAGGCTTTTATGTGAGTGCAGTGCTGACAGGCCACCATTTTCAGGAAAGGAAAGGTTGGATTTGTCACTTAGTCATCTCCAGTTATCATTTAGTCATTGATAAAAAGGAAAAAAGTATTTGGCTGAGTAAAAATTATCTTACACTGAGAAGGGAAAGTAAATGAGAGAGTACACACATTCTCTTTCCCAAGGTCTAAATTTGCTCTCAAACTGGGTCAAGTAAGAGGTAAGCAGAATAATAAAGTTACATAGAGCAGAACTACAAGTGACAAAAGGCACAGATTGGACACTTGTTAGCTTCCCTCAAATTTTGATGGGAAATGTAGGCATCCTAGTCTTGCAGCTTGGCTCTCTGACTGCTGTCCAATGGACTTTTCAACTGTGACTTGTCCAACATTCCGCCAAGCTGCCTACATTTCCCATCAAAACTTGAGGGAAGCTGACAAGTGTCCAATCTGTGCCTTTTGTCACTTGTAGTTCTGCTCTCAGTCTGTTTCAGGCGATGTATGTACAATGTTCTCTTTTCCTCAGCCATTCTTGGCCTCTTTTCATTTCATCCTGTTTCAGCTCCAAGTTCTCTTCCTGCTTCACCAAAGAAAAATCCCAAAATCTCAAATCTCCACAACCATCAATAGATTTCTTCATTTAAAGCCCATCAAACACTTCCCATCCTCCCCAACGAAAAACTTCTAGTTTGTAGGAGAACGCTTGAGCCTTCATTACTTACCTGCATGTTCTGGTATCAAGGAAAACTTGTTTTGTTCTGTTGGCTACCACGTTAACATATGAGCTGGTATCATCCCAACCTGACAGACTGAAAATTAGGTAGAAAAACCTTATCTGCAATTTTTTGTCTACCTGTAAAGGTTTAAGGTAACCTCTCTTCAAATGTAACATTTACCTTACAACTTGTAATTTTTTACACAGCTACATGGGAATGAAGAGTTATTTCACCACAGACTTTGCATGCAGTACATACAGGAAGTCCTTTCTTGTGGAACTTGGGACTAGACATAGGCACGAAGAAGAAAAAAATGAACCACGGGGTTCGTGGTTCGTGGGATTTAAATGCCCCCTTCTGGCAGGGAAAGGGGCATTTAATTGTTTAAAGGGCCTTTTCCTACCGCTTGCAAGGGGCAGGACCCTTTAAACTATCAGCTAGCAGGCGGGGGAATCCCCCCTTGCCGCCTGCTAGCTGACAGTTTAAAGGGACCTGCCACTTGCAAGGCAGGGTCCTTTAAATGGCCCAAACCTGAGCCCCCAGCCCCAGCCCCAAGCCCCAGCCCCACATTTACCTTCCCTCTGATGCTGGGGTGGTGGAGGCCTCCGCTGCCCTGCAGGCCCATGCAGCAGAGGAGAAGGCCAAAAATGCCTTTTCTGCCCCTGGAATGGCAAACATGGCTGCCATTTGAGGTGTGGAAAGGCCGTTTTCGGCTTTCTCTGCTGCTCTGCGCACCCACAGAGCAGCAGAGGAGGCCGAAAAGGGCCCTCCTGCCCCTCCTGCCATGGCTGTCATTTGAGGGGTGGGAGGGCCCTTTTCGGCCTCCTCCACTGCCGCATGGGCCTGCACAGCAGTGGAGGAGGCCTCTACCACCCCAGCATCAGATGGAAGGTAAATGGGGGCTGGGGCTTGGGAGGGGGGTGAGGGGCTGGGGCTGGGGCCGGGGGAGGTTGGGGCTGGTGGGGTGGGGGCTGTGGGTTGGCCTGTTTAAAGAGCCCTGCCGCTTGCAAGCCCTTTAAACTATCAGCTGGCAGTCGGCGAGGGGGGGGTCCCCCCGCTGCCTGCCAGCTGATAGTTTAAAGGGACCTGCCATTGCAAGTGAAAGGAAAGTTTAAACGACCATTTAAACTGGCCCTCTAATACGAACCAAACGAACCAGTAGTCCAGTTTGTGGAAGTTCGTGGAAACGAGCTTCCATGAACCCTGGTTCACGAACACTGAACTGGACTGGTTTGTGGGGGTTTTTGTTTCGTATTTAGGTTCGTGCCCATCTCTACTCAGGACCCAGCTGACTTCTTCAGGCCAACTCATTTCCTGACAAGTTGCTCCTTTCTTCTCCTCCTCCACATCTTCCCTACTGGCCATCTTTTCCTTCTCTTTCTCCTCTCTTCTGTCTTCATCTACTAATCCTCTCTTGATCTGTCCTCTACTTTTCTACTACTACTATGTCCATCTGTATTCCTCCCCTGAGTCACTACCACTATTATTTTCTCCCCCTTCCCTTCTTCCTGCTGCTTCATTCTTCATTAGCTGAAGCTCACATTGTTTTCAAGAGCTGCCTCATATTGTAATAGTCAAACCTAGATTAGAATGTATTGGTGCATGGATTAATTTGGCAAAGCCAACCCTATCTCAGAATGAAGAGAGTCTTCTCATGAGGTGGAAATTGAAAAGATACTTTTGGCCATAAAGATATGTGCTGTCACCAATGAGTGCATTGGAAAATGAAGTCAGGTTGCAAGGCTATGAAATTAAGCAGAGGGTTTTTTTTTTACTACATGAATAGCAAATAATACACCCTTTAATAAAAACAGAGCCTTGAGGGTATTATATAATAAAATTCTGGAATGGAAGGAGCACATGCAGTCATGCCAACTAACTAGGAACCCTTGTTTATAATGCACTAAAATCAAAATTGCAACTGGGCTTGAGAAGAGAACGGTCATATGTAAATACCTCTCTTGCAAAACTCTAAGACAGAAAGAAGGATTGTTGAGGCAAAATACTGTGCCTAGTTCTACACACTGGCTCTCAGCTTCAATAGCTGAGGCACAGAACTCCCATTGTCTTTAGTGATAGTTTAATATATTTAGGACAGCAGTATGTAATGTAACCTTGCATAATGTCTAGTACAGAAATATTAACCAAAATAGGAAGTTTAAAACTAGGGAAAATGAAGTAGATAAAGAAAAATATGGATTTAAATGAGACTGGAAGAGTGGCTTGAGTACAGATGATTGTTTTGTGGAGCCATGTGCACACTTAGACTCCATTGTCAAAAAGACCCTCACTACATTTCACTGAAGAAAAAGCCTGTTTACACAATCTAAGCACACAAGAGAGGTGGCAGGGTAGGGTGGATATTTTCATAGGGCAGAGTACTGCTGTGGGCAAAGCAATTACCATTCCAGACAAGAGTACAGTGGCTAGGGTGGGGGAATGTGTCCCTTGTCAACATTTTTATCATGGGCCATTCAATCAGGACCCTGTGACAGGGTCACACCCAGCAGTCTCACGATCAATGCAGCACTACTTTCTGAAGAGAGAATGAGTGTTAAGGAGCAAACGCAAATCTCAGTTGGAGAGATGGCAGAATGGCAACAGATGCATGTTCGGGATGAGAGAATTCTTATCTAAGCTCAACATTCCATTTTTCACAAATAGAAGAGGATATGTACAATGAGGAAACTGGGAGAAACCTATCTGATGCTGCCCAGTAGGATTCTCACATTTTACAGAGGGAATCTCAGAAAATGCACCTCTGATTAGGCAAAGATTAATCAAAGCCAACATTTTGAGATTAATGGACTGGTCCTAAAAGGTACGACAGAAAAAATTCTTTGGGGGCCTGATTTGGGTAAAATAACAGTACAATCCTAAACAGGATGACACTATTCTCAGTCCATTGAATTCAGTGGGCTTAGACTGGAATAACTGCTTATAATTTCACTGTAAGTCATGTATAAAATGATTCCTGGTTGTTGTAGTAGCAGGTTCTCATATTATATATACAGCTGACTTTAATCCGCTTTTGTGCCCTGGTTGGTGACAATCAAAGGATTACCAACTGTCTTCTTGTCTGGATATCACTTGTTTTAAATATTTTCCAAATGTAAATGAATTTCTCTTGCCATTGCACTTGTTAATGGCCCTTCTGTACCTTTGAGATGGTGAACTTTGTTGGCCTGTCAGTACAATCATATGAGATGTGTAACTTTGACAGGTCCAAAATAAATTCCAGAAGCATAGCCATTGTAGGCATTTTGTGGCACCTTACATTCCATCATAATCTTTCATGGACAAGAGTCTACTTCTTTAGATGCGATGAGTGGATCTTCCCTACACAGTCATTTTATAAAAGAACTAGCTTGAAGCTCGTGCTTCGCTACCATATTTAACTACTTTAATTCCAGTTATAATACTTATGGGTATGTAACATTTTTCGGTTTGTGCAGGTTTTTTTAGTTGGTTTTGTAGTATAATGGCATAGTACCCAAGCATCACAAAGGTGTTGTATAAAGCGAAGTGTGTTGATGCCAAAAACTGATGAAGTGAATTTTGAAAAGTAACATTTATTGAAGAGATTTTAAATGGAAAAGATTGTAGTGCAATAAATAGAGTGAAAAATACATACAACCTTTTTTTCTACTGAAGGACCACTTTGTAGACCTCATGGGTGGTTTTTCCCTCAGGTGCTAAGATCACCAGGCTGCTGAGTGAGCTCACTCTGAAGCAAGCCACGTAGAACTGCCCATGTGAGGAGCAGTCTTCCCTCAAGTCAATTTTTGCCACCTTCAGGGTCTGCCCCTGGGACTTGTTGATTGTCATAGCAAAGCAGCCCTTGAGGGGGAACTGCAGTCTCTTAAACTCGAAGAGGTTATCTGATGGTATGAATGGTATGTGTGGTATGAACATTGACTCCCCCCGAGCACTGCTGGTGAACCATGTAGCCTTATGATGTTCCTATGGAGGGCTTTCACTCATAGTCTGGAGCCATTGCAGAGTTTGGGTGAGCTGTGGTTCTGGACCAGCATCATTGGAGCCCTCACTTTGAGGAGAAGCTTGTGGGCTTGGAAGCCAGGAGGGTTGAGCATGTTGAGGAACTACACAGGGTAGTGGACCACATCATCCATTTGTACCACTGAGTCCACAGATCTGTACTCCATTTCTGCCCCTTTGAGGGAGTTGAGTTTCATTAATGATGGCAGCCTTGTCATTCTTGGGGGTCAGAATGGTATGCTTGCACAGCCCGTCCATGGACTACTTCCTGATAGTGGCAATATCAGGGTATATCATGGCTGTTAGATCTGCTAGGGTCGTCACTGCTGTGCTCAGGCCTGCAGGGATGGTCACCTTTCCCTTGGACTCGAGACTTGCTGGTACTTGGCCACTGCTGCTCAGTGCACCGTAGGAGTACGATGTGCATATTTCTTTGCCGCACCTCTAAGTTGCTTCCTCCTTTTAGCATTGGTATATCTTGCACAACGTCTGCCAGGAGGCTTCTTGGGGGCAGTAAGAAATGATGGCTGCAAGAGGTGTGAAGTAGAGTTGGACTGAGGGAGGGACAGTGTGGTGGATACTTCAGTAGGTTCATGTGAGAGAGTCGCATTGAAATGGCCCCTAGAAAGGTCGTGCACCATCTCCCCATGAACATTTAAAAACTCACTTGCCATACTGACTTTTATATAAAATCTCTTTTCAGGAGTCTTGTACTGTCGTTCTTCAACTGTTTGCAATTTCCTTTACCTAATTTTTACCTCAGAACACAGAGTTCCACAGCTGACCCATCAGCCTGCCAGCCACACAGGAAAGCCAGGCGTCACAGGAAGATTGGCAACTGTAGACTGGGAGGTGTATTTTTACCTCAGGACACATTCAGTGAATCCCAATAGCAAGTATATACTCTTTAGAATGTTGGAGAGATGACCAATCAAGGCCGCATATGCAAATGACCTCAGGGAAGAGTGGCAGTTGGCAGGAGGGGGCGGGGGGAGAATCCTACCAGCCACACAGGGAAGCTGTATCCCTATGGTAAAACACATTTTACCCCTTTTTACCCCCTTAAGGGGAAAACTTCTTAAAATCCCTTCTTTATGAGCCTCTACACAAAAGGAATGTCCTCCCCAAATTTCACGCTTCTAGGTCCAGGGGTTTGGGCTGGGCGTTGATGAGTCAGTCAGGACACTTGTCTTTATATAGATAGATAAATGAACACAAATCTAATATTAAAGTATTTAGAAACTAGCAGGATAACTTATTTAAATCTCTCTGAACCCTCTGTTCCCCTGACCCCCAGAAGCAGTAGTCTGATTATCATTTTGGACAGTAGCAGGAGAGAGGAAGTGAGGTAGTCCTGTACCAGGGGCAGAAATCCTTCAGTCAGCAGAATTTAAGCTTTCTGAAGAAAAGAGGTCTCTGTACCATTGAGGTGTCAGCTTCTTCTCATTCTTGGAGAATTGCTGTCCTCCAGGTGGAGATATAAGTTTCTATCTTCATAATGTTTTAAAGATTTAGAACTGAGAATATTGCTGTTAATGTAGAGCTAGACAGAGTTTAGAAGCATTTTCACCAATTTTTCCTTTTTCTACAATGGCCTATGTTAATGGATGTCTCCCTCTCTAAATAGTTCAATACAATTTCCTATTTGGATTTGAGAACTCTTGACAAGTATAAGCCACAAACTCAAAACCACCCTATGTACCCAAACATTCTATATAGTATAGATTCAGAGAAACAATGTAAGTAGTATAGGAAATGCCTGTGTTGACACTGGATCATAGGTCCTGCCCTGAGAAAATATTTTCTGCAGTAATCCCAAGGTCTTCTACCTTGCAGGCAAAATAAAAACTATGTATATAAGTCAGATGGCTGTACTTTACTTCTGATGAACAGCATACAATTCAAAAGATGGTGGATAAACATTTTCAGGTGAGCTGTTCTGTGACAGAAGGACAAGGGGCAGAAAGCCATAATCCCCTTTGACATGGGGCCTGTAAAAGCAGCTATGGGAATGGTGGTGGGGAAGAGAGGTAATATGGCTGTAGTTCTTGGGAAGGAGGGACTAACCCCTTGGGAAGGAGAATCAAAATGCAGCCCCGGCTGCTTTGGGTAATGAGGAAATATTGTACCCTTCCTTTCTTGCACTCTTATTCTGAGAAGTGATGGACAAATGATGCTTCTCCCTTTTATCGTCCCAACAACAGTGTGAGATAGGATTAGCTTGAGAGAGAATGACTGGATCTACATCACTCAGCAGACTTCATGGCTGAATGGGGACTTGAACCTATGTCTCCCAGATCCTAGTCTGACAATAATGTCTACACCACACTGGCCGTCCTTGTACTTCTATCAGTCGTAGAAAGGGGGGGGGGATAGGCAAACATCTTTTGCCTGTCTCCCCCACCCCCTTCAAAGGCTGAATGAGGGAGTTGGATGATGGGGAGCTGGGGGAATTTATGCAGGGGTAGAAACTCTCTTTCCCCATCCTGCAAAATTGGAACCGTGTGGTTTTCAATTTCAATTTTTTAAATGCCCAAAGATCTCAATAGGGACATCCCCCTGTCTCCTCAGTCTAACCAACCCTGCAGCATTATAGTGATGATAAATGAAATGTGAATTGTAAAACACTGGCCGTCGTCACACGGGCATTTGTTCCGTTAAATTTACAGCATATAGCGTCCTACCTGTTATCAGAACAGTAACGTTTTTTGAGTCACCTAACGGCTGTTCGCGCTCCTGGCTGTTCACATGCAAGCACACTGTTCCATTTTCTCCTATGGCCGCAGACGCGGCTCCTCCCCCCTTTTTAAATTTTTTTTTATATTGCGTTTTATACCGCTATAACGGATTGATATAATACAAGCATGCCGGTAGCCCAACCCAGAAAGGCACCGATAGGTCGCCCTTTTTTCCCGCCGATGGCGTGTCCAGAACATTGGTTGACCCTTTTATTTTTCCAAATTTGAAATAACATAAATAGTCCTTTGCCCGCCGAAACCTCCCTGTCTGACGTGATCCCCATCGCTGAAGACTCTGCCATGGCTCCGAATCGAGAACTTCTTCTTCTGATGGCACAGACGGTTGTTTTCATGGTGCAGTGCACGCTCACACTGTGCCATTCACATCTGAGATCCCTGCAGCGGAGGAGAAGGGTGGCCTCCAGACTGTTCTCCTCTGCAAAACCTCTACTATCTACCATCACCAGTGGAAAGGGAAGAAGAAGATGGATCCGCGCACGTTGGCAATCCCTGGCCAGCATGCATGTGCCCAGAAGATTTTGGGCATGAGAGCGCAGTACTGATTGGTGGGAGAGAATTGTTCTGACCACCTGGGACAACGGGCAATGGCTGGAGGGCTTTCGCATGGACAGGGCAACCTTTAGGGACCTGGTTGGTGTCCTCCGCCATCGACTTCAGCGTCAGGACACAAACATGAGGGAAGCCGTGTCACCGGAGAAGCGTGTGGCGGTGACCATTTGGCTTTTAGCAACGGGATCCTGTTACCGGGTGGTAAGCGACCAGTTTGGTTTGGGGGCATCCACGGTTGCAACCACAGTTTTGGCCGTCTGCGCAGCAATGGAAGCAGAACTTCTGTCAAAGACCGTGTGCCTTGGATCGGAGTTCGGCAAGGTAGGTTCCCCCCCCCTGTTATTTCCCACATTTCTAGTACTACGGCGATAATTTAAAAAGTTGGCAAGAGATTCTTGTGCCGTTAACTACTTTTTTCCCGAGGTTAAATTGTCATTTCCACATGTCTCTTGTACTTTTGCAAATTAAAAAAAAGGGGTTGTCAGGTCGGGGATTGTCATTCAAGGTTCTAGATGCCCCTATACCAAACAGTCTTTTTCATTTCAGATAATGGATGGATTTGCAGCCATGGGATTCCCGCACTGCATAGGGGCAATAGATGGAACACACATTCCGATTAGTGCTCCTGGTGGAAGCCCCGAGCAGTACGGCAACAGGAAAAATTTTTCATCAATGCTGCTGCAGGGAACAGTGGACCATACTGGGAGATTCTTGGATGTTGAAATCGGTTGGAGCGGCAAGAACCACGATGCTTTTGTTTTCAAAAATTCATGCATTTGTGCGGCCATGGACAATGGCAGTTTCGTCCCAGGGAACCCAACCTTGAACATTAATGGGGTTTCTGTGCCACCGCTTATTCTCTCAGACGGAGCCTACCCCATGCGCCCCTGGCTGATGAAGCCGTATGGGAAGCTGGCTGTGTCCAGCCGAGAGCAGAATTTTGATCGCTGCCTCTCCAGATGCAGAAATCAGGTCGAGAAAAGTTTCGGTCGATTGAAGGGTCGCTGGCAGTGTCTTCTTCAAAGACTGAAGGCCAGGGAGGAGAACCTGGTATCCATCATAACTGCTTGTGTGATACTTCACAATATTTGTGAGGAGCGTGGGCAGCATTGCCTTGGGGAACTGCGAGATCCATTGCCCGTCCTTTTGCCTGACGAGGGGGTGGAGGTGCAGGGCAACAGCAAGACTTTGCTTGAAGGGGGAAAGAAGGTTAGAGATGCGCTGGCAGCATTCATGGAGTTGCAGACGAGGCCCCGGTAGCGGTGCTATCTCTGTTTTTTCCTAGACAGTAAAAATGTGTATGCTCTAGCTTCAGCACACCGGTAAATCTTTTAGCCTTGAAGTTTGTGTTTTTTCACTGGTTTCCGTCTTGTCGGAAAATTTCTTCACTACTCATGTTAATAAATGTTGTGATGTGTTGTTGCACATGCTTGTTGCGTTGTTGTGTATTCTCTGATGGAAGGGTGGGAAGGAGAATAGAAGCACCTTTGGTAGAGGATGTGATGGCCAAGGACGGAGAACGCTAGAAGCGGAAACTGTTCTCCTTTGGCACAAGGAAAGAAATTTCATGCACATAAGAGTCATTTCCCGCTATTCTTTATCCAGTGACACCTCTGCTGTAAAATGCAAAAGAGGCATTCTTGTGCAGCTTAACTTGGTGGGTGTGGTGTGTCTGGCAGTGTAAATATGGGTCTAGCACTGCTGACCAGGCTGGGATCTATATGCGGGAAGGGTGCTGGAGGAAGTCCCCAACCCGCCAAACTAAAGAATGTTCCCCTAGACTGTAAAAGG
The DNA here is from genome assembly GCF_028583425.1 of Eublepharis macularius. Classification (NCBI taxonomy): domain Eukaryota; kingdom Metazoa; phylum Chordata; class Lepidosauria; order Squamata; family Eublepharidae; genus Eublepharis; species Eublepharis macularius. The sequence continues at coordinate 93,478,440 of NC_072792.1, forward strand.
TGGCCACGCTTGTCTGCAAAGTTTTAATAGTATAATGGCAGAAGCAAGCCAAAATGCTATGTCGGCATATTAAAAAAACACAGCTATGGTTTGGCATATGAGCGGTCTCCGATAACTCTGGTTATGGCACATGGTGGCACCGAGTTCCGAGAATAGGATCCCATTCCGTGCGCTGGCAAGGAAGGCAATGACCATTTTCATGCACAGACAGCGTCAAGGGAAAATCCTCGGTTAGGAATAGATCTGTTTGGAGGGGAGCGTCCAATCCTCTGTGCGTCTATTAACAACTGTACCCAACACCCAACCCCCCCCGGTGGGCGCCGAAAGTGGCCCGCCACCTGTCTCCCCGTTCATGATTTTTAAAACATCAAGTCGAAATCACGTGATGACAGTGTAAGAGAAGAAAAAGGAAAATCGTTCCCTGCAAGTGTCCGATGCGATTGTGTGCCTTCCGATTTAGAAAGTATCAGTAAGTGTTTTCATAAAAATATGTCTCAACTTAGTTTGCAAGATTTAGATCCCGTGACCTCCCCTTCCCGCTCAAGCGCCTACTGAGCATGCTCTGTGCAAACGTGTTTTTGGAGCCGTCATTCCGAGTCCAACAGCACTATGCCGCCTAGACGACGCGGAGCTTTCTGGGGCGATCGGGAGGTCGAGTGCCTGCTGAGCGTCGTCTCTGGATGCGGAAAGGTGGATCAATTAATGAACAGCACCCACCTTCCCACAAGGGCCATATTTTTAAGCGTCGCAAGAAAACTTGCAGACAGGGGGTACCGTAGGACCTCGACACAGTGCAGTTCCAAGTTTAAAAGGGTGAAGGGGACATTTTATGACGCGATGGAGGCCTGGCAGGGGGTCCCCAGGTGAAGTGGCAGACCCCCTCACTTTAGAACAATGTTTCGTCTCTGGGATGCGGCGGGCAGGCCTTCGTGGTCGGAGAGGCGGCATGCTGGTAAGTCCAAAATGAAGCACTTGGATGGTGTGCAGGGTTATTCTGAAATCAAAGTCTACCAACGTTTTGCAGACTTCGTCCTAAAATTCATAAGGGGGGGGGGGAGTTTTCCCTAGGTTCCTGCCCATTCATCAAAGCGGTGCTGGTGGTTTAAACATGGAGACATCATCTTCCCCTTCAGTAAAAAAACTTGGGTCACCACGCAAAAGAGGGGAGTTGTTTGTAGTAATATTAACCCTTTGCAAAAATTGTCACATAACCATGCCCCCCCCCCCATTCTCCGGAAAGAGGCCAGCTTGGATAGCCCTTTTCGCTGCTCCAGTGGTGTGAAAACCTTTCCCTTTCTGCAAGAAAGGCAACAATGTTGAACGTGCCAAGTGCGGATCAACAATTGTATCCCCCATGTTAAAGACTGACTGTGCAATCCTATGGAGAGTGGCTCCAGTCTAAGGCCATTAACTTCAACGGGCTTAGACTGGTGTAACTCTGCATAGGATTGCACTGTGAGTTTACCATTCCTTCCGGGCAGACAATGTCACCATTTAGATTTGTGCCGCCTTTGCTGGCCCCTCCTCATAGTGTTAAACCCTGAGCTTTAGGTGAGCGCCCCCCCTCCTCACATCAAGAATTTCAGTAAGTCAGTAAAGAGAGATTTCGATTAACGACGCCTCACAGCATCAACTTATCAGCGCTCAACTGTTATTTCAGCCATGCAAAGGGGAAGAGAGGCCCTGGAGGCAGCGGAAGAAGTGCCACAGAGCGCAGATGAAGGGAGACAAGTTGGTGAAGGTGTGGAGCAAGCAGAGGAGGTTGACCATGGTGAGTCCGGGGAAGGTCCCCAAGTTAAAATTCTATTAAAACTGGGAATCATAATTAATCAAACGGCATGAGCAGCTATGTGGTCCCCATGTGACAACCACTTCTCATGGCAGTTCACACGTTTTCAAATCTGCACTGTGTAGAGCAGCTATTTTTTTTTAATAGCATGAAAGGGTTTCAGGGTTTAACCTAAGTGTCTGGCCATGAGTAGGAAGAATATGATTTCTTGTATTTCTACAACTGCAGTCTCTGCAACGCAAATTATGCCGTCATCCCACGTGGCGAAGAGACATTTCAACTATCAGTAAACATGTGAAACTTTGTTATTTTTTTCACCGTTAGAATTCATAAAAGCAATGTTTCCCGATGGGGGTGCCTCGTTCTCTTTAAGATGTAAAGATCTTTTGCATTTGCACCTTGGAAAGTTCCACAAAATTCTGTTCTTTGGCTTGAGAAGGCACCCATTACATACTGAATCATAAATATTTCCATTCCTTTGTCAGGAATGGTTGGAGAGGAAGATCATGGTGCAGAGGAAGGTGGACATGGGGCCTCAAACAGTGGACAATCCACCCGCCGCCCTTCCCCATCAGACTCCAGTTTGGAGAACATATATACAGCACTCCGCTCTATGGAAGGGCGTTTATTTTCCTCCAGTAGGTATCACCCCACTTCCTTGATCAAACCCCTCCCATTATCTCCTCTGGATTGTTTTTTTTCTCATCCACGTTTGCTTCGTTTGTTTCTCAGTAAACAGAATTCAGGACCAGCTCAATGCGTTGGAGGCTAGATTCAGGAGACGTGGCCGCCGGCTGCAGCTCATGGAGCGTCAACGACAGGAGCAGCGTGCGGCCAATGCCACCCCATGAGCGCACACAGCTAAAATAAGCCTTTTACAAATTGTAAATAGTTTTTTCAAGACACAATGTTTTTTTACTCTTGTTCGTTTCTGCAGCTTTTGGAAAAATTGGCCCACTTCAAACATAGAATTGTATCACACTTTGGTTTCTGTCCTTCTAGTTATGTTTGGTGGGCAATGCCACCCTAGCACCAGGCACAAAAAAAAGCCATTTTCAAATTGTAAATAGTTATTTTATTTTCAATGTTTGCTAACTGTTTTCTGCTTCTTCTCCTATAAAAAAATTTTCTTCAACAAATATAGAATTGTTATTTCACACAGAGATTACTGTCTGTCTTATTAGGTTGGGGGGGGGGAATTGAAAAAAGTGAAAAACCGGTTTGTTAAGGAACAACAATTATAAACACTCCACCCCCTCACTTAACTGAGGTGTCAAGATAGATCACTGATCATTTATAGTGTTAATCTGTCCCTGGACCTCCCAACACATGATCTCTTAGTTGAAACTCTTCTATTTTCCTCAACATTGCTCATGGGTTGGCCACTGGGCATGATAGCCACCCCTTGACTCACTTTAGACTGCTGCCGCATGATGGCCTCTCCCAATGTCTGTAGTGTTCCCACAGCAGCACGCATGACATCAATGTTCTGGGACCAGGACTCCTGGAACATCCGGCGTTCCTGACGTGTCTCCTCCAAGAATAGAAGTTGTCTGCTGCTTTCCTCCTCACGCCACTTTCTCATCTCAAGCTGCTCCTTCTGACGCAGTGCCATCTCCTCTCGGTGTTCCTCGAACGCCTGAGACAGGAACTTGTCGGCAGCATCATTGATCGCGTGGGTGCGCCTTCTACGACCACGGATGTTTGCCAGTTGTGTTCCTGGAGAGAGTGCCTCTGCAGGAACAGGAGGAGAAGACTTGTCTTGTGCTGTGAAGAAGTGGCAATGTCAGGTGACAGTTAGAAAAATAACACAAAACATGCTAAGAATGACACATCCATTTGACACTTTTGCTCCCTGTAAGCTCCAATTGAATAACTTATAAAAGGACATTAAGTGGGCATGTGCCATTCTCAAGATAGAACACACTTCTTAAATCATAGATCCAGAGGAGTTAGCCGTGTTAGTCTGTAGTAGCAAAATCAAAAAGAGTCCAGTAGCACCTTTAAGACTAACCAATTTTATTATAGCATAAGCTTTCGAGAATCAAGTTCTCTTCATCAGATGCCTGATCAAAACTATGCAACACCTTATCCAGGAAACTCTTAATTCACCTCATTGGACTGATGTTCAGCAAGCAACAATGGATCAAGCAAGAGATCTCTGAACTAGACTCTTCCATGAAGTGCACCCCCTCTGCACAGTTTTGATCAGGCATCTGATGAAGAGAACTTGATTCTCGAAAGCTTATACTGTAATAAAATTGGTTAGTCTTAAAGGTGCCACTGGACTCTTTTTGATTTGACTTCTTAAATCAGAGGTTGATGGTTACATCCATGTTAGTGCACCTCCATGTCCATGATATTTCATGTTGAGGTGAAGCCCCTTAAGGAATTTTCTTTTAAGCGATACAAAACTTTGAGTGACACTGCTCGAGGATCCGTCACCACATTTTTAACAGTACACGATGAATTAAAAATCACAGACAGATAGTGCAATTAACAGATAGATCTAATAAAACTTACCCGTTGATTCTGGTTGCTGACAGGGTGGGTTGTTCTCCTTTCCACAGCACGGATCACTAATTAAGCTGTTGTGCTCCTCAGCGTCTGCAGACAGAAATTAAATGACATGTTAATTGTGTGTTTCTTGGAACCAACCAAATAAAAATTTTGTCCCTATAAGGGAGCATGTCCCACATGATGAGGTGAAATTAGGCTTGAACATGGATCCATTAGTCCATGATTCATCAGCATTATACTGCGTAAGCCATCCTGATGGCTGATCACAGGACCATAACCTGTAATGATTGCTGCCCCAATATACCATGCTGGCCATTCTACATTTCCGGGGATTCATTTTTCCCATGAAAGATTATCAAATGTCTGAAGAGAATCATGTTGATGCCAGTGATCTTCGAGACACTCTGCTCATGCGGCAGTGTTTGTCTAAGCATCACAAATGGTTAACAGAATCACTTTAATTGTGCAGTACAAAGGACCATTTTGAAGAATAAGTTCTATTCCAGTTCACAAACCTTCTTCCAGAAGACCGTCCGGTGTGGAATCCATATCAGCCTCACAGTAACTGATTTCATCAATGGCGTCAACAATATCTGCAGAAGTAAGAGACAGTTGTGAGCAAAGAACGCCACCTCAGCAATGAGGCTTTATATTAAGTTGTGAAAAAATCACCATGTCATCCTGTTGTTTTGGCCGTAGAAGTGCCTCTTTTCAAACGTGAAACAAGACAATACTCATGTTCAATTGTGTGACTTCAGGGTGACACCGTTGAGTGGCCATTTTGGAGAAAAAACCAGTTTAGTTGCGGAAATGATAACTCGCCACACTGACGTGGCAATCCTAAGGATAGGTGTTCACTTCCCCCAATCAAGTAAACCATAGCACACGTGCACAAACCACTATGTCCCAACCGTGGACAGGCTGTATTTTGATCTTACCGGAGTGGCAAGGTGAGGAAATCCTTAGGTCGCCTGCATTCACAGCAACCAGGTCATGCGAAAACAACTCCTCCGATCCCACCTGAAGCTCCACTGGTTCATTGCGCACTTGACCCACCACCTGAAGCACCATACTTCGTGCCAGGCGCTTTGGGTGCACGCTTGCGTCGCCTCTAAGTATACTCTCGAGCTCCCTGTAGAAGGGGCAGCTGATAGGCGCATTGCCCGACCTGCCATTGTGTGCTACCACCTTTTTATACTCCAACCGCATAGTCTTGGTCTTAGATCTGCACTCAAGAGCCGATTTTCTGTGGCCCCTGGTAGCCATCTGCTCTGCAATTTTGACAAAATAATCAAGGTTTCTGTGAGTGTTTCTAAGTGCCTCTTGGATCTTCTCCTCTCCCCAGAAGTGAAGAAGGTCCATGATTTCTCTATGTCTCCATGCAAGCCCCCTCTTAAGGCCGATCTCACCCATGTACGCCATCCTGTAAAGCAACATAAATACCATAATGCAATTCTATTAACATGGTTTCATTTTGAGAAGAGTGGGAAGTTGATTGTCTCCAGAGTTCTTGGTGTGTGGGACGCAGTCGTCTGCGGCGATCCATGGTTTGGTTTTCTGAGGCGGATGTCTCTGTCATGGCTGTACACAACTATTCAGAAACATGTTGTGCACATGTTGTATATGCCTAATTATAGGTGTTATGTAAATTTCCAGGAGCATCGCTACCTTGCTTTAAAGGGGGAGGGGTCACTCTTCCCACCTCTTCTCGAGACCACACTGTAATACTTTCCACAAGGGCACCTGTTATTTGGTTCATTCTTGCTGTGCAACATTGGTTCGCATTGTTCCTCAGTTGGGGCTTTTTAAAGAGGACCAAAAAAAGAGCATTTTCTGTAAAAATTTCATCGTAGTGCTTTATCAACAGGGTTACAGTATGTTAGGTCCTGATATGGATGTCCCTTGATTGCACTATTCAAACAGTTTTTTGGAAAAAAAACAGGTAGGTTTGGGTTGTTATGTGTTTGGGGTTATTCTATCCAAGGTAAAGGTTGCCCAGAGAGGCAGTGGAATACCAACCTGGAACATCCCTTCACTTGAAAACTATATGTGATTCATGACTCCTCTCATGAAAAAATATTTGTATTTCCTTCTTAAAAAAAGGGTAAAGGGATAGTGAGTTCCTCTCCATGTCTGTTGGGAACACAACCATCATGAATCACAAACCCCAGTTCTTCCTCCACAATGAAAGAATCTGCTTATCTCTGTGCAGTGAGAAATGTTACGTGAAGCCTTTTTTTTTCCAAAAAGAAACACAACACAAGTCTTCTAGCCCGTGGGAAATTAGTTTCATTGGGAAAAAAGGTCTGTTTACTTGTTTCAATTTTGCACAATTGGTTAAAGGATATTGAGGCAGGGTGGAGTTCGAGGCCAAAAAATAATGGCTACTAGAGAGCAGATCTGCCATCCCCTTGCAAATTCCCAAAAGAAGGGAATTTAATCCCTCGAATTTAATCCTGCGGTCTTCCACTCCAAAGCTCCTATCGGCAACGCAAGAGTGAAAGTGGGAATCTGCTCCAACGTTTGCAGAGTTTCAAACTTTCCCGCGCAAAAAAAAAAAAAACGTTTTATCATATCGTTAGGTGAAAAACACTCCCAAAATTGCAGGAAAGGGCCAACTTTCGCGAGGTGTGGTTTTAGAAAATGAGGAACAGTACTGCGATTGCAATTCGGTCGCTTTTTCTTGTTTTCTGCAGAGAATTTTTAGTGTTTTATGTCGTTATGGCGACATAAGGACATAAAAAAAAAGGGGCGTCGCGGGAGAAATGGATTCTGGGATTGAGGAAATGAAGGGGTGGGTCTATGGCGTGGCGAGGCGAAAGACATCGATGTCAGGCATTCACACTGAGCCGCAAAATAACGCAAACTTTGGGAAAAAACCTGGAATGAGGAAATCGCTTCAAGGTGGGTTTTTGCCGGGAAATTGCGCCATTTTTGCGACTTTTTAGCGCTAAATAAAAGCTCGTGTGACGACGGCCACTGTGTAAAACCAGAAAATTACCCTTAAACAAAAAAGGTTTTCATGTTAAAATTAGCTTTACAATGGAGAAAAACCAGGGAAAGCTGAAGTTATGTTCAACAAGGAATTTAAGGCCTAGTGAAATTTGCATACTAGTTTTTTTTTTGGCCCATGATACTTTTTTTCTAAAAATAGTTTATTAGACACACAAGCAACATGAAGCTGGAGCCAATGGAAATCCTTAGCTAAGAAGTCCTTGCTGTCTTTGGAAAAGGCATTTTCTCTTAAGTTAGTGAGTCACTGAAGATGATCTGCAGCTGTACATCAAATGCACTTTCATAAAATCAATCTTCCCCATTACATGCAAAGTTTCTTTGTACTGGTTTTCCAGTCACTGCTGATTTATTATCAAGCTATGAATAAACACCAAAGCTGTGCTTTATTGTCCACCCCTTCTGTCCTGCCTAGTTTACTCAACTCGAAAAAACAACAACCAGGGTCACAAAAAGTCAAGCAATCAATGATAGTATAAATTATTATATTATATCAAAAGTGCAAAAGTGCAGAAGTGCAATTAGGTATCCAACAAAATTTAAAGTGCATATGTATACAGGAAGAAGGTAGTCTATCGGATAAACAGTAAATATATTCCTATATATGACTAATTTTCTGGTGGTGGGAGAGTACTCTCCCACCACCAGAAAATTAGTCATATATAGGAATATATTTACTCTTTATCCGATAGACTACCTTCTTCCTGTATACATATGCACTTTAAATTTTGTTGGATATGTAATTGCACTTCTGCACTTTTGCACTTTTGGTATAATATAATAATTTATACTATCATTGATTGCTTGACTTTTTGTGACCCTGGTTGTTGTTTTTTCGGGTTATCTGTGTACCCAGGGGGTTCCCTTTGTTGTTTTGCACATTAGTTTACTCAACTTACATGACAGCTGTGTTTGTGATGATAAAGGCAGATGTCACATAAGCAAGATAATGTACAACATTAGGGAATTAAATGGACTGAAAGACAGCCTGCTTTTCTTGTGTGTGTGTGTGTGTGTGTGTGGGGTGGAGAACCCACGCACAGGGAGAAAACCCACCCACCTTCTCTATATTCAGCCTTTGAGAAGCAGTATTGATAAGCAAAGCAAGTAGAGACATTTCTCTCCCTCCTCCATCCCTTTCTAACTGCACTTGCTCAAAGCTGAAGTAAAGTTCTTTTATATTATATAATAAACCACCACCCCACCATCAATAATGAACTTACTATATTTACGAGAGGGATTCCATCAAGTGAGGAAAAAAGCAGTGGTGATAAAATGACTATCTTTTTATTTAGAAAAAAGGAGGGCTAATAAACTGAGGGCACAACATTAAATCAATTCTGGAAGCTGCTAAATTGGGCTGTTTTTGCACTATGTTTAGCTCCAGCTAGGCTTCTTAATTGCATTGTTTCCCCCCTCCCTTAATCACAGTATCATTTGTGGTCATTGCTCCCCCACCCCGAGTTTTCCTCCATTTCTTTTGAACCACCACAAAAGTGGTCAGAAAAAACATGGATCCAGAGGAGTTAGCTGTGTTAGCCTGCAGTAACAAAAATAGAAAAGAGTCCAGTAGCACCTTTAAGACTAACCAACTTTACTATAGCATAAGCTTTCAAGAACCACAGTTCTCTTCATCAGATGCATGAAAAACATGGGGAAACTCAAAGAAAAACCAGGAGATCAATGGCTAGCACTGCATTGTACAAGCCAGCCCTAGGTAATTGCCTCAGGCACCAGAGGGCAGGGGGCACCAGGGCACCAAAAACAGGGAGTGCCATGGAATCCCCATCTCCATCACCACCAGCCAGGTTGCCTGGCAGTCTGGGAGTTGCATAGCTGGATGGGTGGCAGCTCAGGGTTCATTTACCTGCTGTGGAATTAGAGAGGAAATTTCATTGAAACCCAGAAGTGATGGGCGATGCTCTAGGAGTCCCCCAAATCTCTATGGTCTTTACCACAGAGATTTTTGGGATTCCTAGAGTGCCTCCTGGAAGTGATGTCACTTCCAGTTTGAATGCAGTTCTTCCTACTTTCTTCTGTCAATGCTCAGCAGGTCTGGCAAGCCTGTAGGCTAGATAGCCAGAAAATGGCTTGTGGTGTGCCCAAGCCAGCAGGTCACACTCAGGTCCCTTAGTTCTAGGATGTTAAAAGCATTTGCACATGTGTATGTCAGAATTATAATTGTAGCAACAGTGAGTGGACATTTCCTTCTGTGCAGGCTTTGGGCTGGAGTATGGAGTATGTTGGGAAGTAGAAAGTGATTTGGTGCAGTCTGCAATACAATATTTATTATTTATTTATTCAACGTATATACTGCTTCTCCACCATATTTAGTGCTGGAGTCAGTTGGTCATCTCCATGGGCTGTTGTACAGCCAAATAAAGGAACAGTTTTATTCTGCAGTCAAATCAAAAAGAGTCCAGTAGCACCTTTAAGACTAACCAATTTTATTGTAGCATAAGCTTTCGAGAATCAAGTTCTCTTCGTGGTTCTCTTGACGAAGAGAATTTGATTCTCGAAAGCTTATGCTACAATAAAATTGGTTAGTCTTAAAGGTGCTACTGGACTCTTTTTGATTTTGCTACCACAGACGAACACAGCTAACTCCTCTGTATTCTGCAGTCAAAAGACATTGGGTCACACAAAGTCACAGTAATTCAAAAGAGTTCAGTTGAGTTATTCCCAAGTAAATTTGCACATTGCAGCCTTGGTTTTACTAGAAAGGTAAATGATAAATTGGAAAACTAACAAAGAGTCTTTCCCAACTCTCCACCACACTGGAAAACTTCAGAAAAGTACATAATCCAAGAACCATTCAGTAGACCCAGTTTGGTGTAGTGTTAAGAGTGGCTGGACTCTAATCTGGAGAACTAGGTTTGGCTCCCCACTCCTCCACTTGAAGCCAGCTGGGTGACCCTGGGTCAGTCACAGCTCTCTCAGAGCTCTCTCAGCCCCACCCACCTCACAGGGTGATTGTTGTGAGGATAATAATAACACACTTTGTAAACTACTCTGAGTGACCATTAAGTTGTCCTGAAGGGCAGTATATAAATCGAATTTTTAAATTATTATTATTATTATTCAAAGTCAACATACTGCCTTTTGGGGAAAAGTTGAATCCAGGTTTAATTTTGTAAATGATACTCTTTAAAGTCTCCTCTTTGTAAATTTCTGGAGTAGGTAATCATGTTGTCAGTGCTTGCTGGTGCTATATAATTCGTGCTTCTGAGAACTATGCTGCTCAACAGAGTTCTCATTGATTGGCTAATTTCTCTCTCTCAGGGTCAAGCAACAAGTGACGAATGACACGTGTTTTCCTCCCTGTTCACTTGCGCTCCACTTCTGCTCCACTTGATCACGTAGTGACACTTGATCAAGTGACACTTGATCACTTGCCGTTCAAGCGTCATTCGCCACTTGTAACTTGGCTCTTAGATGTAGAATCCTGTGGCTTGTTGTCACTGCTTCTGGCTTTGAAAGACCATTACATTCTGCACAGCCAAGAAGAGGAAAGTCAAGGAGAAGGAGAAAGAGACAATCTCCCTTCTGAGCCTCCTCTCAGATCTACGGTACAAACCCAAAGACGTCAACGAAGAAGATGCTCTTGGTCCACGTGAGCTCAAGAATCATTTTAAAGTGCTAGAGATGGTGATGGAGATGAGAGTGGAAGGAGAACTGCAAAGACCTTGAAGAGGGTGTGTAGAGGATATGGGGCCACACGGAAGTGGAAAAAAAGGAAGGTGGTGGTCATTGGGGACTCTCTGCTCAGGGGTATGGAACGCCATGTCACCTATTCCGAGAGATGTGTTGCTTGCCGGCGGCCAGAATTCAGGATTTTACCGACCGACTGCTGAAACTCATCAAGCCTGCTGATAAGTACCTGTTTATGCTGATTCATGTGGGAATGGATGACACGGCTGTGAATACTGTCGCAAGAATTAAAGAGGATTATGAAGCTCTTGGAAGGCAGTTGAAGGCATTGGGGGCTCAGGTGGTATTCTCTTCTATCCTTCCATTCAAAGGAAGAGGAATGCGCAGGGAGCAGACCATACTTGAGGTAAATTGTTGGCTGAGATGGTGGTGCCGGCAGGAGCACTTTGGGTTCTGGGACCATGGGACAGATTTTCTTAGAGAAGGCCTTCTAGCACATGATGGGCTTCACCTCTCAAGGGCAGGGAAGAAAATGTTTGGAAAGAACCTGGAGAACTTAATCAGGAGAGCTTTAAACTGATGCCGCAAGGGGCAGGGGACGATCAACATGGGGATTTCAATGATGAAGTGAAAACAGTGGGGACCCACCTGGGTAGGACAGGTCAAACAAAGGTACAAGGCTACAAGTGTCTATATACCAATGCCCAAGTCAAGCAAGCCTTTATTGGCATATATAAAATATAAAATTTTAAATACAGAGACTCCATATAAAATGAGATACCAATGCCCAAAGTATGGGTAATAAGAAAGAAGAGCTTGAGCTTCTATTGCAAACAGAGGGCTGAGATATAGTGAGACTTGGTGGGATGATGCCCATTACTGGAATGTGCTAGTGGATGGGTATGAGTTGTTCAAGAAAAAATGGAAGGGTAGAAGGGGAGGTGGAGTGGCGTTGTATGTGAGGAGAGGGCTTGATTGTCAAGAAGTTATGGAGAATGGGGCATATGGGTAGAAATAAGGGGAGGAAGGACAAAGGGTATTATTTTTGGAGTCTGCTACAGACCACCTGACCAGCGAGAAGAAATGGATGCTGCCCTCTTTGAACAGGTTGGTAGAGTATCCAGACATCAGAACCTTGTAATTATGGGTGACTTCAACTTCCCCGATCTGTGCTGGGAGACAGGCTCAGCAAAACGTCATGAATCAAAATACATTACTGGACAAGACAATCCTTTTGTGGATAATATTTGTATATTTTGGCGCTTCATTGATGACTTTTCGGTGCTTCATTGATGACTTTTCAGTGCATTGATGACTTTTCGGTGCATCATTGATGACTTTTTTAGGCAAAGACAGGAAGCGCCAGTATCAGAAAATGAAGACAAAACATTAGTATTTAATATATCATCGCGCCTTCTTAACCAACTAGAGAAGAGGGTCTTAAATAGGGGGTTGAGTTTTGTGCCAACCGCCCGGTACAAATCATTCCCGACCAGAGTTGACGTTTTCAAACTCATTCGATTAATTAAACTCAAAAAGTTTTTTTCGGATGTAAAAGTGGCACCTACACCTTCTGGAGAAATGTTACGTACTAAACTGAGAAGCAAATCCACATTTGTTCCCAATGTTATTGACCACAGGATAGACACATTTGAGTACCTAGTACTAAGAGACATTGAGCAATTAGAAGCGCAGGCTAAGGGATCCTGGAAAAACTTAACAACAGCAGAGAAGGACGCTCTTGAATCATTACAGCAGGATTCGAGAATAGTTATAAAGCCTGCAGATAAGGGAGGGGGTATTGTGGTTATGGATAGGGACATGTACATTGGGGAAGTGATGAGACAACTTAGTGATGAGATGAATTATCGGAGGATTCCTAGTGATTCTACTCCACTTATCCAACGTCTAGTTAAGGTGGTGTTAAATGAGGCAATGGCCATAGGAGAGATAGATGAAACTATATAGCAGGCATTGCTTAAGGAATCACCTAGGATTCCAGTATTTTATGTGCTCCCCAAGATACACAAAAATACCATTCCACCCCCCGGGAGACCTATAGTATCTGGCTGTGGTTCAGTGTTGGAACCACTGGCCATATATTTGGACTCCTTCTTGCAGCATGTGGTGTCTAGAATACCTTCTTATTTGAAAGATACTGGGGCTTTCATCAGTATAATAGAAGGGACCCCCATTGAAGAGGATCAGGTATTATTAACCATGGATGTAAGTTCACTCTACACGTCCATTCCACATGAGGCGGCAAGGGAAGTGATAGAGATGTCATTATGTGCTAGGTCTTACCCTGTCCCGCCCACTGAGTTTTTGATGCAATTAACAGACTTGATTCTCGAGAAAAAATATTTCAGATTCATGGAAGAGCATTATTTCCAAATAAAGGGGGTAGCAATGGGGTGCGCTGCAGCCCCCAGCATTGTGAACCTCTTTATGGCCAGATGGGAGTCTAAATACATTACTGGACAAGACAATCCTTTTGTGGATAATATTTGTATATTTCGGCGCTTCATTGATGACTTGTTCATTTTGTTTAAAGATTCTACCAAGGTTAACCACTTTTGTGAGTGGCTGAATACTCAGGATGCCAACATTTGATTCACGTGGCAATACAGTGGTCAGGCAATTAACTTTTTAGACATGACTGTCTATAGAGGTGTAGAGAACAAGTTACTCATTTGTCCATATCATAAACCTACAGATCGTAATTCTTATTTGGAATACCACTCCTTTCATCCAGTACATCTAAAAAGGAATATACCGTATGGCCAGTTGTTGAGGCTTAAATGGAACTCATCCACCAATGAGGAGTATCAGTGTAGGTGTAGAGCTATGACCAGGTCCTTTTTGGTGACCATCAAAAACGGTGATGTGGGTTGTGTTATTTTGTGTAGTAGGCTGCTTTCATGCCCTGTTGTGCCCTCCTACTGTGTAACCTAAAGCAGTTAAAGAAATAAAGTGTTTTTGACAGCAATTGTGTTTTGGGTGATTCTTTAATGTGAAGTGAGATGTGTTATTTTTGTGTAAGATACTGCTGGCATGCCCTTTGGTGTGCCCCCCTGCTGTATAACCTACAGTTGTTAAAGAAATAAAGTGTTTTTGACAAGAATTGTGTTTTTGTGATTCTCTGATGTTAAGTGAGTTGTGTTATTTTTCTTTGTGGGGGACTGCTGGTGTAATGTGTCACAATGCTTTGCCTACTTGTACTTTGAAAGTGAGAAAATATTTTTTAAAAAACTTTATTCAGTGTGTGTTTGTGTTTTATTCTTTGTTGTGCAGTTGGTTCCCATCATAGGGAACAACGAGGGGCAGCTGGCCAGCCTGCTCCTGGGGTAGTGGCTGGTGTGGGAATGTTGGGGAGGGTTTCTTTGGGTCAGTGTGGGGCTGTGTGTGTGTGTGGGGGGGAGATTTAAAAGGGGGACTGTTCCTGTGGCCAGAGATGCCACATTCCGTGGGTTCCTGCTGTGGGAGATTTTCCCATAACAGGAATCAATAGAAAGTGGCTGGCCACAGGACAGGGGAGGTTAGGTTTTGGGGAGGGTGTGTGTGGTATGTGGCAGTTTGGGTGCAGGTGAACTGTGACTTTGGCCATTGGCAGCCCCAATCCCATGTGTTTCTGCGGTGTGGAAGTCTTCCTCACAGTAGAAAGACGAAGTGGTATGGCAGGAGAACCACCTTTGGGGGGGCATAAAATGGCCACTAGCCAGACAAGCATCTCTTATTTTCCCCATAGGAAATAATGGAGAAAGGGGTGGGCTAAGAGCAGCATCTTTGGGAGGCCATAAAATGGCCCCCCAAAGTGGGATCAGCTTGGGCCTTGGCGGAGTGTGGGAGAACAGGTGGGTGATGGGCCCCCGACGTTTGGGGGCATTTTGCATGCAAAATGCCACCCCTAGCCAGCCAAGCCTCTCTTATTTCCCCCATAGGGAATAGTGGAGTGGAGGTGGATAGGGGCACCTTCTTTGGGAGGCCGTAAAATGGCCCCCCAAAGTGGAATCTGCCTGAAACTTGGTGGAGGGTGGGAGGACAGGTGGGAGCAAGTCCCCTGAATGTTGGTTGCATTTTGCTTGCAAAATGCCACCCCAAGCCACCTAGAAAGATGACTTGTTTTTCCCCATAGAGAACCATGGAGAGTGTAGGAGGATGGGGCACCTTGTTTGGGGGGGCATAACATGGCCCCCCAAAGTCCAATCTTTCTGAAGCTTGGGGGGTAGTTAGAGGAGAGTTAGGAGAAGGTCTACACCAAGTTTGGTGTGATTTGGACAGAAAATGGCCCCCCCAGACTCCCAGAAAGCCGGGAGAAGGTTTTCTCATTGAAAACAATGGCCGAATCAAGCCGAAACGCGAATACCAAATCGGCTTGCTGTTTCGGTATTCCCTGAATACTGAAATGGTTTCCTGATTCAGTTAAAACCGAATCAGGTTTAACGAAACAGGCAGGCCTTGCACACCCCTACCCAGGAGCTCTTTGCTTAAGGGCAAAGATAGATCTCAAGTGGAGAGAATACGGTGGGCGTTAGATTACACACCACTATCTAAGTCTTTGGGCAAGAAGATCGTTTGGAAACATTGGCCAGTGGTAGCAGATATCAAGGGATGCGAGCTGAATCCCACTATAGGGTATAGGAGAATGCAAAGCATTAAGGACTTACTAGTGCACTTGGACTTGAAATCACCAACAATGGGCAATCAGGCCCCAGTGGGCAATCACAAATGTGGGCATTGTGCCGCTTGTCCGTTAATTATAGAGGGTGATACAATTGATATTGAGTCCCCTAAGAAACAACTGCGCATTAAGCATTTTGCTACCTATATGACATCAGGTGTGGTTTACCTGATTGTTTGTCCTTGCTTAAAACTCTATGTGGGCAATACGATTACAGCGCTTTGTACTAGAATCTTGGAACATGTCTTTAGGATAAAGAACAAAGTCCTAGAGGCCCCCTTGACACAGCATTACATTGAACAAGGTCATATGGCCACTGACGTTAGGGTTGCAGTGCTATATGTAGCTCCTAGGGGCTCAGGACTGCAGAGGGATTTGCTCCGAAGAGAGGCTCAATGGATACACTCACTAAACAGCATGAAACCAAGAGGTTTAAATAATGAATTTGTGCTTAACTGCTTTTTAGGTTAGCCTGCTTGTATTGGGTGACTGCACTTTTAAGTTGTGGCTGCCTTGCTGACAATATAAACGGATGCAATTAACCTTGAAGCACGCTAGGTGATTTCAGTCAGCATTGTGCTCTGGGTTATGATTGGAGAAATATACAAATGGGTAAGCAGCATGCAAAGAAGAATTCTTTATTTTATTTGGGCATGTTTGGGTGCTGATTGTAACTTGTCATATTATTGTGGATCAACTGTGTGCTCCTGAGGAAGTCCGCAAGATGAAAAGCTGCGTGATTGATAACCGGTTCCAGTTCGGGCAGAGCAGCTGCATCTCCACTTTGTTGTTTCAGCTGAGGAAGATAAGGAAAGAAGACACTTATCTTGGAAATAATTGAGAACTGTTCTTCAGCTTGTCCCAGAGTCTCTCTGAGTGGGGCTCATGCTTTCACAGTGACTATAAACTCCTGATTATGTTTAAACTGACATACATGGTCATAAGTATATTGAAGGATTGTAGAGTTGCACAAATATCTGTAAAAAAGCACGTTGCACTTTAGCGGCTGTGTATGTATTGTATGAGTTGCTTGAATATATTATTACTATTTGCATTGTAGACATTTTTGGTGTGTTTTCCCGGGTGGTTCCTACTTCTATTGCTTAGACTATTTTGCTTAGCACAGCAGCTCCCTTGCTCCAATCCAAAAGTAGTAGTGTAATTAAGTTTTGATGGCCTCAGATCACATCTGGGAGGCAGAAGGGCAGGCTAGGAGCCAGCAGAATTCCAGAGGAGTCCCCCTCATGTAGAGCACCAATAGTTTAAAATTTGGAGAGTGGCAGCTCTGAGAATGAAAGTTTGTTAACTCTCCCATTGGGGCCCTTGTATCCCACTAGGACCCTACTTACATACAAAGTACCTTCTAGGATCAGACATTATGCATAAATTATTTTCATCTATTGCAATCACATTCCTGATGATGTGCAGTGAGAGCAAAATCAGTGATATTTCATAGTGTAACAGTCTTAGGTTTTGTCCTGTATCTTACATGGTGTTTTATGTAGGCTTTGGATGTTAGGACATTGTTTTTTTCAAGTGCCTGTGTGTGGGGGGGTGGTATCTGTGTAAAAGAAAGTGCAGCATTTTTAGATTTGGGAAGAAGGAGCAATTAGAGTATAAAGCCATTGCTATGAGTTGGTTGAAGCATTTGTGCGGAGGGGGTCATAATCTGTCTAGGATCTGATATGGAGTAGCAGATCTTATCATAGAATCATAGAATCATAGAGTTGGAAGGGGCCATACAGACCATTTAGTCCAACCCCCTGCCCAGTGCAGGATCAGCCTAAAGCATCTCTGACAAGTATTCATCCAGCCTCTTCTTGAAAACTGCCAGTGAAGGGGAGCTCACCACCTCCCTAGGCACCTGATTTCACTTTTGAACTACTCTGACCGTGAAAAAGTTTTTCCTAATATCCAGCCAGTACCTTTGTGCCTGTAGTTTTAGCCCATTGCTTCGCGTCCTACCCTCTGCTGCCAACTGGAACAGCTCTTTGCCCTCCTCCAAATGACAGCCTTTCAAATATTTAAAGAGAGCAATCATGTCCCCCCTCAACCTCCTCTTCTCCAAACTAAACATTCCCAAGGCCCTCAGCCTTTCCTCGTAGGGCTCAGTCTCCAGACCCCTGATCATTCTTGTCGCTCTCCTCTGCACCCTCTCGATTTTGTCCACATCCTTTTTGAAGTGAGGCCTCCAGAACTGCACACAATACTCCAGGTGTGGCCTGACCAAGGCAGTATAGAGAGGGGCTATGACCTCCTGCGATTTCGATGCTATGGCCCCTTTGATACAACCCAGGATGGAATTAGCCTTTTTTGCCACTGCATCACACTGACTGCTCATATTCAGTTTACAGTCCACTCTTACCCCAAGATCCCTTTCACATATACTACTGCCCAGAAGGGTATCCCCCATCCAGTATTTGTGCTTCTCATTTTTGTGGCCCAGATGTAATACTGTGCACTTGTCTTTGTTGAATTGCATCCTATTCATAGCTGCCCACTTCTCCAGAGTATTCAGGTCTTGTTGAATTTTAATTCTATCTTCTTGGGTGTTTGCTACTGCTCCCAATTTGGTATCATCAGCAAATTTAATGAGCAGCCCTTCCACTCCTTCATCCAGATCATTGATAAAAATATTGAAAAGTACCGGGCCCAAAACTGAGCCCTGCGGCACCCCACTGGACACCTCCCTCCAATCTGATGAAACGCCGTTGACCACTACTCTTTGAGTGCGGTCCTCCAACCAGT
Source organism: Eublepharis macularius (assembly GCF_028583425.1). Lineage (NCBI taxonomy): Eukaryota > Metazoa > Chordata > Lepidosauria > Squamata > Eublepharidae > Eublepharis > Eublepharis macularius. Next base: position 93,496,841 of record NC_072792.1, read on the forward strand.
TCCCTATCCACCGAACTGTCCTATAGTCTACTCCATAGTCTTCCAGTTTGCCCATCAGAATGTCATGGGGGACCTTATCAAAAGCTTTACTGAAATCCAGATAAATCATGTCAACAGAGTTCCCCCGATCCAGTAAGCTGGTCACTCGATCAAAGAAGGAAACCAGGTTGGTCTGGCAAGGTCTGTTAGGAACAAAACCATGCTGACTTCCCCAGATCACTGAGTGGTCCTTCAGATGCTTACAGATTGATCCCTTTAAAATCTGTTCTAATATCTTCCCAGCAACAGAAGTCAGACTGACCGGCCTGTAGTTTCCCGAGTCATCCTTCCTCCCTTTCTTAAAGATTGGGATAACATTCGCCCTTCTCCAATCTTGTGGCACATCCCCAGTCCTCCAGGAGGCCTTGAAGATGATGGACAGGGGTTCTGCAAGTTCTCTGGAAAGTTCTTTCAGCACTCTTGGGTGCACCCCATCCGGCCCAGGGGATTTGTATTCAGCCAGTGCAGCCAGATGCCTCTCCACTACCTCTCTGTCAATGTCAATTAGCCACTCAGGTGTCCTGCCACATTTTCTACTATCTCTAGATGTGCCTGAGTTCTTCAGGGAAAAAACAGAGGCAAAAAAGTCATTAAGCCTGTCTGCTTTTTCTCTGTCCTGCATCAGAGTTTCTCCATCTACTCCCAACAGCGGTCCAATTGCCTCTTTTACCTTGCGTTTGCTTCTCACATATCTGTAGAAGTTTTTCTTATTGTAGCGAGCCCTCCTGGCCAGACCCAGCTCGTACTGAGCTTTAGCCTCTCTGATGGCTGATCTGCAGTACCTAGTAACCCTCATATACTCCTCTTTAGAGGTCTGTCCTTCTCTCCATTTCCTGAACATTTCCTTTTTCTCCCTTAGCTCATTCTGGAGCTCTCTGTGCATCCACATCGGTTTCTTGGAGCCCTTACCATGTTTCTGTCTTGCTGGGATAGTGAGGGCTTGAGCTTGCAAAAGCTTGTGTTTGAGAATGGCCCACCCTTCACTCGCTCCTTTCCCTTCCAGCACACTCCCCCATGGAATGACTCTCATCAAGCCTCTGAGTTCATCGAAGTAGGCCCTATGAAAATCTAACCTACGAGTCTGGCTATGAACTTCCTTGGCTCCCCACAGCAACTGGAATTCAAGAAGGACATGGTCACTTCCCCCTAAGGTCCCCACCACCTTCATCTCATCTACCAATTCTTCCCTGTTGGTTAATATCAAGTCTAGTATGGCCGAACCCCTTGTAGCTTCCTCCACCTTTTGAAAAAGGAAGTTATTGGCCAGGCAGGTCAGGAAATTGCGTGATTCATGACACTTTGCTGAGCCTGTCTCCCAGCACACATCGGGGAAGTTGAAGTCACCCATAATTACAAGGTTCTGATGTCTGGATACTCTGCCAATCTGTTCAAAGTGGGCAGCATCCATTTCTTCTTGCTGGTCAGGTAGTCTGTAGCAGACTCCAACAATAATACCCTTTGTCCTTCCTCCCCTTATTTCTACCCATATACTTTCCACTGGGCTGTCCGCCCCATTCTCCATAACATCTTGACAATCAAGCCCTCTCCTCACATACAACACCACTCCACCTCCTCTTCTACACTTCCAGTTTTTCCTGAACAACTCATACCCATCCACTAGCACATTCCAGTCATGGGAATCATCCCACCAAGTCTCAGTAATTCCTACTATATCATAGCCCTCTGTTTGCAATAGAAGCTCAAGCTCTTCTTTCTTATTGCCCATACTTTGGGCATTGGTATATAGACACTTGTAGCCTTGTACCTTTGTTTGACCTTTCCTACCCAGGTGGGTCCCCACTGTGTTCACTTCATCATTGAAGTCACCATGTCGATCGTCCCCTGCCCCTTGCGGCATCAGTTTAAAGCTCTCCTGATTAAGTTCTCCAGGTTCGTTCCAAACGTTTTCTTCCCTGCCCTTGAGAGGTGAAGCCCATCATGTGCTAGAAGGCCTTCTCTAAGAAAACCTATCCCATGGTCCCAGAACCCAAAGCGCTCCTGCCGGCACCACCATCTTAGCCAGCGATTCACCTCAAGTACGGTCCGCTCCCTGCGTGCTCCTCTTCCTGTGACTGGAAGGATAGAAGAGATTACCACCTGAGCCCCCAATGTCTTCAACTGCCTTCCAAGGGCTTCATAATCCTCTTTAATTCTTGCAACAGTATTCGAAGCCGTGTCATTCGTTCCCACATGAATCAGCACAAACGGGTACTTATCAGCAGGCTTGATGAGTTTTGGCAGCTGGTCGGTAATATCCTGAATTCTGGCTCCCGGCAAGCAACACATCTCTTGGAATAGGGAATCTGGCCCAGAGACATGGCATTCCATACCCCTGAGCAAGGAGTCCCTGACGACTACCACCTTCCGTTTTTTTCCACTTCCATGAGGCCCCATGTCTTCTGCACTCCCTCTTCCAGATCTTTGCGGTTCTCCTTCCACTGTCACCTCTGTCACCATCTCTAGCACTTCAAAGCGATTCTTGAGCTCCAGTGGACCAGAGCATCTTCTTCATTGACGCCTTCGGGTTTGTACCGTAGATCTGAGAGGAGGCTCAGAAGGGAGATCGACTCTTTCTCCTCCCCCTTGACTTTCCTCTTCTTGGCTGTGCGGAGCCCCCAGGCTGTTGTCCATAAAATCCTCTCCCTCCTTGATCTCCTGAAGGGTGGTGATCCTCTCCTCCTTGCTCTGAACCTTTTCTTCCAAAACTCTGACCAGCTTACACTTCTGGCAAGTGAACTCTGTCTTCTCTTCTGGGAGGAATACAAACATGGCACACTCCATGCAGGTGACTACGAAGGGGGCTTCAGTAGACATGATTGCCTTCCAAATATACCTAGATTACTAGCAGAACCAGTATACTAGAAGAGTTTCAGGTCCCCCAGGCAGATCCCCAGGCTAAGAGCCACAGGGCAAGAGCCCTTTGGCTCTCACCCTTCGGCTCACACCTCTGGCGAGGAGGAGCCTTTTGTTTCAAAAGGTGCCTTCCTGCCTAGCCCAGCAGGGCCCCAGGACAGTAGGGGGCAGGGCTTGTAACCAAGAGCAACAGCAACCAGCAGCAAACAACAGCAATTCACTCAGCCCCCAACAGCCTCACGCAGAACTTAACCAGAACCACTCTTTAGCAACCTACACAGAACCCACTCACCCTCAGCTTCTCACACAGTATCTAGGAAAGGCAAAAGGCAGAAAGACAACAAATCTTCTGACATGCCTCTGTGCCACCATGTGAGCTCTAACTATATGTGTAAACATATGACAAAGACACCATAAGCTTCCAGTGCTCTCTCTCTCCTTAGGGAGCCCACCTGGGTGGTAAACAGAAGCTCCTGGGGCTTCTCACCATTCAAGAAGTGGGATGTGTGCAATACCAACATTTCTAAACCAGCTTAATTTAGTTTGTTTCTCTTATGGAAAAAAGAAATATGTATGTAACCTATGTAGAGTGTTTGGCAAAGCTCCACACCCCCTTCCTTTTCTTTGCTGTCACACCAACATTTTCCTGGATAGCTGTTGCATCTTAGAGTTCAAAAAGGGTTTCCTACCCCTGGTGTATGTTTTAAGTATATTTTGTTGTCTCTTATCAGGGAGGTAGTAGCAATCTCAGTTCCTTTAGTATGCTATGCTGGTCGCAAACTTTTGCTGGGCTAATTTATTTTAATTATACAAAAATATTCCAAGGTCCTGCTTTGTGTGTCCTCATCTTATTATATTATAGGGATGGCAGCCCAGGAGAGGGCATTCTTAGCTGTGGCACCAAAATTCTGGAACTTTCTCTCCAGAGAGATATATCTGTCCCCTTCTGTTGCCATCTTCAGTGCATAAGCAGCTTGGTTTTAGTTGTTTTAATCTGTTAGCTGACTTGATGGACCTAATGAAGGTAAAAAGGGGAGTATAAATTTTGTGAATTTGCATGTCTATAAGGTGAAGGTGAAAGCATCTCTGCAGAATCTTGTCCAGCTCAATTGTTTAAAGTGGTTCATGACTTGGTAACACTAAAGTCTGGCCCTACCAGTCATGAGAATTTGGCTCCTAGTTGTGATGTTTTTGCTGACAAAATCTCTCTTATCCATTCCAATTTGGAGGCCAAGTTGCCAGCAGATCTGACAGCTGAGGTTTCAGAAATGCCTGTTTGTCCTTTTGTTAGGGATAGTTTCAGATTGATTCTGCCTATGGATGCTGACAGAGTCCATGGGAGAGTTGGACCACCACTTGTGTTCTGGACCCATACCCATCCTGGCTTTTAAAATCTTCTTGGGAAAAGATATTGGAGCTATCAGTGAAAATCATCAACTTCTCCCTGTTTGAGGGAACTCTCCCTAAACCTTTGAAGGAGGCAGTTACTAGACTTCTCTCAAAAAACCTTCATTGCCTAGGGATGAGGTGGCCAATTATAAGCCAGCTTCCAGTTTACCTTTTCTAAGAAAGATGCTAGAGTGTGTGGTGCAGAGCAGCTCTAGGAATTCCCAGATGTGATACACTTGCCCTTATTTATTTATTTTATCACATTTCTAGACCACCCTCCCCATCAGATGGGCTCAGGGTGGTTCACATTAATCTTAATGTGAAGAAGTTTTTCCTAATATCCTTAACCCATTCCCGTCTGTTTTCAGGCCTGGATTTGGTAATGAGACTGTTTTAGTTACACTATTGGATGATCTCTGCTTCAAGTTGGATAGGGAACAATCTTCCCTGTGATACTGCTAGATCTTTCTGTGGTTTTCAGCACAGTTGACCACTCCATTCTCACCCACTAGCTTGAATATAGAGTTGATGTTAAGGGTATCGCTTTTCAGTGGCTTCACTCTTTTATGCCTGACTGGATACAAAGAGTTTCCAACAGAGGTGCAGAATCAGCTGGGTTGGATTTGTCTTGTGGAGTGCAACAGGCTTCTGTTCACTCACTATATAGCCACTGAATGAGATTGTCCAGAGCTATGGGGTTGCTCATAAACCCTGCCTTGCTTTTTGGAAAGCAGACTGGCCTGGTGGCCTGGAGCACCTTTTACCAGCTGCATCTAGTGTGCCAGCTCTCTCACTACCTATACTCAGATGATCTGACCACATTGATCCATGCTTCTGTAACCTTACAGTTGGGTTAGTGCAATGTGCTCAACATGGAAGACAACCTGAGCCCATGAAGACAACCTGGAGACTACAACTGGTCTAGAATGCTGCAGCCCAACTATTGCCAGGAGCTAGCTGCTGGGAACATGTTATGTTATTAATTTCAGGCCTCCACGGTAATGAAGAAAATTCCACTGTTGAATTAATCTTAATGTGAAGAAGTTTTTCCTAATATCCAGCCATTACCTTCCCTCTGGTAGTTTAAACCCATTATTGCGAGTCCTATGCTCTGTTGCCAATAGGAACAGCTCCCTTCCCTCCTCTAAGTGACAGCCTGTTAAATACTTAAAGAGAGCAATCATATCTCCCCTCAGCCTCCTCTTTCCCAAACTGAACATTCTCACATCCCTCAATCTTTCCCTGGTAGGGTTTTGTCTCCAGGCCCCTGATCATCCTGGTAGCTTTCCTCTGCATCTGTTCCAATTTGTCCACATCCCTTTTGAAGAGAGGCTTCTGGAACTGCATATAATACTTCAGGTGGGGCCTGACCAATCTGTTTTATAATGGGACAATGATATCCTGTGATTTGGATGTCATGCCTTTATTGATGAACCCCAAGACTGCATTTGTCTTCTTTGCTGATGCATCACACTGACTCCTCATTTTTAGCTTCCCATCCACCCATATCCCAAGATCTTGTTCATACACACTGCTACCCAGAAGTGTATCCCCAGTCCAGTATAAATGCTTCACATTTTTATTACCAGGTGCAGAACCTGGCACTTACCATATTAATTGGCATCTTATTCAAATCTGCCTATTTTCCCAGCGTGTTCAGATCTCATTGAATTCTATCTCACTTCAAGGGTGTTTGCTGCTCCTCCCAATTTGGTGTCATCTGCAAATTTAATGAGTAATCCCTTCACACCCTCATCAAGATCATTTATAAAAATATTTAAAAGCACTGAGCCCAGAACCAAACCCTGTGCCACTCAACTGGACATATCCTTCCAATCAGACGTGATGCCATTGACAACTACTCTTTGGGTGTGGTTCTCCAGCCTATTCCTCTAACCATCTTAGAGTCCAGTCCACAATCCACCAGTGTACCCATCAGAACATCCCATGGAACTTTGTCAAAAACTTTACTGAAATCCAGATTAATTCCTGCGATCCAGTAAGCCTGTCATTCAGTCATAGAAGGAGATGAAGTTGGTCTGGCAGGACCTGTTGGGGACAAATCCATGCTGACTCCCCCAAAGTGTGAGCCTCCTTGGCCAGTCTGAGCTCATTCTGAGCTTTGGTCTCTCTGATAGCGGTGCTACAGTGCCACTGCCTAGCTACCCTCTAGATATTCTTCTTTAGATACATTTCCTTTCCTCCATTTCTTGAACATCTCCTTTTCTTCCTTAGCTCATCACAGAACTCTCTCTTCACCCACATTGGCTTCTTAGCTTCTCTACCACATTTCTATCTTGTTAGGATGGCAATAGCTTGAACCTATAAGAGCTCTTCTTTTAGGAGAGTTCACTCTTCGCTCTCTCCTTTCCTTTCGGGCATTCTTGTCCATGGAATAACTCTCATCATCTCTCTAAGTTTATTAATGTTTGCCCTACTAAAATCTAATATTTACATCTGGCTACAAACTCCCTTGGTATCCCACAGCAAAAGGAATTCTAGGAGGACATGATCACTTCTCCCTAAGGTTCCCACCATTTTTGCCCCATCAACCATCTCTTTCTTGTTGGTTAATATCAAGTTCATTATGGCTGAGCCTCTTGTTGCTTCCTCCATCATTTGAGAAAATAAATTATTGGCCAGGCAGATCAGGAAGTTGTGTGACCCTGGGCACGTAGTAGAGTTGGTCTCTCAGCACACATCAGGGAAGTTGAAGTCTCCCATAACTACAAAGTTGTGTTTCTTGGATACTCTATTAAGCTGCTCATAGAGGGCAGAATCGACCTCATCTCCTTGGTCAAGCAGTCTGTAGCAGACCCCAATCATAAAACAGCTTGTCCTTCTCTCCCTTATCTTTACCCAGATACTTTCCACTGGGCTGCTATTCTCCTGTTCCAGTATTTCCTGACAATCAGGCCCTTTCCTTGCATACAGCACCACTCCACCTCCTTTATGACACTTCCTGTTCTTCTTGAATAACTCATACCCATCCACTACTGCATTCCAGTCCTAAAAATCATCCCATCAAGTCTCTGTAATGCCTACTAAGTCATATAATTCCACCATGCCATTTTCTTTATCTCACCCCCCTTCCTATTTGCTCTGCAAGCCAGTATGTTTTCCCCATCAGGGAAAATTTGCATCAAGAAAACTGCAAAGTGAACAGAATTAAATCCATTTTCCCCAACACCACATCTCCAATCACCCCCCTCACCACCAGCTATTAGCACTTTAAGGAAAACTGGAAGAAATTCTCCTGATCACAGATCTTCTGGCTTATGTCTGGTTTGGCCCTCAGGGCCTTTCCACATTTCTTGCCCTCTTCTAGTGCCAGCATCTCTTTCCCATTATTTTTAAATAATCAGGGCAGAGATCCTGTGGGCAGCTCCATGTACATGCTTTTTCTGTTATTCTTGTTCCATTGAAGCACAAGTGTGCAAATAAAAAATATATATAAGTGGGAAAAAGGAACAAAGACATGACCAGGGCTGTTTTCACCGCCCTTCTCCACTGAGTCCCAGAATGAGCCTGCATGTTTACAAAGCTCAACATTCATGATGCTCCTGCTGAATATTTCTAGCAGATGTTAGTCATCCCAAAAGTTACCCCACCCACAGCTGCAGCAAAAGAAACAGCTGAAGCTGGCATCTTACAGCACTGTAAACTCTCTTTCCATTTCTCTATGGGATAAACTTAACAGTAGTTCCTTTTGAGGAAAAATACTAAAGATTTTTCTCTAAGGCTGTATATCAACAATGCACTTCCCACTCCTACCTGTCCTTTAGGGGCAAGATGTGGGTTTGGAGTGTGTGGGGCGTGCAATATCATATTTAATTTAATTTAATTTAATTTATTATATTTATATTCCGCCCTCCCTGCTTTCGCAGGCTCAGGGCGGATAACAAATACAAACATGTTTAAAAACATTTAAAAACATTAAATAATACATTTAAAAACATTTAAAAACATATGATGGGCCATAGGGGATTTCAGTTTCTGCATCCAGTGTACTGCAGAAAAGAAAATGCTTTCTTGATGCTAAAGGGCACAGTCATGGAAAGGACTGGAGAATCTGTCTGAACCAGTTCTTGCTGAGAAGAACTCTGGAAACTGACACCATAAAATCACAACATCCAAATGTGTATAGTTTGGCTTGAACATAAACACATTTCTCAGCATGAAAGCTTGTATTAAAGTTGCGCTGATACTTGTTCCTTCACTATGAAATTGGCTGTTTGGTTTGAGTTTGCAAGTTATATGTAGCAACTTGCTCAGGATTTTCTTTTGACTTTGGGGCAGGTTCTCCCCACCCCCAATGAGAAACGGAGGACATAGTTAATACTTGCTAAGTTAATGGAGGTGAAAAACCAAACAGTTTTTGAATTTCATATTCCATCTACGTTTGTTTGAATTGAAAATGGGTTCAGTGTATCTTATGCCAGCATGTCAAGGCTGCCATAAAGATAAAAGGCAACAGCCCATCAAAGCCGGCTTGTTGAGACTCCCTGACAGTTTGGAAGTCTGTGCTCAAGAGAACCAGACAATATTTGCATGCATGCAGTTCTGTTGGTTTTGCGTGGCTGAAAGACATATTGGACATGCATCAAATGTTTTCTGTTTGTGCTGTGTGAGGCGAGATTGCGCAACTTATAAGTATAAGTAAGTTAACTGGAAGTGGAAGCTTGGTCTGGGGCCAGCAGAAGTAAGGGATGCTTAGATAGATGCATACTTTCCAGCTTACCCTTGTGCAACTGTACAAATGTGTCCTTATTTAGCCATTTAAGAGCTATTTCCTTTCAAAGGCCTGATGGTACTTTAACTGCAATTACTGGAGCCAGTGATAGGAAAGCAAAGCAGATAGGATGGGGGAAATAGGGAGGTTTCCTGAGTTCTGTGCTGGGCTTGGACATGGATCACTGCTGGGCCAGATTGAAATCACATGCAGTTGCCTTTGGCCAGTAGGCAGTATATGGTACAAAGCAGAAAAATATTGGAGAGAGACAGTCTGCCCTTTTGGCATTACACTGAAAGCTGCCATTATTTGGGCTTTGCCAACATGCCTTAAAACTACTTATCTTCTCTCCCCCTCCCTCCTTTCTTTGTTTTCCTGTTCTGAACAGCCCATTGAAGACCACCAAAGAACTTGAAAGCTTGCACACTGTTTTGTGATATTTTGATATTACGTGACTTTGGTTTTGAATTTCTGGACCAGCATGACTACCTGCAACCTTTCTCAATTATTCTTTATCGATTCTCTAGGAAGCCCTGTTCAGGAATTCAATGAATGTGTGTATTTGGCATGGGAGGGGGGTGGTTGGGGTCAAGCTTGCCAGTTTTGCTGGAGCCTACAGATATATTCCTAAATGTGCATGGATATGTGCATATACAATTTGATAAACTAGAAAATGGAAGGTCCTGCATGCAAACGCCTGTGTATGGTTAAGTGTATATGTGTGATCTCCATGCACTTGGGACACTTGAACACATGGAGAACTGGAGTAGGACCAGGACAAAAAATCTTGACTGCTGTCTTCTACACATTCATTTGTCCATTGTTCAAAATTGCATGCCTGACCATGGATGGTAGCAAAAAGCAACCAAAAATAAGCCTTATAATCCAATGAAAGATGCATTGAAATGTTTGGGACTTAAAATCCATGCATTTGGCTGATTGTATATCATGTTTTTTACATGGGGTGAATGCTGATTAAGAATGGTACACATGGGGAATGGCATCATTATAACGCTAAAATCACAACTTTAACGTGCAAAGAGAGGCCCAAGAAATGTTGTCTTTTATTATCTGATCCAGAAAACCTGTATGAAAATCCTTGTTAACTTTCTTTAAAGAAATGTTGTAAGCAGCATTTACACAATCTCTAAACAACCTTTCTCTTAAACCTGGATGAACCTGGAGTCAGAAAGTATTTAATATTATAATGATTTGTAAGTAATACTGAAAGAGAAAATCCAGACCCTTACAATTGCTCACAAGAGTAACTAAAAAGAGTCCAGTAGCACCTTTAAGACTAACCAATTTTATTGTAGCATAAGCTTTCGAGAATCAAGTTCTCTTCATCAGATCCATGATACAAACTGGTCAAATACAGAAGAGGAGGAGGGAGAGGGGAGAGAAGAGGACATATATCAGAAGGGGACAAGATGCAATTAGCGGGGAGGCAACCAAAACATTCCTTTGCTAGTAAATGTAAACATCTCCTTTTGGTGTGGAGTCAGTTTGCCGTGTTAGTTTGCAGCAGTATAAGCATCCAATTCCTATGTAGTATAAGCCTTCGATAACCACAGCTCTCCCTGCCAGATGCATCTGACAAAGAGAACTGTGGTCCCCAAAAGCCCATACCAGGCACCACTGGGCTCCCCCAGACCACGCCGCTGTAAAGGAAATCTGTTACCTGTGATAATGTGATAACCATTCATAGTCTCTATTCAGTCCCAGCTTGACAGAGTCAAATTTGCATATGAATTCCAATTCAGCAGCCTCCCGTTGGATTTTGTTTTTGAAATTTGTTTTAGAAATGCCAACTTCCAAAAACCAGTGGGAGAACACTTCAATCTACCAGGACATTCCATCAAAGACTTAAAGGTCGCTGTGGTTCAAGAGAAACCTTTCAAAAACAAAATCCAACGGGAGGCTGCTGAATTGGAATTCATATGCAAATTTGACTCTGTCAAGCTGGGACTGAATAGAGACTATGAATGGTTATCACATTATCACAGGTAACAGATTTCCTTTACAGCGGCGTGGTCTGGGGGAGCCCAGGGAAGGGAGGGGGAAGGGGGTGTTCTGTAGCCATGGGCACCCCGATCTCATCCCTGCAAACCCTGATAGGCAGCTCTGACGGCCAAACACAGACATCCTGTGTTGCTGAATGGGACCCATGCCATGGGCTCCCAGGCTGGGTTTCACTTTCTGCGAGCAGTGGAGTGGGACAGAGCTCTTGCTTGCTAACTGCTAGCCTTTGGAGAGAGAGAGAGAGAGAGAGAGACAGACAGACAGACAGAGTTGGCCACCACCACAACCCACCTTCCCACATAGCTGGGAATACCAGCGTGCCCTGCTGTGGCATCCATGATCCACGATCCACGGTTCGGGAATGGGAAATGATCGGTGTGGATCGTTAATTCAGGATCGTCGCCAGCGCTGATCCATGATCAGCTGGATTGTTAATTTTTTTTTGGATCGTGCCCATCTCTAGTCTTAGGATGGTGATGTGGGAAAGGAAGCTGGGAGCACTGGCCTTCTTGGTGAGTAGTTCTAAAATGGCCTGTTGTGGCAGTGGTACTTGAGAAAGTATGACCTGACAGCAGCCATTTTCTATTAATGAGAAAGTGTGTTGTTTAACCATTTGATTGAAAAGTGTAAACAGAAAAGCAATATTGCTGACAGGGATGAGAAAGTACTCTTGCTGACCTGGATGAGAAAGTATTCATTCTTCCTCTGTGTGGCTGAAGTAATGTGAACTATGGGTGCCTTCATTGCAACAATGTTTAGATAATCTGCCTGCAAAGTTCCCTCACACAGCTCTATAAAGATTAATAGATCTCTTCCCTAAAGCGAGATGACTTCTTGCTACTCTTAGTGTACACTTAATAAATTCAACTGAGTGTTCTGAAATTCTTTGTCTGAAAAGTCTGCTTTGACAATTTGGAGGTTCCACCAAGATCCTCCTCACCCATCGGCATTGTGTGGCATGCTCACAGGCTGTTGTGCTGGCATTGTAAGGCTCTTGACCTTCCCTTGACCTCAAGGACAACAAATTTTAGTTCTCTCTCATTTCTATGACACTGTGTGTAGTTAAAGGTGCCTCTATCACTTTCCTCCTGATTTTAGACTGATGTTTCTGTATTCTAGTCTTCACTGTCCTTGAAGTGGTATGCGATAGGGAAGGTAGAATTTTGTAATGGCTGCTGCTCCAAGGAGAGTTGTTTTGGATTTTTGATTTGAGTTCTAGATCACCAACCAGTCTTAATCAGGATTGGGACTTGTTTTCTATAATGTCTAAGTTTGCTTTAAATCTTTTGTATGTATGGTCCCCTTAAGTTGCAGAATGGTATATTAGATAGAATGTGCCCCATTGCCTCACGGAAACGGCATCCATCAATTCAAAAAGAGGTACATCTGGTATATGAATGAATTTCACTACTATGTAAGTAGAAACTGAGACTTTTGTAAATTTATTGAGACCAGACACAAGAGATGAGTTGTTATTAGGTCTGTCTTGATTTGGCTTGTAGATTGTTGCCCTTGAAAAAGCCCCACGAGTGAAACAAACACGGCTAGCAGTTTGTTGGGCAGAGCCCTCACCGGTGGCGTCCCACGGAAGAAAAGAGGCACTAAAAGAGATAGAAAACTGTGATTATATTCTTGAAGATTCCATGTACTGTATTATACTATGGGAGCAACAGGAGGAATCCAGACAGTGAACCTTTTATGGAAAAGAAATAGAGAGGCTTAACTGAAACTAGTGAAGGAGTCGTTATTGAAACTAACACGGATTGTACTGATGAATTGTTATGGACTATTATGTTGCAAATGACATGCAGGAATTGTATGGATGTTATTTATGAATTTTTTATTTGAGCTATTTATTGAATGTATTTAATACTATTTATTATATGCATACAGCTCTTTGAACACTGAACAGATAATTTCATAAAAATATTGATAAAAATATATGAATATTGGGTGGGAGATTTTTCTTTTTGGCTTTGCAGCAATGGCTCCCTTGAGAGCCTCTTGGTCGTAGTATAGTAGACTCCTCCAGTCCATTTTCCTGATCCAAAGTGGCCCCAGGGAGTCAGAATTTGCTCCGCTGGGGAATTGATATGTAACCATATCAATACAACTCCCAGCGGGCAAAAAGCAGCTCCCTAGGACAGTTTCAGGTTGAGAAAATGGCACAAGAGTGAAATGGAAACTCCCTTTCTTCACTGGTAATGATCGTAATCTGAATCATGTCCCCATTTATCTACAAAGCACAAAGCTCCTGGAACACATATCTGACTCAGCTCAGTGTCAAACGTCTTCCTATTAGCTCTATCTAAGAATGTCTGTCTAGGTCCTATTAGATAGTTCTGTATGTCTAAACAGAGGAGAAGGAAGAGGGGGATCTCGAATGTTTTTGGTAATCATGAATAAATAATGCATTTCTATGAGCAACAACTCTGGTCCCAGCTGGGTTTTCACATATCATGCAGAGTGCTAATCTGCACAGTATTCACACTTTAAAAACGTATGTGCTTTCTTTACAAGCCTATCTCCAAATGTGCTAAAGTTCCTATGCAATACATGAGAAGAGTTTAAAAGCCAAAATTATTGAGATTGTCACAAATGAGAAATTAAACTGTGCAGTATGTTTTTTACATGACCATCATTCCCACAGTCTTTGATGCTAAAACACTGGGAGGTAAAACGGTGAATTGAAATGCAGAAAAACTAAAGCTCTACACACTCCCCTTTAAGGCAGTGACTGCAGTGGGAAGATCAAACAACTTGCAATAGGGCTGATCCACTCACGCAGAAACAGGCACACTCTAAATCTCAATTGTCTCCACAGGACATGAACAGATGTAGTAGTTTCTAGTACAGAAGAAGAAGAATGTGCTGTCAAGCTGCAACCGGCTAATGGTGGTGGTGACCCGAATCCCAAGGCATTTCAGGCAAGAGAGGAGCAGAGGTGGTTTGTCATTGCCTTCCTCCATATGGCAACCCCTCTCTTCCTTGGTGGTCTCTCACCCAGGTACTTAACCAGGCCTGACCCTGCTTTAGCTTCCCAAGCTCTGATGACCTCAGGTTAAGCCTGATAAACACTGATCAAGAGAAAACACAGAACATGCAGTAGCCAAATCCACCATCTAGAAACATTGGCTTCTTTAATTTTTCCGTTCTTTCACAGAGTAACTAGCTGGCTGTAGATTGGCATGGGGGCAAAATCAAAGCACATATTATGTAGTAAGTATTTGTAAAACATTTATGTCAAAGAGAAAGACAAATGGGATTTGCTTAGCAAGTGCTTGCAGCTAAAATTAGTTCTGAATTGGCAGCACCACATAAGGCTGTTTTGTCATTGAATCATCTGTTCTTTCTTAGCTGTAGTTGAAAGCCTTTGCAGAAACTAGAAATTTTAACATCTCTTGCTTAGTTTAATATCCAACCCAACTGCAGGTGTAAATTCATTGGGATTGTGATTACATAGAGAGGATTCCAATGCTGTGGAACTGGTATTTTCATCACATTAACCCTCATGGTATCCTGCTCCTGGAAAGTTGAGGCTTCTGCCAAAGAACTCCATGTAAGAGCAGTTGTTCTCAGTATAAGATAACATGTAGATATTGACCAGATTAGATTTCAAAAGGCTGAGAAGATATCCCAGGACTATTGAGCCATATGGCTGACTTCTGTTTATCACACAGGAAATGAAGATATTAGGAAGTCATGAGTAATAGTTATCCCATCCCTAATGAGAACAGCAGTGAAAAAAACAGCTTTTATGACATACTGTAGAGATTCTAAAAAGAACTGGCACCAATGAAACACAATGATAGTCTGCCATCGTTCATTTTGTACTCCCAGTTTTCCCCTACTTGCAGGCCAAATATCAGCAGAAAAATTTAACTCCATAGAAAAATGTTACTGTTTGAAAACTGGCTTAGGGTCTTTCCACATAATAGGTACAATTTAGGTAAAACGAAGCACTTTTGGTTCCCAATAATTTTGGAGGAAGGGATTTAAAAAAGTGAAACAGAAAGCAAAGCCTATGTTACATAAATAGCATGGCCACCTGAAGAGCTTCAAAATAAAGAGCCCATTCTAAGACCATAAGGAAACAATGTATTGTGTGTGTCATGTACTATACTTTAGAATATACCATCCTTGGGTTGTTTTTTTCAATAGCGCTCTTTCCCCCCATAATCACTTCTGTGCTATTCTATTCTAATGTGGTACCGGCCTGGTGGAACAGCCTACTCAGTAAGGTCAGGAAGACTCCCCTGCTTTTTATGATACTGCAAAATGCAATTCTTCAGGAGGTCCTTTTTATAAAGGAAAAAGGCCCACAGTTAATGGGCCTGTGAAATTTTAAGTAGCTTCCATTGCTTTGCTCAGTGTATAGATATTTGCTGTTGCACTATTCTCTCTAATTTTGTAATCCAGTTTTGTGACATTAGTATATGTATTGTGCTGTTTTATTATACTGTTTTAGTGCATTGTTCCATAATTTTATAACTCAGTTTTATTGCATTGTTGATTGTATACATGCTCTTATTGTGTTGTTTTAAATTGAGTAATCCACTTTGAGGCCATTTCCACACATCCTTTTAGTCACAGGCTTTTCTCCAGGCTTCCTCACGTCTATGTTTGCAAAATGCCTGCATGTTGTTTTGTTACCATTTTTTGGTGTCTTTTCTGGGACCACACTTTCACTGGTGTTTTCTTTTGAAGCGTGTTGACGGTGCAGTTCTTTCGTGTTCTTTGGCATCTGGTTAAAGTGCTCTGAAGAATCCTCCTATGTCTTCCCAGTTCCTCCCCCAAACTACTTTCCTTTTCTGTTCAGCCATGGAAGCCTCCTTGCAAAATGAGCTGTGCCAAGTTTAAAAAAAATGGAAAGGGAGGCGGACGATTCCAGGCTACGATGACGAAAGTGCTTGACCTCGCCTCTAAAACCACTTTTGTTAGGGACTGTTTGGAGGCTTTCCTGTGACCTCACAGTGCAAAGTAAGCACTTGTGGGGAATGTGTGTGGGGGATGAGTTTTTGGAGCGACTCAGAAAATAACACACTTAAAATGGAGAAAAGGTGGAAATGACCAGCTGTATGGAAATGGCCTGAATCTCAGTGAGGAAGGCAAATTATAAATGAAATAAGTAGGATAAATGAAATGTGATACAGTGGTTAAAGTACTAGACTAGGATCTGGGAGACACAGATTCAAATCCTCACTGTGCTATAGAAGGTAAGGGGACCTGACAACTCAAGGATAGAGTATCAGATCTGGGATGACCCAGTTTCAAATCTCTGCCCTGCCATGGAAACAAGGCTGTGCTGGGTGACCCTGGCTGAGTCACACTCTCAGCCTAACCTACCTTACAGCATTTGGTGAGGATGAAATGGAAGAAAGGAGAATGATGACAGCTGCTTTGGGTCTCCAATAGGGGTATAAATGAAGTAAATAAATAATAAATCCCTCAGACACTAAAAATGAGGTCAAAATATTTTTGAAAGTGAAAAGACAAGTAGATGTGTTCTTTTATTTCTTTTTATGAACAAAGAAAATGGAGTGAGCAAACTGTAAATTATTATTCCTTAGATACCTTCATTGTGAATGCCTAAGACAACAATTTAGCTTCTTTGACAAGCAGGTCTGCAAAATTATTTAAAATTTTAACAACTCCTACATGTAGGAAGCTATTACAACCTCAGCAAGTGTGCAGAATTTTTTCCTCATGCTAAATTTGCATCAAGGATAAAATGGTGTCTCCAGTTTTAAGCTGCTTTTCCTGACTTGGTTGACTCATGAGCACTAACATGTGCCAGGCTGCAACTCAGAACTGTGCATCCAAACATTTTCAAGTACCTTATACTCTCTGGATTAGTTTCAGTGTACACAATTTTCCTTAAGAAGAAAATGTTAATAATCATGAAAAAAAATTTCCACATGACAAATTAGTGTTTTGGCCACAAGATGTCAGAGCTTGACATACAGACACATAGGCACATTCCTGAGAGATAGCAGTGTTGCGGCCAAGATAACAAAACATCTTGCGGTGCTTAGAGTCTAACAAATAAATGATGGCATCTGATAAACTGAACTGTAGTTCACAAGAATTTATGCCCTTGTAAATGTGTCTTCAAGGTGCCACACAAGATTGTTATTCTGGATTCAGACATATATACATTCCATATTATTCTGTAGCAAGAGTCAAATTTGAGCGCACTGAAACATGAATAGAGCTGCTGTTCACTGATGGCTCTTTCACAGACTGTCTAAAGTTCTTTCCTCAAGATCTGTTCTCATAACCATGTATGAACTAGCCCTTGGGCCTTTAGGGCTGGCCCTTAGGAAGGATCATTGTTCCTCAGCAACACTAGGCGCTATATGCTAATTAAATTTGAAAGAACCATCCCTACCCTGCAGATTTAGAACCTAAAATTTAAACACAAACCATTACAAAAAGGAACAAAAGAGGGAGAAACAGAGGTTGGAGCTTAATAGGCATGACCACAAATTTGCAAAAAGTGTGTAAATTCCCAAAGAGGAACCCAGAGGGTAAGAACTGCCAAAATCTTCATGTTGGCTTACTGGCCCTGCTGGTGTGCTAGAGATTATGAGAACCAGTAGCTGGCACAATCCAAAAGAGCAAAGGTTGGGCAAAAGCCCCATAATTTTTGATACTTTTAAAAAGTACTTCCCATGTGCTTGACATGTAACCTCCTATGTAGAAAAATGCAATCTAAAGAAGTCAATGTGAAGCTGGGAAACCCATGATAAAGTTCTGCCTTTGCTACAAAGTCACCTGTGACCTTCGGCAATTCAGTTTCTCCATCTGTAAAAGGGGGGAACCGTGTGACAGTGACTTGCTTCATGGCATTGTCATGAAGGTAAACAAAGTTAATATTGAGTTCGATCTTATTAATGCTCTGCTGACAGGAGACTGATTTCCTTCCTCATTGTAGCCCTCTAACTCCTATCCTTTTATCTGCAACAGCTCCCCCAGTCTCCAGCTTGTTACTTTGGAACTCCTTCAACCACATTAAGACTTTTGGACCAGGCAACATATGAAACTTTCTGCTCTGCTTCTCTGCCTGTCACTCTTTTTTCTTCCCAGACCCCATCCTTCATTGAAGTGGTGTTCAGAGAGATCCTGCATCTCCTGCCCTTCTACACTCCCCACCCAGAACAGCATATGCTCATACCAACGAGGGTGGGTTCTGACTTTCCAGACCAGCCTGAGTGAAGACTACCTAACATAACTGAGACAGCTTCTACTAAGAATCTTCTGATTTGCTTGTTGCTGGTTTCAAATATACTGGTATGAATTTTATCCACCACCACCACCACCACCACCACCACCACCACCACCAACAACAACAACAACAACAACAACAACTGCACTTATATACTGCTCTTCTAGACAGATTAGTGTCTCACCCAGAGCGGTGAACAAGTTAGTGATGTTATTATCCCCACAATACAGCTGGGGAGCTGGGGCTGAGAGGCGTGGCTTACCCAAGACCACCTACTGAGCTCATGGCAGTAGTGGGATTGGAACCAGCTAGTTGTTTGCACTTCAATACTTCAGGAAGTACTTCCGTACTTCCTCAAATGTAGTATTTTATATTACTCTCCAAACCTTATTGCATTTTATACTTTTCCTTCTGTTAATTTTATATGTTCAATAAAGATTAAAATTTAAGTATTGTCTCCTTCACTGTCTGCTCCAAGACCCTCCTTGAAGTATTGCGCTCACCAAAAGCATAGACAACAGATCCCTTGACATGGAGATGTTGGAGCGCCTGTGTGGACAGAGAGTCTGCATATGCACTCTGAGTATTTCTCACTACTTAAATGTAAAATACCACATCTAGTCATGTTAATCTAAGTAAGCATCAGTGTTCTTTCAAGGACTAAAAGCAGCCATAAAACTAATTGGGAAGAGTAAGGAAAAGTTGCTTTTAAAAATTCCACCTGCCTCCCAAGTGAGAAATGCAGAATAATAACAACTCCTTTTTGTATTTTTATGTCTTAGACAATACATGAACTACAAGACTGACCCCCTGAACACATTTTTCAGTATTTGCAGAGCACACGATTTTAAAATTCCGGAGACTTTTTTTATTACTTTGAGGTTGAAGACAGTAAATTTAAATCCTATTACAACATGAGTGAAGTGTGAAGCATTGATAGTCTTTCCAGGAAGATAAAACAATGTATATCCTTGGATAGAATTCTAACCTTTCTTTTATTTGTCTCTATAAAGTTAGATAATGGCTACTGTGTGGCTTATTATCTAGTCTAGGCTTGTACCATTGGCAGTTTGACAAACCAACTTAATTTTATTTAGCAACTAGTAATTAAAAGTAGTTTATTTGATTTCAGTCTTTATAGGAAATGACTGAGATCATCCTACAATTTTTCCCTTTATTTTTGATCTGTTGTGTAAAGTTCAAAGAGGTATTTTCAAAGGTTTGAAATGGCAGATTCAGAACTAATTAATTAGTTAGGTAATATACATAAGAGATTAGGGAGGGGTCGGGACTTTACCTGTAAACTGATGGAACCTTTGGTGTATGATAGGAATTGAATTGCTTGACTTCCAAATGTAAGTAACTGAACGGCATGTAATTTTGCTTTTTATTCTTGGCGTGATGTTGGCATTGTCATTGTGAATTGTTGATTTTAGATATTGTGGCCTGAGGAAAGATATGTTGGCCTGAAACGAGCAAAGAGGAAATTTGCTGGCTCGTGCTCGTTGCCACTTACCTTCTTCAGCGCTGTCTTCCCTCGACAACGCTACTATTTTGCAACGGATGTCTTCACGGCTTAATTCTTAACAGCTACAAAGCTTGCTACTACTTAACAACGCTGGAGAATTACCATAATACGGCTGGACTTTGAAAATTACTATTACATTGATTGTGGACTTCTCACTAATATTTCACTTTTGATTATTTTGTAGTGGATATACACAATTATATTTGATTTTAGACTCTTGGTTGTGCCTGGTTCACTTCCTTTTTTCCTTTGATGTGTTTCTGGCGAGGAAGTGAAAACCCTCCCCCCCCTTTTTCATATGTGTGGTTTTTGAGGGCTGGAGCACAGCAGGTTATAATGTCATAGAGTCCACCCTCTAAAGCAGCCATTTTCTCCAGGGGAACTGATCTTTGGAGCCTGGAGTTGCAATTCTGGGAGACATCCAGGACCCACCTGGAGGTTGGCAACCCTATCTACCTCCCCCCCCCCTTTTCTTGAAACCTTTGCCTTCCAGGCCTGTTTTGAGGGAAATCATATTTTGGCATTGTGGTGGATTACACTCCCTCTTACAGGTTACTTGTGTAAAAACTATATTTTGAATGAATGTTTAATTTATGCTCTGCTAATACTCAGAGGTTAATCTAAAATAGTCTTCCTATGTAGGTAGAAAGTTATAGATCAAAGTTCTTTCCCCTTGTCTTTCAGGCTGCCTGGGAGAAGATGGGCAATTTATAGGAAGAATAGCCAACAAGATGGACTTTCCTAAATCCAGGCAAAAAGTCTCATCATCAATTAATTTCTGGTGAACATTCTGGAGCCAGGAGGCTGGAATCTTCAATCAGATGGTGTGTCTTTGTGTAAGGGGAGGGGATGCTTAAAGAAGGAAGGGTTCCTTTATACAAAGTTAATGATTTGGAATGGGAAAGATTCTAGGAGCACAGCCTCAGAGATATTCATGGGTAAAGGGAGAAGATGCTGCCCACTTCATTTTCTTTTGCCCAGTAGTTGCTTGATAACGTTTTCTCAGCTACATGCTTTCCCTTTTTTGTAATAAGTTACTTCAATGAAAGATAAAGTTATATTTTTTCTTTTATGGATTTTGTGTTATTGTGGTCCCTTGGCACTCACAAACAAGCATGACAAATCACAAAGAGAAGATGAGGAGGTTCTTGCTTGAATCTGAATGACCACAACAGGAAAGATTGCCAAGGCTGGCCTATGGAGTAGTGTGTGGAGTAGGTGACCAGGACAAGCCTGAGGTTCTTCATCTGAAGAACAGCCTTTAAAGAGTCAAGAAAAGTGATAGATTCCAGAGGGACTAAACATGCATATCTTTGCAAGCCTCTGGTGGTGGGAAGCAGTAAGTGGCTCTTATTTCTGTGGAATGGTGGTAGAACAACAACAACACCTCATTCAGGTCTAGTGATCTGGGACCTGAGCCAGCCAGATGAAGTCCACTTCCCTTGTGGTAAGTGTCTGCAGGGGACTGTTTTGCCACAGCCATTACCTCCTTCTGTTTGCCTTTCAAAGCAGAAATGGAAAGCCATTTGTACAGTTCTCCTGTCAATCATATAGACTCTTTCTGAGGCCGATTGCATTGGGGGATATAAAATGCACCTCTCCCACAGCAACAAAAGTAGGCAGTGTGGGAGTGGGCAGGAATGGTATCCACTTGCTGCTTCCACCGCCCCAACCCCTGCTTCTTTCTCCTTTCTCCATTATACCTGTGCAAAACTAACAATGATCACAACAGAGTCCCCCAAGGCTAGAAACCTGCTCTTTCCTCTCTCTTTCCTTTTCCCTACTGAATTGTGCTATAATACTACAGCGCAGCTTGGCAGGGAAATGGGGAAAAGCCCTTTAAAGGTTCATAGGCAGAGGAATGGTTTACAGCAGTTAGCTGCCCCACACCATTTTGAACAGATAGTTTACCTTCTCCTGCTCCCCATGGTGATTGAATGAAGTGTCTAGATGGACACTTCATCCACAACCACTCTACAGTTCCCCTTTAAACTGGAGAAAAACTGGTTGTGTTTTTCTTGGGGTTAAAGACAAAAGCCGTGGAAGCATTCTATACAAGATATCTTACATGGGGGCACTCAAGTGTAGGGAGACACAATGTTTGCTGGGAAGTGTAGTTTAAAAAGACACAGATGGCAGAGATCGCTCCTCAAAGGGTTTGTTAATTTCATCTTTGCCTCCCCAAAGGCTCTGTCAATTTCATCTCTCTACATGAGGGTAGTTTAAAAAGACAGAGAAGCAGGGATCTCTCCTCAGAGGGTTTGTTAATTTCATCTTCACCTGACAGAGCCTTTGGGGAGACAAAGATGAAATTAATAAACCCTCTGAGGAATGATCTCTGTCTTTTAAAACTATGCTTCCCAACTAACATAGCGTCTCCCTACACTTGAGCATCCCTGTATAAGATGTCTTGTGTAGAGAGACTGCATGAGTCATGCTCAGAAAGAGCAAAACACCATGTGGACATTCTCCTTTAATCCGAGGGCTTCCTGCATTCCACAAGGAGAATGCAGCCCTGGAAAACATGGCGGATTTCCCCCCTTTAAAAGCTGTGAATGTCTATTAATAAATGTTTGCCTTGTGTAGCAAACATGATTGCTTTGGGTTCATCAGTACTGCACAGGAATTGTTGCAGCAAATGGATAAAGTGAAAATTGGAGAAACATTTTTAATAGTTGTGTGCCAAGTTCAATTATTGCCTCAGTCATAAACTTATTAGATAGCCTTAGTCAAGATACACAGGGTTTTGTGACTCTTCTTCAAACTCCACCAGAGCTTCCAGTTTGCCTACTATTGTTCACTAAAAGAGCCCTCACATTAGTATTTCAAAATACCATTAAAATCCACATAGCAAAGAAACAAACAATAATTAGGGACGCAGAAACTTACGGTTCTCAAACATCAGCAAAGAGAGAACAGTAGTGAGTTTTATAAAGAAGATATCTCAGCAAGTCCTTCTAAAAAATTAAAATATTAATTTTCCTTTTAAAAAAGATACTTAATACCTATGTGGTTTGTGACAGTAGTACTTCTACAGAGATCATTTGGACTGAGTGATCGTTTCTACAAACGGGTAAGATGGAGTAGCTCTGAGGCAACATATAGTTCAGTGTCATTTTCTCCTACATTTACATAAGTTGATTCAAGTGTGGCTTATGTAAGATACACAGGGGTCATTGTACAAAGTGTTCCAGAAACTCCACTTAATACTACCAGTTTTCCTGCCACGCAATCATCTTTCTTTGCTTCTGAGAAAATATTATTAGAACATAAAAGCCCCAAATGACAACATTTGATGATGTCTCAATTCAGAGCATTTGTCGTAAGTTTATAATGGGTCAAGTAGCAGTGGGAAATGCCTTGTGTGGAAGACTTTGCTTATTTGGCATAAGTAAACAATAAAACTAGTTATCCATGTCAAGACAGCAGCACCATGTTGAGTGTGTTTAGAGCCCACAGGCCAAAAATGGTCACTGCAGTGCATGAATGTAGAATTCATCACTTTAGATACTCTGAGTTTTCATTCCAAATATAAACAAAATCCTCTAGAAAATGAGGTCCTAATTTGAACATCTGGCGGACAAGAGGGAGGAAGAGTAAATAAAGGCCTCCACTTATATTTTGTGTTAACTCAAAAAGGAGCTGCAGATGACTAGAGCCAAGTGAGCTATTTGCAAAGTGCAATTTGGTACATTTAACCCCATGTTTTCATTAACAGTGAATCCCAGTTCTCTTAAATATGTATGCTGGTAACTGAGGAGTGGTGTCATTACAATATTTGCAGGCAGAGGATATGAAGCAAGGAGGGTTGCCTTAATATATTGTGTATATTTCTATGAGGATAGAGCCCGGTTGACTGCAATTTATAACATGCAACTTGTAACAAGGGCCTAGGGTTGCCAAGGGCCTGGATTTGTCCCAGAAGTATGATGATCTGCAGAACACAGAAATTGGTTTTGCTGGAGCCAATGGCAGCTTTGGAAGTCAGACTGTATGGCATCACATCCCTGCTGAGTGCTGTTCCCAGGCTCTGCCCCTAAATTTCCAGGAATTTCCCTACCCAGGTCTGGCAATTGTACATGGACCCCTCAGTATACATGACCACCTCTCAATTTCATGAATCAGGAAAGAAAAAGTTCCCTTTTATTCTGAAGTGAAATAAATTGATCATATCATGTTGGTAATGGTTTTGCAGCCTGAACTGGGAGTCCTAGATCCCTGTACTAGGAACCACCCCCCCACCCCAAACACACACTGCCAGGTAGAAAGTGTAATCCTTAAGAGAGTTATGTCTATCTAAGTCCATAGACTTCAATAGACTTAGATGGGGGTAATTCTGTTTAGGATTGTACTATCTGATAGTGACTAGGTCTTCTCCATTTTCACCTACTCATTTTTCAGCTAATTCAAAATTATTCTCATTTGTCAAAAATTTTCACCCTTGGGAAGACTAAACTTCACTGAATACAAATTTGGGATACAATTTCCCACCCATCCTGGCCAGTTCTTGTCATTGTGGTGCTTGCTCTGGTAACATCTAGGTTAGATTACTGCAATGAGCTCTACATGGGGCTACCATTGAAGACTGTCTAGTAGCTACAGTTGGTCCAGAATGCTGCAGCAAGAATGCTGGGATACAAAAGAGAGGCACTCCCAATCGAACAAGCTAATAATGTGGACAGTCTGAGTTCAAGGGAAATAGAGACACTTAAAGCAATAGTGTAACCTCATTCAGAAATAAACTTCAATGTCAGTTTTAGTCAATTACAAAAATATCTATTAAACAACTTAGTTTAGTATGCATTTAAGTAACCTTACATAAATACTTCTAAAGACCGTATACATAAGTGTTCTCTCCGTGTTCTTAGTCTATAATTTCTGAAGATAAGTCCTTGTTAATTCTAACAGAACACTGGAGAAGTTGGATGGAAGAAAATACTGTTCAGAAAAGTAGTTTTTCTTCCCTCTGCCCGTGTGCAGTACAGAGGTAAAGTTGATGTGTAAGCGTAAGTTGGTTCCCGAATGTTGATTCTTACAGTAATTATTTCTTTCTCCTTCTGTTCTGCAGGTGGAATTCAAACGATAGAATGGGAAATCCCAGGGGGTCTCCTTGGCCCTACAAGCGGCCGGCAATTGTCAAAAGGCTTGTTTCATGAATATTCCACTTCCTCAGGGGCTGACAAACCATCCACCATCAAAATAAATTATCCAATATTTCACGCAATTTCAGCCAAGTTTTTTACGTGTTGGTAATTCAGCGCACTCCAAAATGGTCATTCCAACAGTCATTCATCAAACAAGGAGTAAGCGTTTGGGTGAATATATAAATATATTGGATTCTTTTCATTCTGCTGTAATGCCTGCGGGGCCGTCTCTCCACATATGTACCCCAGGGAGCATTAAGATCAGCAAATAAGAACCTACTGGTGGTCCCTGGCCCCAGGGAGGCCCAGTTGGCCTCGACCACAGCCAGGGCTTTTTCAGTCCTGGCCCCAACCTGATGGAACTCTCTGTCAGTGGACTCCCAATCCTGCCAAGATTGGCCTATAAGACAGAGATATTCCACCAGGCATATGGCTGAGGCCAGTCTTTGATTGGTTTAGGAGCCTCCCTGCTGGTCTCCTGCCAGCAGGGCAATGTAATCATCTGCCTCTCTATATAAGCACAGTCACCAGATTATTATCTGTGGCCCCACACCACCCCTTCTGTTCTGCTTTGTTTTATATCATGATTGGGGAAATTGGAAGGGGCCCACCATCTGAAATGCTCTTTTGTATTTGTAGTGTTTTCTGGTTTTTAAATGTATTTATATGTTTTAATGCTCATTGAGCATTTTACTGTAACCCGTCCTAAGCCCGTTCATGGGGAGGGCAGTCTAGGAATTAAATAAATAAATACATAAATATGTAAGTAGATATAAATGTGTTCACATAAATTTTGTGGGAAGTGGGTCATAGAGAATGTGGCAGTAATTGTGTGGTGTTTATTTGTCAGAATGTCAATGTGTCTGCAGGAGCAACCCAACTACACAGGTGACCTACTGTACCAAGGGCAGGTGTGGAGGCAGGAGGTTTATGTAAGTAGGTGGAACATACCAACCAAACCTGTACAGTATGTACATTTGCACCTACGAATTAGGTGCCTTGTATATTTTAGTCACTTAAAGACCAAATAATCATTCAGCTGCTTTTTTTGTGCTCACAACATTACGAGTACAAATAATTGTAGGTGAAACAATGGCACTTGGGTGTCCTCATTTGGGTACTAGGGCATCACATGGCCTAGAAAGATGAAATCCACAAATAATTGTGGGTGGGAAATCTAGGTCATGATTGTTTAGATCGTGAGCAAATCTAAGGGCCAAGAAACGATTGGAGTTATATGCACAGGCAAATTGCAGAAGACTCTTGGGGGGGGGGGTTGGAAACAAAGCACATTCGTTGTCTAAGATTGGAATCAGGGGTTTGCTTCCATTTCTGGCTTTGGAGTTTAGTTGGGACTTTAGCTTGGAAGAAATAGAGGAATGGGCAGCATATGCAGCAGGTTAGTACCTGGAAAAAAATGGATGAACGTTCTAAGGGTCCTTAGAGGACAGAAAATAAAAAAAAACGTACACATTGGAAAATACTGAGATAGTAAGCATGACACACTGTTCCCTGGTGTTATTCTAGCCATGATTCCAGCCTCCATGTGGTGGGTGGAGATCTCCCAGAATTACAGCTGATTTCCAGGCCAAAGAGATCAGTTCACCTGCAGAAAATAACTGCTTTGGAGGATGAGCTCTACTGCATTTTACTCTGTTGAGGTTCCTCCCCTCCCCAAATCAGACCTTCTCCAGGAAATCTCCTGGAATTTCCTAACCTGTAGCTGGCAATGGTAAGTAGCATGCACTGCTTCTTACCTGGGAGTATCCCAGGTAATAGTGGCCCCACTATTTACAATTTTTTTTAAAAAAATCTATGCTAATGTTAATTTGTGAGTGTGTAAGTTTATTTATATCTATCTATCTATGTGCTCTGACCTGGATAGCCCAGGTGAGCCTGATCTTGACAGATTTCTGAAGCTAAGCTAAGGGTTGGCTTTGGTCAGTAATTGGATGGGATGGGTCTCCAATGAAGAACTGAGTTGCAGAGGCAAGCAATGGCAAGCCACTTCTGATAGTGTCTTTCCATGAAAACCCCGCCAAGGATCACCAATAAGTGAGCTATAACTTTAGGGCATCACTCACACACATCTATCTATCTATCTATCTATCTATCTATCTATCTATCTATCTATCTATCTATCTATCTATCTATCTATCTATCTGTCTGTCTGTCTGTCTGTCTGTCTGTCTGTCTGTCTGTCTGTCTGTCTGTCTGTCTGTCTGTCTGTCTGTCTGTCTGTCTGTGAGGCAATCACAATAGTATTGCTAGCCTTCAAGCCTTGCAGAGGGGGAGGGGCAGAGACTTTTCCAGGCATTTTGAGAGTGGCCTCATTGGAACCAGGCCGACCAGTAACCATTGGGTTACTTGCCACCATGCAAACTTTCATGATACACCCAGGCCCAGCAGCTTGTTGCTGTTCAACAGCAGCCACCCCACAAAAGCCAATGTGGTGTAACGGTTCCTCTTCCCAAACCCTACCCTCTCCAGGTTCCACCCCCACCCCCAAATCTCCAGGAATTCCCCAATGTGCAGCTGGCAACCCTAGGTACTAATTAAGTAAATAAATAATAAATATAGCTGAAGATGGGGAGGCAAGATAGTAGGTGGGTGGGAAGGTGAGAAGGAAGCACGAAAATGATAGGTGGCTGCCAAGTCAGGGCCAGATCTACAGTTGCTGGCGTCCAGGACAACTGAAGACTGGCCACTCGCATGTGTGTGCAGTGTACACGTGCTCCCGGCATTGCGTGATGATGTCACTTCTGTGATGTCATCATGCAGGGCGGCGCGTGCCGCCCCATGGCAAGCTGGCTGTCCCAGCACGCTGTGGAGCTGGCAGCGGCAGTGTGAGTGGCTGGGAGGCTGCCTGCGCCATTTGCCTGCCCCGCAGAGCAGGGGGCGGCCAGCTTGCTGTGTGCCCCCTGTCCTGCAGGGCAGGCGAATGGCACGGGCAGCCTCCCAGCCACCCGTGCTGCCTTTCGCCTGCCCCGCAGGATAGGGGGCGCGTGGCAAGCACACCCCCTATCCTGCTGCCCGTGTGCTCCCAGGGCTGGCAGCTGCACCCAGCGCCCCAGGGGCAAACTACTCCCCTGCCCCCCCGGGTCGATCCGGCCCTGTGCCAAGAGGAAGTAAAGATTGTATAGTGTGGGGAGGGAAATACAGGGAGTAAGTCCTTGCAGGTTCCCCACTATGCAACTTGGCCTAGCCAGATCTGCTCCACGCATCTCTGTCCAGCTTAGTGGCTGGGCTGGCACTGCCAGACTTTTTCTGGGGACAGGCTAGCAGGGGAAGGGAAGGAAGAAGAATTAAAGACCGGGGGGCAGATATGGCTGGTGGATGGGAAGGAGAAAAGGAAGAAGGAAAGGGGAGAGAGGAAAATGAGGTGTTCCCTGCAAGTCCTTGCAGGTCCCCTGCTTATGTGTGTGTTTATCTGCCAACAGAAAACACACTTCATGCATCTGATAAAGTGAGCCATAGTCCATGAAAGCTTAAACTAAAATTACAGTGAAATCCTAACCAAGTCACTCCAGTCTAAGCCCACTGAAATCAATCAGCTTAGACTGGAGCAACTCTGCTTAGGATTTCACTGTTAATCTTTAAAGAGCCATAAGGCATTCTATAATAACTGGAGCTCCAGTTTATGAAACGTGCCACCCTCTTTACACCAACAATAGCTTAGTACTGCCTCAAACTGCATTGCACATGAATGCTGTAGCATATGGCTGTGATCCAGTTCACAATTACATGTTCTGAATTCTCACATGAATCAGCATGACTCAAGCCTGCATAACTGTGCATTGAAATTGTGACTCATTTTTCTTGATTGTTTGAATTCTTGAAGTAAGAGGGCCATAATAGTTAACTTTCTTGGTGACAAGGTAAGATTTTCGTAATTCTAGACAAATCACAAATTGAGTTTTCCAACATCCAGGTAGTGGCTTGAGATCTTCTGGAATTCCAACTGATCTACAGGTCACAGAGATCACTTCCCTTGGAGAAAATTTCATTCATTCATTCATTCATTCATTCATTCATTCATTCATTCATTCATTCATTCATTCATTCATTCATTGTCAGCCTTTCTCACTGAGACACAAGGTGGATTACACAGTGCAAGTCAATAAGACCCACAACTAGGACATTCAAAGGACAAATACAACAGGGTATGGTTGCTCTGGAGGGTGGACTGTACAGCATTATACACTGCTGCAGAGGTCCCTCCCCAAACTCTGCTCTCCCCAGGCTTCACCCCCAAAATCTCTGGGAATTTCCCAACCTGGTGCTGGCAATCCTATCACAAACAACAGCATCTTATAACCATTGCCTGTCACCCCATCTTGAAAACCTGACCATTTGATTTTCCTACATCAACACTATTTAAGAAAGCCACTGTTTGGATGCAGCATACAGACATACGCATGTACCCACACACACATTCAAAGAGAGTTTGTCTAAAGTTAAACACCATCCTTATCTCTTTTCTTCTTCTAGCTTTCTGCAGTGACTTAAGCTTTTAGGACAGTTTAAAAACTGTGTTTAAAGAAGTCAAATGGAACTTTTGGCATATTTTTGAGGTTGGCTAAAAATAACCATTTGTTATGGGATTTTTGTTGTTGTTGTAAAGCAAAACATGTGCAAGGAGATAAGAGCCCACAGGAAGAGGAAAAACAATTGAAGTAGAAAACATCTTTCAAGAAACACTTCAGCTTTATGCACATACTGAAAAGCTGAATGGTTTTTCAGGAGTTTAGATCCATGCATACTTTCATAAGAGGATCTTGATCATCTGAATTTATTTAACCTACTTCCTTCTGCAATTTTCATTAGCCTTTACTAACCAGTGAGCTTGTTTTGGAGTCTGGACACTCAGCAAATAAGAGAAACAAGACATACTTCCCATTTTTTTTGTTTCCATGCAATGGCCTACATGGGCATTCATACTTCTCTCCTGTGTACTTGCCACAGATACTGTTTCCTGCAGGAGAGCCAAGTAGCAAGCTTCTGTTTCAGAAATTATGGGGAAATACAGAAACAGAACATGATATTTCACTCTTATTTGATGTGTCCCTCTCTCTTGTACAATGCCCAAAGTTGCTTTAGTTTGCCAACATTGGCAGGACAGGCTGGCTACACCTGGCTCTAAAGACAACAATGATTCTACTAAAGACAACGATGATTCTATCACTTCACTCAACAAAGTTTGAAGCTTTCCTTCAACCTAAGGATCCTTCCTCCAATGAAAGTAGCTTCCATTTATATGGTGTAAGTTTCCCTGAGTGCTTTGGTTGGGACTGGAGTGCAGGGATGAAATGTGCAAAAGAATAAATAAAACATGTTGTAATAGAACCTGAGGCATCTCATAAGGCGTTGTAAGGATAGTCCCACAAATACCTTCCTTGATTTGTTTTAAAGAGATAATTGCCTATGATGGGAATATATTTACTTCCAAGTTTCAGCAAAATAAAAGGAGTCCTAAAACTACAATATGCAGGTTCATTGCTTTTGAACACATATAAACACTATTATCCAGCACAGTGTTCTTGATATTCGTTCATCAGTTTGCCCAGTTCTTTCTCTTTTTCCCTTTGTTTATTTAATTACATACATTTTTGTCCTGCTCTTCTTCCGGGAAGCCCAGGGTGGCTTGAATGGTGCCACTTTTCCCTGTTCACAACTAGACATGGGCATGAACAGCATTACAAGTGGAAAAAACCCACGAACAGGCCGCTTGGCTGATCGTGATGCGCCATTCCAGCCAAACAGATGGTCGGCGCAAGCCTTGTCTGTTGTGCTCGGCCACCGTTTGGGAAGCTAGACACTCAGGCGCCTTCAATCAATTGTCTCAGCAACGGAGAGGTGGAGTGCCTGAACTCTGTCTGCACTCCCTCTGTCGCCCCGGACACCCCATTCAAAGCCCAACTTAGCTTGATGGGCAGGTCTTCCTTCCAAGTGTGGAGCTGCAAATCGGTTGCAATTGGTAACATGGGAGCAGACACCAGGGGGGAGGGAGGGAGGAGGGGGGTGTTCTGTGGCCATGGGAACTCCAATCTCATCCCTGCAAACCCTGTTAGGCAGTTCTGACTGCCAACCATAGGCCTCCTGCATTTCTCAATGAGTCCTCAGTTTATAAAAGGGCACTGCGCTTCCAGTTCTGGTTTCACTTTCAGCAAGCAGTGGAGTGGGACAGAGCTGTTAATAGCGTTTTGGGGGAGAGAGAGGGAGAGTGCATTGCAGCTGGACTTTTTTCTGTGTGTGGTTGGTGGGATAGGGAACGATCCCCTTTGGTTTCAGGGCTGCTGCCAGGCCCTGGAGCCAAGCTAAGCGGGCATCTTGGCTGAGGGCTCACATTATTATCACTGCCTGATCTGGTCAGGTCTCTGGGAGTGTTGGGCTAGGGCTCTACCCCCTCCCTCTGGTTCCAGGGCTGCTGCCAGGCCCTGGAGCCAAGCTCACTGGGCACCTTGGCTAAGGGCTCACAGTGTTCTCTTCTTTTCTGTCCTCTTTAATTCTAGTTTGGTGGCACAATGAGTCTTCCTCTTGTGTTGGCTGCCAAGGGTGGTCGTGGGGTCAAGTGCAAAGGCAGTCCTCCTGGTTTACTTGTGGAAAGCAGTACTGGGTGTGGCTCGTGGGCAGCAGAGAGTCCTCCTGCTCCCCCAAATTCACCTGTGGGGGCTGTGGAGGAGGCCAAAGAGGTCTTTCGGCTGGGGGGAGAGGATCTCTCTCAACATTTTGAGGAGGAGGTGGATGATGGATCCCTAGAGGAATGATTTGTGTTTTATGAAACATACCTCCCATCCCCATCCCAAACTCTCGGTGGTGTCCCCACCTGCAGTCCACCCCTCACCCCGTCGTCCGTGGCCTGCTCTGCAGCACAGCCTGTAACCGTTCATCCTCCTTCCCCTGGGACAGTTAGTGGTCCATGTTTCAATGCCTCCATATGGAGGCACTTTCGGGCCCTTCCTAATGACCCCTGTGTGGTGTGTTGCCGTGCCTGTGATGTCCTGATGTGCAGGGGCAAAAACCCGAAGCACCTGTCATCGACGGCTCTGACTCGGCACCTGAAGATGCACCACCCCAGCCTGTGGTCTCTGTCCTCGCCCTGTGAGGTGGGAGAAAGGGGGCGACCAGCTCTTCTGAGCGGGGATCAGTGGGAGGGTCACCTTGCCATGAGGGTGACGCTGGTGGGAGCGGAGCGCTCCAGCAGGCCAGGCTCACGGAGGTTGTCCCCTCGGGGTCTGGGACAGCGCCACTTAGAACGTTGAGGTTGCAGGCTCAGGAGGCGGGCCTTCGTGTCTTAGCAGAGACGATTGCCCTACATGGCTCACCCACATCCATCGTGGAGTGCGTGGGCTTCCGCAGGCCACTAAAGCATCTTGCCCCTTGGTTCTTCATGCTGTTGCCATGCACCCTTGCCCATTGAGTCTGGCGGGTATCTCGAATGAGGACTGGCACGTTTGGGTCAGGTTTAGCCAGGCCTACTCCCACTGGTAACAGGCTTCTGAGACCTGGCTAGGCCTTCCTGGCACAGCCAGATCATCATGACACCTCCTTTCTACGAAGGCAGGAAAGTGGGTGATGCTGGAGGCAGCCTCCTTTGGGCACTTGTGCAACAGCTCAGGAGCTGTTGCACATGTAGTTGAGCCGCATGGTGCCTCTACCCATTGCAAATGCTGTGCCCTCTGAGCAGGGGGGAATGGGTCCCTCGACTCATGTCCTTCCCACAAGGACAGGAAGGTGGCCAATGTCAGCTGCTGCTGCTGCCCCGTTTCTGTATCTCCCTCTCTGGAACCACTCTGACCCGTCCAAGCAATGTCTCCTGTCCCGTCCATCCCCTCCTTTCTGCGAAGGCAGGAAGGCGGTTGGTGTCTGGCGGTGCCACCCAAACTATTATAGTGCCCATACTGCCAGCACAGGTGAGGTGTCTCGGAGCAGTGTGGAACTGCTCTGTCTCCCCTCATTTCTTGGGGCTTCTGGTCGCTCTTTCTACCTCTCCCTCTGTGGAACCACTCCGACCCTTATGAATGACCTCGTCTGTCCTGCCCATCCCCTTCTCTCCACAAAGGCAGTACGGCGGGTCATGTCAGCCGCCACTTCACAAGGGACTATCCTGTTACTGCTCCCTCCTTGGTCACAAGGGATGGCTCAGTTGCGATTGCACAGCCGATTGTACCATATAGGGATACAGTCGGTTGCACAGCATGGCAGCTCCCCTGTCAATGGGACTGACGGGATCCCTTTGAGCCGTGGGTGAATGTGTCCCAGGCCACAACTCCCGTCATTTCCGCAAAGGCAGGAAGGTGGGCGATGGCAGCTGCCGCCACTGCTCTATTTCTTCCTCTCCCTCTCTGGGACCACTCCAACCACTCCAACTACCTCTCGCTTGGGAGCTTTCCAGTTCCCAGTCCATACCTCTCCCTCCCAGGTACTGCCACGAGTCCCTTCCCCACCACTTGCACCACCCCGTCCCCTCCATTCCGTGATGGCAGGGAGTTGGGTGATGCCTGCAGCTGCTGATGGATTGGGGTCTTCCAGGTCCTGTCATAGGATTTTCCAGGTGCACCACTGCCTCCCCGAGCCTGCTAGGCCTGGCAGCCGCAGTCTTCACCCACCTTACTGCTCAAGTGGATGCTTTGTCCGCCTCCGACCCAGAGGCCTGACACGCGGGCACATAGGGGGTGCTGCCCACAAGTGGCCAGACCCCCCGCCCCCTGAGGGGAGGCAGCATGCCAACGCCTCCCTGAGCCCGCCAGGCCCAGCGGCCGCAGTCTTCACCCACCTTGCTGCACAAGCAGATGCTTTGTCCACCTCCAACCTAGAGGCCTGGTGGGTGGGCACATGGGGTGTGCTGCCGGCGAGTGGCCAGACCCCCCACCCCCTGAGGGGAGGCAGCACACCAACACCTCACTGAGCCCGCCAGGCCCGGCGGCCACAGTCTTCACCCACCTTGCTGCGCAAGCGGATGATTTGTCCGCCTCCGACCCGGAGGCCTGGTGGATCGGTGCATGGGGGTGATGCCCACAAGTGGCCAGACCCCTCGCCCCCTGAGGGGAGGCGGCACACCAATGCCTCCCCGAGCCTGCCAGGCGCAGCAGCTGCAGTCTTCACCCACCTTGCTGCACATGGGGGGTGCTGCCAGTGAGCAGCCAGACCCCCCCGCCCCCTGAAGGGATGTGGCATGCCATCGCCTCCCTGAGACCACCAGGCCCGGTGGCCGCAGTCTTCACCCACCATGCTGCACAAGCGGATGCTTTGTCTGCCTCCAACCCAGAGGCCTGGCGGGTTCAACAACCATAATTGAATCAACGCAGAAAATAAAAATTACAACTGTTGTTTGTAAATATCTGACGTTGATTAACAAATATGATATGGAAAGTCTCAGGAATGAATGGCATGATGAGCTAGAAGGCCCAGGAATAAGTCTTTAAGCTTAATATCTGTTGCATCTATGAATTTTAAGTTGTGCTTATTCATCAAAAATATGTTTAGGGCATATTGGACACCACAGCACTTTTTAAAGTAAAAGACTAAGTACAGTCTAATTGCTGCCATTGTAATTTACAGGCTGTGTCTCTCTTAAACAGATATTTTGGACATATCAAGTTATTTGGTCTTTTTGGAAGGAAGTTATTATGCATATTAATTTTGTATTAGAATTCTCATTGAATTTTGACGATGTTATCTACTTTTAAACCATTTGCCTGTGTCTTGGAGCCTAACCAATGGCCAACGAAAATGTACCCTCTGTGCTCTTACTGTAGCTAAAAGATTTATGTTACAGCATTGGAAAGACAAATGTTCACCTCCCAATGGATTCAGGACCTTACAACTTTATCAATATTTGAACATATGGTGTATAGACAATTATTGTATGTGGACTCCCACATTATTGTATGTTGGAAATCTTTTACAGTTTCATATATGTAGACATGCTGCTATTGTTGTCATGTTTATCTCTGTTTAATATGAGGTTTGTTTTAATCTTTAACAATAAATTTTTTAAAAGATTTTAAAAGAAATGTGAGCTACACGTTGCCAGGTTGTCACCAACCATATTACTAAGGGATTGTGTCTCAGCTTAGTCACGGGACAATATGGATCTCCATCCAGAATAGGCAGTCAAGTGAGTGCCTTCTTTTCTCACACTAGCCAGAAGCAGTATGGAGCTCTTCAGACCAGTAAAAGGCTTGGAAATGCACATGTTGTTTTTCCCTTACAGTCCTATCCTAAGAACATTAGGAGGTAAACTCCACTGACATCAATGGGAGTTATTTGCAAATAAGGATGGTTAGGAACTAGGTGATCATTTTTGCCTCTTGCTCATTTTACACTTTGCTCTACCCTTTATAATTAAATTACCCCAAGGGTGTTTAAATCTTAGTTATCAAAGCATTCCTTCCCTCTTAGTCAAACATAAATTGGGTCTTCAATTACAGCCTTTCTTCCATCTGGATTCATCTCAGGTTCTTTAGCCTTTTAGATTGTAATCTTTTCATGTGGGAGGTAGACAATCCACTGGTGAGAGGCTGAACTGTATAACACTCAACAAGGTGTCTAAGTTTGTGCATTGTTGATGATGAAGCAAGAGTCTGCTATGTCCTAAGCAGTGGATGATGTTTTGAATGAATGAAAGGTGTGTCTAACCGACCTGACCTGTTGTTTTGACTGTCCTCCCTTCTCTAGCACCTTATGAACCAGGCAAACTCCTCCTCTTGCCTAGTGTTTTCATGAATTGCAAATGCAAATCACACCCAATCTCTGGGAATAAAAAGCTTGAAAACCAGGTTGCTTGCTGGGTCATGGCCTTCAGCTCTTAGTGTTATATCACAAAATTGTGGGATGTGGGTGTCCATTGTTTTGACATGTTCGATGAGGTGTTTCTAGATGGCATCCCCTGGTTCACTACAACTAGCCTAGTTAAATACATTTGTAGTGACAATAGCATATTGCAGAGGTTCCCAAACATGTTTAAGCTAAACTTATTCCCAACTAGCTCCATCCTTGCATCACTGGGATAGATCACCACTATTTACACTGTCTTCTGCATTGCCTGGTCAAAATGTAAATGGATGCTCTGCATTCCATCTTGGGTCACTTTGAAGTTACCTTAAAAATACTTTTTTGATCATTGAGTGCCTCACTTCTAGATGTTTTTAAAGTATCACAAAATGTGTTTTTAAATGAACATGTCCAACTGTTGCTCTTACATATGTGGAAAATGAAGTTAACAGTCACTGGGCTGGTTCATATTTGAGGCAAAAACCATGGTTTATTTTAAATGTGGTTAGTTGCTGAAAACAGAAATGGGCAGACAATCAGTGAAACCTGCCAATTCCTGGTTTGAACACTGTTGTTCTTTCTTCCATCTCTACAAAAGAGATGTGGCTGGTGTGCCAGCCTGCTTCACAGCACACAGTTCAGGACAAACATATCACACATTCTCTCCTCATTGGCCTTTGGCCATAGAAGAGCAGGGAAGCTGTGCTTGGGAACCTCTGACCACTCTCAGAATACCTGCCGAACTATGCCCCCTTCTCTTTCTTAACCAAACCCCTGTGGGGGGGAACACTCCTGCTGCCAAATGCAGTACACTCCTACATGCAAACACCACTACATTTCTTTCCAACTGCCCCCATCTCTGCTCCAAGCCACACAAGATGCTTGGAACAGAACAGATACTGAATGCTCCCCTTCCCCAATCTGAAATGCCCTCTCTCTCTCTCTCTTGCTTTCTTTCTCTCTCTCCACCCCTGTATCTTGCAAAACAAAAGTATGTTTTCATAATGAGCACAGCTTCATAGGACACCCACCTTTTGCACTGCACTCAGCATTGCTGCTTATTCATTCTCTCCCCCCCACCCATGCAGTGAGATTTGAAGTAAGTTACACATTGTGTTTTAGTGCATTCCTTTTTTTAGGGGGTTGTGGCTCCTGCCTTACCTGGGACCAGGGGAACAATGCACGATGGCAGTCATGGAGATGTGATGGCCTCAGGCCCACCACAAGGAGGCATAGGTTGTCAGATTGGTGGCCCAGCTGGGCAGGCATGGCCATTACTCTGGTAACCACTACCAGCCACAATGACAGCCGTTGAGAAACCTTTCATATTGTAGGAGGTGGCCCATTGAGCAAGGCATGTAGTGTCTTGGTCATTCATTCCTAATTGTTTTTTGGTCATCCATATCTAAATGATTTGGTGAATCATTTTTGGAAAAGTTGTTTTGAGGTTGGGGTGGAAGGTGTCCTAAGGGCAACTGATGTAGGGGTGACCCAAGCTCAGAAAAGATACTGGTTATTGCCAGGGAGAAAGCAGTGGAGTGGAACTGTATGCAGAGACTTCAGTGATGTAGGCTTCCTTCCCATAGGAATATTTGGAAGGAATGTGCTTGGTTGTTGGAGGCAAGGTGGAGAGAGAAGCCTGTTACTAGGCAGACTCAGAGCTAAGAGCATGGAGACACAGCTCACCATCAAGAACTGGTGTCCAGCAAGAGCATTTTTGATTTTCAGCTACTCTTGTCAGAATACTGTGTGGGTGGGATGGGCACTGAGTACTGGTGAGAAACAATAAGCAAGCTGTAAGCCTGGAATAAGTCAAGAGTCAGACACTGTGTTCCTACATAACACCACTTCCTTAATAAATTGTATTTGCTATCTCTTGTGAGGAGTCCTTTGTGTTACTGCTTCAATCTAAATCCAGTTCTTCGGCTAATTTACCATCAGCTACCAAGTTAATTTGTCTCCACACTCAGCACTGCAAGGCTGATTTCTAATTGTTTAGTGCCCTGAGGGCTGGAAGCTTGCCTCTCAGTCTCTAGCTGTGGGGTAATCAGAGGGGCTGGTGGTAGCCTCTCCCTGAGCAGTGGGAACCCATTTCCCACTTTTGTGTTTTGCTTTTGTCACCACTGAGAACCAGGGCTGTCTTCTTGGGGCAGCCAGGGCAGCCGCCCTTCTCATACAATGTCTGAACCACCTGTTTGTATACCATCAACCAGGTTAAATATGATATAGCTATGTGTCCTACCGATTAAGCAAACATACCACTGGTTTCTCATGTCTCCCTCCTGTATGGTTCAAGAGCCCATTTGGGAAACACCAGCACAGTTAAATAAGTAGTTTTTGAGGATCGTGTCAATCAGAATTTCTGTTTGTTTTATTGTTGGGCTGACCTGCCTTCTTGGTGCATCCTTCAGATATGTACATCTCCAAGAGTTGCTTCCTCCTCCTCACTGCTCCTTAAATCCAACCAACCCTCTCCACTTTTATGTCTTTCTCTTATACAGGTTTGTCCATACACCTCTCTTTATTTCTTTCTTTTCTCAGGCCTTCCTTTCTGAAATGAAAAGATTCTTAGAATATGTTTCAGCAGTTAATATTTTCTGTAGGATCTGAGAAAGCTATGGCTCTGTGTCTAAAGGTCAATTACCTCAGGCTTTTTGCAGGTTATTGCAGAACTATCTAGCTCTGTCCTGAACTATTTTTGTTTATGAAAGATAAGATTTTTAATTGGACTATGTTTCTCCCATTTTCATGGTCAGTTTTATGATCTAAGATTATTTTTGTTATATTTAATTTAATTTAATTATATTTCAATCATTTCCATTCTTCTCTGTCCAACAAAGGCACTCAGGGCAGTTTACCAACAAAACAATATCAACTATTTAAAAATACCACTCTATTAAAATATTTTGTACAAAATCCATGTATTACTTTTCATTAAGAACCATCAAAGTAACACAACATATTGTGCAAGTTTTGAATTCTTCAGAATGTTTCATTAGGCTTAGGTTTGCCATTTGTCAATCCACTGAAAACAAACCCCCACCCCCTGCCCTCAAGAAACAAACCCCCAATCCCCTGCCCTCAAGAAACTGAGGAATAGGAGAAAAAATTGCCAAAATAGGTCTCTAGGGCCTTTACCATTGGCATTAGGCAAAATTCATAAAGCATCACCTGTGTGAATGTGCTCTGCTTTTAGACTGATGATTGAATCAAGGTGTCCGGGGATGAGCTACTTGCACACACACACACACACACACCCGGACTTACCACAGCCACAACACCTGGGGCCTGCAGGAAGCATACTGCCATCAGAGCAAGTGGAGAGCAGCGGAACGCCGGTACACAGAGAAGCCCCAGAGGTGCAAGAAGACAGCCAGCATACCCTGAGAGACCTGGGAGAAGCCCCAGATGAGCCCCAGACCCCTCCCCAGGTGCTAGGACCCAAAGAGCAAAGCACGCAGGCAGGAGATACTCCCGCTCCTGCACACACATTGGGTGGGGCTGGCCATCCAGAAATGTCACCAGCCCCAGGGACCTGTTTAGCCACAAGCATGCCCAGGGAGAAACAGCTACCAAACCATCTTGCCTGGAAAGGCTCTACTAGCCTCATCCTCCAAGTAAGGATCAAGGAGAGAGGGAGAGGCTGGAGCTGGGGAGAAACACCTGGAGGCCTCCCCAGCTGGCACAAGTCAGGAGCAATCAGCCCAGAGAAAAAAGGGTGGAGATCAGAGCAGGGAGAGACACCTGGAGGTCTCTCCAGCTGGCCCAGATCAGGAGTAAGAATCCCACAAGAGGAATGGTGGAGGGCAGGGCAGGAAGCCCTATATAAGGAGGCCCAGTTGGGAGCCAGTGGGTGGAGAGTGTAGGAGTGGATGGTGGGTTGGGTAAGAGTGGTGTGGAGTTTGGGAGAGTGTGAGAGAGAAGCTGGAAGGGAGATGAAGGACAGGAGGAAAAGCAAGCCTGAATGAGGTGAGGAGGGCGGAGGGTCTGGAAAGCAAGGAGAAAGGGGAGGCAGCCGGGAGTATGTCAGGTTGAGCAGGCCTGCGAGTGGACTGAGCGGGAGTGAGGGTGATGTATACCCCCCTCCTTCCACAGAGCAAGAATCTGCACTGTCCCTGATGGCTTCCCAGAATCAAGGTCAGGTGCGCCAGCACCCGGCATAACAGCGCCCAAGGCAGAACCTGACACAAGGAATAGAAAATCTTAAACAATTTCAATTTTTTTCATCGAAGAAGGGAATGCTGTCTCATGAAAACTTATACCCTGAAAATCTTGTTGGGCTCTAAGTTGCCACTGGACTCAAATCTGGCTGTTCTACTGCAGACCAACTCAGCTACCCACCTATTATTATTATTATTATTATTATTATTATTATTATTATTTATATCCTGCCCTCCCTGCAAGCTGGCTCAGGGTGGGTCACAACAATAAATAAAATACACAGAGATAAAATCACAGTAATTTACCACAGCCTTCTAATAAAACACCTGCTCAACGTATAAAAACCATATAGCATCTGATGGAAGTGGAGGTGCAGCTTAACCATGCATGGTCGCTCATATATGGGGGTAGATGGTCAATACCCCCCTTACAGACATAGGGGAGACCGGGAGAGAGGCTCATTTGATGGAATCCCTGATGGCCTCAACCATACACCTGGCAGATGTTACCAGAACTGCTCTTTATTATAATGGGGAATTAGCTGTAGCAGTCTGTAACTTAAAATTAAGCGCGGATCATAACCTATGTATACGGAGGTCCCGATCCCAGACACTCTAGTGAAAAAGAGGCAGACTACAAATAAGTTCCAAACACGTGTATTTAGTGTGGTGTAAGCCTAAACTTGCACAAGCATACAAGAAACACACAAGATCTAGGAAATACAGAGTATGAAATACAGAGACGTTCGCATTAGCTGGTTCCCAACGATGATAGGGGGAATACTCACTTATCCTGAAGCGAAGCAGAGACCCAACAGCGAGGGGGGGTGGCCCAATGCCAGCACTGGAACCACAGACGGACAGCAAGGAGGTCTGGATAGGGAATGGCCGAGGCACCGAGTGGTCTGGAAGACCAGTTTAAATACCCCAAAACGTACCCTGGGGCTGGTGCTGTACTTGGTGGTTCT
Source organism: Eublepharis macularius (assembly GCF_028583425.1). NCBI lineage: Eukaryota > Metazoa > Chordata > Lepidosauria > Squamata > Eublepharidae > Eublepharis > Eublepharis macularius. The sequence continues at coordinate 93,537,680 of NC_072792.1, forward strand.
CACAGATTAAAACAAAGGGTCTAATGGGCTACTGAATGGCTTGGATGGGCCACTTTAGTAATCAGATTGTGATAAGTGACACCTCAGGAAGAGGGGACAAAAGAGGGAGGGGGAAATCCAAGTGGGCTGAAAGGATGTTCCAGCGGACAGGGCTTGTCCTGATGTCATCAGCTTCTGGAATGCGGAGGTTTCTTTGAGATGCATTCTCTAAGTGCTTGGAATGGTCGGCACTTAGTTCTTCTCCGGGGCGGCTCCTAAGATATGCAGAGCGGGGCGAGGGGCTCTCGCTGCGGATGTGGTGTGCCCGCTTCGCCGAAATGGCTTCCCAAAGCAGTCTTCCTCTCAGGGTCTTCTGGCTGCCTGAGAACATGGATGCCGGCTGGGCGTAGCTGGGGCTGGATAGCAGGCTGCCCGGTAGCGAGGGCAAGCTCGGGGACCGGCCCGCGGGAGGCTCCAGGCGGGAACTGACCAGGGAGCGCCTAGCCAGGCTCGCTGGAGGTTTCCCCGGCAGACGCCCGGCTGCTAGCAGCGGCTTGGGCCCATATGAGGCAGGCTTCCATGGAGGCAGGGGGAACAATACTTTAAAACACAGTCCAAGGCAGGGAACAGGCACGGTCCGTGGCAGATGGCAATGTAGGCACGGGGCACACTTGTAACACAGTCCAAACACACACTGGGAATTCCAGATACAGGTCAGGGCAGGGCTGCCCAGAAAGAGAGTCCTTTGTGCAGTTATCCAAACATGGAGTCAGTAAACTACACAGACTATTACAGCAGCAGGGTAATTGACACGCAGGCAGGAAACTGACACGTGTATCAGAGCACACACGTGCAAAGCAATCTTTGTGCAGCAGTGAAACAGTAACGCAGGAAACTTTAACACAGTTCATGGCAGGCCTTAAAGCAGGGGAGGGGGCCTACTTGGCAACAATTCCCCCCCTCGGGGACTCCGGGACGTCAGGCACGGCAGTCCCCGAACTTGACTTCAAAGGCGAGGTGGTCGGCAATGTCCGGTGGTCGAGCTTCGAGCGAAGAAGGAGTGGGAAGGGAAGGAGGGGGAGGCGTCACTCAAAAATTTAGTTTAGAGAACCACCTAACCGAATAAGTGCAATTTAGATCAGCCAATGGGCTGCAGGTCTCTGGGTTCACACCAGGGGGTGTGCTAAGTGCAATCGTCAGAATAAATAGCAATAATTCATAGGTAATAGCAATTCATAGTGATACAGGCAGCAATGAGCAATTCATGCATATAAATAGCAATAATTCATATTTGTGTACATTGATTAATTCATGGATGGAGGTAATTCATACGTAATTCATGGTGGATTAAAAACACTAAAACCAGGGGCAATTCATATACATGGATTAATTCATAAGCATAAGTTTAAAAGCAAGGGCAATTCATGGGTCAATTCATGAATGCAGGATTAAAAGCAATTCATACAAGGTAAAAGTGAAATGTGCAAGCAAGGCATAGACCAATTCATCGAGGGTGGAACAATTCATGGGTGATTAAAACCATAAATACATATATATATAGGATTAAAAACAATAATTCAGGGAGTTAAAACCAATTCATAGATAAAAGCAGCAGTAGTAAAAGCAAGTGCGTGGAAACAATTCATGAGGGGTGAGCGGCGGAAGGGCTCATAGGGGGTCAGAAAAATAAACTCTGCAATTAAAAGACCGATTCATGCGGCCAGATTAAAACCAAATTCATACAGTCTAAAATCAGGAATAAAACAACCTTTAAAAGAGACCGTTCAGGAGTGGTCCCGGTTAAAACCAAATTCATAAAATGATAAATAGGCTAGGATTACCTCGGCGGAGGGAGTCAAGTTAAAAAGGCAATTCAAAAGGTTAAAATCAAATTCATAGGGATAAAGTTAATAGGGGGTGATAAAAGGGTCCCAGTTCATGGGCGCACTTGCAGTAGATAGAGGGAGGGACTAGTTCGTGGCTAAATTCATGGGAGTAAAGTTCATAAAAAGCAATGGCAAGAAATTCATAAACCAACAGGGCAACAAAGATCACAGACAGCTCAGTCTGCAGTACAGCTGCTAGACTGAGTTGCATATATACAGGAGCAAGCAAACTTTAGTCCATGTGTTCCAAAACACACTTCCACCCCCCCTTGCTGTCTGCGTCAATCCGCAGAGCAGGGTCTGTGGGCGGCGAAAAGGGCTTCAGGCACACAGTTCTGGTCCTCATGGAGGTAGTGCCGCTGGCGGTCGTTCGTAGGCGGGCCGTGGGCTGGGAGGCGGAGAAACAGGTCCCCCCCTAGTCCGCAAGAGGGCCTCGGAGCGGTGTCCGGCAGCAAAGCGTCCGTGGGGCTGGTTCAAGATCCGTACACATAAAGGCACAAGTATAGTTCACAATCACACAAGCAACAAAATAAACAAGGGCTAAAAACGGGGCGCCAAGAACAACCATTAAGGCAAGAGGAGGTCGGGATTGTAATGATCCAAACGGTAGGACAGTTGGAGTTGCTGGAGCTGTCGGCGGCTCCAATAGCCCAAATAAAGTAGTGAGGCACATAACAAAACTTGAAAGGCCAAAATAACAACGATCGGGTGCAAAGCCAAGTTGTAAATTCCAGTGGCAGTGGGGTTCCAGCCAAAGAGGGTTTCCCACCACGAGTGCTCACCGGTGGTCTTAATTCGCTGGGCAAGATCCAAAATTTCCTTGCCGTTGTGGGACACAACCAAAGCAGTGGTGTCCCTGTCCCTCTGGATGCTCTGGAGGGTGCGGTGGAGCTGGGGGTGGGTCAGGATCTCGTGGATTAGCTCCAGACCGATGCCAAGGGAGACTGGCTTCACATATCGATAGATGGAGGGTGCCACCAGGATCTCTTCTTGGGTCCAGACCGGTACCGTGTGGGTGAAGTCGCAGGCTGCCACCGAAGACAGGTTGCAGAAGCAGCGGTTGACTCCCGGGATCACGGGCTTGAGCTGGAACGAATTCAGGACCACAAAGTCGCAGGCCGTTCGCACGCAGGCACATCCTTTCCCAAGGTAGACCACAGCGGAGCTGTTCTCCTGGACGACCTCGAAAGGGCACTCATTGAGGGCGTCGACTTGCGGGGCTACACAGGGGTGGTGCGGTGCGAAGGCTTGGTCTTGGCAAATGAAGCCAGTCTGGTCTCGATGCTGGCACCCTTGGAGGCTGACGAGCTGCCATCCGGTCGGGGTGAAGCGGGCCCAATGGTCGGGGTGGCGGGCGTAGAGGACTTCGGTGTCGCTGACTTGGAGTCCCAGAGGCACGACTGGATACACGTGGAATGACTCGTGCGCACTGGCCGTTAATAAAAATAATTTAAGCTCCTGGGTGGTTGGTGAGAATGAGGAGTTTACGAGAGACCACCAGGATTCAAGCTCCAGCTCAATGGGTGACAATTTGGGCGTAATCAATCTTTTAATTTCCAGGGGCAAGTGCCCATCCGTGGCTTGCCGAATTAGCCCCATGGCCACAGCCTGGTTTAATTGTTGGGCTTGCATACATGCCATGGCTATTGACACGTTGCGTTCAACAGACTGCGTTCCTTTGAGCAGCAGAGAAAAATCTCTTTCAATTTGACTCTCCCAGTTAACTAAAATGGAGCTGATCTCGTGTTGCCCATTCGAAATGGAATTTAGGGACTGCACCACTGGTTTACCTAAGTCAGAGATGCTAGTCGTGACATAGGCAAACTTATTAGCGAGAGTCTCAATGTTGACCGAATCCATGATTGCTAAGCCTCCGGCTGCAGGAGCAGTCCAGTCGGCAATGCTTCGTCTGGCACGCGAGAGGGAGGGGGAGGGATTGATCCACAGTTGTAGCCATGCATTCCAACCCTTGCTACCGGCCTCCAGATAGGGAGCGCACTGCGGCAGCCTCTGGGTTACATTTAGCTCAGCTAAGTCTATGCGGATCTCTTTTAAAGACATTTGCGGGCGGACTAGAACTCTCTCTCGAATGTCAGTTTTCAAAACATGGGAGCCCACTATATGCGTGCCGCCCTGGCTTAATTGTTCATTGCTAGCAATCAAAGGGTCAATTTGGATGGTGTGGGTCTCCTGGGTCCGGATCAGCAGGGAGTAATTGCCTGGTTCGTGAGTCAAGTTTACAAAGAGCAGCCCAAGCCGGTGAAATTTCTCTACTAGGGGCTTGGTTTGGCATTCGGGCGTCTGCTGAACCAGTATCCAATCGGGTGGGCCATGTTTGGCTAGGTCTTCCTCTTTTACAATCCAGGTCAGGTTCTCCCAGCGCTCTATAGTGAAGGAGAGAGCCGTGCCTGAAGGGGGCGTGATAGTGACAGATGCAGACTCAGTGGCAGTAGTGCCTAGTAGGATGGTCATTCTAAAGGGGTCTCCTGCCTTCCATACTGCGGCCGACACTAGAATAACTTCACAGTATGGTCCGAAAGCCTCAGTAACAAATGGCGAGGTTTCGAAGTTGGCAGGGGTGGTATATTTGTCTACCACCGGGACTGCGGTGGGGGCTGGCCTTATGCGGGGGAGAAACATACAAGGAATCGGAGCAAGTGGTGAAACGAGTAACATACTAGTTCTTGGGACAGAGTTTTTACTCCTACACATAAAATAACAAGCTCTGGGGGTCGGATCCACTGCTCTTCGCAACTGCGGAAGTTAGTGCGATCCATGGGGGTGGTCATATTAATCTGCTGCACAACCTTGCAGACCATCATTTCATTCCTTGCTAGGGTATTGATGCATCTCCAGTGTGGGTAGGGCATTAATTTGGACGGGCGTCCCTCTATTAGGGTGCCTGCCAGCACGAGCAAACACAGAGTAGCCAGGTGCCTCATCTCCTGGCCTTCCTTTTCCTTTTGTGGTGAAAATATCCTGGGGAGACCTGCGGATATAAGTACAGGTTCCCTGAGTTTGTTGCAGCAAAATAAATGAAGTGAAGTAGGGAAAAAGGAGGGCGTATTTCTGCCAGCACTGTGTGTTAAGCGGGGTTCGAACGAGAAGTCCCAGGGGCACTAAGCGAGCCTTCCAGCTTGTTGCTCTGGGGAACTCCTGTGCGGGGGCTTCTTCCTATAGCATGTATATTTCAGAGGGGACGTTTTTGCATCGAGCTAGGGTTGGCTGAACGTTGGGCGGGGTTATGCAAACTCGCCCCAGGGGTCCCTGGGTGCCTAGACTATGTGGCCTTCAGGTGCCCCTTGCTTGGCGGCGGGCTACTTTTATTTTGCGGGCTGAGAGCTATCGGTCCGGCTCGGCCTGGCCTTGCCGCTTCAAAAGGAAAAAAAACTAGAGAGCAGTATCCAGCAACTATAAGGGTTGCTGCAGACGGGGACCTTCGTTCTATTTTTCTAAACTAGGCTTTCGTCATATGTTTGCAGGACAAGCAATTTTTGGAGGGACTCCCTCGGGAGGCCCCAATTTCATGTTAAAAGAAAGAAACACACAAAGCAAAAGCACACGGGCGTGGGTTACTTTCAGGTTGCCCTCACTTGGAAGGCCTGGCAGGGCTTCACTATAACTTCAATATGTCTCCCCCCCTTCTTTTCCCTTATACGGTACGGGCAAGGGAAAAGATTACATCGGACGGGGCAGGCGGCTGCTGGCGGAAAGGGCCGAAGTGGAGCCGAAGGTGCTCGGCAGCGTTTATCGAAAAGCGGCGGAGACGGCCGAGATCTGCCGGCGCCACTGTGTCTGGGTTGTTCGGGGGTCATCTTGGCGCGGGGGATCCTGGCTATGTAAATGAGGCACGCTGCCCCTTGTGCGTAGCGAACGCACCTCAATAACATATTCCAGGGGTAACATATTTACAAAATACTGGCGGGTCTTTTACCTTTGCACTAAAGCGTACTGGATGGTGGCGCCGTATAGCAACTCACCATGACGAATATGAACATTAGTAAAAGAGGGATGTTGGGCTATCTGGGGGTCCTTTTCCAGGGGAGGCACGGCCCTCAAAGCCAAAGCCGACCATCATGCGAAAGCGTGGGTCTGGCAGGTGAGACCCCGAATCTACGTAGATGCGGGATCTTCACCAGCACGGCGGGTGATATATTTTCGACTACAGGGATCACCTTTTTTGGTGGTTCCACTATGTTCGAAAGAATGTATTCACCTCTGGGCTAAAGCCTCTCCAAACACTTTCACACACAGCAAATCTCTTTTGCCTGTGCAATTTTTTTCCGAACATGCGGCTTAAAATCCAATTAAGAATCACTTTCGGTGGTGGTCCTATTTGGCTTTGGTTGCCGTGTTTCCCCCTAGGGTCCCAACTGTGGGGCCCGCCTAATGAAGTTAAAGAATAGAACTGAAAAAAAAACTTTTGACATTCACATCTACATCTACATATCCTGCTGTTTCTTTTACACTAGGGCTACAAAGGTCTGGTCTAAGGGGACACAGGGTATCTCTGGCCCAGGGTGAAGGGACGTCTGGCGAATCACTGGGCAGAGGGGGGCTGGGCTGGCGGCGGCTCCCCCAGGGTCATACACTGGTGAGGCGGTCTGGAGCGGCTTCCCTTTCCATTCCTTTAATTGAGAGGCGTGGAAGTATTTTAGCCAAGTGCCTCCTGTCTTCCTCTGGATGGCTACCTGATAGACGGCTGGAGAGACTCTTTTCGTGATTGGGATGGGGCCTTGCCATTTTGCCGCTAGTGAGTGTGCCTTCTGTGAGAACTTTCTATATAAAACGAGCTGTCCTTCCTCCCACTGCCTGGGGTTCCTGACCCATTCTAGTTTGCGGTCCATATCCTTCTGAGCTGTGCCCAACTTCTGGGCCACTTGCATGTGGACGGCGTGTATGGATGAGATGAGGTCCTGAACCCAGGCGTCATTAATTACTACGGGCTGCATATCAGAAGGGAGCTGCGTATCTAGCCAGAAGGCTTCTGGGAGCTGCATTTTCCGTCCTGTCATGACCATATGGGGCGTGAGCCCGTGAACTGCGGTGGTGCCTCTGATGGCCATTAGAATTATGGGGAGTTTTTCATCCCAGTCTCTCCCGGAGGAGCGAACCATCTTGCGGAGAGCCTCCTTGAGGGTCCGGTTGGTTCTTTCTATGGCGCCGGAAGCCTGGGGATGGCCGGCTATGTGAAAGCGTTGTTGGATGCCTAACGCCTTGCAAAGTTCCTGGGTTACTTCTCCGATAAAATGTGAGCCCAAATCGGAATCCATGACTCGTACAGTGCCCCATCTCGAAAACACATTATTGAACAGTAGTTTGGCCGTGGTGGCTGCAGTGTTATGCTTACATGGGAATGCCTCGACCCATTTACTAAAGGGATCTATGACAGTGAGACAGTAGCGATTGCCGCGGGGAGTGGGAGGAAGGGGACCGATAAAATCAATCTGTATACGAGCCCAGGGTCCATCAATTCTCTGATGCTGGAGGGGAGCTCTAGGTCCAGTTGGGTCTGCATTGACCATAGCACAAGACAGACAGTTGTCCACCCATTGTGCTACTTCGGTACGCATGCTAGGCCACCAACCAACCTCTTTGACCCTCTCCAGAGTCAGATCCTTGCCTCGGTGTCCCTGCTCGTGGACAAACTGAATCAGGTCGGCCCTGACTTCCAGTGGCACTACCCAGTGGCGTTCACCGGCTGCATCTACTGCCCAAACTATGCCTTCTTCTTCTCGGATCAATAGTCTTCCTGTCTGATCTCTTCCTGCGGCTAGGAGGTCAGCTACTTCTGGGTCAGATATCTGCAGTTGTGCTAGGTCCAGTGTTCCTGCGATTCTCTGAGCCTGGCTGCGGGCTTGTGCCCGGGTGGTGACAGGGTGGAGGGGACAATCGGTGGCTGGTTCTGGTAAGGGAGCATTTTCAGTGGCGGCTGCCTTGGCTGCAAGGTCTGCCTGGTCGTTCCAATAAGCGGTCTCTGAGTTTGTCTTTTGGTGCCCCTTAACATGTGTAACTTGCGTTGGGCCTGTGCGAGACTGAAGGAGCGCGGCTACTTGCTGCCATAGCTGTAGGTGGGCTACGGGTTTCCCATCACTAGCTCTCCACCCCTGATTCTGCCACACCGGGAGCCAGACCGTGGCGGCTTTGGCCGTCCAATCCGAGTCTGTGTAAATGGCAAGTGGGCTTTCTGGGGGCTCAAACTCAAGCACTGCCAGAAGCGCTTGCACCTCAGCCGCTTGGCTGGAATGGGGGCGGACTGGACCTTTGAGGGTATGGGCGTCGCCCACTCGCACAGCGCCGTAGCCTGTCCGAGGGGAGTCTCCAACGTGAAAGGAGGAGCCGTCGCAGAACCAGCATGTGAAGCCGTTCAGTCGGGCTTCCTCTAGCGGGACTCCCCAAGTGACTGGCCAAACAACCTGCGGTGGCGGGTCCAGGGGGCACTCGTGCTCAGTCCCGGTCACTAACAGGCCATAGGGGGCTGGTGGCTCAGTGGTTTCCTTTTTAAACTCTACTCCGCGGTTAACCAATGCCAGGGTCCATTGTGCTATGCGGGCGTTTGAGACTTGTCCATCTTGTATTTTGCCAGACAGAATATATTTGAGGGGTGTGTGAGTGGTTTGAACTATTGTGCGTGAGCCTCCTATGATAAATTCCCAATGGGTGAGACTCCAAACTAGAGCAAGGCAAGTCTTTTCGCATGGGCTGAACTTGGTCTCTACTGAAGTTAGATTGCGAGAGGCATAGGCTACTACTCTCGCGGCTCCCACTTGTTGCTGGGTGAGCGTGGCTCCTATGCTCTTGTCTGACACGGCTAGCTGAATAAAGAATGGCTGGGTAACATCTGGATGGGCTAGGGCCGGGGCTGCGGCCAGGCTGCGCTTCAGTTCGGCTAAGACTGTCTGTTGATCCGGTCCCCACTCCCAGGGAGTGTTCTTCTTAAGGAGAGCATAAAGGGGGCGAGCCTTGTCTGCAAAGGACTCAATGAAGTCTCGGGAAAAGTTAAAAGTTCCTAGAAGGGCTCTGAGGGAGGGGACATCGGTGGGTGCAGGCAGCTTGGAAATGACCTCCATTCGCTGGGCATCCGGGGTGCGACCCTCGGGTCCCAGGGTCAGACCCAGGTACTTGACGCTGGTCTGAACCAATTGGGCCTTTTCCCTGCTTGCCTTGAACCCAGTCTCGCGGAGGAGTTCCAGGACTTCCCTAGTGATCTGGCGGGCTAATTCTTCCGTAGGGGCGTGGACTAAAATGTCATCCACGTAGCTCAGTACGTGGGGCCTCGAGGAGGGTTGGAGGCGTTCCCACATCTGAACTACATGGGCATGACAAATACTGGGGCTGGAGTGGAATCCCTGGGGTGTCCGCTTGAATGCGTATTGCTGGCCGCGGAAAGTGAACGCGAACTTGTACCAGCAAGACTCATGCAACCGGATGGAGTGGAAAGCGTTGGCCAGGTCTATGACCGAGTAGAACCGGGACCCAGCGGCAATGGCCGTCAGGATCTCGTTGTACTTGGCCACAACCGGGGCAACTGGAGGAGTGGTGGCATTCAGGGCCCGAAAGTCGACCGTCATTCTCCAGGTCACTCCATCTGCTTTCAGAACTGGCCACAATGGGGCGTTGCAGATGGACTGCATCGGGAGTATGACGTCCCACTCAAGGAGTCCTTCTATAGTCTTGGCTATCCCTGCTTCGGCTTCGGCTGGGTACTTGTACTGTCTTTGGGGAGGGGGGTCCTTTCCCTCAATCAGGATGCAGGCGCCCTTCACTATCCCACACTCGGCTTTGTCTGTCACCCAAACTTCGGGAAAGTCCTGAACCCAGGGGTCTCCTGTGATGGGGGCGAGAGGCAAAGGGGCCTTAAGGGCTGCACATCGATGGACTGCATTGACGAAGTCTGGGCCTCCCGGGATGCGCCACAGGAGCCCGTTCGCTAAGTCAATGGTCAGTCCCTCGGCTCGGAAGAACGGCATACCCAAAAGTCCATCATCTTCTCCCCGGTTTGCACATGCCGAAATCCGGGTGGCCAGGTTCCCAACGGAGAGGGGGATGTCCTGCCAGACCGGGGATTCTTGCATGCCGCCTCCGAAACCGGCAAGCTGCATGGTAGTAGAGGTCTGAGTTCCCTTTGTAACTAAGGTGGGCCAGAGTATATTAAGCGAAGCTCCGGTATCTATGAGGAGGGTGGCAGGCTTCTTCTTTTCCCCGGGAGTCCCGATCCCTGCCTTTACTGTCGGTCTCCCCCATGTGTCCGGCTTTAGTTTGGCAACTATGCCCACGGAAGGAGACTGGGACTCGGGGCGACCCTATTCGGATCCTGCGCACTGGTCGGTAGACGTGGAGCTCCCTCTGAAGGGGTTATTGGGGCTCGGGCATTCTCGGACCGCAGCTATCGGGGGATTCGAGAAGGAAGGGTCTGGCGGTAAAGGGGGCGCCGACGGGGGTACTGGGGGCTGTTGCTGGTCTTCCCACTCCATGATCGCCTTCATCAGAACGGACGTGGGCTTCCCATCGAATAGCTCCATGTTCGCTCCAATGTTTTTGAGGCGCATCCAAAGTTCCTACCGGAGGGGGTCCCTGGACTGGGGCGTGCTGCCGCGGTCCCGGTAGCCCTCGTGGTCGCCCTGTGATGCTCCCCAAGCGTTAGACTGATCTGGAGGTGGGTAGACCTGATGGTTGTACGGGTGCGGTGCTCGAGAATGGGAAGGGGCTAGGGGCGCATCTTGCGGTCGGGGCTCGTGGGGTCCCTGCTGGGAGGAGGAGCCGTAACTCGGGGTGGGTGCAAAGGAAACTCCCGGGCGGTAGTCCCTTGGCCCTCTTCCCCGGTTAAAACTGCTGCTCCTTCCCCTCAGGATTCCTCCCCTTGCCTCCGAGTACGAGTTGCGTCCCTGCGGTCGGTACTGAGAGTGGGGGCCATGATTGGCGTAAGTGACTGCACTTATCGGCTCGCTCTCCTTCCTACGAGAGGCCGGGGACTTCACATGGCGGATGGCGCCGGTTTCCCGCAACAGGCCAGCAATGCTCCTGATACGAGCTTCCAGGTCTACCCATGAGATGCTCCCAGGTTCTACTCCTGCTAGGGCTAGGCGAGTGGTACTATTGAGACCATCTATAACAGCTCTCCTAAACTCCAGTTCATCGAAGTCGGGCACATCGCTCGCATCTAAATCCACTTCATCGGCTAGCTCAGCGAGGAGCTGCTTCCTAGCTAAATATGCCTCTGGGTCCTCTCCGGACTTTTGGGACTCTGCAATATACAGGGCCTTTAAACTCTTGGTGGGCCATAGGAATGCGCACAACTCTTTGATGGACCCGTACTGACTGCGGGTGGCTAGCCTTCGGTTGGACACGTAGGCATTAAGGGCTGTGACTATTTCGGGGCTGGCGCAGTGGCGGGCCAGTTGGGCTACATCAGAACCACTAGCGGAGGGCTGGGAGGTGGTCACATGGGTGAACCACTGGATAGCCGTGTCTCGGTTTAGGGGTCCCATGCGATCTGCTATGGCTTGGAGCTCGTCGGGCCTCCAATTGCGGGTTTCCTTAACGACCCGGTCTGTCTTCCTGCCATCCTCGTCTGTGGAGACAATTTCTTTGGTAGCTATCGGATGGAGGGGCTGTGGAGCTTCCTCGGGCTGGGGCGACTGAGATGCCCAGCTATCCTTACTATCTTCTGGGAGGGCCAAGAGGGCTGAGGGGTGCACGGCGGAAATTACGGCCTGTTGCATCCCCAAGTGTCGCTTCAGGGCCTCTAGCTCCCTCTTACAAGCTGAATGGTCCACGGCTGCGGTTTTAGACTGGTTGTGATCCGCCATGAACCGGGCGGCATGGGTGAGCTTAGTAATCTCCTCTTGTCCCTCAGTTAATGCGTGCTCAGCCATATCGGCACGAGCGGTGGCCGCTTCAGCCTTGTGCTGGGCGTCCTGGAGGGCGGTAGTTAGTCCTTGCTTTTCTAGTATGAAATTGACGCGTTCGGCGCGCCACTCAACTGCTCTTCTCTCGTACTCTTTTTCCTGTTCAGTTAGCTTGGTCCTGAGAGTCTGGATTTCTAGGCGCAAGGCGTCCTGCTCTCGTTCTGACCTCTCCTCTAACTCCTCCTGTGCTGTTTGCAACTTACTAATTAGGGACACGCTGTCCTGCAGGGCAGTGAAAAGTGCCCAGGCTCCATACCTGTCTTTTTTACTTGACCTAGGTTTCTCCTTGTCACAAAAATCTTGGAAGGCACTTCTGGCTATCTGGAGCGGGTCGGGTCCCTTGAAGGAACCGGCTTCCCAGGGGCAATCTCCCTTCTTCACTAGCCACTTCTCCAGGCGGGGCACGGTGGGGTTTGCCCGGTACATTTTACTTTTTATTTAAGACTACTTAGGGGTTTTAACAACTTTTTCCTCTCTATGTTCCTTCGGGAGGTTTATCCTTCCCTTCGGTCCTCAAGGATTTTTAAACTGGGTACTACACAGGGTTTTTACCAGGGGTGGTTTCAAAAGTCCTACTTTTAGGTTTAAAGGGTATTTAAGGGTTCTATACTCGGTTCTTCTCCACCGGGGGAGAAAGAAAAATTCCTATTCCCGTTTCAAGCTTGCCTACAAGCCACGGGACCAGGAAAAGTTTACGGGCTCAGAAGGTGCTCTCAAGCTCTCTAAGCCCAAGAACAAAATGCTCAATGCTTCCAAGCCTCTGCTCAGAAGCTAAAGCTCAGGGGTCTCCCAAGCCTATACTTGGAAAACCACAGCTCAGGGGTCTCCCAAGCCTCTGCTCAGGCAACCAGAAATGCTCCCAAGCCTCTGCTCAGAAACTGAAGTGCTCCCAAGCCTCTGCTTAGAAGCCAAAATGCTCTCAAGCTCTCTGCCCAAGAACTAAATTCAAAAAGTCCCCAGGCCTCGCGCTCAGAGACAAACGGTTAAACTGTCTCCAAGCCTCGACCAAAAGACTAAATGCGCTCAAGGACTGCCTCTGCAAGTCCCCAAGCAAAAGTGCCCAGGAGTAAAACTACGGTACTCCCAAGCGGGAAAGCGCTCAAGAGTTCTAACAACTCCCAAGCAAAAGTGTGCCCAAGAGTCCCACTGACTCCCAAGCGAGGTGTGCCCACGAGTCTGACTTAAAACTCGCAAGCGGAAAGGCGCCCAAGAGTCTACCTTAAAACTCTTAAGCACGGTGCAGCCGGCTGCCACGGGGCTTCAGGAACCTGGCTTTAGATTCCCAAAGCTAAACTGACCAAATGGACTAACAATCCCTTCACGTTTCCTCCGGAGCGGGGATTGAAGCCTAAGTGCTGGCAGGAACGGGGTTTGGACGGACTTAGGAGAGACGGGGGAGGGCGGAAGAGAGTTGTATATGTGCTGCTTCAGGATGTATATATATCTATAGAGCCTACTTCTGGGATCCCACCCACATAGACGCGTTTAGGCGGCCCGGAAGGTGGCCAGGAACTTCACCAGTTCAGAGGTCCTCACCCACAGTACACCGGTTATAACGGCTGGAGGGCCTCGCGGTGCACCACAAAAGGCAAGTAGTCCAAAGCTGGCTGAAGGAGGAAATGGGGAAAAGCCAACCCACAAGATAGAAATGCTCACTAGAGCCACACACACTCACACTTTTAATTCCCTGAGCTAAATTGCGCTCTTTACACAGAGGTCTGGAAAATTTTCCTCTAAGTCAGTTCGCTGAAGACACGCGTGTCGACTCACGTGTATTCACACGAACTGGGTTATGCCCGCATTCTCCACCAGTAAACTGTTACCAGAACTGCTCTTTATTATAATGGGGAATTAGCTGTAGCAGTCTGTAACTTAAAATTAAGCGCGGATCATAACCTATGTATACGGAGGTCCCGATCCCAGACACTCTAGTGAAAAAGAGGCAGACTACAAATAAGTTCCAAACACGTGTATTTAGTGTGGCGTAAGCCTAAACTTGCACAAGCATACAAGAAACACACAAGATCTAGGAAATACAGAGTATGAAATACAGAGACGTTCGCATTAGCTGGTTCCCAACGATGATAGGGGGAATACTCACTTATCCTGAACCGAAGCAGAGACCCAACAGCGAGGCGGGGTGGCCCAATGCCAGCACTGGAACCACAGATGGACAGCAAGGAGGTCTGGATAGGGAATGGCCGAGGCACCGAGTGGTCTGGAAGACCAGTTTAAATACCCCAAAACGTACCCTGGGGCTGGTGCTGTACTTGGTGGTTCTCACAGATTAAAACAAAGGGTCTAATGGGCTACTGAATGGCTTGGATGGGCCACTTTAGTAATCAGATTGTGATAAGTGACACCTCAGGAAGAGGGGACAAAAGAGGGAGGGGGAAATCCAAGTGGGCTGAAAGGATGTTCCAGCAGACAGGGCTTGTCCTGATGTCATCAGCTTCTGGAATGCGGAGGTTTCTTTGAGATGCATTCTCTAAGTGCTTGGGATGGTCGGCACTTAGTTCTTCTCCGGGGCGGCTCCTAAGATATGCAGAGCGGGGCGAGGGGCTCTCGCTGCGGACGTGGTGTGCCCGCTTCGCCGAAATGGCTTCCCAAAGCAGTCTTCCTCTCAGGGTCTTCTGGCTGCCTGAGAACATGGATGCCGGCTGGGCGTAGCTGGGGCTGGATAGCAGGCTGCCCGGTAGCGAGGGCAAGCTCGGGGACCGGCCCGCGGGAGGCTCCAGGCGGGAACTGACCAGGGAGCGCCTAGCCAGGCTCGCTGGAGGTTTCCCCGGCAGACGCCCGGCTGCTAGCAGCGGCTTGGGCCCATATGAGGCAGGCTTCCATGGAGGCAGGGGGAACAATACTTTAAAACACAGTCCAAGGCAGGGAACAGGCACAGTCCGTGGCAGATGGCAATGTAGGCACGGGGCACACTTGTAACACAGTCCAAACACACACTGGGAATTCCAGATACAGGGCAGGGCAGGGCTGCCCAGAAAGAGAGTCCTTTGTGCAGTTATCCAAACATGGAGTCAGTAAACTACACAGTCTATTACAGCAGCAGGGTAATTGACACGCAGGCAGGAAACTGACACGTGTATCAGAGCACACACGTGCAAAGCAATCTTTGTGCAGCAGTGAAACAGTAACGCAGGAAACTTTAACACAGTTCATGGCAGGCCTTAAAGCAGGGGAGGGGGCCTACTTGGCAACACAGAACATCTCCATCTTACAGGCCTGCCTGAAGGAGACAAGATCTTGGCAGGCCCGGGTGTCCTCAGACAGAGAGTTCCACCAGGTTGGGGCCAGGACCGAAAAGGCCCTGGCACTGGTTGATGCCAGTCGAGCCTCCCTGGGGCCAGGGACCACAAGTAGGTGCTTACCGGCTGATCTCAGCACCCTCCAGGGAGTATATCGGAAGAGACGGTTCCTCAGGTATGCTGGTCCCAGTCCGTTTAGGGCTTTATAGGTTACTACCAAGAACTTGATCCAGAACTCCACAGGAAGCTGGTGTAGTTGCTGCAGCACTGAAGTTACATGTGTCCTGAAAGGCACACCCATCAGGACATGGGCAGCAGCGTTCTGGACCTGCTTTAATTTCCAGGTCAGACTCAAGGGAAGCCCTGCATAGAGCGAGTTACAGTAATCCAATCTGGAGATGACCGTTGTATGGATCACTGTTTCTAGGTCTTGGGTCGCGAGATAGGGAGCAAGCTGCCTGGCCTGACGAAGATGGAAAAAAGCAGACCGGGCATCTTTCGTGACCTAGGCCTCCATTGATAAAGAGGAGTCCAGCAGCATGCCAAGACTTCTGGCTGGCAAAACGGGCACAAGTGGTGCCCCATTGAAGGCCAGAAGAAACCTAAAAGTTTCTTCATGGTCATTCTTAAAATTGTACAATCCTCAGTATCATTTCTTTCATCTTGTTGATGTTCAGCAGCATTAATCCTGCTTTGGCACTTTCTCCTTTAACCTTCATCAGCAGTTATTTCAAGTCTTCACTATTTTCTGCAAGTAATGTGGTGTTATCTGTATATCTCAAATTGTTAATGTTCCTCCCACCAATTTTCACTCCACCTTCATCTAAATCTAATCGAGTTTTCCTTATGGTATGTTCATCATATAGGTTGAATAGATAGGGAGATAATACACTTCTCCTCAAGTTTTATCTTCCACAGGTTCTGCCTTCAAAATCTCCTAGCATTTTCCAAGGCAGTGCTGGCAACCCTAAATAAACTGTATATTAAAAAGAACAAAAGAGGGAACGTATCTTTCAGGCCATGGTGTCAAGGCCTCTGTCTGCATTCTGTGTAGGATGCTTTCAGGGTGGACCAGGAAGACAAAAACAGCCAGGGAAAAGGGCCCCAGCCAGGGAAAAGGGCCCCATCCACCCAACAGGTAGGGAGGAGGAAGAAAGAACCTGCCATGCAGGCCCTGTGGGGCTGGGCCAGACTCCTCCTTCCCAAGGATGTGCATCTCCTCTGCCACCTATATGGGGCTCAGCCTTGTGGCTCCTTCCCCACCCACCCACATGGGACACGCCTTGCTTTGGTCTGTAATGACCTCAGTGAGGTAGCAGGCCCCCAGGCTTTTGGCCCACCAGGAGTTTTCTGGTGGTTTTAAAGGTCAGACGACTCCTAGATGCTTTACTGACTTCAGGGGGTTGGCTAACTGGTGTCAGATTACGTCCCTGACATACTGGGAAGAAGAAGCAAAAATGGAAATCATCCAGTCAAAAATATAATAATATTTGATCAAATGTCTCTCAGATGTCAGAAAAAAATACACACATCCCTTAAAAGCCTGAAACCAAAAGAAAAAAGTGGCAGTCATTATATTAACAACAATGTTAGCTGATGCATTACGTCAATATAGGTCAAATTGTGGTAGTATTAGCTAGTGAAGCCTTCCAGATGCTTTTTTACTTCTGCTTCTTAATGTAGCGGCATTTGAAGTTAAGCTGTTGTAGACTGGAAGCTTTGGCTTGCTCTCTTCAAAACCATGTTTGATTCCATCACTTCCTGACTGTTCTAGATATATAAAAAAGTAATGCAACTGATGGGGTTTTTTTGCTCCTCAGATTTTGGGGAATAGCATCAGAATTAAAGCTGATTGCCCCATATTTAGCTATCTCTTGTCTACTTATTCTTTCCTCTTTAAGGATTATTTTTTCCTCTTTTTTATTTAAAGAAGTATATTCCTTGTTAGATATAGCTGCTATAATGTGCCATGGCCCTGAGAGGCCGTGGCACATGGGCAGTCTCATTAATACTGATACAATGTTCCCTGTCCACAGAGGAAGCTCACTGGAATGGAGTGAGGTTTAGTCTGGGAGAATTTTAATAACACTAAAAGAGATTTTGAGTGTCTAACATGCATGCTCTTTGTGTGCATGTGTGAATATTGGTCTTGCAGCACAGAAAGTGGAAAAGAGACATTTTAAATTGAATGTGCTTTCTATTAAAGGTAAGTTCATACCTGCAGTCTGGGGGGTGGGGGTGCTACTAGATGGCTTGCAGTCTGTAGAGAGAGAGGTGAGCAAAGCAGCCTTGAGACTGGTTCACCAACTGCAGGTGTTCCAGTGGATCTCAGTCACAGTCACATGTGCCCCAGGAAGATCCATATTTGACTATTTCAATGGGAGGTGTTCTTCTTGTGGACCTGGAGCCGGGAACCATGGATAGAGTTGCCAGATTCTGCACAGCTGCCAGAGTCTTGCTATTCTGCCACAGCTTGCTATTTTTAAAGAAGTTTTTCTCCCTTTTGGGTAATGCTTTCTTGTTAATATTCTTGTTAATGTATGTTTTATTTTGCTGGGCCATTTCCACATTTCTTACCTTCTGCCAGAACTTCGTGGAAGACAGCGTCTTCTTGTGCGAAATTACACCAGGAAGATGCTGTCATCTGGGATTTTTGCATGAAATTGCGTCTTCCTGGCGTGATTTTGCGCGAGAAGATGCTGTTTTCCACGATGTTCCAGCAGAAGGTAAGATATGTGGAAACGGCCCTGGTCTAAGACTGTGCTTGGAAGTGATTTGGAAGTGTCAACTATAGCAGCCAGGAGTTCTTCCTAGAGTCCGTCATTACTGACATATAACACTGGGTGTGTCACATAGAATCATAGAATTGGAAGGGATCTTAAAAACCATCCAGTCCAACTTGAACTGCCTAAAGCATTCCCAACAAGTATTCGTCCAGCTGCTCCTTGAAGACATCCAATGAGGGGGAACCCAACACATCCCTAGGCAGCCGATTCCACTGTTGAATTACTCTTAACATAAAGAAGTTTTTCCTAATATCCAGCTGGTACCTTCCCTCCTATAGTTTAAGCCCATTATTGCTAACCCTGTCCTCTGTTACTAACAGGAACAGCTTCCTTCCTTCACCTAAGTGACAGTGTTTTAAAATACTTAAAGAGAGCAATCATGTCTCCCCTTAACCTCCTCTTCTCCAAACTGAACATTCCAGGTCCCACAGTCTTCCCTCGTAGGGCTCAGGGCCAAGCTACACATGACGAATGACACTTGAACAGCAAGTAGATTGAGTGGAGGGCAAGTGAACAGGGAGAAATACACTTGCTGTTCAAGTGTCATTCGTCACTTGTAGCTTGGCCCTCAGTCTCCAGGCCTCTCATCATCCTGGTTGCTCTCCTCTGCATTCGTTCCAATTTGTCCACATCTTTTTTGAAGTGAGACCTCCAGAACTGTACATAATACTTGAGGTGTGGCCTGACCAATGTGATATAAAATGGGACAATGACATCCTGTGATTTGGATGTTATATGCCTTTGTTGATACACCCCAAGACGTTTTAGCTTCTAGCTGGCTTTGATCTTCAAAGTCCAAAATTGTTTGGGTCCACAGTACCAAAAAGAACATATCAGCTTGCCCAAACTCTGAATACGGCTCTTACTGGGAAACCTGCCTTGTCTGATGGAAGTTTGGGAGGAAAGCCTTTTCAGCTGCTACCTCCAGGTTGTAGAATTACTTTCCCAAGTAGGTTAGGCTTGTGGTTTCTCCTTCAGCCTCCTGGACAAAATTTGAGAATATTCTGTTTTGTTCACATTGACTGACTGTTGATGTCACTGTGTCCCTCTTTTATTCTTTGTGTTGTTTCTAAACATTTTAAAAAGTTTTAAATTGTTTTAAAATAGTTGTAAGTCACCTTGCGAGCCCCTGCCAGAGCCCAAATGTGGCATAAAAATTAATTAATTCTCATTACAGGTATAGGAAATGCAAATCATGTTCTTATAAAACCCTAACTTGCAAATACCTCTAGTAGCCCAAGCCATATCCTTGAAAGATCAAGCTCCAACTTAGAGCCAAACTACAAGTGACGCCTTACACAGGTTGGACACTTGTCAGCTTCCCTCAAGTTTTGATGGGAAATGTAGGCACCCTGGTTTTACAGCTGCAAGACCAGGATGCCTACATTTCCCATCAAAACTTGAGGGAAGCCGACTAGTGTCCAACCTGTGTAAGACGTCACTTGTAGTTTGGCTCTTAGATGCAGGCAGCCAAGCAAGAATGATACACCAGTGAATTTCACAATGTGAGCAGATAGGCCAGTGATGAATTGTTTATGCTTAATACTTCCATTGAAAAAATGGAGCTAAAAATTTCTTAATTTTTGTTTGCTCATGGCCTTTAATATCATTTCTTTGTTATTTTTGTCATATGTTTTTCATGTAGAGGCTTTTAAAAAAGACTCAGTTTCTTTTACTTAATGGAATGTTCACCTGTTTGCTAAAAGGAAACCTTCAGGAGCTTGCATACACACATGCTGCGCTGTGATCTATAAATATATATGGGGGGACTGCAGGAAATTTCCATGTGTGAAGCAGCATATGCAGGAAATAAAGGAGAGAATGCATGGATGAGTGGATCATTTATTTATTTACTTCATATATATAGTCCATCTTTCTCACTGATACTCAAGGCAGATCACATAGTTAGAACAATGGAATAAGAACAGTATAAAACATACAACCAATAGTGAATAAAGTTTGTTTATAAAACTGGAGAACAATGCAATAAAAACTGTGTAATAATATAGTAGCAGTACATCCAATTCTGAACTGGGCCATAGAGGTAAGGTAAAGGTAGTCCCCTGTGCAAGCACCGAGTCATTACTGACCCATAGGGGGATGATGCATCACAACATTTTCTTGGCAGACTTTTTACGGGGTGGTTTGCCATTGTCTTCCCCAGTCATAGAGTGTGGATCAAAATATGGATCAAAGGCCATAGAGTGTGGATTAAAATATTCACATAGTGAGGCCAGGGATAAACGGGATTTTCCTATAAATTTGCAGGAAATCTGGATTAAAAAAATACTTTGGGTGTTAAACCCATCAAAAATAACAACGTTTGTAGTTTTAGAGCATGAATGTCCTCTGAAATCTCACAAGACTATAGTCTGTGATCGTTGTGGCCATTTGGGGGTTTGCTAAGCAACCATAATAATATTGCTGAGCCTTCCAAGCCTTGATTTCTGTTAATCAAAGCTGTGGGGGGGAGCAGAAATGGGTAGTTTGTGGGGGAGAGAAGATGATAGGTTGTCAGGGATGGAAGAAGGGAAGCGGGGGGGGCAGCTAATGGCAGGCTAGTTGGTGTGCAGGAAGAAGAAAAGGCAGTAGGAAAAGGGAAGCGCTATGGGGGCTTCTGGGGGAGGGAAAGAGGAAATAGTGCAGGGAGGGGATAAAAGGGGGAAATTAGATGTCCCCTTGCATGTTCTCACAGGTCCACTGCTAATAGCAGTATAACCCATTCAACAAACAATGAAAAAATAGGAGAGCAATGCAACACCCTTCTCAACAATGAAAGCTGCCTAAAAAGTCACAAATGTTAGCTACAACCTCATTCCCTTCATCAGATCAACACTATGCCCATTTATAGGGAAATTTGTTTTGTTGAAATAAATGGGCATAACCTCTCTGGGCATGAGCCCACCAAAGTGAAGCAGTTTTCTGTTTCACTGTTTTTAAGATAAGTATTTTTTATTATTGAAATCAGTTAGGCTTAACTTTGGCTGAATTATGCCTTAATTAAATTTGAATGTATGAAATGGCCTTATACCAAGTTGAATGATTGGTTCATCTTGCTTGGTAGTGTATATTGAGTGATAGTGGCTTTCCACAGGTCTGCATTACAGGCAGAGAAATTTCTTTCTGCTGATGGCAAGGACTGAGGCTGTTTTCACACTGCTTACTGGCCATGGAACATCGCGCCGAGCGCCTGGAACGACAGCGTCTTCCTGGCGCAATTTCACACGAGAACGGCAGTTCTCATGTGAAATTGCACCAGGAAGACGCTGTCGTTCCAGGAGCTCAGCGCGATGTTCCATGGCTGGTCAGCAGCGTGAAAACGGCCTGAATCTGAGACCTTATAAATGTAATGCTTGTGCTACTCCTCCCTTTAGACAGTGTGTGTTTAGGACTGATGCGCTTGAATGTAGCTTGTCAGAATATATCAGCTATGGCTTATTATTTATTTTCCCAACTGTTACGGTTGTTCAACAGCTTCTGTTTCCTGTGTGAATTGCATTTTGATGTGATGAGAATCTATGAATACATCTTTCCATTTCCAGTAAACTTTGAAGTGTTTATTTATGAAGAATCTATTTCAAACTTGTCTGGTGCCTTATTAAATTTGTGAAAAATTAAATTATTTATCAAAGAAAATAATAAAATGTATGATTAATTATGTGTTAATGACTTTCACATCACAACAAACTGTGTGTGTTTTTCATTCACTGTGTCATTCATGGCACATGCCTAAGGCAGATGATCTATGCCTGTGTCCAGCTTAAAAGGAGTGGGTGTGTCTTATAAGCAAGAAGAATGACTTTCTGTGTCATGGCAACATTCCCTTCTCTATGTGGAAGTGCTTATTAATCTGGAATTTTCAACTAGGCAAAAAGCAGGCTGGCTACATGCCAAGGGTTGAGTATATACTAACATTGTGTTCTAGATAGTTAAAAATAAATGAAGATATATTAACAAATAATATTTTGGAGATGCAGAGGAACATACCACTATGGTTGTAAATAAGTTAATTATACCCCCTTTTTTCTTTCTTCCTCTTTTCCTTTCTCTTGTATTTCTCTCATACTGTTCTAATAAATCCTAACTTCCTTTTGTTTATCCCCACCAATTCCTTTACCCTCCTACCCTTCGTTATCCTTTTACTGCACCTTTCTTTAGTTTATTATTGTTATTGAAAAATACTGCAATTGATGTTACATTGAATTAAAAAGTATTGGGTAAAAATTGATTTTAAAATTGTCAGTTTTCTGGGATTTGACAGATTTTTTTTTCAGTGGACAATTGTTCAAGGCAATGGCTTTTGGGTGCCACAAGATACCAAGCATCTATGTTCCTGTGACATCAGCCAGTCAACTAATTTACTCAGCAGTTACAGCATGATCTTTTTTACATTTTCCCCTTCAACCTTAAAACCTCCCAAAATAATCAGCTGGATGATGCACCAAGATTTGCTATTAAGTACATATTCCAAAAAGACTTACAGACTTTGTTGCCCCCCCCCCATGAAAATACATGTATGATAACATGGGCTTGCAGCATTCCCACTTTTCTATTTATATCCCACCTCCTTCTATAACCAAAGTGGCTTACATTATGCTCCTCTCCTCCATTTTATCCTCACAACAACCTTGAGTATGTGATTGGCTCAAGGTTACCTAGAAAATTTTCATGGCAGAGGATGGATTTGCACCTGAGTCTCTGAGATCCTCGTCTGACACTCTGCCCACTGCTACGTCTCACTGGAGGTTGCAGTGGAGAAGAATCATCAGAAAATGGCAACTAGTCTTATGCAAGTATGTTATCCTCATGCAAGGGGGTTCTTTGGATCCAAGCCATAAGGCTCATCTGGACAGAGATAATGCAAAATGCTATCCATCTAGTACATTTTTAATCCTGTTTATCATCTAAGGAGCACAAGACAGCATACATGGCTGTTCCTTCCTCCTCACAATAACCCTTTAGAGGAAGGCTAGGCTGTGAAAGTGGGACAAGCCCAAAGTGAGTTTCATGGCAGAGTGAGAATCTGAATGCAGATCTCTCAGATGCTAATCCTACACTTAAACCATTGCACAACCCTGGCTTACTGGGAGATAACGCTGTGCTGGATTGTAGCCAAAATATTTAACTTATTAGATTCATTTATCATATTTGGATATAATTAGCTTGTTTGAAAGGTCTGATGACAAGAGATGCTTTTTTTTCTTGCTTTCATCTGAGGCATCTGTTAAGAGTGTGATAATCATAAAGTGTGCCATAGAGATAAATGGCTGGTTACAGTAAGCTGCTAGATTGTGCTACATACCATTCTGAACTTTTGAGAAGAGATTTTTTTTAGGTTGATTAGGCAAAAGAGTATAATATTTCTCCAGTTTCCACAGGGATACTGTTTCTTCAGTCATGCATATTTCTTCTTTGAATCATTCTTGACACACCTACAGAAAGCTATTGACTTCTCAGTCACCATTGAGTCCTTAAATAGAAACAAGAAGAAAAGGCATAGCAATGTTTATGAAGCCAGAGTTATCTTCCTGAAGTTGGGTCATGGAACCATACAATGAAAGCTAAACTAAAGCCAGTTTCATTTCCAAAGAATAAAATAGTTTTCAAAATTCAAAGACTGTTTTATAAAATGGTGTCAGACATATGTTATGGAAGTAGAAATAAGCATGAAATAAGAGGTCAGTTCACCTCTTAACATATAGTTCTACCTTAAGAAAGATGGGTACTGAGCTGCATGGACTTTCCTGTGAGCTTAATGGTGGTGCAGATGTAGGTGTGCTGTGGCTCTCATATTTGTGCCCCCAATATCATGCTCTTATGCAGCACCATTGCTCTGTGTAAGGGGCCAGGGAGGACCCATTAATGCCATCATACCAATAACAACCGGGGCTGCATTTGTAGTCAGACTACAGTTGCCAACTCAGTTGCAACATCACTTGCAAAATGGTTACTGAGAGGCATTTGGCAATCACAAAAAACTGTCAGAAGAGCAGAGTATGTAACAAATGAAAAATCTCTTGGGAAAAAGTACTAGATATGGGCCAAAGAATGGTGCTGTCATCCTTTGAAAAAGCCCTTCCTAGCAGTTCATTGACTGGTAAAATGTAGTGGATAAAAACTTATCCGTACGGTCATCTTTGAAGGCAACATTGCTTTACTTTGCTGGTTGGTCAACATGCCTGTCACATTGTTTGCTGACTCTCTGAATTCTCATTTCTCCTTTACTTCCACTGGCAGTGCTTTCTTATAATTGAAGCCATATCAATGAGGTGCCAGGATACTGAAGATTAAAGACTTCATGTGAAATTATAGTGCCATTAAAGAACAGAGATGCATTTAGTTCGGGGTTGGTTTAGTTACCGTTGACTGCACTTTGCTCCTTAGTACTATTTTACATAGTAGCATGTATAATTCTGGCAGGAGGTAACATTAGAGGGGCTATCACTGACATTTTAACAACAGGTAGCAAATGATTGTATAGCCAAGTCCTCTCTTGTTTCTCAGTCATTCTGTTATCTAGGGATGAGGGCACATACCGGTAATATATGGCTTGGCACTGTTCCGAGTGTTCACTATTACATGGTGCAGCTGCCTTGCCCACATGTAACTGCTAGGTGGCTGCCTCTTGTAGCTGTATTCAGTGTAGGTTTTGTATACCTCGATCCTCCTCCTAACCCATTTTCGGCAAAACATCCTGTTTGGAATTGATCCAGCCAGACCTATTAACTCTTGAAAGGGAGGTGTCAGAGACTGAAGAGGTAGACAGAGTCCACATCTAGAATATGACAACTGTCACACTCACTTCTTTTCATGTTTAATTCCCTAATACAGGGAAAGACAAAGATATTTTACTTAGAAGAAAGAAAAGATTCTTTCTTTTCTGCAGCCATTATCCAAACTGCTAATATTTGTATACTTCTCTTTCTCCATGGTACCAAGCCAAAAAGACAATGGAGAAAGAGAAACAAGGAACAAACCACCTACAAGATAAAATCAAAAAGAAGACTGTATGCTGTAGGGATATGCACCAAGAAAATTTCCATTTCAGTTTCGCTTCATGGGAGAGGGGTTCCAGAATAATTCTGATCTATTGCTGTTTGTTCTGGCTGGGGCAGTGCTGGGTCAGATCTGATATGTTTAGATTTTTTTCATTTTCATGAGTTTTGGTCTGTTGAGTGAGTGCAAGATGGCTGTTAGCCATACATATGCAGAAGCATGCTGTTCTTTTAGGGGGGAGGGGACCAGGTTCTGAGGGAACTGTTTTTGCACACAACAGTACCAAAATCACACTGAACACAGTCTTCCCACTGAACACAGTCTTCCCACTTTAAACTCACCAAGTTTAAGAACACACAACAGGGTCTCCTGCAGGTGCCACCCTGCACATGGGTGAAATCAACAGCTGCCTGTACATGTGCATTCTCTGAGGTGGCCCTGCCCTATGGAATGACCTACCTGAGGAGGTCAGAAGAGCCCCTACTCTCCTGGCCATCTACAAGCTAGCCAAAACTAAATTATTCAAAAGGGCTTTTTACACAGATAGATGCCTCAAAGAGTTGCCTAATGAGTTAAGGACCATAGACTTCACTACTATGTTGCCTTACATACAATTTATTGCTTAAGTATGTGCTCCTATGTACTACTTAGGGTTGCCAGTCTCCCACGGGGGTGGGGGATCCCCCGCTCCCACTCTCCACCCCACCTCTGCTTACCTAGCCAGCAGAGGAGGCACAGGCCTCCCGGGGGCGTACTCCCAGGTGACATGGTGCACTCCCGTGGGCCTGATCCAGTCCGAACTGGGCCTAAATCAGCCTGGAACGAGCCACTGTGGAGCATGTGAGTACTCCTATGCACCGTAGTGGACCGTTCCAGGCTGATTGCAGCCCAATCCAGGCCAAATGGGGCCCGAATTGTCCCGGATTGGGCTGCTGTAGAGTGCGAGAGCGCTCCCGCATGTTGCAGCAGTACAATCCAGGTCAAATTGGCTCAAATCTGGCCCGATTTGGGCCTCATCTGGCTCGATTCAACCCCCCGCGGAGCGCAGGAGCACTCCTGGGGCAGCTGTGGTCCATGCAATGACATCCCTTCATCCCTTCCCAGAAGGGATGTCATTGTGTGGGCCTGGGAGTGTATTCATGTGAAAAAGAGCAGAAAAGGTAGGTGCTGGGTCCCCCACCTCCCACTGGGAGGACAGGGGGACCTGGCACCCCTAGTACTATCTGTTGCTTTAAGTATGACCTTACTGGGTAGTTCTGTGTTGTCTAATGTTAGTCCTAGAATTGCTTATGCTCTGTTTCAGCATTTCTTCAACTTCGTATTGGATTTTTGCCAATGTTATATCTGTGTAAACTTGTATTTATTTACCATATGGTATTCTTTATTGAAATGCCCTTGATATTGACTGTGCTAATCTCACACTTTGTAATCTGCCTTGAGTCTCAGTGAGAAAGGTGGACTATAAATGACATAAATAAATAAACACTGTTTACAAAAACATCAGTCAAGGATGATGCTGTTTGTTGTAAACACGGGCAACTTGCTGGTTAGCTGGCATGTCTCTCAGGCACGTGTTTGTTGAGTCTCTCTCCTCATGCTTCCCCTTGCCATTCCAAGGAAAGAGAAATGTAAAGTTGCCACAGGGAAATTGAAACTGAGCAGTGTATAGCCATAGACGTGGCAACGCTACAAGAAAAACAGCCAGAACTGGCTTGGTTGGTTTGGGTCTGAAAGTTGGGGAACATTTCATTTGGATTAGTTACCCTTGCAAGGTTAATGGACAGGGTGTGCTTTGCTCTGTTTTTGATTGCTTGTCTAAATACACATCCCTATGTGACATCATTGCAGTCACAGAATGAAGGATGATAAGAGTGATGGATGTAAGAGCCAGAGTGCTATAGGGATTAGAGCGCTGGACTAGGGTCTTGGGAGACTCTGACTGAAATCCGTACTGTGCCATGGAAGCTTGCTGGGTGATCTTGGGCCAATTGTTCACTTTCAGCCTAAAATACCTCACAGCATTTTTGTGAGGATAAAATGGAAATGAGAAGAATGATGTAAATCAATTTGAGTCCCCTTTGGGGAGAAAGGTGGGGTATGAATGACGTTAGTAATTAAATATGCATGGAACATTTTTTTCTTAAGAACAGCACCGAATAATTTAAAAATTCTGTAGCCTGCCTTTTTTCCTAAGGCAGCTAATAGAAATCATAAAACATAATCAAGTCAATAAAATTAATTGTCATATTGTTCATTAGATTCACCACTCACCCCCGATTTTTTTTCAGAGTAGAGTTCTACCATACTGGAATCTATTTCCAATCAGGGGGAGAAAATCCCAGCCCTTAGTGCTTATGTAGGATTGGATGCTGTTATGCCCACATAGTAGCATATCTTGTCAAGATATGGGGTTGCAGCAGCCAGCCTTCAAAGGCTAAGGCTCAAATATATCTTTTGAATATGTTCTATCCTCCCCCATGAAATGACTATTAAAAGTCTCTTGCCAACTTGTCTTTCCTTACTTCACTATCCATTGTGCTACTCCTAGTGAGCACAAAGAACAAAGCACTGCTTGTATTTATTAATTGGCGGTTGCCATATTCATATACATCATATACATCTTCTATTTGCTGTTTCACAAGGGAATAGCCATTTTGTTCTCCATATTCATATACATGGCCATGGTCATCCTTTTTGCATTTAACACAAATCTCGCCCCCACCCCCAGGTGAAGATGTGTGGGGAAGAGCTAAGCTCAACAGCAACACGGATGCCAAGGAAAAGGCCTCTTTGATGTCAACAGGAGCAGCACTAGCTTTTCTAGGTGTTGTCACAAGATGGCCTATTATATACTCACTGGCTCAGCAACTTTAGCTTCCCAACATCATGTAAAGAGGGTGGTTCAACACACTTAACTTGCTGGACATAAGCCACAATACATGAGGGTATAAAGTAAGTAGCTGCTCTGCAGTCGGTTCTGTGAGGAAAATAGATACTATTGCCTCATTCACACTCATTCCTCTGGCATATTGGGATGGGCAGGCCAATCTTTTTAGAGACTTGTTTATTATTGGACTCTGGATCTAAGTCCCTTTTTCTTCCTCTTGAAAATGTTTCCTAGAAAATTTTGGCAGAATAAACTTTGGCCACCATGTATATATATGAGTGGAGAGTTAGAGCTGAAGGGAGCACTGAATTAAAAAAAAATGAGTCAAAAGAAAAAGGTGCTTATTTCATTCATTAACAACAGGGTGGCATTTCTTAATGTACAATAAGTCAATGCCCATATGCTTACCCAACATGGAGTCATCATCTGGCACTTTTTCTAGAACTCTCAAGTTGTCAGTTTCCTAAGGTAAGAATCAAATATTGCTGTTACTTGGGTGTGGGAGTTATGATAGATTTAGGGCTTTAAATACATTTTTATCTCTAAGGCTCTGAAAGCAGAGTACTTGATTTTCCCTTTCCCATCTTATTCTCACAAGGATTTAGGCTAAAAGAGAATTACTGAATCAAAAAACCAAACTAAAAGTGACGGCTTCCATGAGTTTATACCTGTGTGTGCTGACACCATTTTTAATTGATTTGTAGTTTTTTAACTGAAGCCCAGCGTGCCTGCTGTGAGGCCCTCCTCCAGAACAGGCATGCATCAGGGCAGCCCTAGATGCATGGGCTGGCTGGCTGGTCAGCTTGCCTGGAGGCGTGGCCTTGCTGCCTTGCCCTGGGAGGTGGAGAAGAAGGATTGCCCGTCAGCCCCACTTTCCTAGATGTGCAAGCTGTTTGCTATGCCTGGGGGTGTCACTTGGCAATCCTCACTTTGTACAAAAATGAATAGATTTTGTATTATGAGCTGACTTGTATTTCTTTCTTTTGAAAAGCAGGGTCGACATGTTCCTCAAGAATATCACAGAGTTACACATGAACATGTAAATATCCTGGGGGGGGGGGCTTGTGAAGGCACCCAAATGAAAGCACAGATTCTGCCAAGCTTACAGACCCTGCACCGTGTCCAATGAACACCAACAGTGATGGATTCAGGGAACTTTCCAAACCAGAAGGAGCTGGGATTGGGGGGGGGGGACTAGATGTCTCAGGTTCCTTGTGCCCACTGAAGCCCAGCGTGCCTGCCCTGCCCTCCCAATCCCTGGCCCCTTTGCAAAGAAGTGCCACTGAAGCTGAGGCCAAGTCTTCCTTTCCTGCACATGGATTCAGTACCAGGCTGGGCAAGGGGAGGTAAAGCAGGCAGCACACATCCACCTTAGAATCAGAGACAGGGCATGATGGTGAGGCCACAGCTCCAGGGGAGCTGGCCGGTCAGCAAGCCTGTCCAGCTAGGGTTGCCCCGCTGTGCACCTGTTCTGGAGGGGAGCCTCACATTCTGTGTTAAAAATCTACAAATCAATTAAAAATGGTGTCAATACAAATGGGTATAAACCCAGGGAAGCCATCACTTCTAGTTTGGCCCAACATCACCCTCTCAACCAAATTCTCTTTCTTTTTCAGCAACAGAGGGCAAAAGTTGATTGAGGGGAATCAATATTTTGATTAGATGTGGTCACCCATATGG
Source organism: Eublepharis macularius (assembly GCF_028583425.1). Taxonomy (NCBI): domain Eukaryota; kingdom Metazoa; phylum Chordata; class Lepidosauria; order Squamata; family Eublepharidae; genus Eublepharis; species Eublepharis macularius. Next base: position 93,567,059 of record NC_072792.1, read on the forward strand.
TTAAGGTCAGAGGCACTGCCATCACTCTCTGTAATCTGACATCGTTACTTAGCCAACCCTGACTGGGTAAGCAGTGTCATCATGACATCATCACATTTGCTTCATGATCTCTGGTCAGTCCAGAAAGGACAAGGTTAGGAAATAAAATAGTGCTGTAGTAGTACAAGTATGGGAAAATGAAAGTAGTAAGCTATAACCAATAGGCTTGAAAGGAAGCAGTAATAAAAGGGATTGGGGGAAATATTTAGGCCTTGCTGAAAGTTCAATGCACTACTCAAATAGTAAAAATGAGCAAGCATTTGGCATAGCTCTTCTCAGATTCTGATTTAGCATTCTAACAAAGACTTGTTGACGAGATACTGTAGAATGTTAAATTGGCTGTCTAGGCCATTATTTATTTATTTGTTTTTAAAGTTTACCATGTGTATTTGGTGTATTGACTTGTTAGCTTGCCACTTCAGGAATCTGTCTCAGGAACTCTGTGATTTGACATGATCTTTTTGTTCTGTGACATTCTGAATGTTCGCTTTATGCTCATAGGGCAATGAGGCTTTTTGGTAATGTCATGCGTCTGTCCTGGACATTAAGTTCTGATAAGAGTTGCCAGGTCCCCCAGGGGGCCAAACAAGGGGAGGCACTTGCTCACAAAGTTCATGTATGCTCCTGCACCCTTCCATCATGCCAGTAAATCACAACATTTTCCAGCATAATGTGGAAGCTATGGGTTGTGCTGGAAAGCGATTAGCTAAAAATCACCACCAAACTTAGTGGAGGTGGAGCTAGACCTGTAGCTGCCACATTGCTCTGGAAAATAACATCATTTCTGGCATGATGCAGAAGTGTGTACGCTTTGCACACGTGCCTCCCCCTAGGTGCATTCCCCCCTACCAGCCAGGTAAGTGAAGATGGGATGCAGGGGCTTGGAGCAAGGAATCCTCCATTTCCAGTGGGAGGTTGGCAGTCCTAGATCTGATTCCAAGCCATAGAAACAAATGGAGGCTGTCTAGTTTTCTGTGTATGTATGGTTCTCCTTCAATGTACAACTTCAGATATAGCTTCTACAACTTCCCTTAGAAAGTTAGCAATGACTCATGGGATATGAAATCTCTGGAGTTCTGACGAGGAAAAAACACAATTGAATTTTTTAAAAATCGTTACACAACACAATGCTCACAATCCTCTACAAGGATTCATACTACCAGCCAGGAATGTGGCAATTATTCAGGTCTGAGTTTAAAAACTGATTGCATAAATTAGCTCTTATTTGCTGCATAATCTCATACATTCTTGATGAACCCATTCAGAGTGGAATATCCACACAAGGAAGTACAACATTTAATGTTGCCTATCTATTGATTACTTAGAGCTGTAGAGACTTTTAACATTGGAATGTGTGGTATATCCCCTGTGTACGAACAATCTTGTCTTTCTACCATAGTTTTCCACTTTCGTAGAAAAGAATGTAAGCTGATGTATACTTTAACTTGTGTTCTCCAATGACTTATTGTCAGGTGATTGTTTTCCCTAAAAGTATTCTTGGATGGCTAGCAGCTATGGTTTAATTGTCCAAGGCAATGCCTACTGGCTTGCTTACAAGAGTGACAGGTCTTGGGCAAGGGACAGGTTCTGGGCAAGGGAATGCTACTTGTACAAACATCTGCCCCAGGGCTTGTCAGTCATGAGACTCACTTCACTTGCACAACTGTATTCTAAACCCTTTGAGCATGAGGCTGGCTGAGTACATAAAATTGCCAGCTATTTTAGAAGAATGAGGTTTGTGAATTATTCTGTCCTCTGTACATAGTTGCTTCCCTAGAAAAGTCCCTTGTCCTGTTTGTTATCTTTCTTAGAGACAATTAATACCAGAGCCAAACTGCTGAATGTATCATTGCATAAAGATTGAATATGTAGGCTGAAAGCAAACTCTCTAACCCCTCCCCCCATTTAAGTTTTAAGTAGATGAGAGTGGCATTAAAATCCAGCATGATACTGAATAGTGTGTTCCCTAGTTGTTTTATTTCGCTGCACCACCTTGCTGTGCAGTACAGAATTATCATCATGGAAGTGTCTTTACTAGCAAACCCAATGACCTGCCTTGGCTGTGCTCCAGTGTGAAATTCCACCCAGTTACTCAGCAGTAGGTGCAACCCGTTAATGACGTCAGCGCTGCAGCCTGAGGCCCTCCTTTTTTTTCTTAACACGTAATCATTTGCAGATGTTGGCAGTTCGTTGTGGTGCTTGAGCTGAAGCTCTGTCTAAGTGCCAAACCACAAAGCACAGATCATTTTTACAATTTACAATTCCTGGAACTGAACGATACACTACAGCAGTCAATGGATAAAGATAAATACGTAGCATTCTTTCTTGGCAGCTTGCCCACCTCCACTGCTGGTGCCACAGGCTGAGCCATTGATGCAAAGGGTTCTTATACTATGCACTACTCAGAGCAAGATGCTTGTCGTTTTGCCATATTGATGAAGATGTGATTTCTATAAGTTAAATAAGAAATGTGTAATGCTGCCCTAAGTTTATATACAGTTGATGCAAATATGTTCTAATCTACATTAAAAGTTGAGGCAATGTTTAGGGGTTGAGTTTTTCCTTTCTTAGGACCAAGCTACAAGTGACGAATGACACTTGAACGCTTGGCCCTTAGAAATCCCATTTTGCTTAGATGGGCTTACTCGCAGGACAGTGTCCTTAGGGTGACACACTTAGTGTTTATTTTCTGATCCACTCAAGAAATCCGGCGGCTAATGCCACTGGAAAGGCATGGAGAGCTGCTATTGTTGCTGCTTTCATTTATAGGTTCCCTTTTCTCACTGGGACTCATGGTGGATTATAATTTTAAAAAACCCTTTTCTGTCAATTAGTAAGCGCATTACAGGATATGATAACAAACCTCCTTCTGCAGCCTTTGATACAGTGCATCATGCCATTCTCTCATGGTGTTTGGAGGCAGAAGTAGGTATCAGGGGATGTGCCTTGGGCTGGTTTAAATAGTTCCTCACTGAATGAACTCAAAGCAATTTGAGGGGCTGCCTTAGTCACGGGGCAACCCAAGCAACTCCTATAGGCTATACACAGGGCAGGAATGCTGTGGCTCCCTGACCACTATAGTGTTGCCACTGCCAGCCACGATAGTGAGAGCTCTCCCAAGTTCCCAATTGCCCTACAGTCTGGGTGGACTGAGAGGCCAAAACATCCCTTGAATGGGCCTTACCCCCAGCTCCACCCCCTTGACAGAAGTGGGGGAGGAAAAGGACTACTGATTTGACCTCTCCTGCCTTCCAGGGGCTGCTGATTCATAGCCTGCAGCTCCCACCCACCCACCTGCCTGCCACCTGCCTCACTTGGGACTTCCCAGGCTTGCCCCCCCTTATTACAGCTTACTGGCCACTACTGTAAGCCACAGTGAATTCAGAGGAGACAATGGTGAGGGATTAACCCTACCTCACTTGCTGCCTCGGGAATGGAGGCAACTTCAGGCAAGCTGCCAGGGCAATCTCTAGCCACTTCCACACACTCCCCCAGTGATTATGTGACCCTGTCCTTGAATTTTGCCTAGGGTCCCAGAGTCAGTATGACCATTCCTAGAAGAAGTGCAGGATTCTGAAGAGTTTTCCTGCTAGCTACCTGACTGCAGATGCTAAAGCTAATGGAATTTCTGAAGCCCCGGTTGATTCCACTCTCCTCCATTTTACTCCCTCAGGTGGATTCTCCCCCTGACCCCAGCCTTTGCAAGCATCTAACTTTCCTTTTGCCCAAGCAATTAACATAAGTTGAGAAGGGAAGTATCCATCAGCCCTACATGTTGAAACTATGTTCAGATTGGTTTAGTTACTATAACTCCCAAGAAAGAAACTCTGAAAACTATAGCTTTGTGAAAGGGTGAAGCACTTCTAATAAAAGAATTCCCATCACCCCACACAGTAAAGTTCCCAGACTTTTAGGGGAATGGCATGCCAATTAAAGCAGTATCAGATGTGGCCTGGAGGTGAATGAACCAAGTCATCCTGTGGTAAATCCATTTGGAGTCTTCTGGGAAGAGTATTTGAATATTAGGCAGGGACAACGTGATAGTTCCTACGATTTCTCTAATGCAGCACAAACCACCACTACCCCATCTGAGGCAATTATATGAACATTTAAGCAGTCTTTTTTTTAAAAAAAAATCTTTTCAGACTAAGGCTTGGCTTGATTTAAATGTGACATTGGATGAGGCAAAAATACTCACCTGTGCAGCTTTGTATTCACCCTGCAACTTCTTTAAACAGAGCTGCTACCCATGCAAGCACCTTCCCTTGCAAGAATGGTCCAACACATGAAGTTTTCTGCCCTGATCTTAATTAGTACGTATAGAGGTTCACGTGGGTCCTCTCCAATCCTGCTGGTCTCTGCAGCAGTGTACCTCATTTTGTGAACTGTTTGCTTTTTTGCTTTCCTTTTGTATTTAGTTCTGTGCATTCTTTGTGCTCCTTCTCTCCAGTGCTGCATATACAGCTCCTCTGATTTTTTAATTAAACGAACTTCAGTGGGGCCATCTCATCCAGCAGTGCTGCAATGAGGGCAGATGGGGAGGTGACATCACTCTATTAGGGTGGGTGTTCATGCCACACTAGTGTGAATGTTTCTAATCATCTGAAATGAACCTTGGACAATCTGCATCTCCTGTTTGTCAGTTTAAGTGTCATGGGGGGACTCGAGATAAACTTTGCCATGAAGACATGTGTAAATCTAGGGCTTAAACCTTCCCAGACCAAATGAATCATCATCAATGATGTGAACTTGGAATCTCATTTTATTTAAAATATGTTGTTTACAAAATAAGGGCCCACTCTAACACCATGCTGTGCGATACCATTTTCCAAGGCATTTCACGGTCGTAATGGAGGTGGGACAGTGGAGGTACAGTGTCTGCTTGCCCTGCTCCCACTCTGCTTAGAGCTTCCAAGTTCAAATTAAGATTCTGGCTTTAGCATTTCAAGCCATTCATGATCTGAAACCCATGTACCCTGAACAACTGCCCCTTATTGTACGAGTCCATGCATCTACTGAGTCTGAGCCAGCCAAGTTTACTGAAAGCTCCATCTTGCCCTGAAGTAAGGATGGTGAGAACAGTCAGTTCAAATGGCTGTGTGGTCCCGCGGTCCTTCATGGCTAGCACGGCTAATTTTCTGAGGAAACACTGAAACATTAGGACCATTGAGTTATCAGGTCCCTGTACCCTCATCAACTTGTTTTGAGCATAAAAAAAATGATATGATAGTTACTTTCCATGTAGTTTTTAATGGATTTATTTTTCTCCTGGTGACCTGTGAAGTATCGATAGAGATCATTTTCACTTGCTAAACAATCCTTTCAAAACCATTGCCAAATTCGAATAATTGCAAAATATTGTTTTAGTATCGCTTCATGTGGTTGCCTCATACACAAAATAAAGCCAAATGTAAAAACAACAGCAATCTACTACTACTGCTCAGTTGCTGTTGCCACCACTAAACAGAGAATGAAATTTGGTTCTGGGAGGCAGACAATAGAGCAAGCTTAAGGTTGTGGCTATTGTGTGTACACTGAAGGTGAAATCTGGCATTTCAGCTTTCATATGGTTCAGTTACAAAGCAGATTTCTTGAACATGGAGTTTACACATGCATTTCCATCACTTGACAACTGAATTTAATTCACTTAAATAAAATATCCCACATTATTTATAATAATAATAACAGCAACAACAACAACATTCGACTTATATACCGCCCTTCAGAACAACTTAATGCCCACTCAGAGCAGTTTACAAAGTATGTTATTATTATCCCCACAACATACACCCTGTGAGGTGGGTGGGGCTGAGAGAATTCTGAGAGAACTACAACTGACCCAAGGTCACCCAGCTGGCTTCAAGCGGAGGAGTGGGGAATCAAACCCAGTTCTCCAGATTAGAGTCCCATGCTCTTAACCACTACACCAAACTGGCTCTCAGACAGAAGGCAGCAGTATAATCAAACAATTATTGACATGTGTGAAACATCTATCACAGGTCAAACAGGCCTTTTCTTTTATGTCACCCTTTCCTGTTATGTCAAAGTACATGATATACTTTTCAATAGTGGCAGCTCACATATCCATCCCTGGGATGCTGAAGGATATGTATGTATGTGAGAACCAGTATTGTTTCAGTGAAAATACTCAAAAACAAAAGATTTAGCAACAACACCATGCTTAGCAGAGTTACATTCTCCTAAAGCCACTGACTTTAAGAATATATGTTGTGAGTAAAGAAGATTACCACTACTAATTGGTCACCCTACTCAGGGCTTGGGCAGCTGGTTCAATGGCAGTGGCTGCTGCTCATGTTAATCTGGTGCAGGGCTTGGGCAGCTGGCTTCTGGTGGTGGCAGCAGCTTCCAAATAAATTGCTCAGGGTGAGGATCACCCTTGTTTGAGCCTAGGATGGCCCCAGCAGGAGCAGAGAGGGGAGCAGGGGGGACAAGGTGTGGTGGCAGTGATTTTGGGGACCTTCCTAGACTTTGCCCCAGAGCCCTTGATTCACTAAGACTACCCGTTTTTTAGATGATACCCCTCCAAGCCCAGAGCTAGGAAAATAATAAACCTGTATCTTCTGCATAGACAAAGGATGGGCAGATATCTTTGTTCCTGTTCACAACTTCCCACTCTTAAAAAAAAACCCTCTTACTTCAGTGCAACGAGGATGGTAGAAATAAAAACTAAAACTTCACAAAATAGAGTGGCAGTGTGGGAGGTCAACAGGTAGCCAGGCTGTTCTTTTAAAGTATGTGTGACTCCTCTGTCAAGGTGATGGGGCTTACAAAAAGCTATCAGTGTAAGTACAAAATTTAAACTGTGATCCCAGATCATCATTTGGAAGTATTGTGTGTATGTTTCAGGGGTATGTATATGTTGAAATGAGGGTTCTACAACATCCTGTGTGTTGAAACACACAACTCCCAAGGGTGTTTTTTTAAAATTCTTTGAAATAAATAAAAGCAGAATGGAAGACTAAAAGGTGAGAGGAGGCACAGACAATTGTGCCAAATTTGGCTTCAACAAGTAATAGCTGTGACTGTGAGCAACAGAAGAGAGGTAATGGCTGGGAAATGGACAACTCATATGTATCTTGCTTTAATCAGGGATGGGCAGACAGGGAAGTGCAAAATAACGTTGTGACACTGCCCTTATGGCAGTGCTGCTATTGCAACTTAGGTAGGAGGGGAGAATGCAAACACTCTTCAAACTGATTGGGTAGAGAAATATCAATTTTTACTTTCATTTGGTTTTTGCATTTTCATTGTCTGCCTTTATAAATTAAATTGGAAAAGATTGATTAACTACAATGGAATTCAGTTTAACAATTGCCTTCTTTTGCTTTCTGTCATGCAATACTAACACCCAGAAGTGAATGGCAGAAAAAAGACTGGATCATGACATGTATTCTCGTCATCTGATCACTGCCAGCATAAACGAAACACCACAACTTGCTATGTCGGCTGATACAACCTCAAACACAATTCTTCCCAGTGGCAGCAGCTCACACATCTTTCTGCCACTAATCAAGTACTGAACACTTGTCTAGCAGTAAGCCCCATTGAATGGAATGGTGACTTACTTCCAAGTAGACCTGCTTAATCTTGCTCCCTATATCACTCACTCTTGATAGCAAATTACACTACATCTCCAGCACAACCACTGGCGCACAGTATGTTCATCTCTTTATGACAGTTGCATAGAAATAGTGGTGGGATATTAACAGGATATCACATTATAGCCCCGTGCCAACGGATTCTGGAATTTTGTCCATTCCCCTGCCCCTAGCCAGGATTTTCTGTCAGTCTTCTCCTCACCAAATAAATTTGCCTTTCATTGTACTTTTGCTGTTGTTAAAATAATCAGAACTGACATCAAATATCAGAATCGAAATTTTGAGAATAAATGAACTTTAAAATTGTGCAAAAATCAATATTCCTTGAAATTTCTAAATGAAAATGACTATGTATAAAATTCAACAATCCAATCCTGCCCAAGCAAGTATATTTATTGTGATGAAATGGAATATTGGCAAGTGACTGTGATGTAAGTGGTAAAAAATGACATAATTTCCCTTTCACTTTTGAGCATCATTATGCGATGTTTTAAATATTTTATTTAAAAAACATTCTAAAAGCTGAGTGGTCCACTGATGCACTCTCAAGTAGAGATGGGCACGATCCGCATTACGATTGAAAAAAACCCCATGATAATGGTGATCGCGCAATCGTGACCCGGCAGATTGTGATCGGCCACGGCCAACGATCCAGCGATCAGGAGAGGCCTGGATCGTTGTATTTGGGCTTGGATTGGGGATCCGGACACTCAGGCGCCAGCAATCTATTCTCCTGGCAACGGAGCCAGGGGAAAGCCTGAGCTCTGTTTGCCCTCCTTCTGTCACCCTGGAAACCCGAATGGAAGCCCAGCTTTCCTTGATCAGCAGGGCTTCCTTCCAACCATGGAGCAGCAAAGCAGTCACAAGTTGGGAGAAGACACCCAGGGGAGGGAGAGGGAAGGGGGCGGGAGGGATTTCAGGGGAGTATTAATGCCATAGAGTTCACCCTCCAAAGCCACTATTTTCTCCAGGGGATGGATCTCTGTCATTTGGAGATCACTTGTAGTTCTGAGAGATCTCCAGGTCCCACCTGGAAGTTGACAACACTACTGCATGAACTGCTTTCTTTGTATAGGAAAAAGGTATGGCGACTCCTGTCTTTTCTCCTGCAGGGGACAAAAAAAGCTTCAGGAAAACTTTGATCAGAGTAACAGCTGGAAAGTAATGGGTTAACCTCCCCACTTCTCATTTGCTGAACAACAGCAGCCTCCTGATGCTGCTTTGCATTACAATGAAAATAGTTATAATTGTTTAATCAAGACATTTTTAAAAGTTCATGAAACACTGCTTTATAAACATCTTAAGCAGGGGAGGGAGGGGGAAGGGGGTGTTCTGTAGCCATGGGCACTCCAATCTCATCCCTGCAAACCCTGATAGAGCCTGTGTTTGGCTCTGACGGCCAAACACAGATGGCCAAACACAAACACAGATGACGCAGGCATCACCCACCATTCCTGTATCGCTGGGAACAGCGGGGCGCCCCTCCGCTTTTGCCTCCACGATCTACAATCCACGATCCACGGCTTGGGAACGGGAGATGATCGGTGTGGATCGTTAATTCGGGATCGTCGTCAGTGCCGATCCACAATCCGCTGGATTGTTAAAATTTTTTGGATCGTGCCCATCTCTACTCTCAAGCACAGGAGTACCCATCTAACTTGTTTTAAACAGTAAGGATGATGAACATAAACATAAATGTAATAACAATAACAACAACAACATTTGTTTTATATACCACCCTTCAGGACAACTTAATGCCCACTCAGAGCGGTTTACAAAGTATGCTATTATTATCCCCACAACAAAACACCCTGTGAGGTGGGTGGGGCTGAGAGAGCTCCTAAAAGCTGTGACTAAGCCAAGGTTACCCAGCTGGCTTCACATGGAGAAGCGAAGAATCAAACTCAGTTCTCTAGATTAGAGTCCCACTCTCTTAACCACTACATCAAACTGGCTCTCATGGTTATGGTATGCTCTGCAACCTGATTAAAATTTTGAAAAGACTCCTTTGCCCAGTACATCAAGAGGCAACTGGATATTGAGACTGGTAGCGGCACAAGTGTAATGCTATCACAAACAAACAAACAAACAAACAAACAAACAAACAAACAAACAAACAAACAAACACTTGTTTAAACAATGTTGGAGGTCCTTGCTAAGCCACAGTAGAACATATGAATGTAAATTAACATCCATCTTTTACCATAAAACAAGTTTGCTGTGGATATATTCATTAAAATTATACCAAAATATCAAATCACTGTGATTCACTATTCATACTTGGATTCTAAGAAACATTATTTTGAGAAATGTAAACCAGAATATATTGTCAAAGGCTTTCATGGCTGGAGAATGTTAGTTGTTGGGATTTTCCGGGCTGTATGGCTGTGGTCTTGGCATTGGCAACGTCAGGAACTACAGTGCCAAGACCATGGCCATACAGCCTGGAAAATCTACAACAACTAACGTAAACCAGAATACTCCCCTTCCCTTGCTACCCAACCGCAATCACTGACTCTAGATGTTCACCTCTATAAAACCACTGAAGTGAAGATTTAATCATGTTTGCTTGTTGACTTAACTTCCCTCACCCCAAATGTGACAATGGGGGTCTGCGCAGGTAGCTATCATAGAATCATAGGGTTGGAAGGGACCTCTAGGATTGTCTGGTTCAATCCCCTGCACAATGCAGGAAATTCACAAATACCTGCCACCCACCCTCATAGCCTTACTCCATGACCAGAAGATGGCAAAACACCATCCCTAGCCAAACTGGCCTGGGGAAAATTGCTACCTGATTCCAAGATGGTGATTGGCCTTACCCATGGCATGTAAGAAGAACTAAGCCCCGGTGTAACCCTTCCTGCCCTCCCTCTCATGATCTGCCTAGGTTCACAGAATCAGCATTGCTGTCAGATGGCCATCTAGCCTCTGCTTAAAAACCTCCAAAGTAGGAGCGCCCACCACATCCCAAGGAAGCCTGTTCCACTGAGGGACTACTCTAACTTGTCAGGAAGTTCTTCCTAATGTTTAGCAGAGAACTCTTTTGATTTCAACCCAGTGTGATCCAAAGCAGAGCTGTACCTTGAAGCCCATGGATTCCAATGAACTTAAAAGGTTGTAACTCTGTTTCTGATTGCCCTGTAAAATGATTACATTATTCTTCAGTTTTGATTATTGCTGTCTGGGAAAGGACTCTGGATTTGTTAAACCTTTCAAAATGCATCACCCAACAAGCCAACATTTGTCAGAAAGGATCCACCCTGATGGGGCTGGACCCAGTTCTGTCCCCTTAAGTGGTTAATAATGAGGTGCCAGCTACAAAAGATGACCAGTAATAACATATAATGAGATGACTTTACCTTGGGCGCTCTCAGAAACCAGGAAATGGGAAAGCAGCCACATTTTTTGGAGGTGAAAGAACTATGTCACGTTTAATATTGAGTTAGGTATTGCTCTTACTCATAGGTGACTGTGTTTTTGAAAGAAGTCCAGTATAACAACAGGCTTCTTGCCTGGAGTAGTGGCAGAATGAGGGCCCTGTACAAGAGTTTTGGATAACATAAATGATCATTTTGGCCCATACTGGAAACTGGCAAATGACAAAATGATGTTAAAATGTTTAGCACATAGAGCTGTTTGTTTGTTTGTTCCTGCTTTTCTCCCTCTCAAGTTTAAGATTTCATAGCAGAATGAAGATGGTCTGACTGGATGATGCATTAAATGTGAGCTGGGTTGGGGAAAACCCAGCCCAGCTCTCATTTGATATGTGACCCCAGACTCATCTTAAAACAGTATGAGTGGGGGATCATCTCCTAAGTGCAGTACAATGTAAAGAAGGGTTTCATCATTCCCTCCCTTTTCCCTTGTGAGTTTTTGCTAGCAGAAAAGAGCTGTGGAGGGTGGGCTGTTTTTCTCACTGCCAGTTCCATGTGTGTCCTGGGGAACCCACCCAACCCAAGTCACATTTAATGAATTGTCTAATCAGAGCCTGAGGATTTGAACCTGGGTCTCCCAGATCTTAGTCCTGCACTCTAACTGCTGCATCCTGCTGGCTCTAGAAGAACTAGAAATGGCATTACCAAAGTTCTGCTTACCATTTTGCAAAAACATTGCTGTATGTTTCTCCCTATGAGGCAAATACTAGCTCTACAGCCAGTCATATGGAGGAAAAGGTTAAGGGTAATGGATTAAATTCTTCCCTCCCTTGTACCATGGTCCCAATCTGAATTAGGGCCCCATACAACTGCTATGTAGAAAAGAGGGGAAGGCTTGGAAGTGCAGGGCTATGGAATTCTTAACAATAAGTATAGTAGATGAACAGTTGGTAAAGCTAAAGTGAATTTTTGGTATGGTAACCATTTGGAAAAACTGCTGACATGGCTCAGGCAAGGGGAGAGATCACCATTAATCACCTTCTTGATCGCCCCATATTTTGAAAGGCATTTGTGATGTGTCAGACTCAGAACACATAAAAAACTTCAGTGGGGTTCCTAATCATGTGGTTCTTCCCAAAATGTGCAGCTCTAAATCAGATCTATGCAGCTAATAAGAAACGTGTGTCATTCTGAATCAGTAGTCAGACAAAGAGAGAAGGAAAACAAAAAACAAATCTCTATTCACCAAACATATTGTGCCATTTATCACTTATGTTTTGTTCTTGAGCTACTATCAAAATACCTTAGCCTTGTCCTTGGGGTTCTTACAGGTCTCATCCTTGGAACATAGCTCTGACTATTCTCATACCAGGGAGGGAAATGTATTCTGTGTCTATTGTTCAGAGGCACTTTAAAAAGAGAATATGTCTTTTCCTTCAAGGCCTGACAATATTTCATTTGTTTTCTGTAATAAGCATGAACAGTGAAAACATCCATCCATAACCCTATTTACTCCAATGGGGACCCAAAGCCACTTACCACATTGTTCTCCTCACCTCCATTTTTTATCTTCACAACAACCCTGTGAAGTAGATTAGGCTGAGAGAGAAACTGGTCCAAGTGAGCTTACACGGCAGTTTTGAATCTGGATTCTAGTCCAACACTAGACTACCCAGAGCTGTAGATTTGTATATGATTGCTCATAGAAGACGATTTAAAATAAACTGAAACCTACTCCTCAATCCCTGAGTCCTTACTAAGCAGGAATAGGCCTGGTCTACAGTGTGGGGACTCATTGGATTTTATAAACTTTTATTATGGAAGTATTCATTTTTATAGATAACATTTAAGTGGACTGAATCCTTGCCCCTGTGGAAGTCTGCAAGGGCTTGGGCTTGTGCCATCATTATCCATGGGAATACCTGGAAAAGAAGAAAAGATGCAATATTAAAAGATTTAAAGTCAATCACCTACCTGTTGAACATCATCCTCGGAGCTATTTTCCCCGGCATCGTTGCAAGCTATTTAAAAGGACTTTTTCGGGACTTTGGTGCTGGTGATCTGTATATATCTTTGCGGCCATCATTCTTATTATATAGTGTTATTTATGAAATTATTTATTAACTATTTATGGATGCTATTAATCATATGTAATTTATTATTGAAAATGTGAAAGTTGGTTGATGGATAGTGGAATGGATTTTGAATCACTGAACACTTTATGGTATATTTAAAGCACTTAGTCACTTTATTTAAATGTCCATAAAGTGGACTTGATTGTCAGTTGTGGACTGTTTTCAGCATTTTCTTCTCCTGGCTATGGGGAATCTACTATTTGTCGTGGCTATATACCAGGAGTACCTTTGGTTAGTTTTGCTAGGTTCTGCTATTCATTGGCTTAACAACACTCAGGATTCCTTGCCTTCTGTTAACAATGCTTTTGATTTTCTTCAAGCTATTAAGTTAAGCTATGCAAGATGTGAGCCAGCCAGATAAAAAGGCTCATACAACAAGCCAGCATGATTTAGGGGTTATAGTGTTGGAGTAGGATCTCGAAGTAGAGATGGACATGAAACGGGAAAAAAACGAAATGAGAGTTTTGTGTTTTGTCATGTTCCACGAATCATGAAACATGAACTTCCATGAAATTGTCCTATTTCACGATACGATTAGTTAGTTTCATGATTCATCAGAACTCGGGACACTTCAATGGCTCCCTTTATACCCAGAGAGATTGGGCTTGGGGGGGGGGCTCCAAAACCACCACACAGACACCTGCCCAGATGGGAGAGGTACACAAAATAAAACCAAAGGAAACAACAGGAGTATGAGCCCTCAAAAGAGCAGAGAAAGAATTAAGAAGAAACAAAGACAAGAAAAGAAAAAATAAGGGAGGCCTCAGTCAAGCTAGGTCCCAGAGCCAGGCAAAGGCCTGAGACTAGGGTGGGGTGGGGTGGAGGAAAAAAGGCACCCTCACTCAAAGACCTTCCCAGCAAGGCCAAGAGCTGAAAATAAGAGGCTTTTCAGTCTCTTTTAAAGCTGCAGCAGCCAAAAGCTCAATTCCACTCTCTCTCTCACTCAGTCCCAGTAACAGGTCCTCCTTCTCCCTCTGTCTACAGGGACTGAAAAGCACGAGGCAGAGAGTTCTGCCTTATATAATAAACGCTCACATAGAGCAGAACAGGCGGTCTGTGGTTGGCAGACAGACCTGCCTAACAGGGTTTGGAGGGATGAGATTGGTGTTCCCATGGCTGCAGAAGGCCCATCTTCTCAGTTGCCTAGGGGATTAACCCCCCTGCTCCTTGCTGTATAGGGCAGAATGTAAACTTTCCAGTTGGCCTATCAAGGTTATGTAGGATAAGATTGGTGTTTCCAATGGCAACAAAAGGTCTTGCAGACATTCTGGGCCTATGTTGCTAAGGGAATCAATGGATCGGCGTCAGCATCACAAATCGTTCACAAATTGAACGAATCAGGCCAAAAAGTCATGAATTTTGTGAAAACCGCGGCCCCACAAAAAGCATTTTGTGAAACACGAATCGGCCCGATTCATCATGAAATTTGATTCATATTTCCATTTGTGCCCATGTCTATCTCAGAGATCAAGGTTCAAATCCCTACTCGCCATGGAAGCTTGCTGGGTGAGCATGGGCCAGTCATGCACTCTCAGCCTAACACACCTCACAGGGTTGTTGTGAGGATAAAATGGAAGAAGAATGTAACCTACCATGAATCCATACTGGGGGGAAAGATGGGATATAATGAAGTAAATAAATAATAAGATCTCTAGTATTAAATTTGAGAATTCTTCATAACTTACTGTTCTACCTTAAAACAAGTGACATGAAGCACCAACCTGCTGCAATGCTGCTTAGGGCTGCCATAATGCACAGATAACATGTTTTTAAATATTATTTCTGCATGGATAGTACAGGTGGAGGTGCGGGCTCCACTGCTTGGCAACTGCAATCAACAAGATGGGAAGATGCTACTTTATATACTGGCAGTTGCTGTTGGCTTCGAGTAGCAAAGAGAAAGCGAGCCAGGTAGCTCAGTCATACATGCCATGGCACCATGTGCATTGCCCAGCCCTTCTGAGCTGCCTCTGCTGCTGTAACCATAAGCTTATTCTGGAACATATGCCACATACTAACAGATGTAATAAAATCCAAATGGTTCTCTCTTCTATGCAAAGCCGCTTCATAAGGGAGCAGTTTGTAGCAGAGAAACATGGGGAAGGGTCTGATTAACTATGCCCTACCCACAGCTTTTCTGCTTTAATATCAACACACAGGGTTCCAGGCATCTATTTATTTCCATACATCTAGAACCTCTTTTAGAGAGAAAATGGCTTGAGAGGGAAGATCTGCAGGTAAGAGAAAGGTTATGTAACCCTCACCACCACCACTGTTTTTTTCTCCTACAAACTACCTCCTACAAGCAGCAATGGCAAAGGGGCAGAGAAGCAAGTGGGGATGTGGCCCACTTCCAGGTCAGGGGGGGTCGTTGGGGGCTGGCACGGTGCCTCCTTCAGAGTTCAGCGCTCGAGGCAGCTGCCAGCACCACCTCCATGGATGCGCCAGGCCTGCAGTTTTACAAATCCTATCCATTTTATACCTAAATATAGAAACATGTAGCTGACATTAAAGGAAATACTTGATGAGGACACAAAAACAAAGTGAGATTGCCTCAGACTTATTTGCTCTGAATGATATCCTATTTTGTTCTTTCCTTAAAAGAACTTTGATAAATGTTCATTACTAAATGCAATGCTTATGCAGAACAACTCTTAAATACACTTACCTGGTGGTAACATCTATTGAGTTCCATGGTACTTACTTCTGAGTAAACATACACTGGACTGCATACATGTCTGCAGGCAAAATATACATTGTGGGCAATGTTTCCATGAGGCCTTTAGTACACTGCTGCTTGACAGACTATTTAACTAAAAGCATGAAAGTTCAGGTTATAATTCATTTCCAAAAATCTACATTTGTGTCAAGAAACTGATTCATGTTTGGAATTAACTATGTGAAGATGTATGTCAAGTGCCACAGCAAAAATAAATAAATCAGCATTTTTAACAGGGAATAGGAAAATGTTAAGCAGAGGCAAAAGAGAAGAGTATGGAAATTATTTAGAAAGCAACTGTCACTGAGTTAGTAGAATTAATTTCTCTTGTTTGTGCACAAGGTGCATTGAAATAATTAGTTGTACCCTCTCATTCCTGACACATTTGTGTGAAAAGGCAGCTGGGAAATTCTGAACTACCCTCAAGGGAAAGATATTGGGCAGGATCCAGCCATCTTCTTCAATCAAACTTGCCCAATTTCCCTTTTCAGTACAATCCCCAAGCCAAATGGCTTTTGTCCATGCTGGTCTGATGATCTTAGTGTGGCATTTCGTGTGGTAAAAGGAGACACCCTACTTCCTTTTTCTAAAGCAAGAAAGCTAGTTGAATCCAATGTATTGCACTGTATTCTACCACTCTGCTCAGCAACATTTGATGCCTAAAGAGACTTCCTCTTCTCTGGAACTGCCATTTAAGCCAGAAGAAAGAATCTTGGGTTGAAGAAGCAAGAAAATTCTGCTCAGCAGAGTGGTAGGATGTAGGCCATTCGTAGGTAAAAAGCAATCTAGAAAATGGGTACTTGGATGTAATGGTTGAAATTCATCATAGTGGGAGGGAAGGGGACTCCAATAGTGAGGGAGATAGACTCCAATAGTGAGGGAGAGAGGTGAGAGCATCTTAGATGAGAGACTTCTGTCCACACCATGTTTTTGCATAGAGAAGGAAGAAAAGATGATGCATTCCATCTCCCGTTAAGTTAAACTGGAAAACTCCACAGTTTTTAACATAAGTAATAACCAGAGTGTAAACAGCAGCAGTTGCTGGGATGGAGTGTATAGTGTCACAGTGTGAAAAAATGCCAAAATTGGTTGCAGAAAGATTCAGATCTTTCATGAATTGATTGAAGCTCAGCTGCAATAAAATTATAGTAATGGTCAGTATAAGACCAATGAAGCCATCTGTCTCAGGAATTTGATATTTTGGGCTTTGAATATCATAAAAATAGTCCAGTTAGTTATGCAGTCATGTGACTGGACAAGTTATTTCAAGCAAACACAGAGATGTAATTGTGGTCACCCACAGCCCAAATACTTCAGAGTGGTTAAACTTTTGTTCATTATGGTTTCTCTTATGGTTTACAATAATTTAGTGGTTCTTGATAGCAGCACTTCAATTTACATTGCAACTTAACTATTTCTATTGCAATAGCAATCTAGCAACTTTGGAGATCTTGAGACCCATTTACTATTCTCACTCTGAGAATTTGCAAAGGCACTGTTACGACTCCTTTCTTTCTCTTGGTTAGATTTGGTCTTTAAGCCTTTTATTCTTGTCCCCTCTTGGTAGATTGCTGCCACTAGGAATTAAATTCGAGAATAACTTAAATTTCTCCTTTTAGTAACGTGCTCAAGGGTCGGGCTTTTTCGTGGTACTATGTGGCCCTGAGGAAAGGAATGGGATATAGGAATGACAGATACTCTGGGATATAAAAAAAAACAAAGTAAACTTTTATTTTTATAAGAAGCATATCAGTTTCATATTATTTCTAAAACCTGATGGTTTCAAAAGAGTAGTTCTCAATTCTTAAAGTTACTTTACTTAAACCCAGTCACATAGATCTTCTCTCAGGCTTCACACACAGTTTGCCTGCTTTTGATATTAATTTCTCTCTCAATTACAAGTAAGATCTTTTCTCAGATGTGCACACAGGGCCAAGCTACACATGACGAATGACACTTGAACGGCAAGTGGATTGAGTGGAGGGCAAGTGAACAGGGAGAAATACACTTGCCATTCAAGTGTCATTCGTCATGTGTAGCTTGGCCCTCAGTTTGCCTGCTTTTCCCTGACTGAATGTTCTTTCACAAACACACAGTTCAGGCTTCCACATAGGTTATATTTCTCTCAAACAACACAAATAAGCTCAGGCTGCACACATCTTGCCTGCTTTCTCCTGACTAAATATTTCTCAGAACTGCTTAAAAATACTCAGGCTGCACACAGCTTGCCTCTCTTGCTCTGACTGAATCTTTTCCTCCACTCTCAGTCTAAGAGTGGAACTACAAGTGACGAAAGGCACAGATTGGACACTTGTCAGCTTCCCTCAAGTTTTGATGGGAAATGTAGGCAGCTTGGCGGAATGTTGGACAAGTGACAGTTGAAAAGTCCATTGGACAGCAGTCAGAGAGCCAAGCTGCAAGACTAAGATGCCTACATTTCCCATCAAAACTTGAGGGAAGCAGACAAGTGTCCAATCTGTGCCTTTTGTCACTTGTAGTTCCGCTCTGAAACTGCATTCACTCCACCCACACTCTCGGTCATCAACCAATCATATCACTCACTCATCCCTCTCTTTCACCCCCATTCTTCATTTATACCACACCAAGCATTTAAAGACACATTCACGCATTTACTTAAAATCATTACAGGCACTCTTGAAAATGTTTGGTTTCTATAAGAGTGTGATAGTTCTTTATGATGTTTTCATGATTGCCTCTGTCTGAGCCTTCATCTTGTACTCTTGATAACAAGAGATTCAATTGATTTAGATTAATAGTAGCAGAAAAGTCATGTTAAAGCCCCACATGGAGGCAAAACGTGTAATACTCAGTTTTATGACTCCAACACCATTTGCTACCATGTACAAGCACTGCCTTGAGGGAGAGTCTCCGTATAGTCAGGTTGGCATGTATAGTTAAAAGCACCTATTAAAACATTGCAAAAAGCTTCATGTGACTTGTACTTGGAAGCTGAGAGTTGTAACACTTAATTTTTCTCCATTCGATTGTAAGGCAGAAAACAAGGACTGTCTTTAATTCAGATTATCACACAGTACATTGTTTTAAAAGTATTTTATAATAATATAAGTTAGAGCCTCACGCTTCCTGAGCCCAAACCTGACACAAATGAAAAGAATATATATGTACCAGAAGCATGCGAAAGCATAGGATTGTTAGAAATTTGTACAACATAATTAGTGTTATGGCATTTTACACAAATTACTCAAGCAAAAAATAAATATATCATTGCTCTTAAGCAGCTTATGGTTAAAAAATGACACTAGGCTAGACCAAAAAAAAGGAAGAGGAGAAAGAGGCAAGAATATGCTCTTCAAAACTGGAAGCTTTTAATTACGCTTTGTGACAGAGAGGAGGAGGGAGGGCAAGAGAGCAAGCAAGGAAGCAGAACAGAGGTTGTAGCAACTTGTGAATATGGTCTTCAAGTGACTTGATATCCAGAATTTTTCAGCTACATAGTCACTCAAGGCTGCCTCCTAAAATAGCCTAGCCCCCAATAATATAAGCCAGAGTGTTGTAATGCCCTTTAATATTCCAATATAGCTGGGGAGCTGCAGCTAAGTTTCTTGTAAAAAAACCTCATCAGTATTAAGATTTTTATAATAATAATAACAACATTCAATGTATATACCACCCTTCAGGATGACTTAACACCCACTCAGAGTGGTTTACAAAGTATGTCATTATTACCCCCACAACAAAACACCCTGTGAGGTGGCGAGGGGGGGGGGTTGAGAGAGCTCCAGAAAGCTGTGACTGACCCAAGGTCACCCAGCTGGCTTCAAGTGGAGGAGTGGGGAATCAAACCCGGTTCTCCAGATTAGAGTCCCGCGCTCTTAACCACTACACCTAACTGGCTTTCTTTTCAATCTGGAGATAAACTTTTTGTATTTGGTAGCATCTCTCATGCCCTTAACATTCCATAATATCACACTGAACATAAACCGTAAAATAGTATACCCACCCACTAACACTCTCTTCCATTATCACTGAATAAATACAAGATATCACATATAGAACCTTATTATAAGTAAAATACTTATTAAAATAGCAGAAAGTGCACATGGGAAAGAGATTATTAATTTAAACAAAATAAACATAACTATCATTCCATAGATCTGCCAACAGCTGCCCACTACAGACGTTCCCACTCCATACCAAAAGTGAAGGAACAAAATAGAAAAAAAGAAAAAAAAAACCAAAAGAAAAATTTTGTTTCTGGATAAGATGCCAGCAATCACCACAATACTGGCCATTCCCCCCTTTATATACATATATATAGATATAGATATAATTATTTATGGACCATATATCTGTCTAATGCTTAGAGATACTTATGGAAAGAAAAAAAAGATAAACATGTATACACCCTATCTCACACAGCAAAAAGTCAAACCATTATCTAAGCTGGCATTATGCCCAGATCCCATAGTCATAACATAAAGAAAAAAGTTTACAAAAAATAAAAGGAGGGAGGATTGAGGAGGGGGAGGCTGCTTGTTTCCAAATTCATTTATATATGTATAATTGCTTTTATGTTTCTTCAGATGGTCAACACTAGGGGTGTGTGATTCGGGTTTCCGATTTTGGTAAAGTACCCAAATCAGACTCGATTTGTAATGATTCGGGATTTCTGAATCGGGCCCAGCATGTTTGGTCTGATTTGGAAACCCCAAATCAAAGCCTCCCAAAGCGCCTCCCAGCTGATTGGCCTCCTCTCTCCCTGATGGCCAGGTAAGTGGGGTGGGTGGGTTTGCTCCAGGAGGAGGTGAGGGTGGGGTGGGGTGGGTTGCTCCCCCTCACTTCAGTATGCTCCAAATCTTTACGGAGCATACCAAAGCAAGCTAAATACCAGAATCTAGTAATTCCACATTTTTTCCCAAATTTTTTTGGGGTGCACACCCCTAGTCAACACAAATACTTTATTTTTTAGACTGATGAGGTAAGCTTCTGCTACCTTAGGGTTATAAAACTTCTTAAATTGATCTTGGTATTGGACACAAAAGATGGCAGCATACTTGATGAAGTATTGCAGCTTCAACTCTCTTGCAAGAACTTTTGCTTTTAAGAACTGATGATATAATATTGACACTTCTTTAGAATGATCTGGGTAAAGCATGATCTGCTTTTTATTAGGACCCCAAGACCTATTTCTCTCTTGCCAAATGTAAAAGTTGATTTCTCACACACACACCCGAAACAAACTATTACAGGAGCTGGTTTGTTTACACATGTGCTAACTCTGATCTTCGTAGTATGTGTGGTTGCCATTCACTTATTTGTTATGTACATGCAGCCTTGGTATGTATGATTGTGAATCATGAAAAGTCAAGCTATCAGTTCACGTGTACTGAAACCAGGGCCGGATTGACGGGGAGGCAGGGGGGTACTCTGCCCCTGGTGACACCAAAGAGGGGGCGCTGGGTGCAGCTGCCAGCCCCGGGAGCATGCGGGCGGCAGGACAGGGGTATGGCACGGGCGGCCTCCCAGCTACTCATGCTGCTGCCACCAGCTCCGCGGCACGCCAGGACAGCTGGCTTGGCACGGGGCAGCACGTGCCACCCTGCGTGATGGCGTCACAGAAGTGACATCATCATTCAGGGCTGGGAGCGCGCGCGCTGTGCGCACAGGAGAATGACCAGTCTTTGGTTGCCCTGGGCGCCAGCAACCGTAGATCTGGTCCTGACTGAAACTGTACATGCATGGTAAATGCAAGCGTTGCCCCTGTTCACACACCTGGCTAGTGAATGTATTGGGAAGATAGTGGGTAATGTGTGTTCCCATTAAACATGGTTTGTAGGCTCCTAGAATATGTTATTGTAACATCTGGAAAGAGTTTGACTATAAGTTGGGAATTGCTGCCTATTCTGTCCCCACATTGTAGGTATACAAAACAGTATGTAACTACTTCAAACCTGATGGTGTATACCATATACCCACAAGCAAATGTGTTGATGTATAGTCTTAAACTAAAATGTATGATGCAGCTTTTAGTCAATAGATATTTAGATGGATTCTTTTGTTCTAAATTAATCTTCCTTATCAACCAAATCTGAGATTTATCCTACATCTGGACTATTGAGTCTTTCTTTTAACTATTGTCTACAGTCAAGCCTATGTTTTGGACACATTATTTAAAAAGGAAATCACTGTCTTATTAGCAAAACTGGAAAATCTTTGGCATTGTTTTAAAAAAGGAATTAGTATTCCTGGATACACTTTAAAGGCAATTTTCCTAATGTGTACAAATATGTTTTTACTGTAACTGGGCAGCTGTTCCAGGCTAGGGCAATCCATTGCTCTTACTAAGCTATGTCAAAATGACTACTACAGTGATAAATATGTCCGACTATTTTCATATGTTTCTTTAGTAAATTATAAAGGCTGCAGTTAAACATTTAATAGGCTGTTTACAAAGGCATTTTAGACTAATGCCAAAACATACAATCCGCAGCCTGTATTTTTATACACCCCAAGGTGGAGTCCATGTTATTTTTATGGTAAACATATGGAAATTTGTTTTCTTTGCTATTCCCCCCCCCCCGCCCAAATAAACCCCTTTTCATTAAACTATGGCTTTTTGTTAATCCATTCCTGCTGTTACAAGAAAAAAAACGATGAACATCTAATGACTAAATCTCTCTCCTCTTTGATACAAATGAAAAGGAACTTTAATACTTTCATGCCTCTGTGCTGCTTATGCAGATCTAAGAGTTGCAGAGAAAAAATAAATCTGGACATTTGGCCAATGATGTTTTGCATAAAAGAAAACCATAAATGTCTGAAGCTCTTTTTTTGTAGAGTCTCAAATGACCAGGATAGTGTCATTAAAATCATTATTCTAGCATAAGTGTATTGACTCACTTGCAGGTCATCTGTGTCTCCAATAGAGGCTCCATTACCTTGGCACAAAAGCTTAGAGAACAGAGCTGCATATAAGGACTGGATGCAATATTGCTGTCAAATAGGGTTGTTATGGGGAGTGGAATTTCTTTTTCTGAAATCTTTTTTTAGATATAGAAATTGGTTCCTCTTATTCTCTTTTCCTCTTTCAATTCTTCTTGATATCATATTACTTTATCTTTGAGTTTTTTTAACCATGTGATATAGGAGTTGCCATTTCCTGCCTGAGCCAGGGGATCTACTGCTCCCACCCTCCCCTCACCCCCGCTTACCTGGCTGGCAGGGGGCACTTCTGAGGGTGCCGCCCAGGTGGTGCGGTGTGCCCTGGGTGGCGTGGCACACTCCTGCGCCCACAGAAGCTCGATTCAGACCAAATTGTGCCTGCAACGGGCCCAATTCAGGCTGAATCGCACCCTGCAGCAGGCCAGTTAGGCCCCCTGGTGAGTGGGGGTGCACTCACAGGCCACCCTTTGACCCACATGATGATGTCACTTCCCAGTAGTGATGTCATCGTGCAAGCCAGGGAGCACAAACACAAGGGCAGAGCAAGGTAAGTGCCAGGCTCCTGATCTCCCACCAGGGGAGTCAGGGGACCTGGCAACCCTGTAGTTTAGATTCCTCCTCCATGGATTTCTGCAGTTGTGCCTCTGTAATATGATACGAAGGATAAAAGAAGTATGATGCAGCAAGAAGATGTTTAGACAAGTCCTGGGTTGTGTTTAATTTTTTCTTTAATGGCTCATCCTGTTCTTAATTTTTCAACTATACTTCTAGTATATATTCTGTTTAGAGCTCTAAATAGAATCTTCTTCATGAAAGAGGAATTTATTTGAAACTGACTGAGGGCCAAGCTACAAGTGACGAATGACACTTGAACAGCAAGTGTATTTCTCCCTGTTCACTTGCCCTCCACTCAATCCACTTGCTGTTCAAGTGTCATTTGTCACTTGTAGCTTGGCCCTCAGTTTGTAAAAAGAGGAATAGAAATGGATTGCTGAATTTCAGGGAGAAATTCAGGAAAGAGAAATGGAGAGAATTCCACTTAATAATCTTTTTGAACCTTTTCCATTACAGACTATATGAGGCATTATTTTTTATTATTAACCATTTCATACAGTATTAGCCACTTCTTTTGCACTCCTAAATGCACAGACTGTTCTGCAGCATTTCTTTTGTTTTTGTTTCTTAATAAGAGATCATACAGCTTTTATGTCTTGCAGATGGGGCACTGAGCAGTGTGTCTAGCATCACAGCATTGGAATCCCTGTAGCGGATGCCACTCCTATACCATTCTAGTAACATCAGAAAATTTATGCTCCTTGGGTGCACCTCAGCATTACCATTGTTCCTGGGAGGGGGAATACTCGATGGGAAACAACCACTTTCTATGTTATAGCCATGTGGCCAATTTGCCCACTATTACCAGAAATATGTGCGAGAGGCAGAGACAGCTGCAGTGAAAGTACCATCATAATCAAAAGGGCATTTAGGCTTGGTTCAGACATCCCAAGAAACCATGGTTTCTAATGGACCAATGTTGCTGCAAAGATTAGGCCCTTTAAGTTAAAGCTTTCTTTTTTCTGGCCTTTTTCATTGCAAAATCATGAACTAGCTCCAGCTCCCAGTCAATTTCTCTTGTAAGTTCACACTCAATTGACAATGTGGCTAGGTGGCTTAACCATTCTTGCCCCATTATAGAATGCCTGCAGATTTTGATGAGGATTGGGGGAATACCTGGAGTGTCAAAGAGGCGGTGATGTTAAATCTGCAATGCTTCCATCTCCCAGGCTCAACTCCCAAAAGTTTCAGGAATTTGTGGGCCACAGGGTAAAACCATAGAGTTTCCAGAAATTCCTAGAGAAGACTGATGTCACCTCTGAGTTTTCCCTGGAAGTGATGTCCCACCATCAATGGTGATGATTTTTAAAAAGTATTTTTGTCCTTCTGGCCACAGCAATGGCAGTGGTAAACAGGAGCATGGGCAAGGATTTATTTATTTATTTATTTATTCAATTTATATACCGCCCATCCCCAGGGGCTCTGGGCGGTGGGATTCCCCACTTCCGCCAGCAGCCTATTTCTGTTGTTTGCCAAACAAGGCCTGACAATCTTAGCAGGTGCTAGCCTAGCAATGCTAAATTCAGTCTATAGCTCCTCCCTACAGAACGTGAGGAGGAGCCATGGCACGGCTTCTGTGGTTTCAACTGACTTCAGATGGGTTCTGTGGTTTCATTGTTGCAGGACAAGTAGAAAATCAGCATGCACAACTTCTGCTGGCTCTTCAAGTTACAGTGAAGTAGCAAAGCTGTATCTGCTGAATTTTTGTTTGTCACGTAGCTGTTTATATTCCTGCAATATGTGTTACAACAAGCCGCTGCTGCTGTTTTTATTATAATTTGTAAAAGTTACTTATCTGGGTTGCCCAATAAGTGCAATTAAGTCTTTGAATAATCCTTGATTAGCATGTGAAGAATAATCCAAAATGGATGACATCATAATGAAGAGCTACCAGCCCTGAGGATAATGACATCATTTTAATGAGATTGCTTATTAATATTATACTCCCATGGATTATCCTTCAATTAAGATGCAACATTATGAACTTCTTATTAAAGAAATATTGGATTACAGCAGTATATGTAATACTGTTTACTGTTACAGTAACCTTTCATCTCACCCTTAAATATTTTCCCAGAAGAAAAACTACTTTGGACTTAATCAGGCTAAGGCCTGATCTATGCATACAGCAAAATAAGGAAGGAATGAGGTGGTAGAGTGTATTGTACCACTTCAGACTACAAGTGGAAATCACATTTTTGTTCTCTACAATAAATTAGCAATTCTTTCCTACTAAGATACTAATACAGATCATTGTTTGTATATGTGGATTATTCAAAAACTATACTAAGTACTTGCTATCTGGAATGGTCCAATCCACTCTACCTCTTGATAATTTTACCATCTTCTTTTGCTGTGTGTTGACCATGTCTGAAAAATGGGAATGGGGTGTTAGACTGGGCAGCTGGGAAGTGAATAAGAAGATATCCGGTACGTCCGCTTCTTTCAGCTGTGGCCACACAAATTCCAAGAAGAAAACAGAGACTATATTTCCAGTTTCTTACCAATTTCTTTATGTACTGGAAGTAAAGCACACACAACCTTTATTGGCATGTCAGAAACAAAAGGTGATACATTAAAATTGGAGAGAAAAGGCAGTTAAAACAACAACACAGAGCTATCTTGGAACCAGCCAAAGCAGTAAAAGTTAGTTGATAGCTTCCCTGGTACAAATTGCAGACTGAAGAAAACAAGCAACGTTGGAGGTTATAGAAAAGTTGTGACCAGATAATAGTCGCTGGACCTTGACATTATCGGAAAGGCAGCACCATGAATAAAGAAGGGAGTTCAAAAATTTGTCTTGGATCTTAGAGTAAAATAGACAGTTTAATAGAACATGAGAGACAGATTCAATGACATCTAGGCCACAGGGGCATTTTCTAAGTTCATAAGGGGTCCCTTGACATCTACCAACGAAGATGGCCAAAGGCAGTATGTTGAATCTGGCCAGCATTAGTGCCCTTCTTTGATGGGGATCAGTTAGAGAGCAAAAATAGGCGGCTAACTGGCTGGGTGACAAAGATAGTCCCAGGTGAATTGGGGAGCAAGTTTTCTCACCTGCCTCAATCAGGCACTGAAACTGAATGTCTAGGAGCCTCTGTTTAATTGTCTGAAATGCTGTTGAAGCAGATGCAAGGTAAAGTGATTCTAAAGATATACCCATACCCCTGATTTTTTTGTGGATTAGGTCCATCCAATTGAAGTCATAGAAATCTGAAAGCATTAAAAAAGTAAAGGAGTTTGAATCAGAATTGAATAAAAGGCGAAGCCAGAATTTGATTGTTAGGAGCCAGGCCTGAGTTTCTAACAGCATCTGTTCGGTTTCAAGACAGATTGCAGCGTATGGGACACAGTTGGGAAGACCCAGAATTTTCCGTAGGAAATAAGATTGTACCCCCTCTATTGAGTGATTGATTGCACTTATCCATACAGGCACGCCATAGAGGAGTTGAGAACTAGATTTGGCATTGAAGGCTTTTAAAGCCATGGGAACATACCTATTGCCTCTCAGATAGAAAAATTGGGTGATGGCAGCTGCACTATTTCTTGCTGCGTTAATAGCACCTTTGGTACTGGAAGTAGTAGTATTAAGCAATAGAATAATTTCTAAATCTTCTGGGGAGAAGCCCTGGTATTTGACTCCAGCACTTCCAGTGTGCGCTGTGGAACTAGTAATTTCCAATTGCATTGTTTAATATGTACAATGCCTAATTTTATTTTTTCATTATATGCACTGGTTCCTGGTTGTGTGTACTCTGACCTGCTCCCTAACATGGGGAGTTAATTTGCCAATTGTACTTATTTTGGCTGGCATAATGTTAACTGTGTTACTGGCACCTGGCTGCTGAGTTTGTATGTACTCAATTTTGAGGATTCTGTTAATGTATATTTTGTAATTTAGTAGAACTTGAATTGTGTGATAGGAGGCTGCAGCTCTGTGGTGCGCGCTCCTGCCCCCCGCGCCTCCTCTGGCGCTCCCTCCGGCACCCCACGCCTGAGGCCACCGCCTACCTGGCCTCAATGGGCACACTGGCCCTGGATGTAACAAACTCATAACCACTGGGGGAAAAAAATCAGTGTTCTGAAATGAAAATCTAGACAATTTCTTGGCAAGATGTTCAACCAAATTCCATCAAAATAATTGTTCATGTGGCTTTTTGATGGTATGAATTCCTTGATCACTTTATCCAGGACAAATGTCACAATTTCAACTTGATGAGGTTCACAGCACCATAAATGCAGAGATGTGTTTAGAGCACAGATGTATATCCCTGAACTTTGATTCACTGATTTAATTATCATTCATATAATTAACATCTTTTGCATCATCACCATTTTTATCAGTGGTATTTCGTTGTACATAATTTGAGATTAAATTCCTGTTTCTTTCATGTTTATTTCCTTATTTGAATATTCAGGGAGGTAATAGTGAGGCCAGAGTTGTTGCCACCTACTTTTTTCTTAATTCTGTGCCTTGAACTTCTTAACAGCAGAATGAGGGTCATCTAATTGATGTTTTCCCTCACCTATAGTGCTATGCTAACAAAGACTGCACTTGTTAAATTTCTGCCTGCCCTGCAATTTTAAAAATGTTAACCAACAGCTACCTATTTACCAAGGACACTGTCTATTTTCTGGAATGGCTCTGTCTATTAGCCATTTTTGAAGATGCCACTCTAAAAACTTTTTCAAGGTGGCCTAGCTTCATTTCACTGTGATAGTAAACAGACCATAAACAGAGAACTGTTCTGTCTGGTTTACCAGCAGAGGCCACTGCACAGGGGGGAAATTGCCAAGTAAATACTTACAGTTGCTTACTGCCTGTTTTTCTCCAGACTCCTGTAGTCAATATTTGCTTGATCTGCCCCTATTAGCAAATGCTAGCATGTATTTCCATGCTGCAGTCAAGACATGGTTGAAATCATAGCAGCATAGGCTGGTTAAAAAGTGGATAATATTACAAACAGTGGGCAGAGACAAAGTATCAAATTAAATCATCCTTGAGGATGGGAACAGGGATATTGAAAATGTACGAGGGTGTCCCTTGGTCCATCTGTAATACATTGGAGATTGGAAAGTAGTAGGTGACAGCAAGATTTCTTCTGAAGAACCTTAAATTATGAGTTCTTATAATTATTTGTTTATATATTTGTGGGCGTATGTTTTATTTAATTACTTAATTAATACCCTGCCTTTCTCTCCAATATGGACCTAAAGCAGCTTACATTGTTCTCATCTTCTCCATTTTATTTTCACAACAACCCTGTGAAGGAAGTTGAGAGAGTATGTGGATAGCCCAAGGTCACACAGCAAGCTTCTATGGCAGAGTGGTGATTTGAACCTGGACCTCCCAGATCCTACTCTAAGCACTATAGCACACAGCTACCCCTTTACTAAAACTAATAAAATGTAATACAGAAGCATACTTTCACTGAATATTGTTAGCAAAACAAAACATTAAAACAAGAGCTTAAAGACCTGTGGAACCTTGAAGATCAGCTGGGATGGTGATATGTGAGGGTCAGAAGGAATCCAAATAATATTTACAGAAAGTCTACTTTGTTTCAGGAGGACTTTTGCAGGCACAGTGCTTTGAGGGGGCATAACTGCCTGCCTTTTTAAAAAGTTGTGCAAATTAACATTGTTCTCTGGATGCTTAACATCCTCTTTCACCAATATATTGTGGTACAATAAAGGGCAAAGCCTATTTATTTTGGTGTCCTTCAAAATATAATTTCAGTTAGATAGCACATAAAGATAAGCTTTAATGATGTCAGTCTTTTCCATTGTTTTCCTCTGCGAGCAGAAATGAGGAACAGTTCTCATTAAATGAAATTGCATTGACCAAATGTGAGTCACACAGCTCCTCAGCATACATTGAGCATCCAAGGCCATTTACCATTCTCAACAGCAGGCTCCACCTGCTTTGGTGACTGAGGCAATCTAAGGCTCACCTTTCTCAAGCAAAAACCTTATTTAACAGGGAAATCCTGTGAGGGACAAGCCTAGAACTAGATGACACGCTAAATTTTTCTCTGTTAATGAAATAGATTTTTTCTCAAGTTAGACTGTCTTGACCTTAGTAAAAAAGACAGGAAATAAATTATGGAATAAAGGACTTGCTCACACAGTTTAGGGTTTCCACCCCACCCCCACCATTCCTTTGGCAAGGTTTTCATACCTTTGGGGCTGTGGGTTAGGTAGACATCTAACAGGCATCTTTCTTTTCACCACAGGGCCGTAAGCTTCAGTGAATGGATTTGTGTATGGCAGGCAGCACAGGAATCTTGAAAGAAAAAAAGAGCCAAACATAATACAACTCCATGGGTTTATCAATGTTAAAAATTCTTCTTGTGGACTAAAATAGAGCATGCTATGTGTTATCTATAGGCTTGGGAAGGAATGTGGCCATTTTCATTCCTATTGATTTCATAGATTATTGTCATGGAGTTCAGTTTGCTTTATTTTTATTGCTGTGGTTAGTTATTCTTTAGTTTCTTTTATGCCATTTCAATGTACAAGCTATTTACATGCTATTTACATATTAATGACACAAACCATAAACTGGAAAACAGATTCACTTTGACAAAGAAAGAGAAACTGGTGCAGAAAAACAAAGACTCACAGGTTTGCTTCTGACAAAGGAGTAAAAAAACTGAAATGAGCAAATGTGAATCCAACCAGACAGCTTTCAAAATCTGGTCTCATTCCTGCATGGCCTCTGAACAGAAGACTGAATGAGCATGCAAGGCTGAGGTCAGGAACAGCAGCATTTGCCACAGATTTGATAGATGCTGAAGTGTAAAGGAAGTAGTTTGAACACACACTGGCCAAATCCACACTTCCCTACCTTCCGCTTTTCATACGCAATAATTGTGCTAGATTCTATCCCGCAATGTCCCAGTCTGTGTTCACAGCCCCTCTTTTACTGCACCAGCATTGCGCTATACTCTGTTCACATCCCTGGGAGAATCACGCGATACGGGGCGGGTTTGCAACCCACCCCCCCTTGATGCCTCCACAGACTTTTTACAACGCCACTTCCCAAACCACTTGTGGGTGATCTTCATGAACAGAATTGCGCAGTAGCACTAGGAATGCCCCCTTTAAAAAAAAATGAACAGGACGGGGTGCGGGCATGCCTCGGATAGAGTTGGGAACATAAGAATTGCTTGGCAAAGAGGGACGGTGTTCCAGAAAGGCAAGAAACAAGGGAGTGGGGGTGGTTAAGAGGGGGCGGTCTCTTTGGGAACTGCTTCTATTTGTTCACATTCATAGTGAGAACTGCATAAGAGAAGGGTTTGAAAGCATGACAACCTCGTCTGAGGCGCAGCACAGCAGATATGATAGAATGGCAGGATTGAGGTAAGAGTATGTGAACAGACCTCTGAGAAGCACATAAATGGTGGGGAAATAGCGGCAAACTTGAGCCATGTGGATTCGGCCACTATTACTGCATTACAAAGTAGTTGGTCAGATCAGTTGGTGTATTCGATATTTTATTTATTTATTTAAACCGTTTTTACTTCCTAGACCATTCCTTCCCGTAAGTTCAGAGTAGCCTACAACAATGTTCAAACTAATTCCACCATACACAAATGTCTATCTAGCCAGCACTGTTTACTCTTGACCAGTGATTCCACAAAGTGGCATGCACAAGTGCTGTGGCATCTACTGATGCATTTCCTGCATCTGTACCCTTCTCCCCCAAAGCAAAGAACCATTTGTGGCTTTCCTCCACCTCATTGGAGAAGGAAGTATCTCAGAAGAGACCAGGAGGAGGCATCGTCTTTGTGTCTGTAGAGAACATTCATTTGGAAACAGTTGACTCCATCATAGGAGGATTTTTGTCTTGGAACCTCCAAATATTTAGTAATTGGCCCTTGTCCATAGCAGCCATTCTGTGGTCAGTCACATCTCACATCTCACCCATTTTATTGTGGTACCTGCTAGCTGTTTTCAAAATTCCTAAAAAGTTCACAAACAACAAGGTTGGGGCCCATGCTCTAGACGACAGCAACTCTCCAAAGTCTCCAGCCTAGATCCTTCACAGCCCTTTGGCCAGATGTTCAACCTCTGAGCAATGACCTTGCTGAGCAAATATTAAGAAGATGAAATCCTTGAGGCATGGATAGTATTTTTGTGTAACGCTGAACAAAACAGAAATACAGATTTCTTGTGCACAAGGTTTAGGCAAAATATTCTATAAGAATATTTCTAGAAGAAAATTGATGGGCAGGGGGAAGATTTCTTTTTGTAATTTCTTAAAAGACAATGAAAATAAAGCAGAGAATAAACATAGCTTTACGTTTTTGTATGTGTAGGGAAGAATAAGATTATTTCATTTAGGGAACAGTTTGCACAACATATTCTGTTTTGTAACACCAAAATAGATTTCCACCTTGTTCCAAATATTTCCTGTGCTCAAATTTTATTAGTACTGAGCAATATGAGCACCTATAGCCCTGACAACAGGAGATCTGTTATTAATATCTACCTATTTGAGTCTAATATTGTTGAGTTAAGGCTTCTCAGATAACAGTTATTATTTATTCAATGATGATTCAGTAGGTTTCCTTGTGTAATGTTGCTGGTAAAACAAAACCTGTGAGTGTTAATATATGGCCTTTAGACCTGACTAGCGCTCAGTAGGATTATCAGCAAGTTAGAATGAAGAGCACTGATCATGGAAGACTACAGTTTGAGCAACGAGTAGCTCCTCTCGGCACTCTTCTTTGGTCACTGAACAGCAAATGCCATTGAGAAGCAGAGGGGTGTGACATAATTTTGCTATAAATGAAGAATGTTTATGTTTCCACGGCCTCAATTTCTTTCTGCCCATTTGTTGATATGCTTTAGGTCTTGAAATTGAGAGAGAAATGATATGGAAGGGAAACTGTAAGTTGCAACCATCTTGCTATGTGATTATTCCATTTTCAGCAGAGCCAGCAAAATAGTTTTCAACAGGCACTGCAGAAATGTGGTAAGTAAGCTGAACAAATGAGTCAAATATTATTTCTCTATATAAAAGCCCATTTATTGTGGAACATAGGTTGAAACCCTACAGCAGATAAATTGAGAGAGATTAATTTTCAAATGTTTCCCATTGTTATTCTATTATACATATAATAACTTCTGTTATTATATGTGGCCTTTACTAAATAACAAAAAGTACATTAAAAAGAATAGAGTGATCATCATTAAGATCTCACTGTTTTACCGAGGGCAATTATAGTGCCCCTTGTTTGCTGCTATTTAATGCTAGCGTGGTCTTGAATAAAACAACCTGTAAAGACATACTGACCTGACATGAATTACTGAGGTTTTACTGGATGAGACAGGCGCTACCACTCTGTTCTGAGTCTTCTTCAGCTGAGTTCTTAACTGACTTGGGTTGCTAGCTTCATGTTGGGAAATTCCTGAGGATTTGGGGAAAGATTTGGGTGGGGGGAGGAATATGGGGAGGGGAGGAACCTCAACATGGTATAATGCCATAAAGT
Organism: Eublepharis macularius; assembly: GCF_028583425.1. Classification (NCBI taxonomy): domain Eukaryota; kingdom Metazoa; phylum Chordata; class Lepidosauria; order Squamata; family Eublepharidae; genus Eublepharis; species Eublepharis macularius. The sequence goes on from NC_072792.1 coordinate 93,599,987, forward strand.
CCACCCTCCAAAGCAGCCTTTTCCTCCAAGGAAAATGATCTCTAGGGCCTGGAGATTAGTTGTAATTTCAAGAGACCTTTAGGCACCACCTGGAGGATGGCACAACTATAATTGACCACTAAAGGAGCTCTTATGAGTGGAGAGTGGAGTAGTTTCACCATGGTCCAACAGGGATTCAATTTCTCAGAAAAGAGATTGCTTAGGAATCTGAGCCTTGTAATGCATAGTGCCCAGTATTTCTCTGGTAGTAGACTAATAAGATTGGGGAGTGTGGAGGGTAGGGGAGTTTCAGAGGTAAGATTGCCAACTTCTAGGTGAGGCCTGGAGATCTCCCTGAATCACAACTAATCTCCAGACTACAGAGATCGGTTCCCCTGGAGAAAATGGCAGCTTTGGAGGGTGGATTGTACAGCATTATACCTCACTGAGGTCCCTTTCCTCACCAAAACCCTTCTTTGCAAGGCTGTACCCCCAGTTATTCAGGAATTTCCCAACCTGGACTTGGCGACTCTGTTCACATAGAAAAACTTGGTCCTTCTACCTCCCTTCCATCTGTGACCAGGACCAAAAGTGCAAGTTTGTAAATATATTCCAATCATAGCAGTTACAATATCATCAGAGATATTTATTATTTATTATTATTTATTTATATCATATTTGTATTCCGCCCTCCCCGCGAGCAGGCTCAGGGCGGATAACAACATTAAGAACATTTAAAACATTCCATATTAAAACATTTAAAAACATCATACAAAAATATCATACAAAAATAGCAGCACTCTTTTTCCTGATGGCAGCAATACAATTAATAACAAATAATACAACAGTACAACTGAATATAGCAGCAGCTTAAAAACAGTGGTGGGCAGCTTTCACAGGGAGGGGGGTAGATGTTGTATCCTCCAGCCAGTGGAGGCCCAGCCTCAGCCATAAGCCTGGTGGAACAACTCTGTCTTACAGGCTCGGCGGAAAGGTAATAAATCCTGCCAGGCCCTGGTCTCAGTAGACAGAGTGTTCCACCAGGTAGGAGCCAGGACTGAGAAAGCCCTGGCTCTAGTCGAGGCGAGGCAGGCCTCCTGGGGGCCAGGGACTGATAACAATTGCTTTCCTCCCAATCAGAGGGTCCTCTGGGGAATATACGGGGAGAGACGATCCCTCAGGTATGCTGACCCCAGTCCGCATAGGGCCTTATAAGTCAATACCAAGACCTTGAACCTGATCCGATACTCCACTGGCAACCAATGCAGCTGGTGCAATATTGGGGTAATATGCACCCTATTTGGTGCTTTCATAATGATGTGCGCCACAGCATTTTGCACCAGCTGTAATCTCCAGGTCAGGCTCAAGGGTAGGCCCGCGTAGAGCGAGTTACAGTAATGTAACATAGAGATGACCATTGCCTGGATCACTGTAGTTAAGTCACAGGTAGACAGGTAAGGGACAAGTTACCTGGTCTGCCGCAGGTGGAAAAAAGAAGTCCTGACAACTGCTGTGACCTGTGCCTCCATTTTCAGGGAGGCATCTAGGATCACCCCCAGGCTCTTAACCCTTGGAACTGGCACAAGCTGTGCCCCATCGAGGGCCAGGAGCCGGAGTCCCGAATCCAGTCCTCTGTGGCTCAAGTATAGGACCTCCGTCTTTGTTGGGTTCAGTTTCAGTCGACTCTGTTTCAACCAACCAGTCACGGCTGCAAACGCATGTTCCAGGACATCTGGGGCTGAGCCTGGCTGGCCGTCCATCATCAGATACAGCTGGGTGTCATCTGCATATTGATGACACCCAAGCCCGAAACTTCGCACCAACTGGGCAAGGGGGCGCATGTAGATGTTAAACAGTAAAGGGGAGAGTATTGCCCTCTACAGGACCCTGCACACCAATGGGTGACGGGGTGACAATTTCTCCCCAAGCACCACCCTCTGTCCCCAACTGTGGAGAAAAGAGACAAGCCACTGTAAGGCAGTCCCTCGTACCCCCACATCGGCGAGGCAGTGAGTCAGAAGATCATAACTGACTGTGTCAAATGCTGCTGACAAATCCAATAATATCAGCAGCGCTGAACCACCTCGGTCCAGATGTCTGCGAAGGTCGTCCGTGAGGGCGACCAGCAGCATCTCCATCCCATGTCCTGGCCGGAACCCAGACTGAAAGGGATCTAGGGCTGAGACATCATTCAGGAAACCCTATATCTGTTCCACTGCCGCCTGTTCAATCACCTTTCCCAGAAACAGGAGGTTCAAGACTGGGCAATAATTGACCAGGTCAGTGGGGTCCAGTGATGGTTTCTTCAAGAGAGGTCTCACCATGGCTTCCTTTAGTGGCCCGGGAAAAATCCCAGTGCCCAAGGACGTGTTAACAATGGCCTCCAATGAGGACCGTAGACCATCGGCACTGGCCTTTACCAGCGACGATAGGCATGGGTCCAGGGGGCACATGGTGGGCCTAACTGATTGCAGGGTCCTGTCAATCTCTTCCCCAGAGAGTGGACTGAACTGATCAAATATTGACCCTAAAGACGGCCAAGGGGTCTCTAGTTCCTTCACTGTATTAACTGTGGCTGGCAAGTCACAGTGGAGAGACAAAATTTTATCAGCAAAAAAGCTCCTAAAAGCCTCACAGCTGACGTCCGAATTCTGAATTTGGCAGCCTCCCCCTGGGAGAGAGACTAGTGACCGAACCACATTGAACAATTTTGCTGGGCATGAGCTAGTTGATGCGATGGAAGCTGTATAAAACTACCTCTTCTTTACACTCAACAAGCTTCAGAAGTATTTGAATCTCTCCCACCCTTGTTAGTGTTTACTAACAGACTAAGTGGAACAGGAGAAAGTGCAGACATGAGCAAAGCCTTCTGGTTAACAACAGTGAGACATTTTTAGGAGTGTTGCATTTTGCTTCCATGAATTATAGTGGCAGCTTTATTTTCAAAGGCCAAGGCAATGCATGAGTAAAGCTTTTAGAATGAATGAAAAGGAAATATGCACCCCCCCCTCGGAAGTGTAGGATAATTAACAACTAGAATGGTATTTCAAAATGTTCTTTAAATCTAGCCTAACCAGGAGATAAATCCCACTCCTCTTCAAGCACCGAGTAGTCGAGGAGCCAGGGCAACAGGGCTTGGTTTCCTGGGAACAAGGGGGCACTCTAGCTGCCTCAGCCTGGCTGGGATCAGAGTTGAGAGAGCATGTCTATGTGCAGGGAGAGTGCTGTGCACTGATAATTTTCTTCAAGTGATTTCCTCCTGCAAGTGTGAGCTGGCACTGACACTCGCCTACTGCATGGTCCTGGACAGGAAAAGGAAATTAGCCTGGAAAGCCAAAGTTGAAGATTAGGTCTAATCTAAGAAATCCATGCCAGCAATAGGGTGGTGGCAGGTGGTGGGAAGGAAATGTTGCTTCCTCAAATGCTACTCTATTAATTCTTGGTAGAATCCATTCTATAAAAAGCCTGCTGTGTCCCACTGAAACATATACCTAGCATTAAATGCAAAAATAGGGATGTATCTAGTATGTCTGGAAAACTTGGATGCACTGTTGAATTCAGAAGGATACAAAAATTGTGGGTGTGCATATGAATTGATTACACAGTGGTCATTAATGAGGCATCTCATGGGAAATTATACCCTGTAACTAGGGTTGCCAACTCGAGATTGGGAGATTCCTGGAGGTTTGGGGGTGGAGCCTGGGAAAGGTGAGGGTTAGGGAGTGGAGGGGCCTCAATGGGATATAATGCCATAGGTTCTTCCCTCCAAAGCATTTTCTTCAGGGAAACTGAACTCTGAAGTCGGGAGATCTATTGCAATTCCAGGGAATCCCCAGGCCCCACCTGGATGTTGGCAACCCTATATAAAAACAAGCATGAATGCCAGGACACTGGCTGGCATCCTTTGGAATTTTGAGGGCAGGGTCATGGGTGAAAATGAGATTTGGAGACACATGGGATCACATTCACTTGGAATCCTGGATACGATGTCCGTGCGTCACTGCATGTCATTTCTGGCCCCAGGCCTTTCTCCCAATGCTCCAAGGATCAAGGATCGAGGATGGGATGGAGAGCCCAAACAGCGGGATGCCACCCACCACCAGGGGCTGTACATATAGCAATACGTCAAACTACACACACTACAGAATCCAGTCAGTTACATGAAGTGCAACCCTAAGATGACTTTTCTGGGAGTAAGCCCCAGGGAGTGGCCTGCAGTAAAATTCTGAGTAGATCTGTTTGTTTAGGATTGTACTCTTCATTAAAAAAAAAAACCTTTCGGAAACTGTACCTAATATAATGTTTAGGAGAATAGGGCGGTATCTGATTCAAATCTCAGCTCAGCTGTTGGGGTAGAGGAATAGTTACTAGTTTGTAAATGGTCTTTTTCACTTTAAAAATGCCGAGGTAAGAGATGCTGATATATTTCCCGTCCTGCTGTTCCACCATTATCTGTTCCCATACTAATGCCTTGTAATCCCAAAGTAAAACTAGAGTCTTGCTTGCCCTAGCAGGCAGGAGAAAGCAGAAGGATGAGAGCAACTGCATCCTCTCTCAAAGGGACAGTCACCATTTTTTTGGCAAGGAATTCTGCTGTTGGTCTTAGACACAATGCTACCTCTGAGTTTCTCACTGGTAAAATGGGATTAAAATACATTACAGGTTGTTTGTATGAATTCCTGAAATATTGTATGGGAAATAATTGGAGCACTACACATTACATTGGGAGTAGCTGCAATATTGTCATTTTGGGGATATACTGACACACATTGCAATGTTGTTGGGTGGAAGCTGTATTTAAATAAAACATGAATTATGCATGAGGCTTTGGCTCGTTGGCAGACTGATTAAGTCTGCCTAAAGAAGTGCTGTGCCTCTGAACTCTGGAAAATAGATACGCATCCATCTGGCAATCACCTTTCTTCTGCATTTGTTTTGAACTTTTATAAATAGCAGTCTGTCATCCTCTCTGGTAGTATGTGAGAAGACAACCCCAACCTCTTCTGTGTTTTGCAGAAAGTATCTAAAGCCAAGTTTGCTACACTGAAATAAATGTTATATTCATGCTATTGATTACCTGCTGTGTAGGCTGAATCCAAATTACTAACTGCTTTGCTTTAATTTGAAAACATAATAGACAAAGAAGCCAAGATGCTATCAACACATCAGTTGAGGAATGCAATCAGGATCTTATGTTTTATGAAAGATGTGCCCTTGCATCCACTTTTTTGCATATAATTATACATCCCCCATTTGAATTTTTCTGCAGGGGCATTGTTCACATACTAGCTGGAGTTAGACTTGTAAACATGGGCATAAACATACATGGTTCAGCTCTTCCTGCTTAGTTGCATCAGACTGTTGTCAAGCAAAGTTTGCCTGTTATGTTAGAAACAGTTGTGAAGTCTCAACAGTGAAGGCTTGAAAGGTAGGCATAACTATCCAATACTCCTGACAGGCGCTGGGTCACTGGTGCATGACTGGACTTGCAGTTAGCTGTACATTGGGGGAAATTGCCCTAAAAAGCACTCATTTGCTTGGTTCTTTATGAGAGTGCTGCGCGGGGGCAGTGGGGGGGAGCTTCCAGTTTCCCTCACAGCAGCAGAAAGGAGATGAGGGGTTTTTTTGCCTGTTTTCTGTGATTCCATGTGTCCTCCTTAGGGCTTTTTAAGGCAAGTTCCCCTGATGTCTGACTGCAAGTCCAGTTGCTCACCCATGACCCCACACCTACTGGGAGCATCATGTAGCTTGGCCTTACTTTTGGTACTTTTCTTTCATTTCAGTCACCACCATTGACCTGTGACAATGGGATGGCACCTTTTCTGGAGGAGCCATGTGTCTCTTTCTATTCATTCTTCAGACATTTATTTAAAACAGATAAGTTGCTAGAGGCATAGCTGTGAACTCCTTATTGATAATTCAACAGGCTTTGGAAGTGGTCTGTGAGCAGAAAGCGAAAGTTACTATGTATTTTTCACCAGTGCTCTGGGAAATATGATTAAAAAAATTAAATATGATGCTGAGTCACTAGTGGTTGCGGATGAAGAAGAGAATATGACAAGAAGTTGATGCAGATTCTTCCAGGATGGGTACTACTATTTTTAGCACTGTGGAGGTGCTTTATCTTGGCTGAGCATTCAAATAGTAACTCTTCCACCTGAGGTGTCCCCTGAGTATCAAATTATCAATCAGATCCCCACAGTCCACCCATTTGGGGATGCACAGCCATTAATTTGGCGCCACCTGCACTGTTGTAATCCATTTTGGATCTCAGTGAAAAAAGTGAACAGGTTAATAAATAAAAATTAAAAAATAATAAAAATAAAATAAAAGATAATAACAAAATGAGAGAAGTACTGGACAAAAATCCATTTACTATATACTGGTATGAAAATATTTTTAGTGCTACAAGAAGTACTGGATAGGAGAACCTTCCATATGCAATTTATTCTTTTGTTAGGACTTGAAAAATGGTGTAGCATTTCCTATTCAGCTAGGGTTTTTGGTACTATATACTACTCATGCCATGTACTGAAACAATTCATGAGTGAGATTTCAGACACAGTCCAATGTGATGTAAAGGTTTGGGTGCTGTGCCAGAATGATATAGGGAACTTTTTAACTGAGTAATAAAGATATACTTTTCCCTTTCTTGCACTACCAGCCTGGCCTTGTTTTTATATCTCTCTGTGATTGGTGTAGCCCTTTATTTTCTCTCTTGCTATTAAGACGTCCTTTGCTGGATAAGACCAGTGGTCCATCTAGTCCATCATCATGTTTCACACAGAGGAGAATTCATTGTCCTAGAGGTCTAAAAAACATGGAATAAGAAGTTGATGTCTCTCCTTGATTGTTGCCTCTTGTCACATATTCAGAAATTTAGTGCCTTTGGATGTGGACGTTCTCATTAGGTATCATGGCCACAATCCATTAATAAACATGTCTTCCATAAATCTCTCTAACTCCCTTCTAGAGTAGGTTATGTTTTGCAACCATTGGGAGCTTTGGGGGCAGGGACATGGGATTCAAAGCATCATAAAGTTCCCAGCGATTCCTAGAGCTACCCTACATTACTTCCTGGTTTTCACTGGAAGTGACATAACCTCACACACAATGATGATGCTGAAGAACAGCCCTATTTTAAGTTCATCTGTGCTAGTGGCCATCATTACATCCATTGGCAATAAATTCCACAATTTAGTTGCTTATTGAATAAAGAAATATTTTCTCTGGTTCATCTTGAATCTATTGCACATCAATTTCATTATATGGCCCTGAATTCTGGTATTATGGGAGAAGGAGAAAAAGTTCTCTCTATCCACTTTCTCCAGTCCAGGCATAGTTTTATAAACCTCTTCATGCCCACCCCCAAGTCATCTTTTTTCTAAACTGAAAAGTCCCAAACTCTTCAGCCTTTCTGCATAAGAAACGTGCTCCAGTCCCATAATCATCTTGGGTTTTTAAAAAAAGTATATTGTGCTTTTCTCCCTGATCAGGGACACAAAGTGGCTTTTCACATTGTCCCCCCCCCCACCCGCTCCACTTAATCCCCTCAACAACCTTGTGAGGGTAGGTTAAACTAAGAGATTGTGATGGGCTCATGGTCACCTGGCAAGCTTCCATGATTGAGTGAGGGCTCAGAAACCAGGTTGTCTCAGGTCCTAGACTGACTACTACATCAGCTCTAGTTGCTCTCTTCTGATTGTTCTCTTCTACCATGACCAGACCTTCACATAGTACTCCAAATGAGGCCTCACCACAGAGTGATACAGGGACACTATAGTATTGGCCATTTTATTTTCAGTCCTTTTCCCAATAATCTGCAGCATGGAGTTTGCCTTTCTCACTGCTGCCATATTTTCACCTAGCTGTCCAGTGCAACCCCAAGATCTCTTTCCCTCTCAGTCACCACCAGTTCGAGCCCCATCAGCATATATTTAAAGTTAGGGCTGCTGTGATGATAAATGAGGTAGGCAATAATGTATGCTGCTCTGAGTCCCTTGGAGGAAAAGAGAAATGAAAATGTAATAGGACAATCCTATGCTCAGTGATGAACTGAAAAGTTGCATTCATTTCAGTGCAACAGAGTAGGAATGTGATCTTAATTGAAGATACTGAAGAAACTAGGTATTAATTTACCTATAAGAGTGCTGAATGTTATTTTAAACTTGTTTTAAACTCATGATTTTAAATATGTGTTTAAAATCAAGTTTAAACCAGCCAGCTTCCAGGACTTCATATGCTGTTCCAAGAGGAAAATAGCCAAAGTAGCTGATTGTTCTGGCTTCAGGCAACCCAGAAACTCCTTAGGACTGAGGCCAATTTTATTATAAATGATAAATTTTGTGGATTACCACATGCTAGCCTAAAAGACAAATATGTTAGCAACTTCACGAACAATAATTTTGGGGAGATCAAAAGCAGGAATGCAAAAATGCCTCCAGTCATAAATATCATAGAAAATATGTAGTGAGATTCTTTTTTTAAACCCACAGATTTACTTGTAATAAATGAAAGTCAAGTTTCTCATCAGAAGGAGAAAATATAAATGCCAGAGACTGCAAGTTTCATATCAGGTTTATTTTTACGTGATCCTAATGTAGGTTTCCCAGTTAAGGCTGTGATGCTAAGCCCAGTTACTAAGGAATAAGTCCCATTGACCTCAAAGTGACTTACTTCTGAATGTACATGCTTAGAATTGCTCTGCATACAGCCTTCAAAGGAACCCATCTGATTGTGAACTAGGGATGCCAGTCTCCCACCAGGGGTAGGGGATCCCCTGCTCCCACCCTCCCCACCCTCACTTACCCAGCCAGTGTGTGGGCGGGGAGAGGCGGGGAGCACTCCCAGGCAGCGTGGTGTGCTCCCAGAAGGTGCAGTGCACTTCCACACGCCACAGTGGCCCAAGTGCTCCCAGGGCAGCATGTGACTCGCATGATGATGTCATTGTGCAAGCACATGTGATGGGGTACCTACAAGGTAAGTGCCATGCCTCTGACCTCCTGCCAGGGGGGCCGGGGGACCTGGCAACCCTATTGTGAACGTATAGGGAATGAGGAGAGGTGATTCAATTATAAGGCAACTTTACTGGAATGTGGGAAACTCTTTACATTTTCTGTTCAGTGATGGGTTTGCTTTTGTAACGTTGGACAAAAGAGCAAAATGCTTGGATAATTTCTGGAACAAGAAAAGCCAGTGCTATCCTTGTAATGCTATGGTGATAACTAGTGCCAGTCTTTCTTAGATAGCTTGTATGTAGAGTTGGCAGCCTCCAGGTGGGCCTGGAGATCTCCTGGAATTACAGACGGCAGAGATCAGTGCCCCTGGAGAAAATGGCTGATCTGGAGGGAGGATTCTATGGCGCTATATGCTGCTTAGGTCCCTCCTCAAACCCTGCCCTTCCCAGAAGCCACCCAAAATTCTCCAGGAATTTCTCTACCTGAGCCTGGCAGTCTCACTTGGGTGTGTGATTAAGGGGAAGTTCTTTTCCGCAACTCCATCTGATGAGATGACAGCGACTCTTCCTCAGTGATTAGAACTGAGGCTGGTCTGGCCTCCCTGCCTTTTGGCAACACTGCCCCCTCCCCCTTTAGCTCCTAATTTTAGAGAGTGTGTGTTATTTATGTATTGTGCATTTTTTCAAAGTATTTAGACGGCAAATTTCTGCCTGAAAAGATACTTTTAAGGTGGTTCATAATAAGAGAAATTTCAAAAAGATAGTGATAACTGAAGAAGGTGTGGGGTAGAAGAAGGATACAAACTGTCCTTTCTCCAAAGTTCACATGTTGTGTTTGATCAGCTGCCATTATTTAAAGGTTCTGCAATGGCTAGGGGGAGAAATACCTCCCCCCCCCACGAAGTGTGCTACTTAGCAGCCAGAGCCGAGTAATAATCAATGTTTTCATCCCTATGGCTGAGCTTCTCCTTATATAGAACAGCTGGTAGGGTTGCCAATCTCTAGGTGGGGCCTGGAGTTCTCTTGGAATTACAACTGACTACTGAGATAAGTTCTCCTGGTGACAATGGCAGCATCAGAGAACATTCTAATCTGTAAACCATAGATTCTAGATGAAATCCTTCCTCAATCTTTCCCCTCCATAGACACTGCTCCTAAATCTCCAGGAAATTCCCAGGCTGAAGTTGGGAACCCCAGCAGCTGGAGAGTTTCCCTCTGATGGGTAGCTCTTTCCGGCAGCAATGGTGACTGATTTGGGTCTATCTTGCTCTGTTCAGTGGTAGGTAGGGTTGCCAACACTGGCCTGAGAAATTCATGGAGATTTGGGAATGGTGCCTAGGGAAAATGGAGTTTGAGGAGAGAATGGAGCACAGCTAGGGTTGCTTGCCAGCCCCTCACTTGGGACAGGGGATCCCTTGCCTCCACCAGGCACCCACTCTCACCTGGTTGTTGGGAGGGGGATTGTCGGGAGGCTTTCTGGACTCCTTGGAGCATGTGAAAAATGGTGTGCATGTGCGCCAAAGCTTCCACCGATGTCACTTCCGTTTTAAAGTGGAAGCAATGGGGTTCAGCAGGGCCGAATCGGCTTACATTTGGGGCCAATTTGGCCTCACTGAGCCTGTCACTTCCATTTTAGACTGGAAGTGATGTCAGTGGAATAGGGTTGCCAGGACCCTCTACCCTCCTGGTGGAAGAGGGGGACCTGGTACTTACCAGGAAGTGACATCATCATGCTGGCAGTGGGTGTGCTCCTGTGCTTTGCACAGGACCAATTCAGCCCATGGGGTGGGGGGGTGGGGGACTGACCCATAAAAAGTGTGGGAGCATTCCTGCTGCCAGGCCCAATAACATCACTTGAGGAAGTGACATCGCCATGCCAACCAGGGAGCATGCCCACTGTGCACTGGCCCAGGAAGTTCCTTGCTTCCCAAGCCCATTCCCAGTGCCTTTTCCCCACACTGGACAAATAAACAGTGACGGGGCAGAGGCTGGGTGCATCCCCCCACCCCCTTGAGCGGACTGGCAGCCCTACATCAGAGACATTTAGAGCTCATGCACACTTTGTGTGCATGCAAAACAGAAGAAAAAACATCCCCACCCTGGTTGGCACACCCCAACCTAAGGGAGTATGGGAACACTAAGCACAGTGGATATATGATGCCATACAGTCCACATTCTGATGCTAACATTTCCTTGAAAGGAATTGATCTCTCTAGCCTGGAAAACACTTGTAATTCCACAAGAATGCCAGGCCCCACCTTAGGATACGTGTTAGGAAAAGATACCAGGTCTCCCAGTGAGGGTGGGAGGTCCCTTGCTTCTACCCTCCCACCTCCTGACACCACTCACCTAGCCAAAGGGAGGGGGAGGCGGAGGAATAAACCTCTCGAGCATGCTCCCAGGGTGGCATGACAACATCACTCCTGGGAGTGACATCATAGCACCACCCTGGAAGCACTCCCTTGCTTTGCAGCAGGTTGATTTGAGCCCCAAACGGGCCAAATCTGGCCCATTTGGAGCCCAAATCAGTGCAGTGCAAAGTGTGGGAGGGCTTCCAGCCTCTGCACAATGATGTCACTTCACAGAAGTGATGTCATCACATGCAAAGACATCCCAAAAAAATGAATGTCAGGTCCCCCTCTCCCGCAAGGAGGGTAAGGGGACCAGGCAACCCTAGGGTTAGGGTATAGTGGAGCTTATGGATTTCCTTAAGTCCCCCTGCTTTTCTTCCTACAGTCTGAGAACTGTCCTTTTTGGAACAATAGAAGTTAGTACCCACTTTCATGCTACGGTGATTCTAGCTTCAGTGTTCTGTAATAGCTTAATAACACTGTAAGCACAACAGAGAGAGAAAGCTTTACTCTAAAGGGGCATTGATGGCTTAAGGGGAAAAGTATCTGCTGCTTTTGAAAACCACAGCAGAGCTTCACACGAGTGAAAGATTTTAAAAGAAAAAAAATCCCTAGCTGACACTTTTACTCAAAGGGCAGCTTGATGGCCTATTACAGACTAGGCCACACCAACCCCTAAGGTTAAAAAAACACTTTGCAAACAAACAAACACTTAATCAAAGAGCATATACAGTAGTAAACATTCAGAATTACTCAAATTTGTATGTGATTGAGCTGTAAACAGAATAGTGTTAAGGTAGAGTGCGAAAGGCTTCTGCAGCTGTTTAGTCATAAAAGGTCAGTTTGCCTTTAGGTAGTGGAACACAATAAAAGATATATCTGGGTCCTTTTCGCACTGAGACTTCAAAGCATTTCAGTTTCTATTCTGCTTCTTATGTTTCCAGGAGTTTCACACTTGTAAGGTAGTCATGGAATGCAGTACCAATGTTTGTCCGTGGCATCTCTGATTTTTCCCCGTGGACATACCACTATTTTATTTTGAAGCCACTGCCAAGTTGCGTCTGGCCCGATTAATGTCAGTGTGAAGTCTATACTCCACTTCTGCTTCTCTTCTCCCTCCTTTCCTTTTCCACAGGAGCTGATTGGTCTGTGCAGAATTAACCACTCCCACCCTTCTCAGCTATCTGAACTCCTTTTCCACCATTTTTATCAGTAAAGCAAGGTATAGGTCATAAGGCTGCTTCTCCGTTGGCTTCCTTCCTCCTGGGTATGCGCACACACTCTTTTTTCTTTCAAAGCCAGGAACGATTCCTAATGTTGCTGCTTATTCCCTGTTGGCTTTAAAAGCCAAGAAACGGTTAAATGGCTGGTTTTCCCTTACTCCCTTGAGGGTATGTGCACTCTCTCTTTTTTTCCAAAGCCAGGAATGAGTAGTAATGTTGTTGTGATGTAATGTTACTGCTCATTTCTCCTGACTTTATAAGCCAGGAAAGGGTTAAATGGCTGCTTTTCCCTCCCCCTGGTGTCTCCTGCTAATTCCAAAAAGACCCCAAGTGTTTTGCATAGCTATTTGCAAAACAAATTGGCAGGGAAGCTGTCGGGAGAGGATGAAGCAACAGCATTTTAAACATTTCCTGGCTTGGCTTTAAAAAAATAAATGAGAGTGGAACAAGCATGAAAAGTACATGCCTCCCCTGAACTCTGCCACCAATTGTCTCTCCAGTGGGCATGGGATAGCCTAATCAGCAAATACTGGGAGGGGGGATGGGTTCCAACATTGCAACGTTACTACACCTGCTCAATTTTTTTTTTAAAGTGTGGTGTGAATTGCAAAGCCCTGACAGCCCAAAACTGCACCAAGGCTTCAGAGCCTGTCCAAAATGAAAAACAAGACACCAAATTGAAACTGCCTTGGACAGTGTGGAACATGGGGGTGCCATGCTGAAACCATTGCAGCACCCCCATGTTTCCCCATGTTGCGGCAATTACTCATAAATGGTGGTTTAAACCATAAATGTGAAAAAGTCTCTGGTAAAAATGAATTCTTCAATTTCTGTTAATTCTAAAACTCTCATTCTGTAGTGCCATTTCACTTCGGTCATCTGCCCCAGATTCAATGCTGTTGGGAAGCAGGTTTTTTTCCTGCTTCCCCACAGCATCATGGTACATTCGTGCATATCTTGGATTTCCCCAACCTTTCTCCAACCTTTCTCAAACCTGGTTTGCTGTGAAGTTCTGGGGAAGTTCACAATAAATCCTGGATGGCTGCTTTGTGCGTAGGGAAATTTGAATTTCCTCATATAGAAGACAGCCATTTCCCCTGACTATGTTCCCACACCAGCCATTCCTCACTCCTGCCATCAGGAATCTTTTTCTTTTTCTTTTAATCAGCAATCGGGGATTGTTATATCAGTGTAATGCTGTACCAATGTGTATAACAGGTTCCCTGAATTCCCAGCTTTCATTTTAAAAAAGGGGGAAAGCATATCTCCACAACGGAAGTGGCAAGAGACTTACTTTTTTAAAATGAAGAAATCACCTTTTGTGATTTCTTTGCTCATGCTTTTCACATGTGCATGCTCCCAGGGTGGTGTGACGATGTCACTTCTGGGAAGTGACATCATTGTGCAGGGCCCGGGATCGTGCCTGCACTTCACAGCAGGCTGATTTGGGCCTCAAACTGACCTGATTTGGCCCATTTGGGGCCCAAATTGGCCCACTGTGAAGCATGGGAGTGCTCCTGGAGGGGCACAACATCATTCTGGGGAGTGACATCATCATGCTGCCCCAGGAGTGCTCCCAGGAGGCCTGTTCTCCTGCCTTTCCCCCCTGCCAGCCAGGTGAGTGGTGACAGGGGGCAGAGGGTGGGAATGGGTGATCCCTGCCCCCACTGGGGAACCTGAGATCCCTGGGGGGGGGCGGGGGAGAACAGGGAGAAAAAGAGATCTTTCAGACCATGTTAAAAAGGCCTATATCTCTGCCTCCTGTAGAATGTCTGTAAGACTCTATAAGGTGTTTTGTTGACTTCAGTGGGAATGGGGTGCTGTTAGCTGGTATCACATTGCTCCCCTACCATGCTGGGAAGAAGCAGCAAAAATGGAAGCCATCCAGCTGATAATATAACAAATGTTTAACAGGTATTTGCAATTGGTTGTCTTCCATTTTTGCTATGCCCACTAAAGTCAGCTAAACATTCCACAGATAACCTACAAGATGCAAACAAAGATACATTTCCTGTTCAAAAATAAAATCAATGTTTTAAAAAAATAAACGATGTTTAAATGATTTTGAAGATTTGATTTTGTTTAAGGTAACAGTTAAAAATTCAGTTTGAACTAAATGCAAACATAGAATCTCTTTATGTATAAGTACATATTTATCTGGATACAAATGAATATTCCTCATAGACATCTCTACTTTTCTTTGAAGGAAAAGAATCTTTAGCATTTGTTGTCACAATAGCTCTTATATTATTGTTAGATATTGGGAGGCAGGGAGTAGAAAGTTGCTATCAGTATCATTTATTGACCCATCTGAAATTTGTTTTATTAGTAACTATTTGATTTCTGCATCTGTTTGGTTCCCATGCAGATATTTATTACTTCATTTTATCTCATCTTTTCCCCCACTGAAGACCCAATTCAACTTACATTGTTCTCCTCTCTCCTCTCTTACATTTTCTCTTCCCAACAACCACTGTGAAGTATGTGAGGCTGAAAATATGTAACTGTCCCAAGGTCATCCAGCAAGCTACCGTGGCAGAGTGAGGATTCAGTCGGGTCTCCTAGATCCTAGTCTGACCACTATACCACACTGGCATGGGAAGTAATTAGTAATTCAGGAGACCCAAGTACACTCTTTCTCTCCCCCCCCCCCCGCTAGATTTTTACCCTGCCTTTCCACCCTCATAGGGCCATCAAAGTGGCTAACAAAAATACATCATTAAAACAATTTTAAACCACAGAGTTTAAAATGAATACAAAAAAAATAAAAACAACAGTTAAAACATTGGAGATGGGATTGTTGAGGGAATTCCAAGTGAAACAAAAACTCTTTACCCACTAGCAAACACTGCAACAGAAGAGGACAGGTAAATATCCCTAGGGAGAGAGTTCCAGAGTCCAGGTGCCACTACCGAGAAGGCCCTCTCCTGAGCTGCCTAGTCTCTGAAGGCAGAGGCAGCTGAAACAGGACCGCCTAAGATGGCTGCAGTAGTCAGGTGAGTTCATAAGAGAGTAGGCAGTCCTTCAGGTATGTTGGTCCCAAATCATATCGTGTGTTAAATGTCAGCACCAGCACCTTGAATTGTGCCCAGAAACAAATTGGCTCAGCTATCAACTCTATGCAAAATGTAATTTTCCAGTTGTCTTCCATATCCCTTATTCTGATGCTGCTGAAACGGATTAATCGTTAAATAGTGTATTATATGGATTGTTATTTTTAAGCTTATTATAACCCTCCTTGGAGATCTTGTAAGATGGAAAGATAGGATATTCTTGTTTAAAATAAACACATCTTTTATCATTCCTGGTAATTCTTTAAATCAATTTCCAGGTCTTAGTCTTTCATAAAATGCAAGATTTTCTATTTATCAGCCTTTGACAACTCCTCACCCCTGACCTTTCTGTTTTCCTTATACCTCTCTTCCATCCCTTCTATTTTTCTTCTCCTCTTCCTGCCTCAGTACCTTCTTGCGGGGTTTCTCCAGGCTTGGAACAGTCTGCAATGTCTGTTTAATGTAGCCATGTGTTATTATAACCACTTCTCCTCTGCTATGTAATACATGTTAAAAAGACTGCTCTTCTGCAAGACCTTTTGTTCACCCACGAGGGCCTCTTCATTTCAGCTCCCACTCCTTGCTATTCCAGTACACAGCCTTCTGCTTCATTCTTGTCCATCAAATTATACAGCAAGGAGCCAGGATGATGCAAACAATACCACTCCCACTGTAGAACATGCCTTAGGAGTGCATGGTTTGCACTTTGCGTGTAGAAGGCCCCTGGCATCTCCAGTCAAATGGATCTCAGGAAGAAGGGCTGAAGAAGATCACACACTGTTTGATAGTCATGACAGATATTACTGGGTTAGGTGGGCCAGTGGCCTGTCTCAGTATTAATGTCAAAACAGGCAAGTCTCTCAGAGGCAGAGGGTGTAGGTTGGCTTGCTGGGATGTAGCGCAGAGGAAGGAACAGGAAGCTTCATCTGATCATCAGGTTGCCTAGAAATCAGCAAGTCTGTATTTTCTTTACAAGTTAGGGCAGTCATGAGTTGCTATGACATTCCTTTTTGAATGGTCACTGTGAGAATCTGTGCTTTAGTAGGTAGCTTAGAAATATTTCAAATAAACCCCTTCTCTGACCAGCAGTCCCAGTAGTGCAATAGACTTGTGCCTAATACTCCAACTTCCTAGTTTAACTCCTGCTTTGCCTGCCAATGAAGCAGTTTAACACGCCTAGAGTATTGTGTTCAGTTTGGGGCACTACAATTTCAGAAGGATATAGACAAGCTGGAATGTGTCCAGGAGAGGGCAACGAAGATGGTGAGGTGTCTGGAGACCAAGTCCTATGAGGAAAGGTTGAAGGAGCTCAGGATGTTTAGCTTGTAGAAGTAACAACTGAGAGCCAGGCTACAAGAGATGAATTACACAAGGAGGAGCCCATGAAGGGTGTCGCAATGTTAGAGCCAGGGAGATTGCTGCTCAGAGGGTTTGTTAATTTCCTCTTTGCCTCCTGAAGGTCAGTTTCACCTCCCCTTCTAAGAGGTGAAGAGGAAATAAACCTTCTGAAATGTGATCTCCCTGGCTCTGTAGAAAGGGGAAATTGACAAAGCCTTCTGATCTCATTTAAAACTCAGCTTCCTGGCTAACATTGTGATTCCCTTCATGTGCTCCTCCTCGCATAATTTCTTTCTTGCAGCTTAGCTCTATGTGGTGATATGATAACCATCTTCAAGTACTTGAAGGGCTGTCATATAGAGAACAGCACTGAGTTGTTTTCCACTGCCCCAGAAGGTCGGACCAGAACCAACGGGTTGAAATTAAATCAAAAGAGTTTTCAGCTAAACATCAGGAAGAACGTCCTGACAAGTTAGAGTGGTCCCTCAGCAGAACAGGCTTCCTTGGGAGCTGGTGGGCTCTCCTTCTTTGGAGGTTTTTAAGCAGAGGCTAGATGGCCATCTGACAGCAATGTTTATTCTGTGAACCTAGGCGGATAATGAGAGGGAGGGCAAGAAGGGTTACATCAGTGCTTAGTTCTCGTGGCCCCTTCTTACATGAAAAAGGTAAGGCTGATTGCCCCCTTGGGGTCAGGTAACAATTTCCCCCAGTCCAGTTTGGCTAGGGATCCTGATAGTGTTTTGCCGTCTTCTGGGCATCAAGTAAGGGTCACTGGATATGTGTGGGGGGGAGTGGGAGGTATATGTGAATTTCCTGCATTGTGCAGGGGGTTGGACTAGATGACCCTAGCGATACCTTCCAACCCTACTATTCTATGTTTCTAATATAAGAAGTGCCACTCTGGATCACACCAGTAGTCCATGTAGTCTGGTGTCTAGTTTCCCTCAGGGACCAGTCAGCTGCCCTGGAGGGTCAAAAAACAGGGCAGAGTGACGAAGGCCTTCCCTTGGTGTTGTCTCCTGGCAATGGAATTCAGAAGGGTTACTGCCTCTGGATATGAGTGTTAGCAGCCATCATGGGATCCATCCTCCATGAATATGTCTAATCCCCTTTTAAAGTTATCTGTGCAACTGGCTGTGACTCCCACCACTGGCAGTGACTTCTACTATTTAATTATTTGTTGAATGAAGCAATACTCCCTTTTGTATGTCCTGAATGTTTCTTATGGCATAATTATACGGCAGGTACTAAATCATGATGTTTATGTAACAGTGCTTTGCACAGAAGCCATAAAACCACAGGTTGCTGCCCTGCACTCCTGTGGACACTTTCCACATGTTCAAGCATTTGCACATGCTGAGCTACTTCTCCCCTGTTGTGTGCTGACATGCTGAAGTGGCCTTCACATGGAGCTGTATTTGAATCACTCTAAAGCCTCCTTTGTAAGTTCTATGCTACTTCCTTGTTCTGTACTGCACCTTGCACATTATTGGTATTATACAAGAATTAAATGTTTGTACCAGTAAATAGTTTCCACAAAATTACACCGTTTGTGGCATGACTCTGGTTCCGCAGATGTTCACTTCTGTCACATGTCCTCTTTCTCATGAAGAATAGTGCTTCTTTATGCGCAAGGTGTTTGTGTTGCCAATGGCAGCAAACAACCTTGAATGTGATAACCATCACCTGCTTTGAAATGGAACAGAAGTCTCTTTTGCTCTGAGTATCTTTTTTTTTCATAAGGATCATCAGGCTAACAGAGTACATTTCTGTCCACAATACTGAAGCAAATCATTTGTAGGCTTAAAGGACAAAGTTCTCTATTTAGGTGATATGGCTCATCTGGCAGCCCTGAACTTTTGTTCAGAGAACAACACCTACGCTGCCAGGCAAGCTGCCAAGACAGCTGCACCCACAGAAGGATTCAGTCCTGCCAGGATAAAGAAATTAGCTTTCTACCAGTGTGGCAGGTTTTCTTTCTTGCTTCCCTCATTGCTTTCTATTCTTATTTTACAAAAACAAGGTAACTTTTGCTGTTATTTTTTCCTTTTATCTTCAGGCTTTTTCTAATGGAGGTAGAGGGAGTTCAGGGAACATTTTTACAAACTGAAACTGATATCTAAAATGTGCCCCTCTACAACCCCTCCCCCACAACCCTATTGTGGTTACAGGAATATTCAGTTATCTATCAGCTGTACTCATCACCACCATAGGCAGTCTGTGAAAGCAGAGTCACTCATCTTATCTCCAAACAGATATGAAATGTATGTTTAAAAGTTTGACATTGTGCTCCTATAAAAGTTCTATTTACTTGCAAACTGAATGTGTTTTAATTGTTATAGTAACTAATTAGAATGAATAATTGATAATTTTTTTTAGTGGTAACCTTGATCATGATTTAAAGCACTGATAATAATAATAACATTCAATTTACATATGATTCAGATGTGTAGTGGTTAGAGTGTTGAACTAGGATCTGGGAAAATGTGGTTTGAATCCCCACTCTGCCTTGGAAGCTTGCTGGGTGAGCTTGGGACAGTCACAGACTCTTAATCTAATTACCCCACAGGGTTGTTGTGAGGATAAAATAGAGGAAGGGGCAATGCTGTAAGCCACTTCAGGTTCCCCATTGGAGATAAAAGTGGGGTATAAATGACAAACAAACAAAAGGTCTGGGATGCATGGAAGAAACCCATGATGTAGCTGCCCCCTACACCAATATCCCCCCTCTAGGAAACTGAGGCAATGCAGATTTGGAAAGGAATCACAAAATATGGGCTCCAGCTCCACCTGCTTTGGGCCTTCTGATGTTCTGTTTGTACTGCAGCAGTTCCTGCTCTATGACTATCCAATGAGAAGTGGCTCTGTCTTTTCCACAATTAGGCTGATCTTAACTTTCCTTGGGCTGTCCTCCCCACAAGTATTAGACAATGATATCCAAGTATGGCTTACTGCCTTCTTTTGGCATGATTCGTGGCTTACTAAAATGTAGCTTATAAGGATTATCCTCCATTAGAGATGTTCAGTTTATAGTGGAAGCCCTACCTAAGTGATGGATGGATGTCCTTCATGTTCATTCCAACCCTGATTCTATAATAAGCTGAATATATGTGATAAGAATGAGATGATTTAATTAGTGCAGCACAGCCAATATACCATATTGGGTAGGAAGCCCATTAGCATTAAGAAATATGTGCTGTGGCTGGGAACTGAACTAAGATCCTCAGACTCTTGTTCAAGGGTGAGGCTGCCCATTGATCGAGACATTATGTTCTAGGTTTCAGCCTGGACTTGTTTTTTTTCCCCTTCTATGTATTAAAGAGGAGGTTGGTTTGTAAAAAGCTGGCACACCCTAAGATAGCTTGTACATATGCTAATAGTTGCTGTGATGATAATTGCTACCTTCTGGAATATATTCACTCCTGATGTTATCTTGTCTGTTCCTTCCCTTACATCATTGCTCCCCTTGAGCTGTCATGCTGGCATGGACTCACCCTACTTTGCTTTCCATGGAATCTTCTTAAATAATCCAGCTACCAGTGATAAAGGCAGGTAGAAGGCTCAGCCTTATTCATATTAAGATGTCTCCCACACTCCATGTAGGGCAACTGGGAGGAGCCTACACAAGGTGCGATTGCTGGGTTGCAAGGACTGTGCTAGATTTGAGTATGAGGACCAGGTTAAAGTAGAAGAAATGCTGTTAACAAATCAGTGCAAAGCAGAAAATCCTACACTGGTCAGCTAATACACTTGCTTCTGATGGCTTTGCTTTCCATTGTTCAATCCTTCTGAAAGAACTCTCTGAAAGATCTTCACAGCCCACTCATTATCAAGGCAATATGCAGGGATGACCAGTGACCACTGAATTTTCAGCATCATTTTGCAAATTAGATTTAGTCTTGTTTAGCTCTCTATGCTCCAGGAAAGAGGCAAAGGCTACAGCTTTCATCAGTTGTGCTTCAGGAGAATATTAATCACCAGGTATGTTTCTTCCCTTTGAAGAATGTCTTCATCATGGAGCATTGAACTGTGTTAATACATGGTTGCCTGTATTACACAAAAGCTACTGGGAGGGAGGACAGTTTGGATTAGACCAGTGGGAGAGAGGTGTCTAACTTTCATCTGGCCTCCCAGTTTTCTGCTGCGAAGAGACTGCCTCTCCCCCACCTAAATTTATTTATTTTTATTTATTTACTTAAATTTATAGTCCACCCTCCCCAACCAGTGGGCTCAGGGCAGATCACAACAATTTAAAACGCATTATGCAATTCATCAGCAGTAGCCATTAAAAATATAAATAATACAATTCATTCATTTAAAACATATATTAGCACCATATAAATACAGCTATCAACAATAAAAACATAGCAGCACATTATACATTCACCTATCACTGTCTATAGAGCAGATTACAGCGATCGTATAAAGATGTGAGATGACTTTGGGCGGGAGGGCATAGAATCTCACCCCCCCACTAGGGGGGAGGGGCACCACCCAGCATCACCCATATGCCTGGCGGAACAGCTCTGTCTTGCAGGCCCGGCGAAATGATAACAAGTCCTGCCGGACCCTGGTCTTGCAAGACAGAGCATTCCACCAGGTTGGGGCCAGGGCCGAAAATGCCCTGGCCCTGGTTGATGCTAGGCGGGCCTCCCTAGGGCCAGGGATCTTTAACAGATGTTTGTTGCTCGAGCGAAGAGTCCTCTGGTGCTCATATGGGGAGAGGCGGTCCCGCAGGTACGACGGTCCCAGTCCACTTAGGGCTTTATAGGTTAGTACCAAAATCTTGAACCTGATTCAGTACTCCACCGGTAGCCAACGCAGCTGGCGCAGTACCGGTGTTATATGTTCCCATATTGGTGTTCTGGTAATAACTCGAGCCGCTGCATTCTGCACCAGTTGTAACTGCCAGATCAGGCTCAAGGGAAGCCCAGAGTAGAGCGTGTTACAGTAGTCCAGTCTAGAGGTGACCATTGCTTGGACCACTGTAGTCAAGTCGCGAGATGATAGATAAGGGGCAAGCTGCCTGGCCTGACGAAGATAGTAAAAAGAGGACCTGGCAACTGCCGAGACCCGATCCTCCATCGTTAAGGAGGAATCAAGAATCACCCCCAGGATCCTAACTCTCAGAGCCAGTGTAAGCACTGCCCCATCGAGTACAGGAAGCTGGGGTCCCGAATCCACATTTCCACGACTCAAGTACATGATCTCCATCTTCGTAGGGTTCAGTTTCAGCCGACTTTGTCTCAACCATCCAGCCACAGCTTCAAAAACACTCTCCAAGACATCCGGGGCCAATCCGGGTCGGCCGTCCATCAACAGATAAAGTTGGGTGTCATCTACATATTGATGACACCCAAGCCCGAAACTCCGCTCCTGCTGGGCGAGGGGGCGCATATAAATATTGAACAATAATGGGGAGAATATCGCTTCTTGTGGCACACCGCATTCTAGTGGCCTACGAGACGATAACCTCTCCCCTAGCGCCACCCTCTGTCCCCAATCGTGGAGAAAGGAGACTAGCCACTGCAGTGCTGTCCCCCGTATCCCCACATCAGTGAGGCGGTGGGTCAGAAGGCCATGGTCGACCGTCTCGAACGCTGCTGACAGATCCAATAAAATCAGCAGCACCGATCCGCCCTGATCCAGCTGCCTGCGGAGATCGTCTGTGAGGGTGACCAACAGCGTCTCCACCCCATGTCCTGGGCGGAAACCGGACTGGAAGGGGTCTAGGGCCAGGTTTGTGCTTACCTTTGCAAGCACACATCTGGAGCTCAATTGGGGGTAGCAGTGGGGAGCAGGAGGAATTGCTATGGAAAAGTGGTATGCAAGTAATGAACTAAACAAGTAAACACACGTGGGCACACACATGCACACACACACAGCTTCTCTTCCCAAACTGGCCTTTCCTTAACAAAAACAGCCACCAGAGTTTTCTTACATGTATTTGCATGTAATGCTTAGTTGGGCCCTCACAATATGATCATCTGGTGCCAAAGTAAAGCAGTACATTGCAATCTTAATACCGGGAAACAGTGAAAGTCTTGCCTGACAGGGAATATCACTTCCTCTCCCCACCTACACACCTGGCATTGAATGAAGAGCTTTGAACCTCAGATTCACGCAGATCAGCATAGCTGCCAAGTGCTCTGCAGAGCAATATCAATAAATATTCTGGAGGTAATTTATAGTGAATGATTCTTTAGATTGTCTAAAAGCCATTTCAATTAAAAAAGGCTGGTTTTGGATGAGCAAGATACCATGTGGCAAAAGCATGCCCAGTCCTGCCTGAAATGTTAATATCTCCTTGAACATCCAACCTCTTTTTAACTTGCTGGAAATTCCAAGACCACAAAGAACAAAAACAAGCCTTTGCAAGCCAAATCTATTTTGAAGAATAAATGGCTCTCCCCCCCCGGCTCTCCCCACCCCTGACCCCTTCCAACTCCCATAATGAAAATAGCTCTGTGCTAGCTCATGTGCCTTGTTGTCTGGAGATGAACAAATTGCTACACAAGATCAGTGATGATGATGAACGATGAGTGTGTAAAGTGCTGCCTTTTCACCACCACCCTTGGTTCAGCTTCTGCAGATTGTTAAAGTCAGATAAAACTCGCTCAAACTGACCATCCATATTCTCTTGGCTCTGCCACAAAAATGTGGGAAAGTAAAACCACTCAGAGCAACGTTCTTTGAAGGACAGGTTGCAAAGAACGCCTGTGCCACCGTGCAAGCAATGAACCCTCCAGGCTGCATCTAGAAACAGTTCCTTGCACCTCTTCTCTTCTGTGATGCTAGGATGGACCTTTTGACTTCCAGTAGAGCAATCTCTGCTGAGAAATTGTTCTGTATTGTAGGAGCTTCTGTGGCAGACCTGGTCAATCAGTTTCAGATACACACAAAGGGCATGGAGGGAATAAGCAGCAGCCGTTGCCAGAATGAAGAATGGACAGCATCTTTTCTTAGAGTTCAACACTGGTGTCCAATTGCATGAATAGGTTCTATCCTTACTGTGTTTTGACATGTCATTCTCACTGTTTCCTTTGCTTACTGGCCTTGCATCAGCCTTGCGGCAGAGGTCTGTGTTCACTTTCTTCTCCGTTTTGCAAGGATTCTTATAATGTACTCATAGATATTTCATAAAGAGGAACCATACAGGAGGCAGCTGGCTTCATTCTCTGCTCTGCTACACACACATCATCTGACCATGCTCTCCCCCCAACAGCTCACCATCTTTACAAATTAGGGCAAAGGATTTTTAAAGAAATTGGGACCAAAGACCTGAATCATCAGTCTGTCATACAAGCTGATGATATCAGCACACTGGACCGTGAATCAGGCAGGATGATTTTACTAGTGAAACAGACTGAAATCAAGTAAGCATCTGTCATCATTCACAGAACTCAAACTGGCTGACTTTCCACGCGAGTCTACAGCACTGGACTTGATAAGTGTTTTACTTAATAATTACTGCCAAATTACTCAGCGGAGGGTGGTGGTAATAAAGCTTTAGGCAGCAGAATGACTCCTTCCTTGTGGCTAATCTGGAAGACAAGGGGGGGAAATCAGGGTAGAAATCTTTTTGCATAATCTCATGACTATCTTTAAGTATACCCCCATATATATCAGTCTGAGCGTTTGGAGTAAGAATGGAGTAAAGAGAATACCATCCGTATGAGGGATGATGGGGGAAAGGAAGCAAGAGACAGGCATGATTGCATACCTGTGTGCAAATGTCACGACCCTGGTCAGCTCCAAGTCCCAATTCTCTCTTCTGTTTTTGCCATAGCGTCCTACATCACCCCTCTCCCCCGCTGGATAGTTTCTCAAAAAAAACTGCCATGCTCTCCTCCCTTGTAGGTAGAAAGTTATTCAGGGAGTGGGTGAAGCTTTTTCTCCTGGGACAAGAATGCAGAGGAGTTAAAGACATTTGCTGTAAGGAACCATAGAAGTTTTGTAGTGTCTGTTAAAAGGTAAAGCACAGTGTGACACCATTGCTGTTCACTTAAGGGACACTGCAAGGGATTGAGCTGTCTCCCTATCTTTGGAGCAGATGGGAAAAAACAGGGGCATTACACTGAAAGTTTTGTCTGTGTTCTTGGAAAGAGATCAGCAGCACTAAGGAAAACTACCCATGTTAGCATTGGTGTAGAATCCCATTCCCAACTGTGAAAGGTGCCGTCCCAAACACTTCTCTATCTCTATGTCCAGATGCCCAGCCTCACCCCAGTGCCAACACTTCCACCTTCCTTCTGCTCTCAAGAAACCAAGAAAAACAGTTTGAATGTGGGCAACACAGAGAGGCAGGACAGCTGAAATGGGAGGGGAGGTGTGTTTGGGATAGCTCTTTATGCGTAGCTCCTTGTACATTAAGTAGAGTTCCAAGAATCCCTATGAATGGGAGTTCAAAAAATCTGGGTGTACGGCTGGCAAGAATCTGCCAGCTCGAAAGGTCATGTTTCTTTCCCCATCACTGGCTGAATGTCCAAGCCTTATCCAGCAATATAGGTGGTACCTTATACCTAGTAGCCACCACCCATCAAAAGCCCATTGAGCAAGTAACTTCTCAGCATCAGTGCACATTAACAGAAGCATTTTAGCCTAGGAATGGTTATCTCTTCATCTGAAAGAACACAATCGTATGCCTACTTCAGTTAATGAGTTCGTTTTTTGTTATTCTCAAAAATGTTGAAACAAAATTCTGATGAAAACATTCTGATTAAACAATAAAGAGAGATCTGACCATTCAGCTAATGTAGAAGTCAGTCTTCGCTCAGTTGAACACTAGGTGCATCTACAGACTTCGATAATGATGCATATTGCCAGCCATAGCCACTAGTTGCACACAACACCAATTACTCAGGCTTGATAGGACCTGTAAACCCACTGGTCCATGTTGCTATCTTAGATAAAGTACCAATCTTTTGCAACTCCAGCCCAGATACAGTCAAACAAAACAATACAAGTTGCGCTGAAACATTTCTGCAATATGTAAGTAAAGTGATATAAAGTTGCAGCTAATTTATGGTGACGTCTTACAGTATCTCTTTTCAAGGAAAGAGATTAACCATTGCCTCTCTCTGCCTAGCAACCTTGGACTACTATGGTGGTCTCCCATCCAAGTAGTAACCAGGATGAACCCTACTTAGCTTCCAAGAGCTGACAAGCTCAGGCTAGCCTGGGCCATCCAAGTCTGGGCTGAGCAGCAATGGTCCAGCACAAACTCTTGCCTGACAACTCTCAATACAGTCAGCCAAATCTAGACACAGTATCATTAGAATTACCTGCTTCATTAGACTATAAATAGAATAAATGAAGCACACAAGCTTATCCATCCTTGGGAGGGCCCTCTTCAGAAGCAGCTTTCAAGTACTACTAAATTACTTGACCTATTTATTTTTATAGCAGAAGACTCAGAAAATATAATTCAGTGAATTCCTTGATCTTTCTCTGGTTTTGTCTTGATCTTAGTGCATAACTTTATACATAGTGAATCATTCTCTTTCTTCTCCTAAAAGTCATTACAAGGGAACAATTCTTTGTATATACTCAGGAGGATAAATATAAAGCAGGAGGTGGATGACTTTTGGTAACTGAGATGACACTTTTTAGTTCTTCAAAATCTAAACTTCTGTTCAATTATTAAAGAAAGCATCAACTAGGTTTTCAATAATGAAGATTTAATTTTCAAAAGACACATCTGTTATCCAAATCGGTGGTCTCCTAATTAGTTGGAGGAATTAGCTTAAAGGAGACAAAGTGTGAGGGGGTAACTGGGATTCTCCACCTATCTTTACAGGGATTATTCTCTTAATAGAACTCTCTAAATAAGCCAGGCAGATGTTTATTTTTATTAAAAGACCAGACAGGGTTTTTTTATTAAAAAACCAGGAGGTTTTCTTATTAAAAGAGAAATAAAAAGGCAAACGTACAGAAAATCACACACAGCACACACACAAGGTTAGTTAAGAGAAAATTGGGGAGGAAAGGGGGAGAAAGCAGTTTCAGGGAAGGCAATAGTTACTAGTCGCGAAGACAGAGGTCTGCAGAAGGCAGCAGCAAAAGACCAGTGTTTCACAAAGAAGAGGAGAGACCCAAGTGGATTTTGATGGGTATGAATGGATCCAGATCACACACACATACTCACTAGTGGCCAGAGAGGCCCAGATATAGGTCAAAAATGCTCCCTGGGAGAAGCTGATATCTTTGCCCCAAAAACAATAACTTGATGGGTTTTTCCAGATGTGGATAATAAGTTGGGAGAGGCTTAATGGGTCTTCCTGAGGTGGACTATGGGTGTACATACTTGATGACCCTTTGAGTACTGGATGGGAAAAGCTACCAGGTTTGCTGAATAGCTTGGATGTTATTTGATTAGGGTAGATGAGTGAGGGGAAGTAAGGCTGGGCATTGATGAGATGAATCAAGGGCTGTCTGAGAGCCTCATTGTCCTAAGTTATGCATCTCTTTGGGGTGTGGAGGGGGTGTTTAGTCAGTCAGCCACTCTGACTCTCCTTTTATAAATATTTTTCCAGGTCCTTTTAGCTGGCTGACATACATCAGGCCAGGCAGTGTCTTGCCTTATGCTATATGAGGAAGGGAATTTATGATTTCATGCCCATAAATTCCCCCTTAGTGGGAGGAGGGGGTCTGGCAGTTAACAACTCCTTTTCTCAAAATAAGAAAATTAGAATTCTTACCAGAAATCACTGCAGGCACTGCCTGCTACTTATGAACCACACAAATCCCAGCCATTATCTGAGCTGATGTGATCTCACTGAATGCACAAAAACATTTTTAGTTTAGAAGTAAGAGCTATATAACAATGACCTGTTTTTCTATTACAATTTCAAAATTGATGTTTCTAGATACCTGTCTTGTCTTGGCTAGGGTTAACTACAGCTCTCCTAGGCCAAAGCAGTTTCAGGGAGTCTAATACTGTACAATAAAATGGCAAGTCCCCATGTGAGATGATACAGAGATGTTCCAAATAAATTCATTTTCTAAATAAATAAAATGGCTTCTGCATTTCATCCTTAAACTGCAGTTTCAAGCACATCTAGGGAATAAGTTCCATTGAACTCAACAAGACCTTCTTCACAGTAAACTTGCTTAGGATTGTGCTGTGTAATCACACAAATACTGGACTGTGTGTTGAAATTTTTGGTTCTCTTTCTTATAGTTTGAATGGTACCTGAAAGAGCAGCATGCTAGCTGAACAAGCTGAAATGATGGCGATAGCCAGGTGTTTCACCTATCACATAATATTACATTGGGATCTTAGTTAAACTATTAATGAGTAAATGAGATTGGGATTGAAAGTTCCATACAGAATAGTTTAATTCATTGTATTATTCTGAAACTGAACAAAAATTATCACTGTGAGTGGGGAGCAGCCCTGCTGCTGCCAGGCATTAGCCCTGCTGGAAGTGATGCCGTGCTGCTGTCAGTTGGCATGAAAAAACGCTCTGAATGAGCACAAGGTGGAGGAAGGGAGGCCTCCAAGAGGGACTGATGCCTCATGAACTGGCACAGAAACCAGGAAGCCCAACCTCCCCCACCCCTCCTCCAGGGATTAACTGGGAGAACCCTACCCCCCCCTGAAGAGTCCCCAGTCCCACAGTGGTGGTCATTGTGGTGGGAAAAGACGACAAGTGCATGAAATTGCACCTGTGAGAAAAGAGGGGGGAAATCATGAATTATGTCTTCCTTTGGCTTGAGAAAGGGGAAAATGTGAAGGGACTGCTGAGGCAGGAAGAGGCCTGGTGCCACAAGAGCATGCTAAGGAGGAACAGCAGGAAGGAAATGTAACAATTACATCATCAGAGATAGAAAGTACATAAAGGCCATTTGGTTCATCTTACTTTTGCAAAGCAGGAATATCTCCATCCATAGATCATATTCACATAATTCAGGTCAATATTATTCATGGGACAACAGTTTCGCCATGATCTTTCAATCTCTATTTTGTTATCTTTGGTCTCTAACCTGTGACCAATCCACCTGTTTTGCCAGTCTCAGAAAGATCTAATCAGCTGTCGTCTAGCTGCTCTAGAGAATATTTGCAGAACAAAGGCAGTGAAATGGGTAGGAGAAAAGGCTACCTTGCAGAATTGAATAATAACCACCAAAATAAAATGGTTAGCTTACCAAGACCTGGACAAGCCCAGAACAGAGTAAGATTATGTGAATTTTGCAGGGTGAACTTGTTTGACAATCACAATCAGACCATGAACTGATGAAGGATATGTTCAGGTTGCATTGAGAAACAGTCGAACAGCTGCTGAAAATTTTTGCAGATGCCTGATGGTCAGAAGCTCACTCATAGTTCTTCAGTGGATCACCCAGGAGTCATATCTCCCAGCACAAAGCTTCAGGAGGAATCAGAAGCCAATTCACCGCTGATGGGGGATCAGCTGGGAACACCCTTCTTATCAGGGACAGCTTGATGTGGTATATTTGCTGCATACGTTACAATGGAACAGTCTCTTTCCTCCTCTGATATTTATGTGTTGGGTTAGTCTCATGGATGGAGTCCCTGCTGGTTATTTCTGTTTGTTAGTTGAAATAGTAAATTGCATGAGCTCCTTTGTCCTGAAACCCATTGCTCCTGTCTCTGTATCTTGTTAATAAATGCAGTGTTTTTTCCCTTAAAAACAAAAAAGAGATGCTAGCATTTATGATGTTCACCTCCTTGGGAGTCGAAAGAGGTGCCGGTACTGCATACCAGAATGTTCCACCAGAAAAAAAGCCCTGAATAAAATGTTGTTTTGAACACACCTGTCTCTGATGTGTAAACCTAAAGAGCAAGAATCTGAGTGAGTGACCTTTTCCTGATTTGCAAGAAAAAGGGAACATCACAACTGAAGGGGGGGGGCAAGAAAGGCCAGGAAAAGAACCCTCCCCCAACAGAAGGAGGGAGTGAAGAGAAAGAGCCTACTGCACAAGCCTCCGACCTCCAGCCATATACCTCTTTTCCTACTCTATATGGGACTTGGCTGGGCCACATGTAGGCTTGCCAGCTCTGAGCTGGAAAATTCCTGGAGATTTTGGGGGTGGACCCTGGACAGGGCGGGGTTTGGGGAAGGACCTCAGCAGGGTATAATGCCATACAGTCTACCCTCCAGAGTTTCCCATTTCTCCTGGGGAACATGGCAACCCTTTCTTTGCTCTGCATGGGCCTGACCATGCCATGTGCTTCCTTCCCCACCCTGCATGGGATGAGAGCCACCAGCTTGTGGAAGTGGCAGCTGCTGTCTGCCTGCACGGGCCAAGGGTCACCCCGTGTGGCAGTCTGTGGTGGCTAGGGTTGTCAAGTCTCCTTATCAACCAGCAGGGGAGTGCAACACTTGCTTGAATGATCCATGTGCATGTGCGCTCTCCACTCCCCATGTGATAATGTCACTTCTGGAAGTGATGTCATTGTGCAGGAAGTGGTGAACATGTGTAACCATTTGCCTGGGCTTGCCTGCTGGTGATGGGTGATTGCTGAGTAGCCTTTCTTCTCCCACCAGTTGGCGGCAATCAGCAGGCAGAGGGACAATCTGCCTGGAGTTTGCCTACCACTGGCAGACAGCTGGAAACCCTAGTGGTGGCCCCAATGGGGTGGCAGCCCCCCAGGATTTCAGCTCACTGGGACTTTTCCCAGTAGTCTTCATGGCCAATCCACCATTTGTCTAATCCACCCAACATAACAATTGCCACATGGAGGAAATGGAGATCATCAGTAATTGGCTTCTGAACTCCTCATTGTAAAAGGGAGATGAGAAAGAGATCGTGTCTCTTCTTTCTAATGCAGCCAAGCTCCTTTTCTCTGAAGCTCAAGCTATGAGACTGAGGTGGGGAGAAGCCATCTGCCCCTCCCCCGTACCCTACAAATGGAGAGCTTGGGCTGTGGAGAACAGGATTGATCTTCTTTTCTTTGCATTCCAATGGGATAGTTTGGGGTGGCAAGACCAAAAGGGGAATCAGCAGTTTCTGATCATACCCATCCCAATCTCAGCAAGTCTCGGCAAAGTTTTCAGGATGGGATATCAGCAGAACTAGATTCCAACTGATCAATGCAATCATCTGGGAATTGGTGCCTGATCCACTCTTACACACAAAAGCTCTGCTGAATACAGAGCAAAATTTTCCCCCAGCAGGAGTTCATCAGCTGGTTCCAGGGGAGTCGGTTTCTGATACCTACAAACAGCCTGTTATTGACAGTAGATGTGAACAAGTTAAGAATAGCTGTAATGTCCTGTTGATTAATCAGTTGCCTTGTTGCTACTGGCGAACAAGATGTAAGCTGAACTGGCAAGTGTTCAAACATCTCTACAAAAATGAAGCTTGGCTTGATGGAAAATACAGATCAAAAATGGCCCAATCAGGAACTGCCAATTTTGTTACTGCATCCAAATCAAAGTGTGTTTCAGCACAATACTCTGTTGTATATCATTAATGAATTTTACTCCTCAAATGGAACCTTTAATGCATTTTCTTCCTGTTTTCCTTATTTGGAAAACCTTCCACTGAGAAAGCCCCTCACTGTGAAACCATTCCATACTGATCTGATGGTTTGTTTCTGACTTCTCCTGAACAAACTCTGCCTCTCTCCCAGCCCGGGAAAGTCAAACCTTTTTCTACTATTTCTTGCCCCCTATATTAAGAGTGTCATCGTCATTCTCACTCATGCCCAGTCCTGGGATCTTGAGGTGTTTCTCGCTGTATATTCTGGATACTGATCCACAGGACTTCTTCTCTGGATATCCTTTGGATCATTGCCTGGAATTTCTGTTCTGATTCTTGCTGGGTTTCCTTCACAAGTCTCACTTCCTAGAACTCCAGACCCCTGGGGTTGTGTATGACTAAAGTGTGCTTGGATCATTAAATACCTGTACATGTTAAAGAGCCACTCCTGATGACAGCCCCCCACAAAACAACATATATGTCCTACTTCTTCCCTTTCATTGATACCTATTGCATTCTTTTCTCTCTTCCTTTCTCCATCTCCCTTTCCCATAAGTTACATTTTGCACAAGGGTTTCTGTATGGACTTTTTGATTGTTTAAAAGTATTGCAGACATTCTCATGTTTGGAGCTGTGATGTGCTAAACATTACTTGTGTCACAGAGCTGTTCCTGTTGTGCCTTTGACTTAGTTGTATAATAGCATCAACAGCAACCTTTGATTTCCAATATGAGTCCTGCAAAAATTTGCAATCAGTATCACAGATCACCATATCTGTATAATTACTTCTCTGCCAGGGCTTGCCTTGAGCCAAGAGGAAAGGCGGGGTAAAGATATTTTAATTAATTATTTAAATAAGCTTAACAGTAGTTCAGTAACTTTTCAGCTTTGCTATACTATGGAACAGAGCGCTAACCTTTCTGCAACCCAGTAAAAAATCGTACACATGTTGCTTTTGGGGTTTATTTCTATCCCAAGCCCCAATTCTTAAGGTATCTTGGGGTAAAACAATTCTCACAAAAACATTTTTGTTTGTAGTGGCATAAATCATTATGTTTAACATAGTATTAAAACATCCAGACCACGAAAACACAATATGACATGAGGCACAATGTTTCTTTTGCATAGATTCACCCTTCCCCTTTTGTTCATTGAATAACTTATACTAATATGGTTCCTTTACAAAGCTCTAATTTTTCAAAAATTTGAAACAGCGAAAATTGTATTTTGGACTTAAGATATTAGAAAACTAACAAAACTCATTACTTGTAAAGGAAAACATCTAAAAATAATTTCTAACATTTTTGGAACTTGGGGTATTTTAAGAACATATTTCTCTGTTGTGAGGTAAATATTCTCTAGGTTATCAAGTTGGTTTTTCAGATTGTCATGAAGGGCTATATCTCTTCAGAGCACTTAAAAATGGTTCCCTGGATCAGTGTTTACTTAATAAATGCATGAGGTATTGTTTACCCAAAATGTTCAATGAGTTTGGGATAAGGAAGTACCCCAATGGCAAAATACATAGATTCCTGGGTTTGTTTTGTATCCTGGTTGTAAGAGGCAACTGGTTGTACTTTAGACACATTGTTTAATACTGCACAGGTGACAATGTCCTAAGATGATAAAGTTGAACAGCCACTTTGAAGAACTTTCAGGATAAGTCATTTTAAAAAATAAGTCTAACTCTAGTCATTCTTTAAAATTTGTTCCTAATTCATATTCCACCAGCAGTTTGTAGTGAACTTTCCAGTAATCAATTATCTGTCTTGAGCTATTAGGAGAAGCCAACAAAAGTACAAGCAGAGTGGGAAACTCACCCCAGCCATAGGGACAGGGGGCTTAAAAACAGCAACTATGTGAGTAGCTTCTGCTTACCTATTGCTTAGAAATGTTTCCTTTTCCTTCACACTAGTGCAGCTGGAGTGGTATGCCGAAAGGGCTATGTTATAATTGGTGGTTACTGTCTCTTTTTGTCATAGTTTATTTACTCAATTTATTTCTAAACCACTTTCCTAAGAGCTCAAGATGGCTCATATGTTACTTGAACATTCACTACAACCTGCTGGTACTTTATGGAGCAGGAACACATTTTATGAATGATTTGAGTTAGATTTTTTTTTAAAACAATGACTCACTCTGAAGGTCCTGGATGGATAACACCTTCTTCTGAAATATATTATGATACTATGGACTATATTTTTTATGTTCCTGGCTGAGTCAGCACTGTGGGGCACCACTGTTATTATAACCACGTAATGTTCTGCTAATGAGTGCTTCCAGCTATGACACAACGGTAGGAACGCAGGTAAGAGCATAAGATCAGGATGCCATTATTCATGGGTAGAAAAGTGTATTTGAAAACAGAGACAAAGTTATTATAATCTAGCTCTCCCTCATAAACACAGGAGCCAGGAGAGCCATGCAGAAGCTTGTAAGCAGTTGAACAAAGCAAATGGGTTTTTATACCATTCTGACCTTCTAATTCATATATATATAGAGAGAGAGGGAGGGAGAGCGAGAGCTAGAGAAACAGCATTGTTTAGGTGTAGGCAACCTTTTAGACCCGTGTGCCCTCCCCTCCAACACACCATCTACCTGTGAATCTGTGAAGTTGTTGTACTGACAAGCAAAATATGGGGTGGAGGGATGTATTGGCCATGCACACTTGGGGCAAGCCAAGTCCCAGTGGCACTGCCAGCATCTCAGAGATCTGCTTTGGACTGGGCTGTTTGCTGTGTATGTCTGACAGGCATAAGCCATGCCTGTTGCCTTCTTCTGCATGGCCCCAGCAAAGCTGTCAGTGCCTCAGTTTCTTGGCAGAGATCTGGCCCTTTGTGCTAAGTAAAATGGTCTGCTCTGCTGCTGTCAGCATGCTGAGGATTATCTACCTTGGATTTAGAAGAAGTGGTAGAAATTTCCAACTAAGCTAATGCATGTTCAGCTGTCCTGTTAGTTAAGAATTATGGCTTTGAGGAGTACAGATGCTTGAAAGCTCGACACAAATTCTTTAGCTACTTACAAGTCAGGGCTTCATCAAATTGTTTGGGCACAGGAGATTTATTAAGGTATCTGCCTCTCATTCTAAACTTACCATAAATGTCATGTCTGACTGTACCCATTCATTCATGCCAATGATTTTGCTGTCAAGTGTATGCTTTATTCTGTCAGGGGTAACTCCATTTTGGGTGCCTGGAAGCATTCTTGTTGCTAACATTCCAATAAGTTCTTGCCCGTTCCCAGGTAGCCAGGTGTTTACCAGTTTGAAGCTTTTTCCTGCTTGTGCTAGGTCTGTTCTCTGTGTAGCTTGATAACCCAAATATGCATACTGTTCTCACACAAATCAAAACAACCCTACGTTGCTGGGAAGTTGGGAGGGGGATGGAACAGAGGGTAGAAGAGGGATGTAATTTTCCTATGTAGTCATTCTGGTCAACTTTCTACTAGAACTGCCTAGGGGCTTACCTTGCTCTTAGGTAGACCTTTGGATCTGACTATGGAAAGAACTGATTTCTGAATAAAAGTCATTTAACCAAGAACCAGTGTTTTGTTACAATGAACCAGGGATCTGTCTGCTGTAGTCTATCATCCAGAGTCTGACAATAAAGGGACAAGTAGTGACATACCCATTTAAGAAGATACAACATTAGTACATAGGCTTAACTCCTCACCTTCTCTGTCTAACACAGTAACATGAACTTGATAAACATTTAAACCATTAGTGAATAGTGATGTTAGAGGGTTACTTACTGCCTATAGGCATCTCTCTCTCTCTCTCACACACACACATACACACTTACACTTTTGTTTCTTCTCTCTTGAAATTCAATTCAGTGAGTTTTCAGCATCAAATATTCACGTTTTAGACATTATAAAACTTCAAGTAATCTCTTAAATTCAGACTCCCAGAATGGCAACCCAATGGTTGTCTAGTCCAACTCCCTGCACTATGCACAAAATTCTCAGCTATCTCCCTTCCTCCTCACCTCCCCCAGTGACCCCTGCTCAATGTTCAAAGGAAGGCAAAAAACCTCCAGGATCCATGGCCAATCTGGCCTGGAGGAAAATTCCTTCCTGAACCCAAAGTGGTAATTGGCATTACCCTGGACAAATAAGGAAGTGCCACAAGAGCCGATCACCGGCTCATCCCTTCATGTACTCCCTATCCTGATCTGTGTAAGGCCATATTAAGTCAGAGAGTCATCATAGGTGCCAGGTGGCCATCTAACCTCTTCTTACATACCTCCAAGAAAGGAGAGCCCACCACCGTCTGAGGAAGCTGGTATAAAAACTGAACCCTGAACTCAAATGAAGGTTTGGTTTGTGCCATTCTGGGAGCCTGAATTTAAGAGATTACTTGAAGTTTTATGATGTCTAGAACATGTGAATATTTAATCTTGAAAAATAAAGGGATAACTCTTTCTTTTATGCTACCGTTTGGTCTACTGAACTGGTTAAAAAAATTCCACTCTACAGAAGACTAATACTGTAGTCAGGGCATTTTTAGTGCTATGATGTAACTTCTCTTTTGCTTTACTGTAAATGACTACAGGGCTTTGCAATCAGTGTCTTTTTTCAAATGAAGTGCTGTAATGTTTAGTACGCTGAATTTTGTATGATGTTAGCACATTTGTCTCTTAATTCAGAACATTTCACAACTTTCTAAGCACACATCAACCCAGTAATTACTTATGACTTAACAGTTGGTTCAGTTTCCAGTTCCCAATTTTTATATTTAGCCAGTTTGGCCTAGTGGAAAGTTTTGTTCCCGCTGTTTTGGAGAACAGTGGCTGCCCCACTTCTGCAGCTATAACAAACACAAGTATGGCTGTCATGGGAACCCACTGGACACTGCCTCTGACATCAGTGGCAATGAGTAATTCTTTGAAAAGAGAGTGAACATACCTACTATTTATCACGTAAAATGTAAGAAAAAAATGTACTAAGCTTCCTGCTTCACCCAGCAGCATTGTAGCAACTAAAAATGTTTTTTAAAAACCCAATCACCACCAAGCAGCATGTGCTTCTCTTGTCTAGGACATTTAGTTGTTCACTCCACCCCCAAATTCCTTAGAAATAAAACTGACTATTGTAAAAGCTACTTGAGAGCTCTACGCATGAGAGTACATCGTTTTGATTGAATAGGAATACAATGCAGGAGTCACATGAGGTTCTGTGGCATTTTTCACAGAACACAGCAAGTGAGGAAGAAGAGAGAAGCTGTGAAATGGCAGGAATTTTACCCCAATAAAGATGTTATTTAAGATGATTTACGTATTGACAAGGGGGCTGGTAAATAGGCGTTGAAGTTGTGGACTTTGTATTACATGGCATATACTCAGCTACCAGTAGCATACAAGGCACTTTTATAAAAGAACACATGCACTGAATTGCAATATGAATCCCTTTCATGTCTGACATATTAGTCAAAAATTGTGTGAATGCCAAGATGTATGACTACATATCCATAAAAAGATAACAGCTTCATGCGGAGATATAATCTCTGGTGGTACATCTGAATGGGAAACAATTTCTTCTGTAGAAGTCTACTGTGACTGTGACACTGAGAGATCCCTGTCTTTCGGTGCTACACCTCTGAAGATGCCAGCCACAGCTGCTGGCGAAACGTCAGGAACTACAATGCCAAGACCACGGCAATACAGCCCGGAAAACCCACAACAACCATCGTTCTCCGGCCGTGAAAGCCTTCGACAATACATCTACTGTAACTGCTGACAAAATTAGCTCGATTACATTTTTTTCATTAAAGGCATGCCATAAAGACAGAGTATGGGGAAGCCAAGTGTTGAGGGAACATAAAATGCAGCTACAACCGGGTTTTCACAGAAAAGCCACCCCTCCCTATCTCTAGCTGTGTTTGCACATACATTCTACAATAACGGCATACAATAACATGCCCCATCTTTGGGGCTGTCTGATACACATATCCCACTGCAAAGTCCCACAGTAGTACTATATGAAGTCCCCCACCTCAGGGAATACTTTACAAGTCAATGATTATTAGAATGCTCTCTCATTAATATAAAATTTTGTTATGTTTTCATTAATTTTTAGCAGAATATCCTTCTGATACATATATAGGCTGCCCAGTTCAATTTTATGGAGATGGTAGATACACATAAGCACAATACTCACAGATGGAAATGCTACCTTGATTGAATAGGTTTTATCTTTTCAAACGATGGAATTTTCTTCGTGCATCAGGACTCTACACCCCTAAGAAATCACTGAATAGGTACACTCAACTTGACTGACACTGGTGTGAAAAGACCAGATCCTATGACCTCCTGGAACTTTAGAGATGTATCAACAAATCAATTAGTACAAACTTGGAAATAAAGATACTTTAGGCAAATGAATATAACTGCTGCTATTTTTTCAGTAAATTTTAATAAAATTATTTTTTTTAATCACACACTGTACATTTACATTTTAATCAATCTCAGATAAAAAATAAGTTTCTTACAAATTAAATTTTTCCAGTGAACTTTTTTGGC
Organism: Eublepharis macularius; assembly: GCF_028583425.1. Classification (NCBI taxonomy): domain Eukaryota; kingdom Metazoa; phylum Chordata; class Lepidosauria; order Squamata; family Eublepharidae; genus Eublepharis; species Eublepharis macularius. Next base: position 93,637,856 of record NC_072792.1, read on the forward strand.
AGTAAAAATAGCTGCTACATATCTTGCTCCTGTTTGCTGAAAAGGAGTCAGATTTCCAAAAATAGAATTCATACTTTAATCAAGATAATTTGCTGTGGATGAGGGTAGGTGTGAGAAGCTATTAACTGAAAGAAAAATAAGGGCTGTATATAAGTAGTTTTTAAAAAGGACATGCACAGAAGTGAAAAAGAGGTATGTCATCAATAAATATTCTAAACAACATTTTCAATTTCAGTCAGAGGATAAAGCAGAGAGGGTCCTAGTCTGTTGAGAAAAAATTCATGGAGTTTGGCAGCCACAATTAACCAGCAGATTAAGTACTTGCCGGATGCTGTAAGTGCAGCTGTTCCAAAAACAAAATATTTACCTTCTTCTTTCAGATGCTTACCATTAGCTTAAATTACAATATCTATTAAATAGGAGCATTAAGTTCCCAGATAATCATATGAACGTGCTTTTATATATACACATACACACACACAAACACACACGTATACAGATTTTGAAATGATATGATTTTCCCTGCTAATGAGAGATCTCTTCCATTGCTCCACTGTCTTTGACAAAAAAGTTGAGGCTACACAACATGTTTTTTGTACAATAATAAAAATATACTTTGAAAGAATGCCCAATGCAATGTCATCTCACTACCTGTGTTCAAAAAGGATACCTAGTCTTTTGTCTTAAGCATACATATCACCACAAGTAGCATCTGTAAGGCTGCTACTGTAGGGTGGTTTTATTTTTTTAGCTAGAAATTCAGATGGCTTATCAGCCTTTGGTATGGGCAACACCCTTAATTACATGGCAGCATGAAAAAACCCAGCCCATTACACCCTGGAGTTCTTTCATCTCTTCAGAGTACGGCTGGCAACTTTGCTGACCTCCAAGCTGCTCAAAATGACTGATACAGCAAGATCTGAAGCTATTGCGCCTAATGTAGTAAGGCCACTTCTCTTTCCTTCCACTTCCTCTGATTTCAGAAGCTCTTCAAGGTCTGTAACAGTTGCACCACTCCAAACAGTCAGAAGATAAAACCAATGACTGCAGCAGAGGGTCCCAATTCACAGTTCGTGCGTTCTCACATGGTTTGTCAAAGTTACACCAGATTGCAATACTCAGTCTTCTGTGTCTGGCTGTACTCCTAGCATGGCATGAAGCTCCTCTGCTGTATATCCCAACAGATTCTGTAGGTCACATACAAAACGGTATACATAACGTTTCCCTGATGTCTTGTGAATGATGTTCTTGTCATAATAATAGCGCAGGCCACGGCTCAGCTTCTCATAGTTCATTTTGGGCTTGTTTTTCCTCCGGCCCCATCGTCGTGCAACCTTAAGACAAAGCAGGAAAACATTAGTTATTAATATACAAGTCAACTGTTGAAAATCTGTGTATTTTATTAAGCAGTTTGCAGCAGAATTCCACATGCCATGAGATCAGGCACCTTTACTCAAGTAAATACTCCCAACTATGAACAACAATTGTGATACCAGCTCATAACTAAAAGGTGGAAGTAAATGTCCAACCCCTAAAAACTAAATACGTTTCTAAGACAAGGGGAAAAATTTATCTCTGGCTTCTGAAGTGCTGCAGAAATAAAAAATTCAAGTCACACTAAAGCTAAACTATATCCAGACAGAATTTTAAGAGGTTTAGCTATTGTTTTGAAACATTTTTTACAGATAAAACTTTAATCATGGCAGCCACTTGATACCCAATGAAACATCCAGGTCTCCAAAGAGCAGCAATCCTATTCAGGCTTAGAAATATTGTATGACTACCTTCACAATGAATCCTATTAAGTCTAAGAAATGCAGTAATTTATTTAAATGCTACAATAAATATAGTTTTCATACGGGAGATAAACATCAATCTAAATGACTGATCAACTAAGCAAAAAAAATGTAACTGCGGCTATGCTCACACACCATTAGGTTACTTTTGATATCATAAGGCAGAGTACAGTTCATGAAAAGGGTATGAGAAGTGCCAAAGAATAGGAATCAAGCCTGCTGTATTCGGGACAACTGAACTACTAACCTCATCTGGATCAGCTAGTTTAAACTCCCATCCATCTCCCGTCCAGCTAATGAATGACTGACAAGATTTGTCAGTTAGAAGCTCTAGAAGAAACTGCCAAAGTTGTATAGGTCCACTACCTGTCAACAGAAAGATAAAGAGTTACTAAGATATTCTGAAACACACAATAACGAACAATTTCTTGTGCAAATAAAACTAGCTCTCAGGATTCATTTAGTAGAAAATATGTTTTCATTTTAAAGTCTTTCTGGCTAAAGCACAACTTGGTACCAAAAGTATCAAGAGTGGGAAAAAATCATAAGCAGTAGGAATTTCTTGCAATAGATATGAACTGACAATTTTAGAATTCAAAGCTGCACCTTGAAAGAAGCTCTGCAGACTGCTGCATACAAAATGTACAGTATGGTTCAGCTTTAAAATCTTCTCTAGCTGAATAGAATTTGACTAGAAATCAAGCTTTCAAAAGATGTTCTAGGCAGATCAGATTTGCTAAATTATATGATTTCCACATGCCTTGGATACACACAGAGTAGGATGTAACCTATTGATTTTAATTATTTTTATTTTATATATAAATACTTATTTGCCTCAGCTGGTTGTACTTGTTATATTCAGTAACTGCATTCTAATGGGGCATTAGGTAATCAGTTGAAAGAAAGGAGAAACAGACTCAAAGGCAAAAAGGGATTGGAAAAGTATTGTAAATACTTGCCTGTAAACCCGGCTAGAATTGCTGCTGGTATAACTGGTTTCCCCTGCTCAACAGGATCACTCCTTTCTTGAATGTAGTCCTTAAAGGACATTGTGGGTTTGTTCAAACATAAGGACTGGCTGCAATCTTCTTCAAAACTCTCGTAAGATGGCACACGTTGAACATCCACTAAAGAGGACTGGCTATTCCAAGACTGTAGCAGTGAATCTAGTCCTTCATAACTTTCTGTGCCATTGTCACTTGATTCACGGTCTCTAGATTTATCTTAAAGGAGGGAAAAGATCCATAAGTAATGGAGGATTTTACTCAGATTTTTCTTTGTATCAGTACAGGAAACTGGATTTTAAGTAAAGTTAAATAACCAGAACAGAACCAACAAGACTAAGAAAACTGAAAATTCTACTTGTTTTACAAGCTAATGAAAATGAGGATTAAACAATTTGTGTATAATCATTATATAAATCATGAAGTCAATGCATTACTGGGGCTGCAATCCATCACAACTGAGGAATGAATTCATCAGTTTTAAGACAGTTTTGTCTAACTGTGGTCACCCACAGAAGTTTAAATCCAAGTTTTAGAACACTTGTAAGTTTCTGCTTTATAGACAACAACCGTGAAACTTCTAGTCAGACCATTAAAACCTTAATGGGAACTCCTCAAAAGACAATTCTCTGTTTTCCTAAAGTTAAAATTAATGCTTTGTGACTAAGTGGGACAGAAGTTAAGTGGGGTGCTGAACTGAAAAAAATTGAAATTGAAAAATTGAAATTGAAAAGTGGGGTGCTGAATTGAAAAAGGAATGGTGCCTGAAAGTCTGAGTATATATATATTATTTATTTATTTATTTTATTTATATCATATTTGTATTCCTCCCTCCCCGCAAGCCGGCTCAGGGCAGATAACAACCTTAAAATCATTTAAAAACGTTTCATATTAAAACATTAAAACATCATATAAAAACAGCAGCGCTCTTTGCCTGGCAGCAGCAATACAACTATTAACGAACAATACAGCAGTACAACTAGATATAGCAGCACAGTAACAGCAGCTGAAAAACAAACAGTGGTGGGCAGCTTTCACAGGGAGGGAGGTAGATGTTGCATCCTCTGGCCAGCGGAGGCCCAACCTCAGCCATGAGCCTGGAGGAACAATTCTGTCTTACAGGCCTGGCAGAAAGATAGTAACTCCTGCCGGGCCCTGATCTCAGTAGACAGAGTGTTCCACCAGGTAGGGGCCAGGACTGAGAAAGCCCTGGCTGTAGTCGAGGTGAGGCAGGCCTCCTGGGGGCCAGGGACCTATAACAATTGTTTTTCTCCTGATCGGAGAATATATTTTAGCAGCTGTATTGTGTTGCCAGTATTTAGTGCCAGAACTTTACTATGCTATAACATTGTCATAAACAGGGTGTTAACACGTCAAGGGAAAAATAAATCTTACCAGAGTTATCTAAAATTAAATTCAAATTGTTTCTTGTGAAGTTTTGATTCACAGAACAGTAGTTCACACTGAGTGCTTCTAGCTGTGCTTTAGGAAACATCTGAAATTCTTGTTCTGGGTTAACTAGATTTGGTCCAACAGATAAATCACTCATGGCAGTTTTTTGATAGTTAAGAGTTTTAGAATAGTTGGGCACTTGAGCACAATACTGTGCCTGTTCCATGTTACTACCTGAAAAACAAATGTATATTTGTTTTTGATTAGTCCCTGTCACAGATTCAAGAAATATAAAAACTCCTAAAATATATTAACAGTTACCACACATTGAAACATATAACAATCACTGAAGTAAACCCTATTGACATTTATGATCTTCCCATTTGTCCCCACACAAGCCCATCATTTTCTGTATGCCATGATCCTTATAACTACACAGCTTTTAATTATCTTTATACTTTTGGAAAAACAATATGATCTAACATAATTTCTGGCTCTTGTGTACAATGAGGGTTAAAGATTAGCACCTTCAGTGAAAAAAGCATAGTAATTAGTATGTTTTTAAAGAGCTTCTTGTGAGCCTCCAGGATTTCTGTACTAGTTTCTTGTAATTTCAAAGCCTCCCTTGAAGCTGATTCTAGACTCATTTCACCACTAATTTAAAATCATAAAATCAAATTTATGTGCAGGGTATCAAACACTACAACTAGGTTTCTTTACTGTCTGCTTTGATATCAGACGTGCTCCATTTTGATCAATGACCGAAAAAAAGTTAATACAGATGAAGTTACTTAATTTCTCAAAACAGCATGAAAATAACTATAGAACCTTCCTATTAAAAGCATTGCTCAAACTCTTGCATGTAAGAACAGCACTAGTGGCTCTTTCTTCTTGTGTTTCTTTATTTTCATTTCAGTATCTCCAGCTTTCACTAACTAACATAACTTACCTAATGAATTGTTGTTGACCCAGTGAGGAGATGAAGTGAGATGAGAGTTTTCCAAATACTGATCCTGAGGTTTCTCTTGATTATCTGAAAACAGAACAAGCATTTATTCTTATGTATTTGGACAGGTGACTTTACTTGATGCTTTAAAAATTTCATGTGACCTACATCACAGAAATACAAAAAGTTTTCATGCAATTATGTTGTGTCCAATCTTTCAAGACTGCCAGAATTGTCTGCAGGATAAGTTACAGATTGGAACCTTACTTGGGACTTACTTACTTAAGTCCTGTTAATTTCAAAAGAATAGAGTTAAGTATAGCTAAAAATGCTAAGCTCGGTTTTTTAAATGAAGATCTGTACGTACATGGATAGTTTCCTACAAACCAAAGGGACTGGAATTTCCACAATATAGTGGTATTATTTTGCATAAAAGATAAAAATGCCACTGTACCAAAGCCAGCTATTGCAAAGCCAGTACCTTTTGATAACATAAAAATAACATTAAAATAACATTTACTTCATGATTTTATAACAGTTATTCCAAATTTTGTTACAACTCTGATTTTTTGTTCTTTCCCTTCCTATCTGTATCAGAGATGTTAAGAAATTACTTTGAACTGTTTCATTTACCTTTTATCATCTGGTCCAGGTGTTCCCACAGAATGTCGCCCACATAATCCGGTGCAAGTTCCAAGAAGTGTTCCTTTCCCAAGTTGCACAACTCCTGGCCATTCATGGCAAACCGCTCAAAGTTCATATTTTCCAAACTAAATTCATTGGTAGCCCAGAGAAGCCACTGGCACACCTGCTGCTGAGTCCATAACCATGGATCTACAGGAGCAGAACAAACATTATGAGAAGGTAGTAAAAAAAAAATGTTATCTTTAGCCAGAGGATACAGTTTCAGTTTACTGGCTCTTATCCCATTTATTGCCACAGACATCTGAACATTCTTGTACTAAGAAGCACTTTATAAACTCAATTTACACCTAACTATGGCTGGAATACTAGATAGTAAGTCCCACTGAGGTCAATCGAAATTACTTGGAAGTAGAGTGTTTAAGATTAGCGTATCACATAGCAGAGTGTATCACTCTGTCTACCAATGACAAAGCTTCTGCTAAAAGGATACTAAACACACAGAACAAGCGTGTGCCTTAGAAAGAAAGAAATATATCTAGTTCTGAATAATGGCCCTAGAGTATGGATCAAAGAATTTGCACCAGGTACTGACAGGTGTGATTCTTCCAAAAATGTAATAGAAACAATTGAGATGTGGGTTCCTCTTTCTCCCCAAAATGGGGAATGCTTACCAAGCTATCACAAAATCTTGCAAAATGACAGTAGCAAAGAGTGGCTGCGTAGCAACTGGGACACTATGGTCTGGGCCTAGGGAATCCTAGCAGGAGTGAAGGCTGGGGGAAAGCAGTAGCAACAGTAAAACGAGGAAGAGAAAGTAGAGAAAGGGAAAACAAAAGGGGGAGAAGAGAAAATCAGAAAAGTTGGGAATAGAAAGAGTGGGAAATGGAGAGGAGAGAAAGTGGGGAAAGAGCTGGAAGACAGAAAGTGTGGAGCCAGTGTGGAAGGGACCTCCTCTCCCCAAAAGAGTTTGGGTTCTCCAGCTTGTCACTTACTATTTGGAATGCCCAGTCTTCGTTGTTCCTTTATGAAGCCACTGAAAGTTGCTTTTAAGGCTTGACTCATCACAGCCTTACTGCATGGGGTTAAGAGCGGCAATTCACAGCTGTTTGATTCTGAAAAACATAAAGAGTTGCAATGTTTTGGAAAATGAGAGAAGGGAGAAAATCCACTTCAGTACTTACAGAAAAAGCAAAGGAAGAAAGTTAATAATAACCTAGCAACAAACTAGATCCAGGAAGTTTGGATCAAATATATCTATATTTTAATAAACCAGATTTCTATATTTTACAGAAGTATTTAGTGGTGTAGTTTCAGAAATTACATCTGAACAGGAGAATTTATTGAAAAGCAGGTAAGGTCAGACTAGCAAAATGTTTTGCATAAACCTAAGCTGCATTCGGACATCACAATAAATTATGGTTTATTTCTATAGTCAACCTGCTGCTTGCCTCCTTTTCTGCCTCCAAAGAGAATCCCAGGATGTGATGCTGAGCTCCCAGGCTTGCTGGTAAAGCCTCACTAATGGAGGACCCACTGCCAGGCTTGCTGGTAAAGCCTCACTAATGGAGGACCCATGAATACAGAATAATCAGATGCACACTTCTAGATTTTAGTGATATAAAGTTGGAAATGTTATCTGTGTCCTGTTCATCAAGAAGTTTTCTGTGCAAGCCTCACTAAAATGAACAGGAGTTGAACCCAACCAACAACTCCTCTGGTACTGTTCTATTCATTAAGTGCAGAACCCTGCACTTTTATAAACTAAAAGATGAAGCTGATACATTTATAAAACTGGTATTTACCATAAGAAATAGAATCAAGTCCTGTTGGCACTTCCTGGAGTGTCTGATCTTCATTTAATGAGGGAAAGTATCCAGTAAACAAAGAGTTTGCACCTTCAAAGCTATCAAATGCAGGTTGACGCTGAAAAATAAGTTTACGAAATAAAAAGTTCTGTATAAACATTCTCTTCCTTCCATACCATTAAGATGTGTGATATTGTTACTGAAATCATAATGTCCAAATAAATAACTTAACTTAGGAGGTGTCTTACTTCCATGTTCTGAAACTGGTATATCACATTCTTAGTCATCATTGCCCCAGGACTCTTAATGTTTGCATTTTATTTTAAGGAATTCTATATGTTTTCCTTTCCAGAACACAGGCAAACTGAACAAGAGACAACTATCATTTTAATGCTTACAATATATAATGTTATTTTAGGAGGCCAATGTACACATGCAACTTTACAAAGGAAAATGAATTCATTTGTCCTTTTTCACACCAAGAACAACAATGGAATTGCTTTCTACAGGCACTCATTGATTTCATGCCAACAGACTGTGATGGGTGTCTTTAACAGACATCTTCTTTAAAAGTGTGGGTGGGGAGAAAGGGCCTAGGAGATCATGGTCAGTTTGACATTCAGATGCTATCAACATTCAGTACAATCTGAACATAATCTTAACTGCACACTTAGAAGGCAAATGCCTGAAAGTTTTTGTCATTATTCTTCTCCTTCAATAGATTCCCAACAAACAAAACCACACATAAGTATAATTCCATGAAAAATTCACTCCACAACATTTTAAAGGCCATATTAACGTTTCCATCACACTTGTACCTAACGTGTACAAAAACCTCTTCAATTAACAAAATTAGGCACAGCTGTCTCTCACCCACCCCCACCTCCTCCAGCAAGCCAGTTCCATGTTTTAAGGGGCCCTAGGCAGAGAGTTCCCAGTTCCCCTCCCTCTTCTACTCATCACTTCTACCTCCTCCCTTCTTCTATGCCCAAAGATGCCCTCTTCCCTCCCACCCACATGTATCCCACCTGCCTGTGTGGCCTTTCCCTGCCTGTTTGTGAGCTCTCTTATTGCCTATTCTCACTGCTGTCTGCAGACTCTTCCCCAGTGGCCCTGGGCAGTACATTTAGCTGGGAGCATGGTGGACAGCCAGCAAATACAGGGACAGGGGGGCTACAACTGTAGGTTCTGCCAAAAGCCCTGGACCCTGAGAGCTGTATCACCTCGGAGTATGCTAATGCTGGCACTGTCCTACAGGGTCACAGAGCATTATTACTTTTGTGACAACTATAGTTACAGTTTCATTCCAGTTTAAACAACAGCAACCCTATTGAAATGTTCTTTTACATTAAAAAAGCCTGGAAGATTTGCTAAGGTATCAAGTTACATATCCAAAAATAATGCGATGAAATCTATCACACTTCCTCAGTACTTTTCTCATGAGCAATACAGTCTCCCTTTTTATTTATTATTTCAGGTCATTCTATCAAGAAGTTTCTGTACCAATTCTGAGTACATTTGCTAATGACTTGCTACTGATACGATAATTTAGTTTGTAAAATCAAAAAGAGTCCAGTAGCACCTTTAAGACTAACCAATTTTATTGTAGCATAAGCTTTCGAGAATCACAGTTCTCTTCTTCAAAAAAAGTCCAGCAGCTCACAGTTACCTGTGATAATGTGATAACCATTCATAGTCCCTATTCAGTCCCAGCTTGACAGAGTCAAATTTGCATATGAATTCCAATTCAGCAGCTTCCCGTTGGATTTTGTTTTTGAAAGGTTTCTGTTGAACTACAGCGACCTTTAAGTCTTTGATGGAATGTCCTGGTAGATTGAAGTGTTCTCCCACTGGTTTCTGGACATTGGCATTTCTAATGTCAGATTTGTGTCCATTTATTCTTTTGCGTAGAGGCTGGCTGGTTTGTCCAATGTACAGAGCAGAAGGACATTATTGGCACATGAGGGCATATATCAGATTGGAGGATGAGCAGCTGTAAGAGCCAGAGACAGTGTAGTTGATGTAGTGTGATATTCCCTTATATCTACCCAGGGAATACAATTACAGGACCCAATGGCATCAACTACACTGTCTCTAGCTCTATCACAGGTAACTGATTTCCTTTACAGAAGCGGGGTCAGGGGGAGGCCAGTGGCACCTGGTGTGGGCTTTCAAGGATCGCAGTTCTCTTTGTCAGATGCATCTAGCGGGGAGAGCTGTGGTTCTCGAAGGCTTGTGCTGCAGTGGAATTGGTTGGTCTTGGAGGTGCTGCTGGACTCTTTTTGATTTTGCTACTACAGACTAACACAGCTAAGTCCTCTGAACCTTTACAGAAGCAAACTGTTCTCCACATCAGAAGGAGCTGTTTGCATCTGCATATCAGAAGGAGACGTTTACATCTACCCCGCCCCCCCTCTATATCTGACCAGTTTCTCTTTTTGCCCTCCATGCATCTGACGAAGAGAACTGTGGTTCTCAAAAGCTTATGCTGCAATAAAATTGGTTAGTCTTAAAGGTGCTACTGGACTCTTTTTGATTTTGCTACTACAGACTAACACGGCTAACTCCTCTGGATCTTAGTTTGTAAAGTATGCCACATGCTTAAGCTGCAATCCTATACACAGTTACTTAGGAGTAAATCCTATTGAACTCAGTAGGATTTACTTCTAAATATACATGCTTAGGATTGCACTGCTAGGAATGTGCCCCCAGTGACTGGTCTTTTTGAAGTGCTGGCTATCAGTAAACCAAAGTGATTTGGTCTACTACAAGGAAACCATTCATGTACATATTATACCAATAAGAAAATTCAATTTGAGGAAATCAGTTGAGCTCTTTGTTGTATAAGTGAAATGGTTAATAATAAGCCAGCCGCCAAGCCTTCTAACAAATTCTTTCAGTGTTAATAGATAAAAGATGAGTCATCACCAATACCTAGGGGAAAGGCCAAGTACTTTCAACATAATCTGGAAACTCCTGTGTTTTGTGTAAATAAGTGACCCTTATACTGAGTCACTGGAAAAAATGCAGTGGCAAAAGAGTGAGTAAAAGGCATGCTGTACTTCAAACATTATTCTGCATTTTTAAACATGAAAGCAAACAGTACAGCGAGTGTTTTAAAGCCATACATGGAATAATGTCTAATGTCTACCAGTCACATCAGCCACAATTGGTCCAAGGTTTCCCCCTGCCTATGCCACAATAGTCAGGGGAATAAATCACAAATATTGAAGGTGAACTGTTTCCTGCAGGCTGGTGTGAACCAACCATTGTACCTCTAACATACTCTGTACCGGCTCTTCTAACGGAGAAGATAGCATCTGCCATAAGGCTTTCGGTTTATGACGTTAAAACAAAGTGGAAACACAACTCTTTCACAGCTTTTTACTCAATTAAGGCAGACGTTACTTAATTTCTCTAAGTTATTCTGTCAGTAGTTCCCTGTAAAACTGCATTTCAGGCAGTATCAACAAAAATGAATTTTAAAAGAATTTATTTCTTGTGACAAGCAATCAACAGAGAAATTTAAAATACATTTACATGATTGTGGGAACAATCTTAAGCAGGTCTGCTCAGAAGTAAGTCCTGTTTTTTCCAGTATAGATTACTATACTATAACTATATTTTTTCATATAGATTACTATGAAAGGATTCTCGCAAAAATGTTTTGCAAACCATAGTCTCCTTGATTTAAAAAAAATCCTAAAAGAAATCTAATGACACCTCAAAAAATAACAGATATATTGCAGGAAAGACTTTCAAAAGCTTCTGCCAAAACAGAAGCACTAATGGCATCTTAAAGACTGTTGCTCTTGCTATAATATAAAACAAAAGGCCAGTGGAACCTTAAAAAGCACATATTTCAATATGAGCTTTTGTGATTCATGTTGAAATAAATGTTGTTAGTCTTTAAGGTGCTGCAGGACCTTTGATTTATTTTGCTACAACAGACTAACACAACTACTGCAATCTTGCTGCAACAGTCTAACATAAATGCCCCTCAGAAAGCTGACTTGTTAAGTTGCTGTTAAAGCAAACTCAATTATTTCTCATAGAAGTTCAAATTTTTAAACTATATGTTAACATTCTGTGTAAATAGCATCAACCGCATGTCAAAATGCTACCTAATACCATCATATCAATCTTACTTTGATTATCTGATTAGTTTTTTCAGATTTTTACAGCTTTCTCTCACAGATGACCAATCCATATTTCACTTTAATTTAAACAGCAAACTGAAATTGCAACCATTTCATTATTTCTTTTCTAATATTAATGAAACATTAAATGTAGCAATACAAACACAAAATATATTTGTAGTTTTGTTTCCATTTAATTCAGTGACTTCATTTTACTGGCACTGAAAAACGTAATTTTCAGTAGCAACAAGATTTCCAGTTTCATGCTAAATTATACAAGAGATGGGCCCTGAGGAGAGATTAAATTGCGTATTACAAAAAAAAAAATCTGTTTTTCAGAACTCACCTTGAGCAGTCCTCGGTACATGTTACATACAGGTGCTACTTGATCCATGTTCTTGATTCCAAAGTCACTCATCTAAAAATGGAAACAGAAAACGAATGAAATGAAAACAACCCTCTGTTTATGTGCAAACACTTTTTACCTGTTGTGGCATTATTCACACAGTCTGCATGAGGCAAATTCGGCTATTTCATCTATACAGAACAACAGCTACGCCACCCTTGAATTTGAATACTTAAATCTAAAGCAATATACAATTAGTTCCGAAGCACCTCCCCCCATGCCTCAGGGAATCATCGTTTGAAAGTGCCAAGACACTGACATGCACTGTGAATTTGTCACTCAAACAGCAAAATTAAAAAGAAAAAGAAAGTGGAAAAAAAGCTAAAGTTTAAAAAAAGCCATTGAACTTGCTAAGACCTCGGGTGCACCCAATGTATAAGATGTTCAGTATCTTTTATACTTGGGAACTATCATACACAATGTAAGGCCTGATCATATTTTCACTTGAAAGATAAAATTAATTATTCTACTGAGAACCCAAAAGGACAGTTTTAACTAAAAAGTGCAATAAAAATGCAAAGTATGTACCATAAAAAGACTTTCTTTGAAAATCCACACTATCAGGAGCTCAGATAGCATCCTGCAGGAGATATTGTTACAAGCATAAAATTAACTGGCTTACAAGAGAAGGAGCCCCTGTGATGTAGTAGTGTAAAGGCAGTTTACATAATCTCTCCAGAGTGCTCTATAACATATTCACTTATGTATAGAACAAGACGGCTCCTCTCTCATCCACAGTATTTTGCACCCTCTGCATACTAACAGTGTAATGCTATGTAGAATTACTACAGTCTAAGCCCATTGAAATCTGCATAGGATAGGACTATAAGTCAGTCAATAATGAGGATATATCCAGTGACCCCTGTCTATATCCTTAAATCTATGGCATATGGCTTTCCACTTATGTTTATACAACTGCAGCAACTCTCAGCAAGGCTGTTGCTCCTGCTGACCTCAAGTTAATGCTTCTTATGAATATAGTGATCTTAAGATTCTTCAAATATCACACCTTTATATCGATTTTTCCAAAATTTTATTTTTACACAATATCTTACATATTACTTTTTCTCTTTAAAGATGCCCTCTTGAATTTCTATCAATTCAGTGTTAACAGAAGGTATATTGTTTTCACTGTCTGAAATATGTATTATTAAAATAATAATTCAAATTTATATACAGCTAAATCTAATACTATAGAGTCATCATAGGCAACTGATGCATGCCATAAAACAGTATTTGCAGTAACTCCTTAACAGTAATCTCAAATTAGCATACATGTAGATCAAACAAAAACATTTTAATATGATTTATTTAATCAGTCCTTAGCCGATTTGTTTAAAATGGGCCTCGTTTTGTACACATTATAATTAGTGCACAGTATAATGCAGCCAGTATAATGTAAGAAGTAAATATCTTGCGATTTGTTTTAAAAGTCTGTACGCTAAACTATAACATAATTGTTTAAGAGACCAATGACAACTATAACTAGCATCCCATCCTAAATCAACACATCTGTTAATGAATTTCACTATTCTTAATTAGGGGGCCAGCTCAGTTTTAGACATTATTTCCCCCTGGCCCTATAGCAAACCTGGGCATTTGGAAATTGCTTGAGTTGCTTATATCTGGCACCAATTATGCTATCAATGCAATTTTAAAGAAAAATTTTCAAGGAGGCCATGAGCAGACTCAGTTACAGTAGGGATAAAATTATAGTGTATAATATTTGTATTGTTAATGTGCATTTCCTAATTGATAGTACAATCCTAATTCAAAGTTATACTCTTCTAAATCAATGGGCTTAGAAGGGTATAACTCTGTTTAGGATTGCTCTGTAATTCTATTAAAACTATGATGGATTTGTGATAAACCTTGCAAACATTTACAGTACAATCCTATGAAGAATTACTCCAGTGTTAGTTCACTGACTTCACTGAACTTAGATTGGAGTAACTCTGCATAGGATTGCACTGTTAGTCAATAAGCAAGGCTCACAGATGCTATAAAGCTAGCTTATGCTGCATTGTTCACTTGTCACAATGACAGAGCCACAATGAACATGATTTCTTAATCGGAATGCCTTGGCTTCCAATTTAACCCTTAACATCAAGTTTGGTGGAATGTTTTTGGACAACATCTAGTAATTGCAAATACTGCTTTTTTAAAAAAGAAAGTTTTAACTTACAAGAAAACTAAATTGCATTTCATTTTAATGTAGTTTTAAAATGATACAGAATTTTTAAAGGCAAAAATTACATAGATATAGAGAAATGATTTCACTTTTTTCTCCCATGCCATACCATATTAGATTCTTTCAAATTCATGACAATAAAGTTTACAATCCATTATACCTTTATGCTACATTATTGTCCCTGCATATAGGAACCGAAGGCCTCACCTGGACAGTCCAGGCAAACCTGATCTCATCAGGTCTCAGAAGCTAAGCAGGGCCAACCTTGTTTAGTTATTGGATTTGAGACCTCCAATGAAAACCAGGGCTGCAGAGGCAGGCAATGGCAAACCACCTCTGTTAGCCTCTTGCCTTGAAACCCCCACTAGCAGTCACCATAAGTCAGCTATGACTTGATAGCACTCTTCACCACCACATAGGAACCTAAATGACTGAAAATACAGAACTGTAGTAAAACCAAGAAAGTAAAAGTCAAGCTAACATATTGCACTATTCAAGTTAACAAGAGCTTTTAATTAGGTTGAGGTATTTCTGTGTGCATGCACATACACACACCTGGTGTCTGTGTGCTTTCAGACACATATCTGGCACCCTTTCATCCCAATCCTAAGGTACCATTGCTATTTTTAAGGAACTCTGCTTTTAAAACCATATTTTAGCTTCAAGAGAGGTTTTTCCCCTCGAAACATTTTTGTTTGGTCTCAGAAGTCTAAAGGAGCTGTTGAACTTTCTGAAATTCAGCAGTTGGCCATAACTGCATTGATGTACCAATCTATATGTTCAGTTGTGAACATGTACCTATCAATAAACAACCCAGAAATCTCAAGATGAATCTTCTATAAAACAATGCAGAATATTAAGAGTCAACCATTAAGCATTTAACTGTAACTTCATTCAGTAAATTTAAAATAAATAAAACTGTTGACCAGCTAATGCCTGCTTAGTCACTGTTTTTATATATGCATTTGCTCACTGTACAAGTAAGTTTCAGAAATGCTCACTGAGAAGACAATGTATTACATCTCCTGAAGGTCATCAGTAAGAAAGTGCATGTCTAATCTTCACATATACTAATACCCAACAGCTTCCTATTAAAAACAAAATGTAGAGGGGGGGAAATGTTAGCATCCGTTCACTTGTTAATGCCCACTGGAAAGTAATAACTATTTTACATTCACAGGTGCCTACAGACCCATAAAACTGGGCCTCATGACAAGATTCATCCACCAAATATCAGACTATTTGTCTTACTAAAAACGGGCAAGCAGCAGAACATATTCTTAAACACAACTGTGTGACGATGATCTCAAATAGGATTAATCAACCAATACTTCTAAATATTTGTTAACTTCCTCATAGCCATCAATGTGCGTATTTGCCCAATGTTTAGATGCTATCAGTTTTGTTAAAGAATCTTGTGGCATCTTAAAGATTAACAAGTTCAGTTTACAGTTAATTCACGTTGATGGTTCCACAAGTCTCTTCATTGTGCTTTGGCTCCAAGAGACTAACATGGTTTTCCCTTTGAATATCATGTAATATATCATAATTTTACAAAAGTTAAAGTGTTGAGGATCATACCTATTGCCATAATTTGATCCTCTAACATTTCCAGTACAATAGTGAGATCATAATACTGTACATGCAATTAGAAGAGTTTGGAAGGGGGGGGCTAGGACTTAAATATTTATCAAACTGACAGACAACTTAATAATCCTATACATATACTAAGAAAATAAATATGAAAAACTTTAAACACAGAGAACTTGATGCCAATCATATCTAGTCTCTCTTTTACTTGTGTGAAAATGTCATTTACATCCTAGGCCCTTTTCAGGGGCCTCTTTAAGAAAAACTTTTAAAATCTCCAGTCACCGAAGCATTTTGGAACAATTTCTCGAATAAAACAGAAACAGAGTAGAAACGATTGCTCAAAAACACATCCCTGGCTTTGATTGCGATGCACTTCTCTCTCCCCCAGCCCCGCAGTTCAGAGTTTTCAGATAACATCAATGGCTGAAATTCCAAGAGCTCATCTGTGACGGATAATCGGAAAGCCCTTACGGAAAAGCCGAGAGCTCTGTTACGCCTCAGGCAAATAAGCCATTGCTTCGACGCTCGCCAGGGCTATGCCATACACCGAACCGACAGCAGGCAACGTCTCAAGAAACAGCAAGGAGAACTGCGGCGTGGATCTCCTGATCAGCACACAGCTGGACCTACCAGATGTGGTTCAACCACAACCACCGAGAAAAGGCCCTAGCCCACAGGCGCTCGAGGATGACAAATCTGTCTCGAAGTCCAGCCAGAAAGCTCAAATAGCACTTGAAATGTAAGAAAAGGGAGCGAGTGTCCTTATTCGGCCCTTGACGCTCTCTCGCCCACCTGCCCAGCGGCGGCCGCCAACTACCCCGGCCAGTCTGCCCAAAGACAGCCACGGGCACCTTCCCACCGCCAGTCACGAGACGCGCGCTCACCTCCCGAGCCGAGGCTCACCCTGCCCGGCCCGTGAGTCACCCTGCCTTGCCCCTCAGCAGGGCCTGCCGCTCCCACGCCACAGCCCAAGCGGCTCCTTCAGGGTCTCTCACCTGGAGCCCCCCGGGATGAAGTCCAAGAGGCGACCGTAATACGACGACCAAAGGAGGCTGCTACCGCCCCAAAATATCCTTGCGCGGCGGCCGAAGACGCACGCCAGAGAGCGCGACGGTATCCCAAAACGGTTCCGGAGGAGGAGGAGGAGACGCAGCCAGCTGAGGCCGGAGGGAGACGCGCGTAGGCAAAGTCCGGGCGCGCGGGAAGGAGCCTGTTTGTGCCGGAGCTGGCAGGGGCAGCAGCAGCTGCGAGTGGCCCCGGAGCGAACGCGTAGTGCTGGCCCCAGCTGGACACGCCTGGCTCTTGACTGGGCAAGAGAGGCAGGCGGGGCTCGCTGCTTTTCAGGCCCGGCCCACTTTCTCCTCCGCCCACCGAGAAGGAAGAAGGCTCGGTCGCCTCTGCCGCCGCGTATCTTTCTGGATCACAGAGAAGACCCGCCTCCCTTCGCCCCCGTCCTCCTTTCTCTCGGGAGTAGGATGGGCGCCCAGAGGCTCTCCTGCTCCTCAGTGGCTTAGAGCAAGAGAAGGCTTGGTCCCAAAAAAATGGACGAGTTTCTATTTTCGCTCCTCGTTCGTGGCTGTTCCCCCCAGTCTTCGTTAAGCAGAAGGCCGGAGGGGTTCTGAGAAAAGATTCCTCATGGGACAAAGCAAAGGGACAGAGTTACCTCAATATTTTAAGAGAGGGACGTCACTTAAAGGTTTCTTGTATATTTTTACATTCTTAAAGTGTATAACTTTACAAATGACGGAACCGAGTGGCATCTGTGGGAAAAGTACACCATGCCCAGTTCAACGCACAGACATCGCAGCCATGCTCTTTAAGAGCGTGTTCTCATACAAGTTATTTTTTTTTGTATTTCTCTTATTTAATCCTCAGGAAGTTACTTGTAATACACACTGTATGCCTGTGGTGGACATAAATGAGAGCTGATTTAGGGTATTGTGGTGAAGGGCACAAGGGAGACTTAAGTTCAGTCTTCTGACCTTGAGACCATCTGGTAATGGTCGTAACCAAAACTACTGCACAGAGTAGGGTTGTAAGGATAAAATAGGAAGCTTTGCATTTGCCTCTCTGGATTCCTTGGAGGAAGAGAGGGGTACAAACTTGATTAAGAAATAAACAAACATGCATTGAAAGACTGGAAAAAAATTTTTTCCTGCGCATTAATTGGTAACATGAACAAAAGAGCAAGTAACGTTTACTAGAGGACAATCTTATTTTGAATTGTTTTGAAAATATAGCCCATGTCAAAAATAAAGGAGTCTTTTCAATATATATCAAATCTAGTCACGCAGGAAATGTCTATGCGCATTGATTTTAAGCATTGATTCTATTTTGTGTTATTGCTAATTTCCAATTCTCTATTACATCATGAAATGGCAATTGTAAGATAGCTTTTTGAGAACTGACCATTTCCACAGTGAGCGATAGTGATTCCTTCAGCTTCCTTGGGGTACCACTCATCATTTGTATATATGACATCCAAGCTTTCAGAATTTTTAATAGAAGTGCTGTAAAGTAAATGGGCTGTATGCGATATCCACGGAGAGCAGCAAAATCCCCTTTCAAAACAATAGAGCTAACACTTGCAAGTAAGAAGGCAGCTGCATAAGGTGATATAACTGAAACCACATACAGGCTATTTTATTACCATAGTTACTGTGCCTTGCACTTTAGGCATATAGTGGGCCACAATAACCCTAATAGCAATAAAATGCTTTGGTGTAGCTCTGGACTTCTATCGGAAGCAATGCATTCTTGAGAGGTACATTATCATCTAAAATGCATATGATGAGAGGTACATCCTTGAGAGGTACATTACCATCTAAAAAGTCTACATAGGTCTATAATGTATAAAGTAAAATAACTAAAGAAAATAGTTGAGGCATCTTAAGTCCTGTACCTGTTCTCTTATCTCAGCTGTCACATTTTATAACAATAAAATATTTTCATTATGGAAACAATGTGGTTTCCATTTGTGAGA
The DNA here is from genome assembly GCF_028583425.1 of Eublepharis macularius. Taxonomy (NCBI): domain Eukaryota; kingdom Metazoa; phylum Chordata; class Lepidosauria; order Squamata; family Eublepharidae; genus Eublepharis; species Eublepharis macularius. Next base: position 93,656,756 of record NC_072792.1, read on the forward strand.
ACAAAGCGTAGTCATTAGGACTGCAAAGTTGATACAGGATTCCATGTGAGTATCAAGGTAGATATTTGGGAAATAGCAATTGCGCTTGTGAGAGAGTGCCAAGAAATGGGAGAGTATTAATTTGAAACTGAGTGTAAGACACAAGATTTCCTTTCAGTTTGATCCAGGTATAATGAGTTAAACATGGGGACATTCCTATGCAGGAAAAGAGATACCGAGTGCTGGATCTATTGGTGGGTCTGGTTCATGAAAGCTCATGCCACAATAAATTCATTAGTCTTAGCCAGTGTGGTGTGGTGGTTACAATGTTGGACTAGGATTTAGGACAGCCAGGTTCAAATTCCTACTCTGCCGTAGAAGCACAGGTGAACTTGGGTCAGCCATACACTTTCAGCCTACCTTCCTTCAAAGGGTTGGTGTGAGGATAAGATGGAGGGGAGAAGCATGATGTAAAGCCTCTTTCAGCACAATCCTGGGGTGGGGGGCGGGCGGTGGCAGCAAAAGCGCACTGGAAGTTGACTAGAAATTATGCTGGTATATCTCAGACTTACTCCAGCATAACCCCCCTATGATGGCGCAGCGGCTTGGTACTGCTTGCTCAGGTCCTGTGCTGGTGTCTGGCCATGGCAGCTGGGTGCAGGTATAACTTGGGGGTAAGTCCCTGTGCCAACGGGTTGCTGGGGGGAGCTGGAAAGCAAATTAGCTCCCTCAGCCATTCTAGGCACCCCCAGCAGTGGTGGAAACTTATGCCACAAAAAATGATAGCATAGTCCATAGGAATCCATTGTGGAGGAGAAGTCGATTGCCTGTGCCAAGCCCCTCCCAAGCAGCTCAGTGGTGTATAGGATGCTGACTACAGTGGAGACCAATCTGCTCGCACCTCTGCGGTGGCTGAATCCCCCACAAAGCCTTGGGTCTCTGGGGCTCCTCTCCCACAAGGCCAGACCACTCTCTCTCTTGCTGTTTGCGGACGCAGGAATGGACTTCAAGAATCTTGCACTGGGGGTGGGATAACAGCCCCTGGAACAGTTTCTGTGGTCTAGAAGGCCATCATTCTACTCTGGAGGCCATCATCCCAGCACTCAAGGTCCACCCAACATTCTCCTTGGATCTTTTTGATGCTGTGTGATGTATTTCAATGGAGCTGCTGCAAATCAATGGGCATTCGTGGCTCCCATCATATCCAAGGGCCTTCCAACCTCTCTCATTGTTTCCAATGGACATTCCTGTCATTTGTTTCAGAACCCATCCACCCCTTGCCTCTAAGAAGTTGTCTCTCTGAGCCTTGGAGGGTGAAACTGAGTGCTGGGGAATGCTGATGCGACCCTTTCTGGGTCCCGCTGCCTTTCTGGTCTTACTTTTCAAGGAGAGGTGCATGTTTCTCAGAGTGGTGGTGGTGGTGTGGGGGGGGGGGCAGTTTGCAAGTGAGTAGTACTTCAGCTGCCAGCCTGGCCCTTGTCAGAAATAGGGGTTGGATGGGCGGGTACCCTGGCTGCACCTTCAATGTAACTCTTCCCCACAGGGCAAGGCTCCTCTCTAGACAGGTGCCTCTGATGGAGTGTGGCAAGCCCAATCAAGGGGGTATTTCTGCCCTGTGCACCCACTCTCTGCAGGGTGGGGGAGTAGCATTGGCAGCTTGTGACAGCAAACCCAACCTGGCCCACAGACTGGCTATACCTTTCCCTGCCACTCATGGTGCTATCAACTGCAGCTGCCTTGCTATTGGTGGATTCTGCCAGCGTTGCCAGGACAACTAGGGAGTATTTTCTCCTGGCCTTGCCTTGCTGGGCTTGGCCGCCAGTGTGGCTCTCCCGCGAAAGTCCATATGGAACAGATGAGCAGCACTGCAAGTATGAAGGCGTTCGGGGCTGTTGGCACGGTGGGCCTCAGGACTGCGCTGTTTGGGTCTCATTAAGGAGAAAGGTGGGGTATAAATTAAGTAAATAATTGTTTATTATTGCAGGATGACAGTGTTGCAGGGCATGACTTCTAAAGTGGCAAAGTGTTTGGTGCAAGAATTTTTTGGATATATTAAGTAATGTTTCTAGTTGTACAGAAGCTTAGAAGCCCTGATAAGTTTGGAAAAAGTACAGTTTTATAAAGTCTGAGAGACATTGCATTATATCGTAGTGAACATTACCTGCGTCCTGCCCCTACTTTTCCTAGAACCTTTATGTAACCAAACTGCAAAACAGTGAAAATAATAGGTTAACCCATTTATTTTAATGTTGCCTTATCTCAAAGAAATGTGTTCCTTCAGTACTGCAGAAATATTTACAGTGTGTTCAACATTTGTTTACACTCCTTAGCAGGCGCTCTTGGAAAAATCCCTGTCACCACATTATGAAGTGTGGGAGGAATAAATAAATATGTTACTGGATCTGAACTATTGCTGTTTGGATCATCATATTGTTTATTGTTGTAATCATGATATCTTTACTGCTAATTTTATTACGATTCTTCTTCATTAAGCTACTGCATCTTTTAATCCTGTGTTTTTTGAAAAAAAACTAGTCCGATTTTTATTGGCAGGGGGAGGGGGTTGGTACTATTTTAATGGTATATTTAAATACATTATGATCCCTACAGTGTGTTTAATTTGGTTTTAAACTGTTATCAAGGATAAAAAGTAAGCTAAAATAAGATGTGCTCTTTTAAAGTTCTCAATATGGTGATATGGTTAATGGGCAGAAGTATTGTAGCCATCTTGTTGCAATAAAAACCCACCAGTTTTTTCTCAAGGGTGAAAGGTATTATTTTGAATCAACTTCCTTCTTCATATACCAAACAGTCCCCAAGAGGACACCAGCTCTTATTATTTTATCTCAGGCCTTGTTTTTATAGGTGTTGTGTTAAAGCCACACAGCTGCTAGAAACATAAAAAAAATTCATGGTCATTCTTTAAAATTAAGCTTTACCCTTTATGACAATAGAGGAGCTAGTTAATGTGACTGCAGGGTATGCAACACAAGCAGGAAGCGGAAAAGCAGCTTTTAAAAATGTTCATGATTTTTAGCTGAACACCTGAGGTTTGCAACATTTAAGGTCGGCTGAAATGGCTGCTGCTGAAGGATAGAGGAGAGAACCATGTTCACACACACACACACACACACACACACGTGTGTGTGCACACATACAGTCAGTGGTGTGCGGAAAGGCATTATCAGAGTTGTGAAAGTGCCTTGGAGGGGTTTCTTTGTTGATTTTATCTTGCATCCTCCCTCCAACAAATCTTTTGTGAATAAAAGTACATGATTAATTCTTACAAAGTTTAGTACTAGTTCTGATGTTAATTTAACAGCATCTGCAGTAGTGGCATAAAAGCTGAAGGTGGTTGAAATCTGTGAATTTCTGGCAGCTGTTGATAATAATAACAATAATAACATTCAATTTATATACCGCCCTTGAGGACAACTTAACGCCCACTTAGAGTGGTTCACAAAGTATGTCATGATTATCTCCACAACAATAATCACCCTGTGAGGTGGGTGGGGCTGAGAGAGCTCCTAGAAGCTGTGACTGACCCAAGGTCACCCAGCTGGCTTCAAGTGGAGGAGTGGGGAAGCAAACCCAACTCTCCAGTTTAGAATCCCATGCTCTTAACCACTACACCAAACTGGCCCAATGAAATGCCCTAGGGTTTTTTTAAAAAAATCAACAGTGGAGGAGAGGACCAGAAAGTGTAATGGGATGGATGCAATATAAACACTCTAAGGATTGTTTCCTGGGCAAGATCATGTCTTTCAGTATGTCACTGCATCCTCCTTTTTAGCTTTCTACGCAATCAGTCTACTGTGCACTAAATATCTAATTGTTGCTTATTTGTTGTAGAGAAGCATGATGTCTTCCTTCAAGCAATCAAGAACTTTCAGAGAGAATGTATTTTCCTAGCAGTCAGACTGCAGTACATGCTTGAAAGGAAAATAATAATGCCGTCTGTCCCAGCCATACACCACCTTCAGAGAATTGTTCTGCAGTACAAATCTTCCAGTACACAGTCTTAAAAAATGGAGGGGGGCATGGAGACAACAGTGTGGTTTCCCCATATCACCAAGACTATCCCCTTGAAGGAATGTTAGTCCAGCCATCCAGGCTGTGCAGGCTGGGTATCGTGATATCTGCGTTAGAATCAAAACTTGTAGAACTATCTCACAAAGGATAAAATGTGATGGCAGAGATATACTTTGAACTTACAATGTGGATAAGCCCCTTGAGACCTTATATCTGATTCTTGTTCTCAAATGTGTACAATCAAGAAGATTATGACAACAAACATTAACAGAGACACACAAAAGTACTGATTATGATGATAGTGCTTCTTAATACAGCAGAGTCCTGATCTAATAAGACAACATCTGTTAAACTCATAAGGGAAGCCTCTGCAAATTGTATGTCAGCTGGATAGTGATTTTAATTATAAGACTGATGAGAGCAATTATACCACCCTTTATATTGAGGAAGCAGCTGTCAAAGAGGATAAGATGGCAGAAAGAGAGTTCTTTGTTCTTTGTTAACTATTTTTCTCTTATGCAATGCTGTGAAAAAATGTTTTTAAAATTTCCCCCCTCTAAAATAACAGTCTGATAAATGAGAGGGTTGCTTCAATTCTGGAGTTTTACAGAAGGCACATATGCAATTAAATTTGAGTAAATGAAATTTATATCCAAAAGTCCCTTTCCCAAATCTAAATGCTTGTGTTATAATCATCAATGTTGTTGTTATGAATGATTCAGTTAAAAGAAGTCAGTTACCTGTACTCAGTTATATCTTGGGCCAAGTGATTGTATGTCATGATACAAATATGAACCAAAATTTTTCTGTGTACGTATTTTAGCTTTTATTTTATATATACTTTACCATAATATATAGAGACACATGTGAAGAGTTCTGTCCATGTCACTAATGAATCAATAAACAATGCCATCAATAATACTGAGAAACCAGTTCAGAATTCATCATTGTGAAATCTCTAGAACTGGCTTTTTTTTAAAAGCACAAGCAAAGTTTTCACATAATAGTTTTCATATTATAGTATTGTAAAATATTATAGTATTGTAAAATTGTAAAATTTCAATGGACTTAGAATGGAGTAACTCACCTTAGGACTGTAAGAAAATGTTGAGTCATTTTATACTACGAACAGCAACAGAATGGAAATTACCAGTCTTTTGCTCACAGGATAACTGAAAATTACAGGAATCAGGTATTTTGAATGAATATATGTATCATGCATACTTAAAAATCTCTGACATTTTGAATGTACTCATGAAGCTTCATCACAAGCTTATTTTGTGAAACTTGCTGGAGACTTAAGAAATATGTACATAAATATGGGATTCCCCAACATGTTACTAAAGTATTTTATTGTCCAAACCTCAACAGAGTTATATCTTTCTAAGCCCACTGACTTCACTGTAGACGCAGACTTTATTCAAGATGCTTGTGTAGTATCATTCAGTAATATAAGAGTATAGGAACATAAAAAGAGCCCTGCTGGATGAGACCAATGGTCCATCTAGTTCAGCATCTTGTCTCGCACAGTGGCCAACCAGTTACTATGGAGGACCAACAGCAGGGCATAAAGGACAAAACTTTCCTCTGAATTTGCCTCCAGGTACTGGTATTCAGAGATTTACTGCTTCTGAAAGTGGAGGTTCCCTTCAGTTACTATGGCTAGTTGCCACTATCCTCCATGAAATTGTCTAATCCTCTTTTAAAGCTTTCTATGACTGTGGCCATCATTACATCCTCTAGCAGTGAATTCCACATATTAATCACTTGTGTAAAGAAGCATTTTCTTTTGTCTGTACTGAATCTACTGTCCATCAGTTTCATTGGATGTCCTCTAGTTCTGGTATTTTGGCAAAGGGAGAGAAAGTTCATTCTGTCTACCCTCCCTACCCTGTGCATAATTTTATAAAACTCTTACCATCCGCCCACTCCCTTAGTTGTCACTTTTCTAAACTGAAATATCCCAGAGTCTTCAGCCTTTCTTCATAGGAAAGGTGCTGCAAACTCCTCACCATCTTGGTTGCCCTCTTCTTTACTTTCTTCAGCTCTGCAATTTTGTTCTTGAGATACAGTGACCAGAACTGCACACAGTCTGCCAAACGAGGCCTCACCATAAAGCTATACAGGGGTGTTATAATATTGGCCATTTTATTCTCAATCCCTTCCCTAATAATCCCCAGCATAGTTTGCCTTTTTCACTGCTGCAGCACAGTGGGTTGACACTTTCATTGAGCTATCCACTCCTCTCAGTCCCAGCAAGTTCAGACCCCACTAGTATATACAATTACCTGATGAAGGGATCTTGACTCTCAAAAGCTCATACCCTGGAAACTTAGTTGGTCTTTATGCTACTGGACCCAAATCGTTCCTTTTCATCAATGGATATTTATAAGCCAGGTGTGGACTGTGAAGCAAAAACAGCCCTGGAAAGGCCCACCCCCCAATGGAGGGGGGAGGAGCAAAATCTGTCTCTTTAGTCTCAGCAGCTGCTCACCCACCTGCCCTGCATGGATCCTGACAACTGGTTTGCTTGTGGTGGTGGCTGCTTGCTTACTTGCTTAATTTCTTGTTCATCCACCCACATGGGCCACCTTGTGTGGGGCTTGGGCAGCCAGCTTGCTCATGACAGTGGCAGCTTTCCTGCCCACCCTGCACAGGGCCCAGGCAGCTGGCTCAGATGCTATGGCTCACCCACCTCACATGGGGCCCATGTAACTGGCCCACTTGCTATTGCAGCTGCTTGCTTACTCTGCATAATGTGAAGGCTGTTGGCTTACCACAGAGTGGCTGCAGTGGTCCCCCCCCCCCGGTGGTCAGCCCATCAAAACTTTCCCTGGTTGCCTTAATGGCCAATTTGCCCGTCTTAGAGTATCTCTGCCTCAGTGTTTTTTCTAAAATGTGGGAATGATGAGAAGACCACCCTACCTTGTATTGTAAGGATCACAGAGTAAACATATGTGAATGTATTGAACACCCTAAAATACTAACATTAATAACAACATTTGATTTATATACCACCCTTCAGGACAATGCCCACTCAGAGAGGTTTACAAAGTATGTTGTTATTATCCCCACAAAAATCACCCTGTGAGGTGGGTGGGACTGAGAGCTCTGGAAGAGCTGTGACTGACCCAAGGTCACTCAGCTGGCTTCAAGTACTATATTAATGCTAAGTATCATAATTGTCATTGTTAACTAGAGATGGGCACGAACAGCATTATGAACTGAAAAAACCCACAAACAGCCAGATTAGCTGTTCATGAACAAGCTGTTCGTGAGGGCCCATTCTAAACGAACAGGTGGTCATTGCAAGCCTCCTTCATTGCTGTTCATTGCTGTCATCAAGCCAGACAGTCTGGCACCTGCAATCAATTCCCATGGCAACTCAGGCAACAATTTTCTGAACTCTGTCTGAACTCCTGCTGTTGCCCTGGAAACCTCAATCGAAGCCCGATTTAGCCTGATAGGCAGGTCTTCCTTCCAAGTGTGGACTGGCGCTCCAAATTTGTTACAAGAGGAAAAGACCAGGGGTGGGGGGCTCCCAGCTCTGGCTTTCAGGGAGAGACAGCTGCTGTTAGAGAGACAGGGTGAGTGCATTGGAGCTTGAATTTTCTTTGTGTGTGGTGGGATAGGGATCTATCCCTTCAGGTTCCAGGGCTGCTGCCAGGCTCTGGGGCCAAGCTATTATTTATTATTGGAACCTTTCCTGCTGCCTGCTCAGGTATGGTTTCTAGGAGTGATGCAGTAGGGATCTTGATGGCTGGAGGAGAGCCTGCTGGCCCCCATGAACAATGAACAATGAACATGTTTGTGACAGGATCATGTTCGTCAGTGTTCGTTGCTCATGGATGGCAACGAACAATGAACACCATGTTCGGGGGGGTTTTCTGTTCATGCCCATGTCTATTGTTAACTAGGCCGGCCAAGATCCAATCCTTTTTGTTCAATCATGTAACATCAATCAAGCAGCAAATGCTTCTGTGTGAGTATGGCAGTTTTCACTCTGACTGAATCTCATTTTGTTGGATTGACTCCTTGGTCCTTATGGGCAGTTTCGGGGACAGTTGAGAAGCTATTTTGGAAAGGAGAATGTAAAAGTCTTGATGCGCATGTAGCTCTTTGGCTCCCAGAAAAAACTTTTAAATTAGTGAAATGTTGTACCTCATCTTTTGATATGTGAGCGTTATGAATGATAGGCTTTTCTTAGAAGATGTGTACCTTACAAGTTAAAACCATTTTAAAAATGGGCCCCACCTACAGAATCCCAGGAATTATATTTCTCTTAGGGAGCTGGTAACCTCAGCAATGAATTCTTAAAACCTTCATAAAAGTACAATTCTGATGACTCTTTGGGGAAAGGTATGACACCTAACCTAGTTTCAATACACTTTAAAGTTGCAGATGCAACTTTATGTTGAAATAATCTTTCATTTCCCCAGAGTGCTTTCTAGCTTATTTTATTCCAGGAATGAGTTTGGTGCCATGCTGAGAGGACCCCCTTCCTGTTCCCTGCATTAACTCAGCATTCTAGGCATGAACGTGCACATCTTTCCCTCCCAGTAATTTAAGGCTGAAACATCTTTCTCTCCACTAAAATTTTCTCAACCAATTAATCTCTTATTGCCGCATAAAATGAAATCTGTTGCCTGTTAAAAACACAGCAGTAGTAGCTAAGCTACATTGCAATCTGATTTAGGAAGTCTTGATCACAGAGTGATTTACAGCCTCGGTGAGTGATACTACACCCACAGTCTCTATGAAATAGTCTTTGTGATTCCTTCTAGCATGCTTTATTTCCTGCTTTTGGCTGAGTGTGAGTGGTGTCTATAAGTCTGAAAATCTCTGTTTTCATTTCAGTTCAAAGTAATTTCATAGGCTTCATAATTTTCTAGAAAAAAATCAATACTGTGAATGCTAAAAAAGAACCATTTTCTCTATTGGACTAGGTAACCTAGCTTACTCTGTCAAAAGTAAAGTTGGCTCCCATCCAGAGACCTTAGGGTTCCCTGGTGCCCACCAATGGTGGGTGAACTCTCAGGGGTTTGTTCTGTTGCCTGCCAGGAGATGGCAAGCTTCAGGAAATGACTTTGTTGCACCTCCCCAGGAGTGTGAGTGCTATGCATGTTCCCAGGGTGCCTGCCAGTGGTGGGCAAACTCCTAGGGATTTGCCCCATTGCCTGCTGATTCACCAGTAATCAAAGTGGTCAAAGGACCATCGGGAAGAAAGATTCTGCAATACTCTAGTGCAACAGTTTATAACCCTTTTCAAGTGATTTTAACAATAATGCATAATTGCATCATATTACATATCATTTTTCAACATTTTCCAACCTTTTTATCATTCGTTATACACAAAAACAAAAGTCCTCTTCTAGAGGACCTGAGGGTGTGACAGCAATGCAACAGGAAAAGTCTCTAGGGACTCAAAATAATGTATCTTCTTTAACTTTTTCCTTTTTTTCTTTTTTGAAGCCAAGATGGAAAGGTGCGTGGCTGGTCCAGAGATGGAAGCTGGAGAGCCCAGCGGTGCCCGGAACTAAGACCGGCAGATTTTCTTATAGTTCTTCGTTCATAAGGACTTCCTCAGGGGCAACCAGCTATATCTACATTTCAAAAAATAAATGCCATACAATATAAACCACTCCTGGCTTTGCATGTATTCCTTTACAGTAATAATAGCAAACAAACATCCAGCTTACCCATACACAGTTGCATAACATACGCACCGAATGAACACCCATGGACATGGAAAGAATCCTACGTACTATGGGTTTAGGCATTTTAGCTTTTATACGATGTCTCATTAGAGCCATCCTATTCCAATACTGATCCTGAGAAAACTTACAATATATTATCCCGAAATGGCAAATTTCCTTCTATACCAAAAAACATTTCAAGGATAGTTCATTATTCAAGCCCCGTGGGTACATGGTATTTAAAGAATGAATCCATCTTGCCTCTTTCTGGAGGAGATGTAATTGCAAGTCAGATTCTCTAATGGTAGTATAGAGACCTACCACTCTAATGTCTTCTATGTTATGCTTCTTGTCCAAAAAATGTTGTGTGAGTGGCGCTTCTAATACTCCATTTTTAATTCTTGATATGTGTTCCAGAATCCGTACCCGTAAAGGACGCATAGTGCTACCCACGTACAATTTAGGGCACGGGCATATAATCAAATAGACCACCCCCATGGTTTGACATGTGAGGAGCTGTTTCAAACGAACCTTAACATTGATACTTCCTAATTCCACAGAATCCCCCTGTAGCATGAATTTACATGCTGCGCAATGTGCGCGTCTAAAAGTGCCCTTAGGGGGAGGTAATCTACCCACTAGGCTACACACTAGATGTATACAGAGCCTATTATTACTGTTTCTGTATACTGTAGCATCCAAAAAGTTGATGAAATTCTGATCACAGTTCCATGTAAACTGGATGTTAGTATCTTGATTGTTTAACCAATTGCAAAAATCACCTACCACCCCTTTATCTTTGAATAAAAAGAACAGGTCATCCAGATATCGACGAAAAAAGGTGATATTTTGTAAGTATGGATTATGTGGATTAATTATGAATTGTCCCTCCCATTTAGCCATAAATAGGTTGGCTATGCTGGGTGCCTAAGGCTTGTGCTGTCACAGGAGTGGGAAATGTGAATTTTATTATTTCTTGAAATGCAATTTGAAAATGTAAAGATTGACTCTTTGTATTAGTATAGATCCTTCAACATGTTACTACTAGAGGTGGGCACGAACAGGAAAAAAATCCGAACACGATGTTCATTGTTCGTTGCCATCCACGGATGGGATTCACGAACATCGACAGACATGACATGTTCATGAACAAGTTCGTAGTTGGAGGTTCGTGGGAGCCAGAATGGCCCCCTTGGGACTTAGCTGGGAACTTGAGCTGGGAAAGGCATGAATCACGGGTCTCCGCCTTTAGTGTCATTTTCTCTTCACAGTGGCAAAAACTGGATTGTCTGCCAGAAGCTACTTTGAGGGGTTACAAACTGACCTTCTCAATGTCCAATACCCACCAAAATTGCAGAGGACATAGTCCTCACAGTCCTCTGAAGACCCCCTAATTTTCAGAGAGATTGCACCCCGGAAAAGGCATGACCCATGGGTCTCCCCCTTTAATGTCACTTTGAGGGGTTACAAGCCAGAAGGAAAGTCAGAAGGAGTTCAGACAGAGTTCAGACAGTCCATGCCTATGTTGCCAGGGGAATTGATTGAAAGGCGGCAGACTCTCTGGCTTTACGAAGGGCTGACGAACGCCGCGAAAAGGGCTTGGAACAAATACATGTTTGCCGGGAACGGGGCCTCACAAACAGCTTGCTCGCGAACAGCTGATCGGGCTGTTCATAGCTTTTTTTTTGTATGTATTGCTGTTCACGCCCACCTCTAGTTACTACAGCTGTTAGCTAAGGGCCTGCCCATTCAATTTAGACTATATATCAATCATTTTGTCAAAGGCATAAAATTCCAAGAGCATCCTAAGACCAATGGAGTAATATCTTTTATGATTATCACTGTAATCAAGAGGCCATGTAATTTGATTGCTTTCCTTTCAACAGCTATACATTTCCCCTATTTTAGAGTGCAATGTACTGCTCATGGACAAACTGCAGATTAAAAGCAAATGCATGTAATTAAGCTCTGACAATTCTTTAAGTCTAATTTATAATGAAAAAGGTGTGGTTTGAGTAGCTTTGTTTCAAGTGGGCCTTCTGTCTTGTTTTTGCTTACTCTTCAAGTAATAACTAATTCTTATGTGAAAAGCATACTGTCATTAGTGCACTATTCTTGCTCTGGCATACTGACAAATTTAATCAAAAGTAGCTGTGTTCCCCCTTCAATACTTTTGAGAATGGCAGGTTTTAATATCAGTTATCTTCTATCAGAGCTGGGTGAGGCACTATAATCTGTCCAGAAGAGTGGTATATAAGCGCAGTTATTAATATGCTCCAAACATACTAGTGATTTATCACATTATCTAAGTGTGATATATTGTCTTAGTCATCATGCCTTCTGGATTTTGGCAAGACAAAACTATAAGTGAATGGATTGGGTCCTTGTAGAAGAGCTATTTTTCTTTGCTGCTTTTTGGAAGGACCAGCTTCTAGTGAACAAGGATGCAGCATTTATTTGCACATATTGTGAGAGAAGGATGGTTAGGTAAGATCATTCAGCATTGGAGAGAATTCCTTCATGATATACTCTCGTATTGTTCCTGTCTGTGGTTTGCCTCCTAATGCTTGGCTTACGATTCTTGTCACTAACAATACAATCCTACGGTGTGTTACTCCAGTCTAAGCCCATTGAAGTCAATGGACTTAGACTGCAGTAACTCTCCATAGGATGCACTGTAACTCTTTTGGTCAACTGACTACGGTACTAACTTTGAGACCAGTGAGATCATAACTCTGGCTCCCCTTCTTTGAGACCAGTGAAATCATAAACTCTGGCTCCTCTTTCTGTCAATTTGGCTGGGATGTTATGTGACTTCCCGTTATATGCTTTCAGTATGGGAGTCTCAGTTCTGAACAGATCAAAGAACACATCTCCATTGTATTAAACACTGTTGTTGTATTTGCTCAGACTCCAAAGCATCCTACATTCGAGAATTTGCATACATCTCCCCAGATTGTGGTTATCATGTTGACACATGATAACATATGATGGGAGACCCTTCCCATTGCATCTCTATTGTAAGGTGTCTGGTGTGTGTGTGTATGGTTTGCATGGGACAAATGGTGCGTGCAAGGAGTAGTAGTTTCTTTTTCAACTCCCCACCACAACTTTCCCCTGAGCTGTGGCTGTGACATTATTAATATTCATATCATCAGTGCTTCTTGTTCACTTAGGAACAAAAGAAAACATTACCCCTTACCTTTGTTAGCTTTAAATATAGATACAATCTAAGGTTTCTTCATACTGACATACAAATAGGTGTGAGTTAAATGTATGATTCTAAAGACTTGTTTTCTTCTTTCCTCCTCTATTTTCAGCACCCAACTCAGAGCAATGTAAAAAAATCCAGAATCAGAATGAAGCCTTAGTTCTTTTATGCTCTTAATAATGTCTTTGCTAATATGATTTTAATTTGCATATTACTGTGAAGATATTTCTGATGCTTTATTCATTTTAATCTTTCACCACATATTGAACAGCTGTGAATTTTACTGAGAATAATTAGTCTGAAATTTTTATATGTGCTTTGGATTAATATGGCTTTTATAAAATATATTTTTCAGCTGCTGCTATAATTTTTATTGGAGCATTCATTTTTAACAACATGTACTGCCCTATCATTTATTACATGAAGCCCAGTCCACAAATCAAAGTTTTTGTATTGAAGTCATTTTAATCCCATTCTGGTTTTATTGGGCTGCAGATCAGGTTGTTTGTCATGTTAATTTGATCCCTATATGGAAAATAATTGGAACAAGTTCAGAACAGGAAATAGCAAGAGCAATTCCAGAAGATCCGGAAGATCAGTTTTTAAATGACTGAAAGGATGGCCAGGAGGCTAAGGACTGAGAATCCCAGCTATTTCTCTGTGAAAAAGACCTAGTAATTGCTCAAAATTTGATTCTCACTGATATTTCAGTATAGGAATGCATTGGATGCAACATATCAGCTGCTGTAATAAAAACTGAGTATCAAAATTCTTATCCCTGAAGAATAAGCAGCCCTTAGAGGTGGATATGCAAATAACAACAGCATTCTAAACACTGAGACAATTAGCCACTTGACATACACACCTGTTTCACTGAGATCCTTGTGTTTATGGACCAAAAGGGAATGGGACATAGGAAATGCAGGAAAAAGGAACAAAAAGCCCACACAGACCATGGGATATGATACACAAGCAGGAATATATGCCAATCGGCTTGTGCCAACTAACAAGCTCGTTCAATAGCAGCCCTTTGCAAGTACCCTTGGAGTTAGTCTGCCATACACCAAACCGAGATGATACAAACATGAGGCCTGTATAAATAGAGGAAAATTTAAATAGGGGTGGGGTTGATAAAGTCATAATATGAAATAAACATGCACTATTTGAACCTATAAGGAGTACAAAATGTTATATTTTCATATAAAACGTTTTGTTCCAACATCTAACTTTCTTAATTCCTATCTAAGCTTAAATCTTTTATTCAGAGTTTATTCTTCTGGCACTGTGATTAGAACATTTGTACCATCCAATATGACTGTATTGTTGGGAGGATATTGCTGAAATATTTGCATATTATCAAGTGTTGACTGAATAATCAAGTTCCGTATCCAGAATATTGCATCAGCACAAAAGGGGAAACTGCTTGTTGGTACTGGCAAGCAATCATTGTTGTAGTAGAGAGGAACCATAAAAAGAGAGGGATTAGGTAACAAAAACAGATTCAGTGTGAACAAGTATGGGAAGATATTTTTAATGGTCATACAATGACCTGCTTATCAAATGAAGGCATGTGTATTAAGAGATGTGTGTATTAAGGACTTAATACAGAGATAGTGGCTGTTCCACAGAATTCTTTATTTGATAGTGTGTGCCTTTCTAGTCATTTTTGAATGTAGGTTCATGCAAGCAACAGTACTAGGTATGTTAGGTGCTGCCAAACAGCCATTGCAAATCTAAAAATGATAACTCAGGAGGAGCTTGAAAAATGTGGTCCTCTTGAGACTGCAGCAGCTGTTACAGATAAAATTTCTGAGCTCTGATGTAGTCTACATATGCCCACAATTTAGGAATGGCCGGAAGCCTTATATGGATGCCTATTTGGACAGATACCAGAGCACTCACAAAATGGGGTGCTCATCTGGCGAATTATAGAGCTTTTGGCCTTGACATTCAGAAGTTGTATGAGTGATATTTCTTCCATTTTGCTTAGATAATACAATTATCGGAAATAACATCTCAAAACATCTTTTCAAAAGTAAATCAAGGACATAATCCCTCAGGAAATACTCCTTAGCAACTTCCATCTCAGTTTAGACGACTTCAATAGAAGAACTTTCTAGTGGATTATGCCCCAGATGTTTAGCAATATAGACCAAAGCATTTAAGGAATAGGTCACCCAAGATGTCAATAACGACAACCAGTCTGAAGTATAGTAAACAATGTTAAAGTCACCCCTAATTACTGGGCTTTAACTACCAGTCATCAGCTACGCCTCTTCACTATGCTATTATTTATAGAAATGATTGCTATGCTCCACTTAAAATTGAAATACACACTTTATTTAATTGGGATTTAAATCTGACTTTGTAGTGTTCTAAATTCCTATCCTTACTCATCCATCTATCATTCACAAAGATTATATATTTGAATGTGACGTGTGCATAATTAAGATCCATTAAAGCCACCTACAGCATACTGAAAGACTTAAGAGTTTAAAGACTAATCAAATTAAAGCAATTAGCTACAGTTGGCAATTGCAATAACTTTTTGTGAGAAACACTGATGTAAGGAATAGATGCGTCAAACAAAACTTTTATTTGAATTTTTTGAAACAGAACTAACTGAGATGTTGTAAGTGTAAACCACACTCCCCCCACTCCTCCAATCTCTGAAGCTCAAGCAAAGATGGTTCACAGCAACTATTGCATTCTTTCCTCTTAGAGGAAATTTCTTAATACTGTTAGAGAAGTTAATGTACCGATGTGAATGACTTCCCACATTTTTCAAAACACTCCCTCCATATTTTTAATTTGTACTTTTGTTTTCTGATAAATTCTCACTGAAAAAAGAATATTTAACTGTTCTTTATTCACAGCTATCATGTTATCTGTTGGCTTTAGATCATCAGTTCATACGCATGAAATAACACAGCAAGCTAGCTCACGTTCTTTATTCTTCCCTGAAGGCTTAACTCACTCCCAATTTATTACAGATAATAAAACTTGCAAGTGTGATGTGAGGGAATTTAACACCTACTCTTTGGAAACTCACCTCTCTGTCATGCTGAGTTTAGAAACCACAGTAACAGCTATTACTTCGAGTTGTAATAGAGAACAAGAATGTGGTTTAAGATATTCACTCTATCAGGATGTTCAATCCATGACACTAACATCATTTGTTACTGGATTTTGAAATTCTATAATGACTCCTGGACTTTTTTCTTGACAAATGCTATCTATAACCCTAAAATCCTGATTTTTGTGGGGATGCTCATCCATGAGCAGAATCTGGGCATTGCCCCTTTCAGTCAACATGGCAACCGGGCCTATTAGGAGGATGTATGTGTGTTTGCCATCTTCTAGTACACATGGGCTGTAACATCTCAAAAGAGCCATGGACATGTGATGAACATAATGTACATCTCATGTGGGATGCAGTGGGGAGACATTTGCAGCAGTCAAACTTGGATGAGGTTGAAGGTGGATCAGAGTTCCTTATTAGCACTTTCTAGTTTCTCACAAATATTGAGGACAATTCAAAAGCTCTGCTTCCTCCCCCAATAAGCTCCCCCCATTTCTTAATCTGCACTTGTCCCAGGGGAACCCCACTTTGGAGTATTCAGCACAAAAATGGGTCTTTGGACCAGAAAATAGCATGGGGCCACTTGGAGAGAGGAATCTACTGAATGTGAAGGTGTATGATATGTGATGGTTCAAAGTTTATTTGGGGATGCAGAGCTTTTGCATTAATATTTGTGGTTGGATTTGCAAATAAGGAACTAGGAAGTGGGAATAAGGAATAGGGAACTAGGGACCAACTTCAGCCTTGTCAGACTTTGAAGCAGAGTATTCCTCTTCACTCCATACTTCTTTGAGATGCATTGTTATGTCTGCGAATAGTTAGTGAGAGGAATGAAGAATCCAGGTCCGTGTTTGTGTACAGAGGTGGAGCAGTCATAAGAATTCTGAGCAGGGCAGTGTTAGCAATATACTGCAATGATGTTTGTTTTCTTCCTTAACTATTTGTGCATTGTGACCCTTTTCTAGAGTCCCCACACACACACACACACCATGTCTGTTTTAAGAATACACACGATGGTATCAGGGAGACCATGTGCTGTATCCTGAACTGGACTTTATGGTGCTCCGGAAAGCTGGTATCAGCAGCAAGTGTGCTCTGAACTAATTAGCCTCATTAGTTAAAACTATCCCTCATAATTAAAACAATTAAACCTTGCTTTCTATTATTTATTGTATTATTAAGGCACTTTAAGCTGTATTTTCTGAAAAAGTTTTACTCAAATCAACATAAAACAGTAAAGCCATGATTTTAAAAATCACAAGAAAATAAAAGTTAAAAAGCCAAAGCAAGGATTTTATAAAAGCATGCTTTTAAGCATAATTTCATGCTTTCCCCATGAATTTGCAAAAATTTTGGTCAGCAGCACTGGATCAAGGACATGAAACGGCTGATTTTCAGAAAACAAATGTATTCCATGAGTTTATAGACAACCTGATTGGTGATGGTTTTGTAGGGTAATTGATTTTTATTTCAATAATGACATTGAAAGAAGTAAATGGTTAAAAAGTCAGAATACTAGTTGGCTAGTTGTGAGACTACGAAGACTGTATCGCTATAGCAAAGGTTAATGCTTAATGTATCTTCAGGCTATGGTTACCATGTACCCTCTGGGGTCGTAATATCTCCTACTCTTAGTGGGTCAAGTCTGCCAGCACTCTAGCAACCAGTAGGAGAATGAATTTTTAAAAAATCTCTCAGTGATGGCATGACATCATTTCTGGGAAAACTTACAAGTGATGTCACACCTCTCTAGTAATAATTGGAAACTCTGTGGCAAAACCATCGAGATTTTAGTGATTCCTAGAGAGGACTGACATAATTCCTGAAAATGATGTCAGTTATCTTTAGAAAATGCTGAAAATTTTATTGTATCACCATAGAATTTTCGGCAATAGCTAGAGAGACATAATATCACTTACGAGTTTCCTAGAAGTGACATCATGATGTCACTGATGTCTCCCCATGTCTGCCTCCCTCAGTCTCTTGCTGGTTGACAGACTAGACCTGGCAAACATACTCCATGCATACACATGTTATGGAACAGTCAGAATGGCATGAAAGATAAAACTGTGGCCATTGTGCATTTGTGAACCAGCCATTCACACGTGTCTTATGAAAAGTTTTAACAATCGCTTGGAATCTCTTCCTCTACACATAGACACACTTCAGTTAATGCCTATCACTTCCACTGACAAGTTATGTTTCTCATAACCATACAGAAAGGGAAAAAATTCCACCTGACTGCTCCAGGTGCCAGTTCATTTTGCCCTGCAAGTAGATTAGATTGAACTCCTATCTTGATCTGGTTAGTGACATTCTGCATAATCTCTCCCCAGCCCCACACACCCAGCAACACAGACACACCATATTTTTCACCATCCCCACTTCATTGCTCACATTCTTTTTTTCTCTCCCTCTTTGTCTTCCTCCTTCACCCATCCCTTCTCTCTGAAGCCAAAGACTTACAGAGGGGGAATCCCATCTTCCCCTACCCCCTCCCATTGGAAGGCAGGCCAGTTACTCACAAGCCAGGCTGCCTGGCTGATGAACATCTTGTTTTCCTCCCAGCAGCGGCAATGGTGCTGAGCTAAGAATGTAGCAGTTGCAAACAAGGAGGTAGTTATTGGAGAGGAATGCTCCCTTTACTTTCATCTCTGGCATGAAGCTTACATCTTAGGGAGGCTCTCAGTTTATTCATCCCCCAGCACCTCTGGTGCATGCTGTTTCAAAATTCAAACCACCTGTCAACCTCAGGCCCTACTGGCCAATGGTCTTGCCCACTTTCCTGTAACATGGAATGGGTACCACAATGGGGAATAGTTCTCAGAAGCCAGGCTCCAGACGTTCACCTAACTTGTCAGTTTCAACAGAGATTAGAAATAGCCATGAGGCAAAAGACTGCTGTTATGGAAAAGGAGGAGAAGGTATCAGATAAGGAAATTGTGTTGTTACCAATGTCCAAAGAGCCACATCCATCCAAAGAGGAGTGCTTATAGTGTAAAAAAGTAATTCCCTAAGGTGTACAACTCTAGGGAAAAAATGGTAGGCAGAGGACTAAAACTGAACTTCAGACTATAAATCTGTTTACAGTGGTACATTGTGTAATCCACCTTAAGTCTCACTGAGAAAGGTGAACTATAAATAACACAAAATGAATAAAAATAAAACAAACTAACACAAAAATGCAGGAAGGTTGAGATTGTAAATTCACCTTTCATTATGGCCGCCATTCACCTTAAAAACATGATGTACACATATTTAAAATGACATTTATGTCTGTCAAACATTGACATCAATATAAAACAGAGGTTTTTAAAGATTTACAGACATTTGGTGTGGAAAATTTTTTCCATACCATATGCGTCTGATGAACTGAGGTCTGACTAGCCAAAGCTTATGTTGAAATAAGCTGTTTTAGTCTTTATGGTGCTACTGGACTTCTGTTTAATTTGCTGAAATTAACTAACTTGGCTACTGCTCCAGAACTAAGGATACCAACGATGTGGGAGAGGCTCAAAAGCATTTTAGATGGCATGTGTGAAATGTGTTCAGGTCTGTAGTTTCTTATCCACACCCTTCTTAATCAGGCTATTGAATGAAGCCAATGATAACTGATTTGAATGATTAAAGTGGCAATTTCATAATCTTCTCTGTAACACTGCTATAAAGTTCACTACCTGTAAGAATAACAATTTCCTAGAGGTAGCTGTCTTTACACAAAACATGTGGATTACAATCCAATCCATTCAATGCAATGAGCTTATTTATTAATTGATTGATTAAATTTTATTCATTAAAACATTATATCCTGCTTTTCTTATGGCCCAAGGCTGCATAGACTGGCTTTACATATAGCCATGCTATAAATTGCTTATTAAATTTTTTGTTTGCATTTCCAAGAAAACGTAACATACACATAATAAAATATTCTTCGTATAGACTTCCGGTTTGGGATCCATGGAGGTCTAACACAGCTCAGGGAGCTGAGCTGTCCATGCCACTGTTTGTAGGGGCTGGAGGGGCGTCAACTGCCCATAGCCCCCTGTTCTCAGGCGGAGAACAAGCAAGTACGCTCAAGACCTCAAGAGTGCATTGATCTCGGGTGTGAGGGGGGGTCTACGCAATGATCCCCCATCCACCCTTGAGGTCCCACTCGCAGACGGGTAGCCAAGATCTCTGCAGCGGCTCTGGAGTCAGTTTCTGGCATAAGACCTTCATGCCCAAGCTTCAACAACTTAAGAAGGGATTTTGAATCGATTGGATAATCGAAGCAGTGATTACAACCCAAGAGAAACGTCTAAGAAGGTAAAGATTGCTATCTCTCAGATTACAATAAGAAATAAAGTAATAAAGAGAACTAGAAAACTGCGAGAGACTCAATAAATAACTGAGAAAATTCTGGCAAATAAATTGGCAAAAAGTGACATTTTAAAGAGAAGTTAGCGCGGAAAAACAGCTATTCTTTACATACCTGTGGCTAGGAGGAGATAGTGAACTGTGAGAAAGTTTTAACATCGCGAGAATTGCTGTGCAACGGAGAGGAACAGGAAGTGTATCAAAACTATTAAGAGATGGGCGAGAAGCGGCCTGTAACCAACGGAAGTGGGAAGTTGCCATTTGGAAGAAGGGCAAAGTTTTGGCTTCAAGGGAAATGGAAGTAAGACACCTTGGATAAGGGTAAGGGCGCCTGCCTCAAATAAGACCATAGAGAAAAGACGCCCGACATTTTGGATTTTGTAAATACCAAACTTTGAAAAAATAACCCAAATTCGGACTTTTAAAATAAAAGAAAAGAATAAGTCTGCGCCACGGAGCTAAGGAAAAGAGCGGACTCGTGGGAGCGAGGTAAAGCCAGCCCCACGATGTCGAAAAAGGATTGGCAGATGGCGCTGGAAAATTTGGATTAAAAAGTTACAGATGGAAATAAAGAGATGGAGAAAAGAGTTACAGAAGGAAATAAAGAGCTTAAATATATGATGCAGGAGATGGCGAAAAATTTGAAGGATTTTAAAGAGGCATTTAAATCGGAGATGGCGGAAATATCCAAGAATATAGATCAAGTCAAAAACGACCTACAAGTCACACAGCAGAGAGTTAACGTAGTAGAAAATGTAACTGATACCTTGGCGGATGCACACAGAACGGAGATGGGAGGAGTGAAGCGAAGAGTGGCTACAGTTGAATGTAAACAAATGGAAAAACAACTTAGATTCCATGGGATCCTGGAAGTTTTGGAAAAATCAACCCAAGAGCATATTACAGAAATGTTGGCAGGTTACCTGGACAAAGAAGAAGTGGAAATGGCAGCTCTTCTAGACGTGGCATACAGAATAAACTCAAAATATGCGGCTCAAAAGAACTTACCAAGAGATACGATTGTGCAATTTACAACTAGAAGCATCAGAGTAAACAATTTCAGGACCCATTAGAAGTCGATGGTAAAACGGTGAGGATTATGAAAGAACTGCCCAGATCGGTGCTGTTGGAGAGGAAAAAATACAGAGAGCTGGTCCAGATGTTAAAAGATTTGAAAATTAGATACAGATGGGAAATACCAGAAGGGCTGGCTTTTGAATTTGGTGGAGTTAGGAGAAACATAAGATCTGGACAGGAGATGGAAATGTTTATTAAGGACAATGAAAAAGACTTACCTAAAAGAGCTAAAATTTGAACATGGAGTGTAAAATTATATCTTGGAATGTAAATGGACTAAATTCACCTTCTAAATGCAAGACTGTATTCCACTGGCTTTTAAAACAAAAATGTAATATAGTGTGTTTGCAAGAGACACATATTAAAAAACAGGATGTAAAATATTTAAAACTTGCAAAACTTGGAAATGAATTTGCAGCGGCTTCCAAAAAGAAGAAAAGAGGAGTTGTATTTTATATAAAGGAAGAGCTGCAGCCTAAATTAATACTATGTGACACAGAAGCCAGATACATAGCAGTGGAGATAATTTGGAATTCGAAAAAGACATTGGTGATTGGGATTTATGCGCCTAACGGTGCGAAAGAAAATTTTTTCAAGGATTTACAGAAACAGTTAGATGAATTGACTTATGCTCAAATAATTTTGGCAGGCGACTTCAATGGAGTTACAAACCTGGATGAGGATAAGAAATCCAAAAGTGCACCAAAAAAAGAGGACTTTTACCAAAAGCTTTTTTGGGAATTAAAGAACAAGAAAGTCTGGAAGATGTGTGGAGGAGACAAAATCCCAAAAATAGACAATATACATTTTACTCAGCAAGACACTTTACATTATCAAGAATTGACATGATCTGGGCCTCCAAGGAACTGGCGATATGGACCAAAGAAGTGGAGATAATGTCCAAGGTAGGCTCAAACCACAATCCAGTCATGTGGAAATTTGGGAAAAATACTAAAAGAAGAGCATGGAGGATAAATGAGGATTTGCTGCGGATAGAAGATAATATGGTGTTGCTATGGAGGGAGATCAAATTCTTTATACAATACAATATGAATAAGGATGTACCAACTTATAAGGTATGGGATACATACAAAGCTAGAGGAATATTAATGGACTTGAATGCAAGAAATAGAAGGAAAAAGGAAGAAAAGAGACATGAAATTATGGAAAAAAATTAAAGCCAAAGAGATACAACTTAAGAAAAGACCAGGGAAGAAGAAAATATATCAGGATATAAAAATTCTGCAGGAACAATTGATGGCAATGAATAATAAAGAATTGGAGTGGAATTTGAAAAAAATGAATCAAAAGTCGTTTGAGGGTGCAAACAAACCTGGGAAATATCTAGCGTGGCAACTAAAAAAGAAAAAGGAGAAGAAAACCATAATTAAGATTCGAGAAGAGGATAAAATATTGTTGGATCAATCAGCTATCAGTAAAGCCTTTTTTAAATTTTATGCAAAACTGTACCAAAAAAAGGAGGTGAATAGAGATTCAATAGTGGAATATTTGGAGAAAACGAAGCTTCCAATAATTTCAGAGGAATGGAAAGAAAAGTTAAACAGGGAAGTGACAGAGGAAGAAATAAAACAAGCTATACAATCAACTAAATTAGGGAAAGCACCAGGTCCGGATGGAATAACGGCAAAGTTCTATAAAATGATGGCCAATGAACTGGCACCTTTTTAAAGAGAGGTAATGAATGAAATTTTGCAAGGCCAAAGGATCCCTGATTCATGGAACGAAGCCAACATATCGTTGATTCCGAAAGACGGACAAGATTTGACCAATGTTAAAAACTATCGGCCAATTTCGTTGTTGAATAATGACTACAAGATTTTTGCAAAAATTTTGGCGGAAAGGTTAAAGGGATGGCTGTTGGAATTTATTGCAGAAGAACAGGCTGGATTTCTACCTAATAGACAAATTAAGGATAACCTAAGGACAGTAATAAACGCTATTGAATACTATGACAAGCATTGTGATAGGGAAGTTGGTTTCTTTTTCGTGGACGCGGAAAAAGCATTTGACAACCTGAATTGGGACTTTATGTTTGCCACTATGGAAAAGCTGCAAATGGGAGAAAAGTTCATACAAGCAGTCAAAGAAATTTATAAAGACCAGTGTGCAGCGATTGTAGTGAATGAGGATTTGACCAAAAAATTGAGAATAAGCAAAGGTACAAGACAGGGCTGCCCATTGTCTCCATTGTTGTTTATTTTGATTTTGGAAATATTGTTGATTCAAATATGAGAGGACGATACAATTCGAGGCATAAAAATAAAGGAATTTTCCTACAAAGTCAGAGCATTTGCGGATGATGTAATGTTAATAGTCGAAGATCCAATATGCAATATGCCAAAAATAATAGATAAAATAAAGGAATTTGGAGACTTGGCTGGATTCTATGTGAACAAAAAGAAGTCGAAGATATTGTGTAAGAATATGACAAAGCAAAAACAGCAAAAACTAATGGAGATAACGGATTGCGAGGTAACTAACAAAGTGAAATATCTAGGCATTGAGCTGACTGTGAAAAATATAGACTTATTCAAAAATAATTATTAAAAACTGAGGTTACAAATAGAAAGAGATTTGATAAAATGGAATAAATTAAACTTGTCATGGTTGGGAAGAATAGCAGCGGTGAAGATGAATGTGTTACCACGTGTGATGTTTTTGCTGCAAACAATTCCAATTATCTGAGACTTCAAACAATTTGATAAATGGCAAAGGAAAATCTCAGACTTTGTGTGGGCAGGCAAGAAACCCCGTGTGAAAACGAAAGTATTACAAGATTCGAAAGAAAGAGGTGGACTGCAACTGCCAAATTTAAGATTATATTATGAAGCAATTTGTTTGGTCTGGTTAAAAGATTGGATAACGTTAAAAGACCGTAAATTGCTGGCTCTGGAGGGGCATAAAAAATTGTTTGGATGGCATGCCTACTTGTGGTACGATAAAGTAAAAGCGGAGTCTATGTTTTTGCATCACTACATTAGAAGAAGCCTTTTCACAATCTGGAAGAAATATAAGGACTATATGGAAGATGGTATCCCCTCATGGGTGGTACCATATGAAGTAATAGATCTGAGAGCTGTTTATAATGAACAACGATGTTTAACTTACAAAGAGATAATATTAATGGAACATAAAATGTTAAAAATAAAAACGGAAGAAGAGTTATCTCCCCATTATGAATGGTTTCAATATAGGCAAATCAGAGTTCTTTACAACTTGGACTGTTTAAAAGGAGGAATAAG
The DNA here is from genome assembly GCF_028583425.1 of Eublepharis macularius. Taxonomy (NCBI): domain Eukaryota; kingdom Metazoa; phylum Chordata; class Lepidosauria; order Squamata; family Eublepharidae; genus Eublepharis; species Eublepharis macularius. The sequence continues at coordinate 93,681,452 of NC_072792.1, forward strand.
ATTGAAAAATTCGGAACTAGAAGAAGTGATTTTACAAGAAGGTAAAAAAGAAATCTAAAAAATTTATAAGATACTTCTAAAATGGCACACGGAAGATGAAACAGTTAAAGTCCAGATGGTGAAATGGGCAATAAACTTTCACTAAGAAACAACAATGGAATCCTGGGAGCATTTGTGGAAAAATACACTGAAGATTTCAACTTGTACTAATATTAAAGAGAATGTATATAAAATGATGTATAGGTGGTATTTAATACCAAAGAAAATTGCGCTAGGAAATGCTAATATGTCAGACAGATGCTGGAAATGTAAAAAGCATGAAGGATCATTATATCACATGTGGTGGACTTGTGAGGTAGCTAAGCAATACTGGGGAGATATAATTGAAGTAATTAATGAGGTTTCGCAAACCCAAATAAATAAGAACCCAGAATTGTTGCTACTGAACTTGGGAATGGAAGATGTTCCAATGCAGTACAGAACATTGTTATTTTACATGATTACAGCAGCAAGACTCTTATATGCGCAGAAATGGAAAGTGCAAGAAATACCAGCTACAGATGATTGGATTTATAAATTGCTGTACATGGCAGAAATGGACAAAATGACAAGGAAACTGAAAGATCTTGATCCAGGAGAATTCATGGCAGATTGGGGGAAACTGAAACAATATTTAGAAAAAAAATGGGATGTGAAGGGAGGACTGTGGCAGTTTGAGAACTATTAATTTGTGATTTTATAAATAGAAGAGAGAAGTCACTTTACCATTAATGGGAAAATTTAGCTATTAATTAACCTAAGCTAGTATTAGTATTAAGGAGACTTTATTAAAAATATACAGTTTAAATAGTGACGTAGAGAATGGATATATAAGTGGATTTGATATAGTATATATAAAAGAATCTGAATACGCTTAGAGTAAGAGTTATAATATATATATGATTTAGAAGAATATAGTTGAAAATAGTTTAAGTAATAAGATAGGTTAAGGGTTGGAAAGCTGTTGGAAGTCTACAAGGAGGGGGGAGGGAAAGGGTGGGGGTTGATATAAATTAGGTAAGCGGGGGAATGTTTGTAGGTCAAACTCAAGTCAAGTTAGCCTTTATTGGAATGTTTGTATTAATTATGTACTCACCAATAAAAAAATTTTAAAAAATAAAATAAAATTTTCTTCTGATTAATTCAGGTATTATTGTTATTGTTATTGTTATTGTTATTGTTATTGTTATTGTTATTGTTATTGTTATTGTTATTGTTATTGTTATTGTTATTGTTATTGTTATTGTTATTGTTATTGTTGGCTTCCCTGCTAGGCTATAAAGTTAGCCAAGACTGTGAATATGCAGGGGTTTTTTTCTGGGAGAAGAGGTGGTGGAACTCTCAAGAGGGAAATAAGGAAGAAGCACAAGGGATTCTTGGAAATCATATTATTTTCAAGCACTATTGCCGAGTATTTTCAAGAGGTGCTGGAACTCCATTCCCCTGCATTCCCCCTGAAAAAAAGCCCTGTCTATATGTACCACTAATTTCACTGATAGTATAAGGAAGCATTCTTTAGCAGCTGTCTTTAACCAGCTGAAAAATAACGTTGCACTTTAGACAAAAGTTATTGGTTTTAAAAAGAGGAAATGAGACTTCAAGGAAAGGAATAAAAATTACAGTATATCTATTTACTAATTTTTCTTATATTGCTAATTTGTACCTTAAGATGAACAAATTGTCTAACTTCCTTCCTATGTGAACTTCCTTCTCCCTATTCTCTTTATATTGCTTACAAAGACAGCTATTACTGTAAATTTGCTACTTAAGGTCCTGATTGTGTCAGAGGAATCAGCCTGAAGTACTGATTGTACTAAACAGCATCCATTTAAGGCAACTCTGGAAATCAATCTGCCAAGATGACTACAGTGACCAGGTTGCTGTATTAGAAAAATAAATTAAAGAGAAATGTTATCAGTATATTTTTACTTCCCTCCACCCTGACTCTTCCAGTGTGCTTACCGATATAATGAATTATGAGCACAGAAAGGCCTTCACTAAGGCATGCCTAGTTAGTCTACCGCTTGCAGTCTTGGAAGGCCACTACAATGGGATTCTATGTAGTAAAAGTATGCTCCTGTGATTATAGGTCCACTGAGGATTTGTCTCATATCACATTCCAGTGTCCAAGATTTGAGACTGAGCGGAACAGATTTTTGAGAACCATTATATCTCGACTCCCAGGAAAGTCAGACCAGGAGAAATTAGTTTTATTATTCACAGATAGGAACAAATCCATTACTCTACAAATGTCATGGTTTGCTGCCATCGTAAAGGTTAAAAAGACAATGAGGCGTGCAGACCCCAGCATGGTTGACCCGTAATTGCTCTGGGTCATTAGCCTTTGGATTGTATGGTGTTTTATTATCAGATATTTATATGTTGATTCTGTATTTTAATCGTTCTGTGAAAATGTTCAGAAATTTTATTTTATTGTATGCATGCATGTATGTATTTTAAATTTTTGCAAAACGGTTGCAGGCTGTTTGGTTTCTGTTTTTTTTGGCACCTTTTTGGGAACACACTTTCCCATGGTCCCAGAAAAGGTGCCAAAATGGAAACTAAACAGCCTGCAACCATTTTGCAAATGGAGACATCAGGATTCCTAGGGGAAAGACACCAGTGTTCTGTAAATGGGCTGTCTCTATAAGGACGTATGGAAATGGCCATAGGTAGGTTTTTACTACTCTAACATACATGGAACGTGGTTTGGAGTAGTGAATACACTCAGGATACAATGTATATACAGTTTTTCAAAGAGTTGTCAAATGGTATTACATCAAGCTTGGAGAAGAGTTCTATGAAACTTAGATAATGGATGGTCAACTTTAATACTTAGTTCTAATGAAAATATTTGGTCCAATCTGGATGTCTGGATGAGGGTTCCTGCCAACTTGTGCTCCTGCACTATGGCGCACAAATTGTCGCAACTCAGTGCACAGCTGAGAAGTCCCAGCACCCAGCAGGCGCCGGGTGCTGGAGGAGGAGCCGCAGCAGGTGTCCGCACAGCATTTCCCAGGCCCCTCACCGGGCTCTGGAGGAGACGCAGCAGGTACCTGCACGGCCTTACCCAGACCCCTCGCCGGGCTCTGGGGAAAGAGCCACAGCAGGCGCCCGCACGGCCTTTCCCAGGCCCGTTGCTGGGCTCTGGGGGAAGAGCCATGGTAGGTGCCCACACAGCGTTTCCCAGGCCTGTCGCTGGGCTCTGGAGGAAGAGCCATGGTGGGCACCCACACGGCCTTTCCCAGGCCCGTTGCCGGGGGTGGAAGAGGAGCCACGGTGGACATCCGCACAGCCTTTCGCCAGCACTGAACATCCTCTCTGGCTCGGTGCTGGAGGAGAAGGCAGTGGCGGCAGTGGCAGACACCCATGCTATTTCTCACCAGCCCACCGAGCAGCCTCTCTGTCCCAGCGCCGGGCGCTGGAGGAGGAGGAAGAGACAGCGGTTGTGTTTCACACTCCTAGGGTTGCCAGCTCCAGGTAGGGAAATACTCTTCTTTTGTGTGTGTAAATTCATGACTAAGGAAATCTATTTTACATGCGCACAAAAAATTCCTCCCTAGTCACAAAGACTTGCATGGCAAGGGTCATGACAGAGCTAGGGTCTGAATCTGGAAATTTTACATGGGCTGGTACGACAGGCCGTCCTCTAGTTAAATTACTCCATGGGGAGTGGGGAGCTGCGGCCTCAGTTTTACCAGTATTTTTGTACATCAATGGCATTCTGCTTATATCTTCAGGGGAGAATAGATCATTGCAATTCAGTGTAATAAAACAGAATGGCAAGCAAGGAGAAGGCAGGACTTCAGTGCTGACTTTACGCTTTATGACTTGATTTCATTTCAAAGATTCCATGGCCATAACTCACAAAGAGAAAAGGAAAGAGTTTTAAAGCCATGAAGCCTCTAGGGTGACTAAAGGCCAGTTCTAGGCTGTTCCAATGAGCAGCTCTCAGCTGGAAGCTAAATAGGTGCTCCCCCTGCAACTTCAGCCAGCTTTCTTCTTTCTGCAGACCTGGCCACAGAAGAGACAGGAAATGCCAGTCGACAGAGCAGAGGTAGAGGGAGGGATGACTGCACATCACATTCTGTTTAGGATTTGCTTGTGGGCAAAGAGGAAACCTTACTGAAGCTCATCTGCTTGATGTTGCCCGATATGTAAAGAAAACTCTGGCAATACACTGATGCATGTGGAAAGAAATGGTGTCTGAGCCATTCGCAGGCATGCTTCACAACACCTTTTTATATAAAACATAGGAGGGAATAGCCAGAGAGTGAGTGCACTGCGGGGCTGGATGATGCACAATTCTTCTTCTTCGTAGATCCAGAGGAGTTAGCTGTGTTAGTCTGTAGTTGCAAAATAGTAAAGAGTCCAGTAGCATCTTTAAGACTAACCAACTTTATTGAGGCATAAGCTTTTGAGAACCACATGCCTAAGTGGGTGTCATCAACATATTGATGGCACCCAATACCAATGCCTCAGACAACCTAAATCAAAAGTCTTTTAATCAAATGGATTCTGGTTTTCGAAAAGACGTGCTCACAACTTGCAAGTTGCTGCTCACAAATTGGATTTCTGGCTCACAACACTGCACCGCTTAGAGGGAACATTGGTCTGGACTAGGATCTGGGAGATCCAGGTTCTAATATTTAGTGCATTGTGGAAACTTGCTGGGTGGTCTTCAGTCATTCGCACACTCTCAGCTTAAAATACCTGAAAGTGTTGTTGTGAAGATAAAATGGAGGAGAGGAAAATGTTGTAAGCTGCTTTGGGTAGTGGGGTACAAATGAAGTACCTACCTACCTACCTACCTACCTACCTACCTACCTACCTACATACATAGGCCTGAGATTCTGCTTATTTTGTGTGCAGGGGAATAATTAAAAAAACCCTATAAAACCATCATAATTAAGTAATTAGTTCAGGATCCCTCTTCCACCCTAAACTGACTGGCTTCAGTGATTTCCATATTTGTATAATTAGATATTTCTTCCATCATGCTTTATTCTGTTGATTTATCTACTCTAAAAGAAATATGTTGTTAATCCCATTTAATTTATATTGGCAGGCTATCTCAGTCAAAAGCTTTAATGCCAGGTTTTATCCTGATATGTCATAGGAATATGCTCATTGTGAAGTTGTGTTGAAATTCTACTTTGCCTTTGTGGAATGCCAATCAGCCTGGAAACTAAAATATGGCTTTGCTGTTTTCACAGATTGTCAGTTACTTTAAATGATAATATATGGCTTAAAGGATAGTATATGACTTAAAATCCCCACAGTCCGTGCTTCTGATTCCAGGAAATCTCTGAACTCTTCTTTTCTACTTGGTGGTGAACTAGCCCTCACAGTTTCCCAGTGCATTCTAAAAATGAAAATGTTCTTCTTCCAAGTCATTTAACTAATGACTTGGGAGCAGAACATTATATTCTAGCTCAAACAATATATTATTCAAGCTGAAAACAAGGAATAGTTTGTGTATCATAAATTTCCCGCATAGATAAATCACTACATAAGATAATGGCCTGCAGCTAATTATGGAGTGAAGAATATGTAAGTAACCTTAAAAGGTGGCAGCAATTTCTGTCAATTCCCCTTTCCCTTTGCATGCCCTTCAGCAGCCAGATATTTTGTTCTGGTTTGTGTGGGGGTGTCAGTGGACCCTATGGAATAGGCAGTCTGCAGGAAAAGTAAATAAGTAGAATGAGAAATGCAGGAGAAGTGAGAGCCAATATGGTATCTGCTTTCTTGACTAAGATATGTCACCTGTCTTTTAAAAAAGAGAGCCAGCATGGTATAGTGGCTAGAGTGTTAAATAAGGCTCTAACAGTGAAATCTTAAACAGTTACTCCAGTCTAAGCCCATTGAAGCCGATGGGCTTAGATAGAAGTAACTTTGCTTAGGATTTCACTGTAAGAGACTCACATTTGAATCCCCAGTCTGCCATGGAAGCATGAAGGGTGGCCTTGGGCCAGTCATTGTCTCTTAGCCTAATCTACCTCACAGGGTTCTTGTGAGGAAAAAATGAGAGGGGGGAATACAATGTAAGTCACTTTGGGCCCCCTTGGGGAGAAGATGGGTTATAAATGAATTAAGGAAAAAGTAAGTAAGTAAATAGAAGAGGGAATCAGTAGTTATTGCTGCCCCCTCTTAAGAAAAGTCTCCTTACGTTTTATGAATATGATTCAATACAACCATTGCGTGTATCCCATCTGGAACATAACTTACATGACGGATGCACTCTTTCATCCCCCTCCCCACCCCCTCTGATAGGCAGTAATGGACTTAGTGATTTTGGGCCATATCATGGACTTTTGCCTAGGGTCCCAGGCTCAAGAAAGGGGCAGCCCTCGCCCTGTACAAGAGGTGAGCACAGCAGCTGTAGAACTGGCTGCTGTCAAGTCCTGGAGGAGACGAGGCAGGCCTGCATGCCACTGCTACACCAGCCAGCTGCTGCCCAAGCCCCAGAAGGCACAGCTCCCCTGCTCTTCCTCTCCTTCTGCCCTCCATTGGGGGTGGGGGGAGGGCAATGGAGGTCAGGGCTCTCACCCAGTCTGGGGCCTGAGGCATGTGCCTTGGATGCGCCATGGCTCAGTCTGCCCCAGTTGATAGGTATAAACCTTTGATTGAATCACAAGTCAAGAAAGAAATAGAATTTGTCATCCATTTCAGAGACGACACATCCTTTTACCCCCCAAAAAGAATTGCATAGTAGCTCTCTCAGTACAACCATCTACCACCAACCAACTTGCTGTCATCTAGACTGTCTAATCAGAGTCAATGATTCACAAAAAAGTCACAGGTCCAGATAAATAGCAGTAAAATTATTCTCTCTCCTCCCATAAAATATTTTGTACAGCTTGAATACGAAAGAGGATTTGTAGAACTGTCATGCAAAACATAATTGGAAGTTGAGGCACACCTTTCATGACATTGGGATATAGACCCTGTTATATTTGGCCATGCATATAGTAGTGAAAGATGACAGGGCTGTGTGGGAGGGACAGCAGACTGCTTAAGATATTTTGACTTTTGAGGTACAAACACACTTTGGCAGAGGAAATTCAGGTGATTCATGTTCCAGGTTACATCCAGTTTCTGAACTCATCTGTCTCCTGCAGAGAAATGTGTGAGTTGCTCTTGATCCACATGCAAGTCATTCCATTCCCTACTTCACACCTATATAGTATTCAAAGATATCCCCAATTAAGCTCCAGGTTATATTTTGTTCCCACAATTAATCCCAGGGCTTCTTTACTATTGGATGAAATCTCTTGTACTGTCATTTCGCTTCTTTGTAGGAATGTTACTTTTATTATGTACAATCAGTTTCTTTTATGGCTTAATGTGTCACAGAGTTTATTGATAAGATGCTAACAGTAAATTGTATGATGTATAAAAGTCTGGAGACAGTGGGTGGGAATACAGGATAGTGTGTTAGCATCAATTTGTTTTATAAGCAAGAAATTATGGGGTTTTAGGAAATTGCATCATTGACCCATAAATAATTTATTACGACCTCTGGAACTGTATTGCACAGAAAATGAACATCCTTGGCTACTGGCCAGAAGTGAAGGAACCCACATGAACATCTTCAAATTCTAGGAGTGCTCTTCTTTTCATTATTACAGCATATTGGATGGCTAGAGTGATCCTGTATTTACTGTGCAGTAGAGAGTGGATTGGCAAGAGCAAGTAGAAAACCAGGACAGGATAAAAGGCCTGGTATAGGCAGGACATATCTAGTCCCATAAACTTGTATCTACTATGGTTTTGTCCGCAGAATCCTGGGTTCTGCAGTCTAATGAAGTGTTTAAATTCCCTCTCAGAGGTCTCTAGCCTCTCATCCTTCCAGGGTTCCCTGGGAAAGGTGTTAAATCAGATTGTTTGTAATAATATGCTCACAGACTGTAAATAACTGTGCAGAGTGTATGCAGAGGCCCTATGTACCTGCTGTAGCTGAACAATGTGAGGCAAGCACAAGCATTTCTATGCTATTCATTCAGCATTTCTTCTTGCTCCAGAAAAACTTAATAAAATACCATGGTCTCTAGAGAGTCAGGGGAATGCAGGCATGTGTTTATGATTTGATTCTACATAGCCTTTTAGCATTGCTTAAACTATACAGAGAATTTTTCCAGGTAATCAGTTAAAAGCAGGCATTAAACCGTGTAGGATAGTCCTGCAGGTTGTGATTTAAAAGCAACAAAAAAAATACAGCTACAAGTACTAGGTGAGAAAGAAAGAGAGGTGGTCCTCCTGCTATGGGGGAGTTGGTCATGCTGTTGGGAAAGTTGGTCATGCTGTTGTCCCTCCCCTCATTTTTGAAAAGATTTAATGGTGCTCACAGCACATGAAATCAGGGGTTGAGATTTAAGGCATATTACACAGTGTAAATCAATATCAAAAAGAGTCCAGTAGCACCTTTAAGACTAACCAATTTTATTGTAGCATAAGCTTTCGAGAATCAAGTTCTCTTCGTCAGACGCATGATACAAACTGGTCAAATACAGAAGAGGAGGGTGGAGATGGGAGAGAAGGGGACATATATCAGAAGGGGACAGGATGCAATTAGCGGGGAGGCAACCTGACGAAGAGAACTTGATTCTCAAAAGCTTATGCTACAATAAAATTGGTTAGTCTTAAAGGTGCTACTGGACTCTTTTTGATTTTGCTACTACAGACTAACACGGCTAACTCCTCTGGATCTTTGTAGATCAATATGATAAAGATCTGGGGTATTCAATAAACAATGCAATCCAGTATGCAAATGAACAATTTGTAGAAATTTGAAAACACGCAGAAATCCAATATAGAGCTGAAACAAAGCATAAGCTTTGACATATTAAAAAGCACAAAAAATAAGAACATACATACAGCAGCAGAGAATATAGTAGTATGATTCTATAATCCCCATCTCCTTACCAATGCATCTCTCTGAACCACTTCCTTCCAGCATAGCCTAATTGCTTGAGTTAAAAAGAAAAGAAAATATCCTGAATAATTCAGTTTTGCATAGTTTTCAGAAAGCCAGGAGAGTGGAAGCTTTCCTGACCCTTTCAGGCAGGCCATTCTTATAGGTGGGGGCCACAACAGAGAATGTGCATATACAGGCAGTTATTGATTTTGCCCATTTGCAGGTTGTCATCTTCAGAAGGCCCTGTAATGAGCAAAGCTGATGTGGAGGGGCAAAGGGAGAGAGGCAGTCCAAGATACAAGGGACCAAGGTTGTGAAGGGCTTTGTGATAGCCAGTGTCTTGAACTGAGCCTGGTGATTCATGGGAAGCCAATGGAGTGACTGCAGGAGTTGAAAGTGACTGGTCTCAAGGCAAATTATGGAAAGATCCCTCATCACTTTCATCTCAGCTTCTAAATTTGAAGTCTCAAGGCAAAATGGGAAGCTCGCCTGCTGGGGATTGCCTCTGGGTGTTTGAAATTGAAAATGACAAACATTATCTTGAGGATTATCCTCATTATCTTGAGGATAGTCCATTTCAGGTCCCATCCTACTCTCTTTGATGATGATCAAACAATGGTTTTAGGGTCACCCTGTACTGCAGACATGAGAGTATTGTTTCACTTGTGACCAATGCCTGTGATACTTAACCCATTCTATATAGCACTCCAAACTGCAGTAACTTTATTGGCTTGGGAAAGAATAATATTTTCCTAGCTTTGAGTTGGATCCTACAAACTGAGTGAAAGGTGTTCATAGTGGTGAATCTGATGATCTGCTTTGTGCTTCTTCCAGCAGCCCCCTTTCCAAGAACCCCTAAGACCTAAGGGTTATGGGAGCCACATGGACAGCATGGGGCATGGCATGAGGAGCTGCAATTAGGAGGAGAGATGGAGCAAAACTGACCCTCTTGCACTAGTGAAAAAAATTGCTTTGTGGAGCTTGCTCCATTAGTGGGAAAAAGTGAGTTGGGGTTGGTTTCATCTGTTTCCCCCTCCAGCCACCCTTGTCTCATGGCATTTTGTTCAGGGGCTCTCCCAACTCCCAGCATTGACTTTTCAGGGATCTTAGGTGCTACTGGGTGAAAGAGGAATGGAAAGATCCACATCAATAATTTAATTTAATTGATTTGTTGCCCGCCCTCCCTGTAAGCGGGTTCAGGGTAGGTCACAACATTATCATAATACAATAAGTTAAAACAATACACAATAATTTCAATAAAAATTTAAAATAAGTGCTTTGCACACATAGTTCACAGGCCAACCCACTGAATTGTTGTTTGAATGCTGGGGTAATCTGAAATCCTTCAAGCAAAAGCACTTCCTTAAGAGAAAGTGCCTGGCTCCTTCAGAACCAACAAGCACACTTGTTGTGCTATAATAAATACATTGTCTGGGAAGTTCTGGGAGGTGCTTACTTTCCACACTAGACTGGGCACACAATCCAACATAGAGTACCTAACTGTGTGTTGTATATCATCCAATATTATCTATATCTCATCTAATTAGGTTGTGAAAGGGTGTGCTAGAAAGCATGGCAGTAAAACAAGACAAAGGGTGCAAATCAGCAGCAACCATAAACATGTCTCTCCACGACAACCCACATATCAAATGTGTTCTTTAAAAATCAAGAACCATTTCCATTGTGTATTACAGCAATTTTGGTTGCTGTAATACACACCTGGAAATCTAAGTTTAGCTAACACATTCAAAAAGTGGCTGAATAAGGACACTGCCATAAAATCACATCAACCTTCATTTTATTAGAACTTATTAAATAAAGATCAACATTTTCTTCAGGCCAAAATGTCTAGTTATACAATAAACTCCAAGTCTGCTTTATTCCACACTCCATTAACAGGCTAAGGCTGGCTTTTAAAATAAGCAGCATGATGTGTCTATGTACCTGTGACTAAGGAACAGAGTCCATTGCAAAAGAATGTAAATACATACATATAGAGTAAAAACTTGTCTATCATGCAGTCCTATGCAGTTACTCCAGTTTAAGCCCGCCAAATTATCTTGCATGGCATGCATTGTTAATAGTTCATATAATTACCCTGCACTTGTTAACTAAACCTATTGCTTAGGTTATATAACATACAACCTATTGTATGTTAATATAACGTATTGCTTAGGTTATATAACATACATTCATCTTTCCATATGAGCTACGTTCAGTTAAGTAATATTTAGTTCAGATCAGTTCCATTTACTTGCTTAAACCGTTAAAAAACAGTCATCACAAGTATATGCTCCTGTAAGTATGTTCCTTCTATATAATTTGTTTCATTGTTTAACATGTCATTTTAAATGCTTATGCTTTGTTCCAGGTTTGATTTGGCTCTGTTTCAGATTTCTGCTTGTTTTTAGATTTCTACAATCCGAAGTCTATTGTACTGTTTATTGGATGTCCCATCCTGTTGAATTGTGTTTGACTTGTAATCTCACTATATAATCTGCCTTGTGTCTCAGTGAGAAAGATGGACTATAAATAATGTAAATAAATAAAATGAATAAAAAAGTTTAGCTAGATTTATCTAAGATTAGGGGTGTGCACCAGAAAAAAATTTGAGTTTCCCGCTTCAGTTTACCCGAAGTGGGAAAAAGCTTCATAAACACCAGAAACCCTAAGTGGCAAGCCACTTCGGATTCGGGTATTTAAATTGCTGTGGTATGCTCCATAAAGATTCAGAGCATACCGAAGTGAGGGGAGAAGCTTTCAAAATCCCTACCCCCATGGCCAACACCCCCACCCCACTTACCTGGCCCTGGAAAGGGGTATTTAAACCCCCGCGGACAGCTGCTTGTCAGGGATTTCCCTGCCAAACAGCTGATCCTGGGGTTTAAACGCCCCTTTCTGTGCCGCTGCGCGGAGGCATTTAAACTCCAGGTGGCTTGGATCAGCTGCTTGGTGGGATTTCCCCACCAAACAGCTGATTCCAGGGTTTAAATTCCCATTTCTGTGCCGGGGCATTGTAAACCCTGGCTGGCTTCCATCAGTGGCTTTGCAGCGTCAGGGAAAGGGCATTTAAATGTTCCTTTCCCTGTTACTGCAAAACGGCAGGGAAAGGTCATTCCCCCCTCCCTTGGATCAGCTGCCTGGCCAGGCAGCTGATCTAAGGGGAGGGATGATCCTTTGCACACCACTTCACAGTGACAGGGAGAGGGGCATTTCACCCCTGCAGCCTGCACTCAGCTGCTTGTCAGGGAAACCCCCAACAAGTGGCTGATTCAGGGGTTTAAAGGTCCCTCTCCCTGCTGCTTCACAGCGGCACAGAAAGGGCATTTCAACCCCTTGACCCGAAGCTTCCTGCAGCTATACAAATAGCTTCAGGAATCTTTGATTCGGGGTTTCTGAAATGGCCCCAGTATGCTGGGGCCGTTTCAGAAATCCCTAATCTTTGTGAATTGGTTCTGATTTGGGTATTTTTCCCGAATCGGAAACCCGAATCGCACACCCCTATCTAAGATGCATTATCCTGCATGGGTCCTTCAACTTCCGCAGACTCCCAGTACAAACTATAGCTGACATTTCCTATATGCTCCTTACATTGGGAACTAAGAATAGATTAGGTATTGTGCTTGCTTACCGGCTGCCTACTTTCCCAGTAAGCACCTTTTTGGCATTGGCAGAGGTGCTGTCAGACATGGCGCTGGAGACACCTAAACTGATTGTTCTGCATGACTTTAACATCCATGCTTCTTCCTTGTGAAAAGTGAACCAGTGACATTTCATTTTTTTAAAAAAAATTTGTTTCATGCCAATTTTTTCCTATTAAATGAATGTATTTTTCTGTGTTGCTTTGCGAGTCAATAAATAGACATTTTACATTCTATGGGATTTGCGTAAAAGACAAATACTCTATAAACTGTTAATTTAAAAAAATTGATGCAACATGCATACATGATACAAACAAAGCTAGAAAACCAACAGTGAAAAGCAGAATCAAAATTAGAGAAACAGTATAACAGTATGGTATATATAACAAAAAAAGCAATGAAAACTACATAAACTTCCACAGACATTGACTATGACCCTGTTCTGTTTATAAATACGCAATCCTGAACAAATCTATTTTGCACATTCTCTGAAGTGATAAAAATGAGGGAACCTACCTGACTTCCTCGGGCAGGCTATTTCACCAGGTAGGAACATGCTCAGGTATAGGCAACTGTTGATCTTACCCATTTGCAGGGTAGAACCTTCAGAGGGGTTTGCGCTAATTCACAAAATTCCGCCAAGCTCCTGATAGTAATTGGGCTGTGGCATTCTGTACTAGCTGAAGTTTCCAAGTTGATTTCAAGGACGGACCTATGTATAATGTGTTAATCTTGCCTCAAGTTCACCATGGCATGGATCTATGTGGCCAGATTGGTCAAGTCACAATAGGGAGCCGTTTTCCAGTCTAAATACAGACAGAAGTAAGCAATTTTTTGCAGCTGAATTACTTGCTTCTCCAGCACAACACTGGGTCCAGTACAATGACTAGAATCTTAACCAAGTCAGTGAAGGGCAGCTGGTATCCCATCAAATGTGGGAAGTGCAATACACTCCAAGACCACAGCCTTTCCGCACTGCATCACCCTTGTCTTCCCAGAATTAAGTTTCAATTTACTCACTTCTAGCAATTTAATCATAACAGCCAGGCACTGGCTCAGGCGCATTAGAGCAGCACCGGGTGGTCTGGATAAAGAAATATAGAGCTGGGTGTCTGCATATTGATGACAGCCAGCTCCAAAAATATGAATGGTCTTTTTCAAGGGCTTTACATAAAGATTAAATAGCAGAGGTGATAAAACTGAGTCTTGTGGAATCCCTCAAGACAAGTCCCTCTTTGGTGTTAAAACAGACCTACACTACATCTGGCATCTGAGCATAATATGGCCTCACTCATTTGAATGAGTTTGTTCTTCCATAGGGTTGGATCTAGCCAGCTTTTTTACTCAATCTCACCCAATTCTCCACTATTTTAAAGCCTCTGGCTCACATGGCTTTTGTACATGATTCTCAACATTGAAAAGCTCCAATACAAAGTCAATAAACTTAGAAGGGTGAAATTCTGTTTAGGATTGCACCGTTTGAGCTTCCAATAATAAAAATGCATGCAACAGTGTGGGAGAAAATGGCTCTTTAAACAAAATAATTATAGGTGATTGTTGACAGGCCACTTCTTGCGACAAAGCAACAAATCAAGAACTGTTCCCTAAATAAAGTCAGTTAAGAATGCGGCTCTCCCAGCCACGGCATCATGCCGCTCCAGCTGGGAGCCGTCCTTTGCGGCCCCGCCCGGAGAGGGAGACAAGCTCCCTTCCCGGGCATCCGGGGCTTTGCTGGGGGGCCGGAGCCAAGCGCCGTTGTGCATGGCTCTGCTCTCCCCGGTGTTAGTCGTTCAGATTGCTCGGCCCACCCACCTCACCCTGTTTTAGTGCAGGAATAGCCGGCTGCTGTGTCCAGAGCCAGGTAGGAATTTTTTCCTCTTTTCCCTGATTGGCTTTGGGAGATGGGTTTTTTTTGCCTACCTTGCACTAATGGCAGTGTTCTGAGTTATGTTGGGCGGTGCTGTTGAGTTATGTTGCTGGCAGGAGATTTTGGGAATAGGGTGCGGGCTGGTGAGCCCCTGTGGCATTTCCCCAAGGGTGGGGAACAGGGTCTGCTATTAGGGCGGTATGCTTGTGGCAGCTACCGTTGCACGGGCAGACGCCTGAGGGGATCCCCAGCAACAAGGCCTAACCTCATGCTAGGCGGCTGGGGCGTAACAGGTGCTTGAGGGGGGATCCATGGCCTGGCTGGCCGGGTTGCAGCCATTCGTGAGATGGCCTACACCCGGGGCATTGGGGCTCACCCAGACAGGCAAGGCGGTGGTCAGTGGGCTGATCCCGTGGCTTGACCTGTATCGCTTAGTTAGCTCTTGCCGTGCTTTACCTTTATGGTCATTTTAATAAACAGCCCTTTTATCCAAGCCTGTGTCTGTCTCTTTCTTCCGGCTGGGGTTGCAAAAGCTTATAGCACATTTTCCTTTCCATGCCAAATTAGATTTCTCAGACATCTGAGACAGCATCTGCTCCCAGAATAAAAGTCAAAGGAAATAGTACATGAGGATGTTCTCTTTCATTTTTTTATCTGATACACTTGCATCCAAATTAAGAGTGCTCCAAACTAGGTCAAGTCTATACTTTGCATTCAAACGGCCTTACTTTCGATCTTTGCATGACATGATTGTGTATACAGAATGCAGATAATGATGTGAAGTGGTACTTAACAATGATTTAGTTGTACACACCACCATAAAACTAAACAACTTCTGTTTACTATTTCTACTACTATTACTACTAAACATATAGTCAGTGCCAATTATGTGATAGTTGTTGAATACAATATGTAAATGAAACAGAGAGGATGGATAATCCTCTAGGGACAGGCCTGCATCAGGCCTCCTCAAGAACTGTCAAGGAGGGTCTTTGCAACCCCAGCCGGAAGGAAGAGACAGACACAGACTTGGAATAAAGGGCCGTTTATTAAATGACCATAAAGGTAATGCACGGCAAGAGCTAACTAAACGGTACATGTCAAGCCCTGGGGTCAACTCCGGACCTCCACCTTGACCTGTCTGGGCGAGCCCCACGCCCCCGGGTGTAGGCCATCCTTTGAATGGCTGCAACCCGGGCTGCCAGGCCATGGATCCCCATTGAAGCACCTGTTACGCACCAGCCGCAAAGCATGAGGGGAGGCCTTGTATTGAGGATCCCCGCAGGTTTCTGCCAGCGTACGGTAGCCGCAACCATGCATACCGCCCTTAATGGCAGCCCTGTCCCCACTCACGGGGAAGTGCCACAGGGTGCTCACCAGCCCGCACCCTATTCCCAAAATCTCCTGCCAACTACTAACTAAACAGCACAACCCAACAATAACTCAGAACACTGCCATTAGTGCAAGGTAGGCAAAAAAAAACCCTTCCCAAAGGCCAATCAGGGAAAAGAGGGAAAAATTCCTACCTGGCTCTGGACCCAGCAGCCGGCTATTCCTGCACTAAAAACAGGGTGAGGTGGGTGGGCCGAGCACTCAAAGAGACTGCAGCTGGGAAGAGAGGAGCCGCCTGAATCAGGCTCTTGGCTCCGCCCCCCGGCTAAGCCCAGGATGCCTGGGAAGGGAGCCTGTCTCCTTTCCTCCAGGGCGGGGCCGCAAAGGACGGCTCCCAGCTTAAGCTGCATTCTGCTGCTGCTGGGAGAGCCGCATTGCAACCCCAGCTGGAAGGAAGAAACAGACACAGACTTGGAATAAAGGGCCGTTTATTAAATGACCATAAAGGTAATGCACGGCAAGAGCTAACTAAGCGGTACAGGTCAAGCCCTGGGGTCAACTCCGGACCTCCGCCTTGACCTGTCTGGGCGAGCCCCACGCCCCCGGGTGTAGGCCAGCCTTTGAATGGCTGCAACCCGGGCTGCCAGGCCATGGATCCCCATTGAAGCACCTGTTACGCCCCAGCCGCAAAGCATGAGGGGAGGCCTTGTATTGAGGATCCCTGCAGGTTTCTGCCAGCGTACGGTAGCCGCAACCATGCATACCGCCCTTAATGGCAGCTCTGTCCCCACTCACGGGGAAGTGCCACAGGGTGCTCACCAGCCCACACCCTATTCCCAAAATCTCCTGCCACCGCAAGGGTCAAGCCTCTGCTTAGACCCTCGCGCCCCACCGGTGGCCTAGAGCCACCCAAAGCCCTTGCTGCAGGTCATCTAGGAAAATATCATTGTCCTCAGGTGACAGGTGGACACCGTCGCCTCTGTAGAGGCGGGCAAATTCGGCCCTAATCTTGGGGTGTGGCAAATAAATACCCAAGCCTTGCCCCAAAGGCCTCTTAATGGCGTGGTTAGCCTTATGTCACTCCACAGTGGCCGCAGCGCTCAGCTGGGATCCCATATGTGTTCTCTTAGTTTGAGTGGCCTCCCAGAACACCATGCTGTGGCCACAAATCAAGATTCTGTTCCTCTCTTGGCTCGACACGGCACCTGAGGAAAGAACAAGTAGTTTGCCATTTAAAACTGCTGCAGGGGCCGGACATAGGACCGAAACGCCATTGACTGCCACCTGCCCACTCTCTGAATCGCCCGCTGAGGGTATCCCATAGCAGCTGCTGTGGAGGCCGCACCAATCCGGAAGGAGTGGGTTCCGAATTTGACCCCCGACAAGCCAATTGTCTTAAGTGCCCTCTCTGTCACCTCCCAAAACTGATATTTAGTCAGTGGGGCCCTATCTTTGTGGCGGAATAAAATCCCTCGGTCATCCCCACGAAGTGTGACATATTCCTTAAGGGCCTTAACAGGGCACAGCTCCTGCTCAGATCAGGGGCCCAAAAGCAAGGGGCTCCCCCACTGCCGCTGGTCAGTCTTGGACCGTCTGATCCCAATGGAGACTTTATCCCCAACGAATTTAATGTCCTGGGCATTCAGTGCCTGGCCAGACACGTCTGTACGCGATGAGGCCATCAGCTCACTAACTCACAGAGCTCCAAAAAATGCCATTAAGGCAGAAGTGTGGAAAAGCTTCCGTTCAAATGCTGACGAGCAGACTTCCACCCATGTGGTCCCCAGTCCCTTAAGGACTGATGGGGAGATGGGCTGCCTTGGGTCACGTGGCATTTTTATCAACCTGGCCCAGCCTTCCAGCATCTTTCTAATCCTGAAGACACCCGTGAATTCAGGTAAGCCACGTGCTTTGCTGGCGAAGGCTAAAGCGGCCAACTGACCCCTGATGGACTTCACTGCAAGGCCCTGGCCCCACTGCACTACACAAAAGTGCATCAAGTGCTCAGGTGGGATGGGCCACAACTGCTGGAGCCCCGCCGACACCCTGAACTGGTAAAGCTGCCCTACCGCACGGGCGTGTACTGGGGGCAATGGACAGCTGGATTGCTCTATTTACTTCCGCCGTCCAAGCTCCCAAAGCTCCTGGGGCATCCTCGCTGGTTGCCTGTCGGCCCAGGGGGGCAAGCTGCCAGAATCGTTCCATCTGTTGGCAAGACAAAGCATCTGCCACACCGTTGTTAACACCTGGAACATGCCTGGCCCTGAACAAAATGTTCATCTGCACACATTTCAATGTAAAGGCCCTTACCAGCCTCATCACCCTGGGGGATCCAGATGCCATGGTTTTGACCACGTGCATGACAGCCAAGTTGTCAGACCAAAAGTGGACAGCTCGGTTCGCCAAGTGTGATCCCCAAAGCCACACGGCCACTAACAAGGGAAAGGACTCCAAAAACGTAAGTTATTTGGACAATCCCTGGGCTACACAATCAGCGGGCCATTGGTCAGCACACCAATGCCCCCTTAAAAAGACTCCAAAGCCTGTAGACCAGGAGGCATCAGAGGTGACTTGAAGTTCGGCTTCTAGCAAAAGCTCCTCCCTCCAAAAAGTCACCTAATTAAAGGTGTAAAGGAATTCCTTCCACACCAAAAGGTCATCCCGCCTGCCCTTATTAATTCTTAAACGCTGATGAGGCAACCATAAGGCCCTCATAGCATCGCACCGCCACCTGAGGAAAGCCCTCCCAGGCGCAACTGCCTTACAGGCAAAGTTTAAATGGCCAACTAATTGCCACAACTCAAGGAGAGATATCTAGGCTCCACTCAAGCAGCCACCCAATTGAGCCCAAGATGTACCACCGTCTCTAAGGGCAACCTTAAGGTCTGTTATACTTTGCCCAGTTCTATTCCCAAGAACGCTATGACAACAAATGGTCTCTCGGTTTTCTCATGAGCTAAAGGAACCCCCAGTTCCTCTGAAAACTCCATGACCCCTGCCAAAAGCCTGGCACACTGCCCCATGCCAGCTGGCCCAGACATCAAAAAGTCATCTAAACAATGGACAAATAGCCAGCACCCTGTGCCTTGGGGAGACCTGAAGAAACCATTCAAGTACCCTCAGCTTTACTGGGCGGGGCCCCTTTTCCAGGCTCTTGGTGGCCACCACTGCCCCCAAAGCATTTCCCACCCTGTCTTCCTTTGGGGCAGGCAGATTATGGGTGGGTTCCCATGCATGCAGGGCAGTCATGCATATACTTGCCCACTTTTTTGTTGCAAAGTTCCTCGGACGTGAAGTCCCAACAAAGCAGCCATATTTACACCTGCTGCCCCGCAAAAGTGCGGGAACCTGAACCCTGAGAGGGCAGAATAATCATATGACCACTCTCGCTCCTATTTCTGAGGTTGGACTTGGCAAGGGCCATGCCCTGCACCCACAGCTGTATCAACCAAGCCGCCCCCTCAAAGTCCATGTACCCCCTATATATAATATTCATGTATTGGAAAAGGGGGGAGAGCCCTACCTGGCTGTGCCCTAGCCAATACCCCTGCATAAGCCAGGAACCCAGACAACCAATGAGTCCAGTTCCTGACAATCTGCCTGCAGCAGATCTTCTCCTTGTCCCTATCGTACGGATCATCTACATCCTTCTTCTCCTGTTCCCTGAAGAGAAGGGTAAAGACATCCATGTACTAACCCTTTGTATATTCTCCCCCCCCCCCCGCCCTTGCAGGCAATGTCATATCTCCCGGGGGAAGTGTCCTGTAAGGAACCATGCCATATCCCTGGGGTCCATAAGGGGCCAGGCCCATCTTCTTGCCATAACCAAAAGGCCACCCAGTCACAGACAGAGGGAAGGCCTATCCATCCCAACTGGTAGCACAGCCCGATACAGGCAGTACTTGCGCCTGCTGCAGGTGCAAGGAGCCACTGGCATAACTAGGCCAAATAGTTGGGCCTGCAGAAGGCCAACCAAGCATGGGATATGTCTCCAAAACAGAAGATGCAGGAGCGCCGGTAGCAGCTACCTGCCCCAAAGAGCCCCCGGGCCAAGTGGCACTCTGCTTGGGCAAAGGATCCGTACCATCAGGCATGGGTCGTTCCACTGCTATGGCAACTTGCCCACTGTCAGCTGACTATTCCTGGTCAATGTCAGCCACACTCTCAGTTGATGTTGGATTGTCCTGGCTGCTGCCTCCATCACTTGCCACCACTCCTGATACTCCCTCCAGGCAGAAAGACAAGAGACAAAATCCTTATTAAAAGCAGCAATTGTAATTCTTTTAGCACCTTTGCATGGCTAAACAGGTGCAACAGCTGATGCTGTACCACTCCTTGCCCTCTCAAGAGCAACAGTGCGCTCCATAAGTTCCTGCCTGCCTGGGCCATCATCCTCATCTGAGGGAGACAGAGCCCAAGTAGGGTTACGCGGCACTGGCCATTTACAGGCCACTTCCCCATTGATGGGCCACCGCCTTTTCTGGGCAGCATAAACCTTCCCAAATGATGACACAGCAGCCATTAATAATGTGTTGGACTGGCTCGCGGCTTTACCCCTTAACCAACTGCTGACGCTAGCCCTGACAGGTAGCACTAAGCCCCAGCAAAAGTAGCAATTGCCAGGAGCAGTACCAAGCTGCCACACAAGATGGTGCCGAGCACAGTCCTGAGCAGATCTGCCTGCCAACAGAATGGCTGTCAGGCAGAGACAGGCCACCAGTAATTCTCCACCACAAGATGGCGCCGAGCACAGCCCTGAGCAAATCTGCCTGCCAACAGAATGGCTGTCAGGCAGAAACAGGCCACCAGCACTTCTCCACCAAAAGATGGCGCTGAGCACAGCCCTGAGCAAATCTGCCTGCCAACAGAATGGCTGTCAGGCAGAAACAGGCCACCAGTAATTCTCCACCAAAAGATGGCGCTGAGCACAGCCCTGAGCAAATCTGCCTGCCAACAGAATGGCTGTCAGGCAGAAACAGGCCACCAGTAATTCTCCACCAAAAGATGGCGCTAAGCACAGCCCTGAGCAAATCTGCCTGCTAACAGAATAACTGTCAGGCAGAGACAGGCCCTCTTTTATGGCCCACAAAAATATAGGCTTAGGTGCTGTTTTACCAGTAAGCCAAAGTGAAGAACACCGGCTTTTACTCCTTGCCGGTGGTGGGGGGAGGCTAAATGGAAACAAGCAGGCTTATGGCAGGAAGAGAGGTTTATGTGTGAGTGGGGGGGGGGAGAGGGCTCTCACCACCCACTTTCTCCAAGACAACTATTAAGGGGAGAGACCCCACCCAAGTTGGGCCAAAGTCCCTCCAATACAGCCTAGCTGCCTGCCATCCCAGTGCCCCACCAGCCTGCTCAATTAAACTGCTCAATTACTCTAGCCCCAACAGGCCCTGAAACCCTGGCCTGTATTATGCGCTGCAGCCGCCAGCCGCCTCCGACAGTCTCCAAGAGCTGACTGCTATCGCTGCCTTCCAACTGCCTCCATTGCCTCCATCAATGTTTGTTCAGCACACATTCCTCCCTTCAGCTTCACCACTCAAAGGAAGGCAGAGCAAAGAGCTCTTGTTTCACCGAGCACTCAAAGAGACTGCAGCTGGGAAGAGAGGAGCCGCCTGAATCAGGCTCTTGGCTCCGCCCCCCGGCTAAGCCCAGGATGCCTGGGAAGGGAGCCTGTCTCCTTTCCTCCAGGGCGGGGCCGCAAAGGATGGCTCCCAGCTTAAGCTGCATTCTGCTGCTGCTGGGAGAGCCGCATTGTGTTAGAAAAAGGGACTGGTGATTAGAGATGGGCACGATCCAAAAAATTTTAATGATCCAGTGGATTGTGGATCGGCGCCGCCGACGATTCCGAATTAACGATCTGCGCCAATCATCTCCCGTTCCCGAGCCGTGGATCGTGGATCATGGATCGTGGAGGCCAAAGCGGGGCATGCTGGTATTATGTGGGAAGGTGGGTGGTGCTGGCGGCTGCCGGGCCTGGCGGGCACGGGGAGGCGGCGACGAGTCACCTCCCCTCAGATCCCGTTCAGCAACACAGGAGGTCTGTGTTTGGCCATCAGAGCTGCCTATCAGGGTTTGCAGGGATGAGATTGGAGTGCCCGTGGCTACAGAACACCCCCTTCCCCCTCCCTCCCCTGGGTGTCTTCTCCCAACTTGTGACTGCTTTGCTGCTCCGTGGTTGGAAGGAAGCCCTGCTGATCAAGGAAAGCTGGGCTTCCATTTGGGTTTCCAGGACGACAGAAGAAGGGCAAACAGAGCTCAGGCATTCCCCTGGCTCCATTGCCAGGGGAATAGATTGCTGGCGCCTGAGTGTTTGGATCCCCGATCCGAGCCCGATCGCCCCAGTCCAGGCCTCTCCTGATCCGCTGGGTCACGATCGCGCAATCACCATTATTTTGGGTTTTTTTCGATCGTAATGCAAATCGTGCCCATCTCTACTGGTGATATCTCTGGCTCAAACCTTCAAGGCAAGAACCATAGAGTTAGACAGATAGATAGGCTAGTATCCATCTCCTTCCTGCCTACTCTACTATTACTCACTTTCTCTGATTGGTAGAATGTAGTCCAAGGGAACTTCCTTCTTACTATTCCCTGCATGCATCAGGAGAAGCAACATGGTATCTCTGGGACAAATGAAGCAGATGGCCTGTTATCAATCTGAAGCCATCCTAGTTAGCTAGATTAGTTAGACACTTTTTCTCTCCACTATACTTGAGTTAATGTACTTCTATAAATAAATAGACCATGATTGGTTCTTTAACTCAAGGGAGAGGCTCTCTGTGTGCAATTTGTAAGATAGTGTGGTAATTGGTTTAGGCCACGCTGCTGCACTGAAGCTCAAGAGGAGCACTCTGTTAATAAGGAAAGGAAGGGCTGTCTGACTGGTCCAGCCATCCTTAACTAAACCCAACACTTTGAAGGGCAGAAAGCTGCATGTTACTGAATGCATTATATTTTTATGTTTGGATTCATGTATGCAACAAAGTTTTGGGCCAGCCCTGGATAACTGCAAAAATATGCAAAGTCTACTTCTTAATCCATTTTCATGTATTTCAACTTGTAATCTTCCAGGTGGCTTTTCTGCCTGCAGATGCTCCCAAGTGCTTCACACATACATGCATCATGCTCCTTGTGTGGTATGTGCAGCACCCTCTCCCACACATCTGCCCTGCTGGACAGTAAAATGTATTCTGGGAAGTATGAGCTGAAACACTGAGTCACTCACCCTGCCTACTTCTGTGCTATGTGGCAGCTTTGTGTAGTGGTCCAACCAGCATCTGTTGATGGTTAATGGTCTCAGTATATTGGTGACAGTTTGTGCTGCAGCAGCTGCAGCACACTGCCTGAGTCATCTTGCAGTGCTTTTTGTGATGCCACATTTTATGACATCACGTATTGGTGCAGCAGCTATTGTACTGAAGTTCATGTGGTACGGGGGTGTAAACCCTTCCCCTCTATCACCCACATAACGTCAGATGTGAAGCTGCATTCCACATGGAGGCACATAAGTACAATACCCCCTTCTTTAGGGGACAGAATTGCACATATTAGGCCTCTGCAAAGAGTACCTGTTGGGCAGCTCAATCCCAAGCCTGGAGGCAGCACCTTCGCTTGTGCATCGACATAAATGGGGCACTGCTCCGCTGCTCCCTATGGACTTTTGCAGGAGAGTCCCGCCAGTGCCCTACCACAGCAAAGCGAAGCGCAGACTCCAGCAGGAGCACCCGGCTGCCATTCCCCTGACAACCCCACTCACACCAGCCAATGGCCACACCCCTCCCCTGACAGACAGGCGAGGGACAAGTGGCAGCACAGCCAATGGGGACGTCGTGATCCCCACTGCCCTCCAATAGCCCCTTGTCAGGGAGCAGGCATCCCTGTAGGGGAGGAAGGCAGAGGTGACAGTGAAGGTCTGGATCGAACACCCACTCTCTCCTGTCCATCCCCCATTTCCAATGAGGGCCAGGCCAATGGCCGCACCTCAGTGCACCTGCAAATCCCCCCACCGCTGCTGCTACTGCGAGAAACAGGTTCCCCCTCCCTGCAAAGTGGGACCAGAAAGCTGGCAGCACTTGGGAGCAGCCCCCAGGATCCAGACAGGCAGGTGGGGTGGGTGGGTTCTCCAATGAGTGACAGGAATGCCCATTGAAAACCACGTGAGCATCAGGACTTCCGGGTAATGAAGCAGTGGGGCATGACAGTTGAGTTATGAGCTCTCTGTCGTGATCTCCCTGGTACCTTGGGACCTAAGAATTCGGGCCCCCAAGACCCCCCCATGGAGAGGGGAGGCAGGCTGGAGCGAGGTGAGGGAGCTCAAGGGGACTGGCAACCCCCCTGGAAGACACCACGCTGGCTTGAGTCAAGGTCCGGGGAAGAAGCCAATATGGCTACGAAGCTGCAGAAGCCGAAGTCCGATTAGCAAATAAACAAGCAGATTCTTGGCAAGACATATCAAAGACGTCCGAAAGACCGAACAAAGTGACCTGAATCTTCCCACCAAGTAAGGAGACTGTTTTATGACTTTATGAGAGCTAACCAGCTTCATTAGGAGGTGATTTATTAACCTCCGGCAAAGCGGCCACCCCTACAAGTTCTGGGAGGAAGGAAACAGATGAAGGAGTGATTATAAAGGAAACTCTCCCAGCAGTGGCTGGAAAAGCAATACATTCTAGAAACCATAAATACTTTAAGCAAAGCTTTTCACCACTTTGAAGAGAGTTTCACCAAAATATCTACAAGCAACTCTGAAATGGCTTCTTTGGAGGAAATATTTTCCAGCTAATAAGTAATTGTCAATTGGATGGCTAAATTGTTAAGTAAAGCAGATCAGATCCTTGGAGTGGAGGTGAATAAAGGCATTGTGAAAAATAATGATACAGAAAAAAATTCTAAAGGGACAGAGCTAGTTGAAAGGGAATTAGAGCGGAATGAAAAAAAAGTTACTTTGCAAGATGGAGGAACATTCCAATACCCCTTTCTGAAAATGCAAGTCATAGAGAAGAGAGGGGAGGGCCAACCAACCAGAGTTATGATGAGAAAACTTAGCGTGCTGCTTCTGGACGATGGAAAAACTGTGCAACATATCTTCGGGAAGAGAAGTGAACAGAGAAACAGCAATATTTTTACTGACCCCCTCCAGAACTGGCTAGAAAATAAGGAAAGCTCTTGTTGGCTATCTAGTGTGAAAGAGAAAATGATCCACCGTTCTACTGGGAGAAAGAAGAAGAAATCGGAATGAAACTGAAATTACGGTCCAACTGTATAGGCTTAATCTTTTATGTCTATCTTCTTTTCTAACGTTATACTGTTAGTGTGCTTTGAAGGGATAACAGGGAGGGGGATGGATAGATTCTTAGAGCTTTCTGGTTTTATTATTGTCTTTTGAAAGAGAGGAAGAAGGAGGAACATAGATTATGATTTAAATCTCCTCCCTATGCTTAATGATATGTAATGCATACTTATTTTAAGCCTAGATGTTTATTTACTTTCAAAAGATGAGATAATGTGATATCTGGATCTTTGGAGTGCTTCAACTATTCCTAGATTTTAGCTATCTTCTCTAGAATATAAATTACTGTTTAAGCCAAAGTTTTTAATATATTTATTTGGTTTGCTTTTTCTAGCCTCACTCCAGTATATAAGGTTAGATGGCTTGTATAAACTGATGAAAGAATGAGGGTAGATTGGTATAAAACGTATTGTTATAGTGATATATATAGTAAGGTGCATTAATCTTTCCGTTTATATCTTTCGTCTCCTCTTTTTTATTTTGTTTTTCTATCTTATCCTATACTCCTGGACTGATTAAGGGATTAACTATTCTGGTGAAAATCTAAGGGATTGGAAATGTGATTTATACTTAATATATGTAAAAGAAAGAATTATGAGAAATGAAATAAGAAATAGAATAAATGGATAAAAAAGCACTGAAATAAAATAACTGATTGGAGATCTTAAAAGGGAAGATTGAAGGAACAAGAGGTATCTAATGTCTATGTAGTGGCTTTCTATATTCATGCATTGATGATATGATGTCTTGTACACGAATTTGTTACTGGAACTTTTTTTTCGGATCCTTTATGTAACTTTAAAATTAAATAAAGAATAATTTTTTAAAAAAGAAAGAAAACCACGTGAGGGTCCAGAAGGGAATGCAAAGTGCCCACAGACTTGCAGCGGCACCATTTGAAAACATCACTGGATCATAACAACGCAAGAATGAGGGTTGGACCTCAAGAGCCATGCCCCAGTCCAGGGGTGATGCCCCCCCAGTGGACTGACAGCCCAAAGGAGCAGAGAAACTCCTTCCCATGCCAGATTTACCAAGTCCATCCCTACTTCAGCAAACAGTGGAATGGAGGGTGGTCTATCCTCCCAGAGGAGGAGCCCTGAAGATCCCAAGATGTCGCTCCACATCCCCCACCTCCCTGCAGTAACTTCCGCCTTTCTCTCTCCCTGGCTTATCAGATGCCAGCAGCTCAGTCTGTCTGAGAATAAACACCCTCAGTGGAGCCTCCCCCCTCCCTGCCAGACATTCATGGGCCACACTTCCATTCCCACTCCACGGCCTGAAGTTACATTGAGGGGAGGGAAGGCTGAAGTTACATTGAGGGGAGGGAAGGGGGCAGGGACACTGGACAGGGCACCACTTGACACTTGCTCCTCCTGGCAGCAGAGCCCACCCCCATCCATTTGAGCCCTGAGCCAGGAAAAATTTGCGGGGATGGGTGAGAAGACATCCCAATGGGGAGTTGGGGGCAGCGGCAGCTACTGTCAATGTCAGGGGAGCAAGTGAAAACACAGCAGTTTCTTGTTTTTCAACACATATGTGGATAGATATGTGGATAGCCATTTCCCCACATACACAGAATACTCCATGTGGAGCAGCACAAATGCAGGCACCCTCCACTCACTAGCTATTTTGGAAAACAGATGGGAGGAGGGGCCTTTCCTTCCTTTAGCAGTGGCATTCTGAGGCTGTTTGGGTTCTCCTTCATTTTTAACAGCCATTTATTTTTTAACTGCTGTATGGCTGCAAGAACCCAGACCCAACTCTTTAAAAATCTGCATGTTTAGAGAAACTCTTACATGTGTGAATTGTGGAGGGGAGAGCTGCATGTTGTTTGTCCAGCGTGTTAACCCAGCAAGTGCACAAACAAGGCTAGTATCATGAAACTAATCTTTTACAGAGAGACAACTACTATCAAAACTGTTCGAAGTTAGTACATTTGTAATGTAGATTATACATCTATACTTGGACAATCATACCAATCCAACTTGCCAGTCTGTTAATCTCAATAAGATCAAATCTGAGACCTTTCAGCATGAGGTGCTAGTTGATGGAAAAATCGGAGGCTGATTGTTCATGGACTCCATCCTCCAACTATGGAGCCTATTTCTGGAATAGTTCATGGTGCATCACCTTTCATACTTACTCCCTCATCTGGTAAATTGAGATCTGCAGAAGAGATATTGCTCTTGAATTAGGGTTACAGACAGAAGACTTTTTTAAAAAAGTAGGGCCCAGAATACGTGATTCCTTTCCCACTATTTGGTGTCATTTTGTGTCATCTTACTAAGAATTTACATGGCTTTTATTTTTGGTTTGTACTTTGGATCAATGCAGCTATTGCAACCTTTTCACTAGAGATACTCTCCAAAGTTTCCCACTGAGGCTTCTGTTTGGTCTTCACAGAAGCCAGCTTTCTGATGCAATTATATTTTATTTTTTGTTCCTGATTGGTGGTTTTATAATAAAGTGTTTTCAGTGGAACTATTCTTATGATTTAATTTTCTGTTGTCTACTACATTTAATACTTCTAGGAGGAAAAGTAATATTTTAATGTAAATATTATAATTACATTTGCCTTAAGGAACAACACTTTTCTAACGGATCGAGTTCAAGACTAGAGATGGGCATGAACAGAAAAAAAATCTGAACTTGATATTCGTTGTTCGTTGCCATCCACGAACAGGGACTCACGAACAACCACGAACATGGCCCTGTTCATGAACATGTTGGTGGTTGGCTGTTCGTGGGGGCCAGCAGGCTCTCCTCCAGCCATCATCCAAGTCAAGATCGCTACTGCACCACTCCCAGAAACCTGACCTGAGCAGGCACCAGGAAAGGTACCAATAATAAATAATAGCTTGGCCCCAGAGCCTGGCAGCAGCCCTGGAACTTGAAGAGGTAGATCCCTTCCACACCACTTCCAGAAACCTTACCTGAGCAGGCAGCAGGAAAGGTACCAATAATAAATAAGAGCTTGGTCCAGAGCCTGGCAGCAGCCCTGGAACTTGAAGAGGTAGATCCCTATCCCATCACACACAAAGAAAATTCAAGCTCCAATGCACTCTCTCTATCAAAATGCCAACAGCAACTGTCTCTCCACTGTCTGCAAAGTCAGAGCTGGGAGCCCCCCTTCCCCCTGGTCTTTGTTCCCTTGTTGTAACAAATTTGGAGCTCCACACTTGAAAGGAAGACTTGCCTATCAAGCTAAATTGGGCTTAGATTGGGGTTTCCAGGGAAACAATAGTTCAGACAGAGTTCAGACAATCCCTGCCTAAGTTGCCAAGGGAATTGATTGCAGGTGCCAGACTCTCTGGCTTGACAAACAGCAACAAAGGAGGCTTGCAATGACCACCTGTTCATTTAGAATGGGGCCTCACAAACAGCTTGTTCGCCAACAGCAGTTTGGGCTGTTCGTGGCTTTTTTTTGTTCATAATGCTGTTTGTGCCCATCTCTATTCAAGACAAGGCAAGGGGAGATTATAATGTGAGATTGCTGAAATTGAATTCATTCATAAATTCAGAACAATGGATCCTTCTGGGCTGTATCTCACTATAGATGCTAATTTCTTATGTCACTATAGATGCTAATTTCTGCTCTAACAAAGATGAATTGTGCCATTGTACCTTTACATCCTGATATCTTCCTTCACTACACCCTTCCCACTTAATCAAGCTGCATTGTACCATTGCATCCTGATCTTCTTCATAACACCCCACCCACCTATTGGCTGGGCTATAAAGGCTCAGGGATCTTTATTCCTACTCATATCTGAAGAAGGGAGCTCTGACTCTTTAAAGCTCATACCGTGAAAATCTTGTTGGCCTTTAAGGTGCCACTGAACTCAAATCCTGCTGTTCTACAATAGGCCAACATGACTACCCACATAAAACTATCTTCGTGTTAGGCTGAGAAAGTGTGACCGGCCCAAGATCAACCAGCAAGCTTTCATGGCAGAGCGGGGATAATAATAATAATATAATAATAACATTTGATTTATATACCGCCCTTCAGGATGACTTAACACCCACTCAGAGTGGTTTACAAAGTATGTTATTATTATCCCCACAACAACAAACACCCTGTGAGGTGGGTGAAACTAAGAGAGCTCCTAGAAGCTGTTGTTGACCCAAGGTCAGCCAGCTGGCTTCAACTGGAGGAGTAGGGAATCAAACCTGGTTCTCCAGACCTGAGTCTCCAAGATCCTAATCCAAATTACCATCCATATGAAACTATCTGTGCTGTGGTTGAGATCTAGGAATTGTGTTTCTTACAGTATAATCTATGTGGGAGGTGGGGGGGCAGTTCTAGGACGTGGCTAGGAGGTATGATGGTGTATCTTGGAGTCACACCATTGTAAACCTGAGTTATTTCAGTGAGGCACCTAGGCACTGTTCCACCTGGGTTCTGTGCCATCCACCACAGCCGAGCGCAGGTGGATGTGGCGTGTACATTCTTATTTATTTTATTTACTTATTTAATTAAATTTATATTCCACTCTCCCCACAAGCAGGCTTAGAGTAGCTCACAACAGTGTAAAATATACAGTAATAAATATACAATAATAACATTTGGCAGCCTAAATATAAAATCAACAATTAATACAGCGTGTAAGACAGCCATTCACATATTGCACTACCCATTCAGTCTAAACAACCCCATCCCTTGGCAGGCTATGGATGAGGTAGTAGTAAGTTGCTTCCTTAAGCCATTTCAGGCTTGGGAATGCTCCTGTAGCAATGGAAAGTTATGCCATGAAAAAAGGTGACATAGCCCATAGACGCTCATGTTGTGGGAAAATCTGCTTTCACCTCATGCTCGGCCCCACCCCAATGGCACAAAGGAGCAGAGGATACCCACCTCTCCCCCCACCCTATTAGGGTTGATGCAACAAGTACCAGCCATGCAATCCTAGTGCCTTTCCACTGAGCCATGCTGATCAGCAAGATACTCTCTGTCTGGCCCCAAGTTGCTGCAGGTGACATCAGAGTTGCAGAGGGCTCGCTCATCCTGCCTGGCATATCTCTTGGCAGCCAACTCTGCAGGCTCTGAGACTTGGGGGCTAACCCTGGGAGCCACAGGCTATGAGTCAGACCATGGCCAAGCACTTCTTGGTGCTTGGGGCTGTCAACGGCATCTGCCTGGCAATTGGAGGATGCTGTCAGATTTGCCATGGGAACGAGGAAGCATCCACTGCAGGCCAGGCCTCACTGTGCCTGGCCTAGCTTGGTCCGCCAGCATGGGTCACTCATGAAAGTCCTTGAGTGAATGAACAGTGCCAGAGATCCAATGGCACTGAAGTGAGGGTTAAGATTCCACTGCCCATGACTGTAGCTGGCCCAAAGTGGAATACCAGTATAATATTTTTGGTACTAGGGTAACTGTTTTGTTTTAGAATGCACAAAAGCTTCGTCTCTTTATTTTTTTCCACAGTAAATACAAGTGTGCTATTATTATGCAAAAAAGCCTCTTTTTCTCCAAAATCCTTTTCTAATGTATGAATTGCTATCTAAAATCATAAGCCCAGAGCACTATAAAAGCATGTAAATAATATAGTGATTTCCTTTCAGCTTCCGCCTACATTCTGCTCAATATGTTTTGAGGTGTAAATTTTTCTCTGGGGTATGAATGAGTTCAGTTTTCTAATTTGATTTTATTAAGGAAATGGAGTCTTCTCATTTCTTATATGGACACAAATTTTAATGCACTCAGGAGATGTTTTGATATTTGTGTAGGTGTTTTTAATATGATATTTCCCTTAATTGTATTTCCTGTTCACTAAATTAGAAAAATGTTGATTTAGAGGAATTAATCTTTTGAGTCTCCTCACCCCTGGTTTTAATTGTACTAGTCCTCACAAACAAGTAATCTAATTATGTACATACAGTATCCTTATACTCAGGGCTCTTTTTCAGGGGGTACATGCCAGTATGGAGTACTAGCAACTCTTGGACATTTGAGACTTGGGCTGAAAGGGGAGAACATAGTGAGTACTGGTGCCTCTCTCTTGTTTTAGAAGAAAAAAGCACTGCTTATACTGATGAATGGAAAACATTTAGAGGTAGTTTAAAATAGAGAAACAGCTCATTTATCCAAAAGCCTCTCTTTTAACAAGATCCTTATCATTCTCTCACTTGTTAGAATGTAACCCTTTTTGTTACATCTAAACTTCAGAAATCAGTTTAAGGCTAGAGATACTCAATTACCCACCAGTTTGGTGGGTCATGATCATGTGAGCTGGATGTTTGCTGGGCTGTTCATCTGTGTCCAAATCTACAAAGAGTTCAAATATGTCCAACTATGGGGAAAGGATAAATGTGCATGCGAAAGAAGAAGGCAATGCATTCATTGTATGTCTTGTAAATGATCATGCATACTGGATGGGTACAAAGAGGAAGCAAACTGAGCAATCTGTGCTCAAATAGTAGCTGTCTTTAATGACCTGTCATAACTCTGGCAGATAGATGCCATTTCCTCTGGTATATTTGGATGACTGCACAGGTGAAAAAACAAGACAGGAAGCTGAAACAGAGGAGTAAGCATAACTTATCTGCTATGCAGGACTGAGCCATGAACCTGGAGCACAAGCAGCTACTGCAGGGGCACAAAACTGCTTGACAAAACATTCGAGTTGAACACTGAACAGCAACATCAAGGGTGTCCAGCAAGGGGACATGACTCCCACGAGAGCAGGCAGTTTGATCAAAGTTAAGTGCACATGTGATATCTTTGGCACTGAAGATCTCAGCACCCCAGTTCCAGACAAGTTGCTTCCAAGAACCTTCCTTTGGTGCAATATATGCTGAAGACTCTCAGACCGCAAATTTTGTCCAAACTATACTACCCTTAAGGCCTAAGCTTATTTACTTCTGCTTATCCAAGATGGTGCCACCCTAAAGCGGTCACTCTAAAAAGTTATTGGTGTCAGTGGTGTGTGTGCTTGATGCCATCTTGGTCTCACTGCACCAAACATCACAATCATGCAGGAAGAGAAGAAGGTAATATGATTAGGAGAGCTTTTATTTATTTATTTATTTATTTATTTATTTATTTAAAATATTTTTACCCTACCTGTTAATCTAGCTGGGCTCTCAAGGAGGTTTACAACAATGTATGAAAAAGATACAAAAAGAAAAAAAAACTCGTAATAAAATTCAAACTATAATAAAATTCAACCCATCTCCCTTAAAAAGAAAAAAAATTACAGCAACAAAGGCAACAGAGAACAATAGGAAACCAAATTTACATGTACTCAAAAGTCAAGGAAAACAGGAAAAATTGCTTTCACTTGCTGCCTACAATTCCAAACACACCATGCAAATAGGTATGAGGAGATCTGAGATGCCATGACCTAAAATGCTCAGTCTGTGGCAACCACCTATCTTACATCTGAAGGACAAGGCTTGCAGCTGAGCATTTGCACCCTGGCCATTTTGGACTTTAAAGGAAAGCATCAGCACTCTGAATTGTTCTTAAAAACAAATGATAGCCACTAAGTTCTTTTAAGGACTACTGGTGAGATAGGTTCCCTTTTTTATCAGTCAGAAACACTGAAGTTGCAATTGTAGCTTCTTAACAATCTTCATAGACAGCCCCATGGACATTGCATTGCAGCAATCTATCTTGGATGTGACTTTATCACTTGGGAAGAAATAGTATCAAAGAGTAGAGTATTTTTCCTTATGTGAAGTGTTATTGGCTGATTATCACAGCCTCTTAGATATATCTGGGATTTATGTTACAGTCCAGCACCTGTTATCTAACAACTTAAGCATTTGTGGGGGGCGGGACATCATGTAGAGCAATGGCAGATGCCTAAACTCTCTGCTCCAAACAACCTCCACTCTTATCGGGCAGAAAAGCATCGTTATTCAGAGGTCAAAAGCTTTAAAATATGGGGAAAACATCTACAACTCGAAACAAACTTGCAGAGCCAAAAATTAGAAATGGGCACAAATCAAAATATGAAGCAAATTTCATCATGAAATGGGCTGTTTCATGTGTCGCAAAACAGAGTTTTGTGGGGCCATGGTTATCACGAAATTATCTTGAAATTCACGACTTTTTGGCCTGTTTTGTTCGCTTCATGAACTATTCGTAATTACAGACAGGCTGGTGCCGATCCATTGATTCCCTAAGCAACGATGGGCCCAGACCTTTTGTTGCCATTGAAAACCCCAATCATAGCCCACTTACGCTTGATTGACAGCTCTCCTAGCCATCTGGAGAGCTTCCATTCTGCCCTATACAGCTAGGAGCTGGGGGTCAATCCCCTAGGCAGCCAAGGAGATCGGCCTTCTGTAGCCATGGGCACACCAATCTCACCCCTCCAAACCTTGTTAGGCAGGTCTGTCAGCCAACCACAGACCTCTTGTTCTGATCTATGTCAGCATTTTGCTGGGATTGGAGTGGGAGAGTGTGTGGAAGGATTTAGGATTGTGCTGCTGCTTTAAAGAGACTGAAAGAAGCCTCTTCTTTCCAGCTCTTGGCCTTGCTGTGGAAGGTCTTTGGGTGAGGGTGCCTTTTTTCCTCCACCCCACCCCATTCCTTACTTTGTCTTCCCAGCCAGGCTGGTCCTTCATCCTCCTCTGATCCAGCACCCCCCGGTCCCCGTGTCAGTCATGCACTCCGGCAGCACATCCCTTCCCACCCTTCCTTATCAACATATTGCAAACTGGGAGGGTTGATGGAGGAGAGCCTGCTGAAGTCTCCCTGCGAGTTTAGCATCTCCGGGTATGAAGGGGGATGTTGAAATGCCCCGGGTTCTGACAAATCATGAAACTAATGAATCATTTTGGCAAACGTGTCAATTTCATGAAGTTTTGTGATTCGTGATTTGTGGATCGTGATGAAACTCTCGTTTCAGGCTTTTTCTGTTTCGTGCCCATGTCTACTGAAGATAGCCTCTATGAAAGACTACTTTGCAGCAGGACACATTAAAGAGGTATTGGGGAAAGGGGAGGATAAAGCGCTCAAAATGGCTGCTGTTAATGCTGACGATCAGAGAGATTTATAAGGATATTCACTATGTAATTCACTGTACAGTGAATCACAGTACAGTGAATTACATAGTGAATATCCTTATAAATTTCACTTTATTATTACTGTTTAATTGTAGTATATCATTGTGCTAACTTCTTGTTCTAGTTAGTATTCATGAGGTTCTTTGGTTATTCACAATTTACCATCAGCATAACAGTACACACAATCTTCCCACCTTCAGACCTATACATAAAGTGCTAGTGCATTCAATACAATTGATGAACAATCATTGAACAACATTCAATATTGCTTTTATAAACAGTTATGGATGAAAGGTGCATAAAGTCCATCAATGCCAATTGTAGGTCAAGGTGTGCAGGATGGAAAGGAAACCATCTAACGGGCTGACTGGTTCACTATAGACCCTGTTTCAGTTCTTTGTCAAAGATGGTCAAAGAGCCAATGTCAATTTCACCATTCTTGAAACCATCCTATTCAACCATTAGTAAGCCAGACGTCAGGTAATGATCCTATGGAAGGCTACGTCAATGTGAGATACCAAGGGAAATCATTGGAGATTCAATGTGAGATACCAAGGGAGACTAATTGGAGGCAACAGACTTGGATACTGGGCATTCACTTTTAAGATTTCTAAACTTATTGCAGTTGACTACTTAGGATGAAGAAACAAATAAGAAATCTTCAAAAAGCTCTCTAAAGGGAAAAAGAAGCAAGATTCCAATCAAAACTTCACTTGATTCTGAAACCTGAGCATGAGGACACTAAATAATAGAAAGAGTACCAATCCAAAACAATTGTATAAACTTTGTTAATCTTAGTTGACTATGTTATTTTACCATTTTATTATGACCAAATGCTATCTGACTTCTGCCTGATACAAGTGGAGGGGGGTAGATTGAACTGATAAAACCTCAATAGCAAGTGTTATTTTCTGTACTTACCTATATTTCTTCCCCCCCCCTTTCTCTCTCCTCTGTACAAGAAGAGTAAACTATGCAGCATTTTTACTACTTAATTTTTCTTTTTCTCTTTTTTCTCATCTTTTTTCTTCCTTCTTCTTTACACTATGGTTGGGTTAATGGGGGGGGAAGGGCCGGGGTGGGACAGGGAGTTCTGTGGGAGGGGGAATTGAGTTGGGAGGGGGCAGTTAATATGCTGGGGGGGAAATGGTTGCATTATTTAGGAACTTTATGCTTCCATGTTTGAATTTACCTGTGTCTCCAATATCAGCTGCTGCATTAAGGAGTAAATTATTCATATATAAAATGGGCTTGCATATGTGGACTCACTTTGCTCATTCATTAATCTTTTGGCTATTGATGCTGTACCTGTTTAATAAGGATTCTCATTGGTTATTAATGCTAAATGTTCATTCTATTCAATGGTTAATTAACAATGTCTCTTAAATTGATTTCATACAATTGTAGAGGCATTAACAACAGAGAGAAAAATAAGAGAGTTTCCACAGCATTGATGAAACATAATCCAGATTTGTTATTTTTGCAGGAAACCCATCTAAAGGTAATGCCACTTCCTGTAGCTGAAGCTGCCTGCGCTCTGCTGACCAGGGAGGCTACTCCATCGAGGGCTGAGCTTTTCCACCTGCTCAGCCCTGCCCCCTGAGTGCTCTGGCCTTAAAGGAGCTGCTGCCGGGGACTGCTGCTGCTGAAGCTGCCTGTGCTCTGCTGACCAGGGAGGCTACTCCATCGAGGGCTGAGCTTTTCCACCTGCTCAGCCCCGCCCCCTGAGTGCTCTGGCCTTAAAGGAGCTGCTGCCGGGGACTGCTGCTGCTGAAGCTGCCTGTGCTCTGCTGACGAGGGAGGCTACTCCATCGAGGGCTGAGCTTTTCCACCTGCTCAGCCCCGCCCCCTGGGTGCTCTGGCCTCAAAGGAGCTGCTGCTGGGGACTGCTGCTGCTGAAGAACTGGTGCTGTTGATTGTTGCTTAGGATGTTTGTATGCTGTGATAGGGGGATGGATATGAGGAAGGCATCTGAGATAGGGCCAGGGATACCAGTCCTCTGGGGACGGGGGAGGTATGGCGGTGGGGCCTGGTTTAAAGGGAGAAGGTCACGGAGATGTGGAAAGGCTCGGTGCCCTTCTAACCTACGCCCCATCCCGAGGCACGCCAGTGTTGGAGCTAGGAAAAATCCTCCTTCGACACTGATGTTGTGCAATGCCAGGTCCATAAATAATAAGACCAGTATGCTGCATGATACTTTTATGGCAGCTAATATGGACCTGGTATGCGTGACCGAGACTTGGGTGAGGGAAGGAGAAACAGTTGCTCTTGGTGAGCTGACCCCCCCCCGGGTTATGCGGTCCTTCATCAGTCACGAACTGAGGGTCGGGGGGGAGGGGTGGCAATCCTTGTCCGGGAGGGTTTCTCCTTCAAGCCGCTTCACGCCCCGAAGATCTCTGGCATTGATTGTGTGGGCCTGGTGTGGAATGCTGAGGAGAGTTTGGCCGTCTGCTTGGTGTACCGACTGCCCAGCGCACCAGCAGACGCCTTACCGCGCCTGCTAGAGGTGGTTGCTGGGTGGGCCTTGGAGTACCCCAGGTTGATGGTGATGGGGGATTTCAATGCCCATGTAGATGATGCCACCTCGATACAGGCCACGGACCTGGTGTCAGCCATGGCAACACTGGGACTCTCCCAATTTGTATCGGCACCCACACATGAAGCAGGCCACACGCTAGATCTGATCTTCGGGATGGGATTGGATGTGGTTCTGGATAAAGTAGAGTTGGTGCCATGGTCAGACCACGCGGTTGTGAAGGCCCGGCTGGGCGTGCCACCCCCCTCCTGCAAGGGCGGTGAGCAAATTTATGCTCGCCCACGGAGACTGATGGACCCAATTGGGTTCCAGAATGCTCTGCGGGAACCAATGCTCCACGGTGGTTCATTAGATGAGCTAGTGGAGGGCTGGCAAGTCCGGCTCTCTGAGGCCATCGATGAAATCGCCCCCCGTCGTCCTCTTCGCTGCTGGAATCGCCGGGCTCCTTGGTATACGGAGGAGCTGCGGCAACAGAAACGGGAGCTAAGATGACTTGAACGCGTGTGGCGGCGATCTCGGGACGAGGAAGCAAGAACATCTTATAGGCTGTTTATGAAGTCCTATGAGATGGCGGTGAAAGCTGTGAAGAAAGAGTATTATGCAGCTTCCATCGCATCAGCTAGCTCTCGCCCAGCTAAATTATTTAATGTGGTCCGTTCATTGGTCTCCCAATCAGGTGGAGACCATCAAAAGTTGAATTTGGAGATAAGCTGTGAGGCTTTTGCGAGCTTTTTTACTGATAAGATCTTGCTTCTCCGCCGCGACTTACCAGCCACAGTTGATACAGTAAATGAACTAGAAGCCCCTTGGCCGTCTTCGGGACCCATATTAGATCATTTCAGCCCTCTTTTCGGGGAAGAGGTGGACAGGATTCTGCAGGTGGTACGGCCTACCACGTGCCCCTTGGACCCGTGCCCGTCATGGCTGGTGAAAGCCAGTGTTGACGGGCTTTGGAATTCCTTGGAGGCGATTATAAACCTGTCCTTGAGCTCTGGGGTTTTTCCCAAGGCGCTGAAGGAAGCTGTGGTACGGCCTCTTCTGAAGAAATCATCATTAGATCCTGCTGACCTGCTCAATTACCGACCAGTTTCCAACCTTCCGTTTTTGGGGAAGGTGATTGAGCGGGCGGCAGAGAAGCAACTGCAGAATTTCCTGAAGGAGACCTCAGCCCTAGACCCCTTCCAGTCTGGTTTCCGCCCGGGACATGGGGTCGAGACATTGTTGGTCGCCCTCACAGACGATCTCCGCAGACATCTGGATCAGGGCGGATCAGCACTGCTGATTTTGCTGGATCTGTCAGCAGCGTTTGATACGGTCGATCATGAGCTTTTGACCCATCGCCTTGCCGATGTGGGGATTCAGGGGACAGCACTGCAGTGGCTGGTCTCCTTTCTCCACGATCGGGGACAGAGGGTGGCGCTCGGGGAGAGGGTGTCATCTCGTAGGCCACTGGTTTGTGGTGTGCCACAGGGAGCGATACTCTCTCCATTATTATTTAATATCTATATGCACCCCCTCGCCCAGCTGGTGCGGAGTTTCGGGCTTGGGTGTCACCAATACGCGGATGACACCCAGCTTTATCTGTTGTTGGACGGGCAGCCTGGATCGGCCCCTGATGCCCTGGAGCGTGCTTTTGAGGCTGTGGCTGGTTGGTTGAGACAAAGTCGGCTGAAATTGAATCCCACGAAGACGGAGGTCCTGTATGTGGGTCGTGGGGAGATGGCTTTGGGACCCCAGCTTCCTACACTTGATGGGGCAGCACTTACACTGGCCCCGAGGGTTAGGAGCCTGGGGGTGATTCTGGATTCCTCCTTGAAGATGGAGGACCAGATCACTGCAGTTGCCAGGTCTTCCTTTTATTATCTTCGGCAGGCCAGGCAGCTTGCCCCTTATTTGTCTCCCCGTGACATGACTACAGTGGTCCAAGCAATGGTCACCTCTAGGTTGGATTACTGTAACGCGCTCTACGCTGGGCTTCCCATGGGCCTGATCCGGCGGTTACAGCTGGTACAGAATGCAGCAGCGCGGGTCATTGCTGGAGCACCGGTGTGGGAGCATATTACACCGGTGCTACGCCAGCTGCATTGGCTGCCAGTGGAGTACCGAATCAGGTTCAAGGTTTTGGTGTTAACCTACAAAGCCCTACGCGGACTGGGACCGACGTATCTGAGGGACCGTCTCTCACCATATGAGCCCCGGAGGACTCTCCGCTCTGGCGGAAAACATCTTTTAAGTGTCCCTGGCCCTAGGGAGGCCCGCCTGGCGTCGACCAGGGCCAGGGCCTTTTCAGTCCTGGCCCCGACCTGGTGGAATGCTCTGTCTTGCGAGACAAGGGCCCGGCAAGATTTGCTTGCATTTCGCCGGGCCTGTAAGACAGAGCTATTCCGCCAGGCATATGGCTAACGCCGGGCAGTGCCCGCCCCCCCCATGAAGGGGGGGTTAAACCATCACCCCTATGCAAACACAGAGGCATGTATGAACCACTGGGCAGCATGAATTGTTATATTTAATGTTTTTAAATGTTTTTAAATGTATTATTTAATGTTTTTAAATGTTTTTAAACATGTTTGTATTTGTTATCCGCCCTGAGCCTGCGAAAGCAGGGAGGGCGGAATATAAATATAATAAATTAAATTAAATAAATTAAATTAAAATTATTTAAATCTCAATGGTGGGCATACCAGTTTCAAGCTGCAGGTACCTCAAAATAAAGAGGGGTAGCTATTCTCATCTCCAAAGTGTTAGATTTGAGCTTTTAGACATGGAAAAAGATGCTCTTGGTTGATATATCTTTGTAAAAGGTCGTCTTGACAATCATATGATTATGTTAGCACCTCTATATGCAACCAATGTTAACCAGAGCGGATCCTTGAGGAAACATTAACAAGATTGCAAGCTTTCCAAGAAGGCAGTAACATTATTGAAGGGGGCTTTAATTTAATAGACAGTTTTGAATTAGACCGCACTTGCCAAACATCCCCAAAGAGAAAACATTTAAAGCATAAATCCTCAAATCTATCTCAAATATTAACAAAATTTGAAATAATGTATGGTGACATAAACACCAAGGGACTATACATATTATTCCCCCAAATACAATGTACATACAAGAATTGACTATATTTTGGTATCTAAATCTTTAATAGACAATGTCATCTCTTCTAATATTGGAGTCAAAGTGTGGTCACACCATGTGTGGTTAGATTGCATTCTTACGCTCACCACAATAAATAAAAATAAATCAGACTGGATTTTGAATAAATTTTTATTATTTCACAAAGATTCATTTAAACAAATAGAAAAAGAGATACTGGAATATTTTAAAAATAACAAACTGTGGCATGTCTCCATCGATGACCTGGGATGCTATGAAAGCAGTGATTTGGGGGAAATGTATCTCTCTAGCCTTTGCATCCAAAAAGAAAAAAGAAAAAGTTAAAACCCAACTCTTTGCTAAAATCAAGTTATTAGAGACAGAGTACAAACAGACATGTAGCCAAAAAAATTATAAACAAATTTTGCTAGAAAGGAAAAGACTTGAGATATTAGAATGCTCACACATACAAAACAACTTATTATTCCTAAGACAAAAATACTGGTATAAATCTTCTAAATCAATTCATATCTTATCATGGAAAATTAAAAGGAAATGGCTTCCAAATTCATTAATTTTATTAAAGACATGGAGGGTACAATTCAATCCTCCTCTAATAAAATTTTGGAAAACTTCAAAAGCTTCTTTAAAAATTCATACTCTTCCACTAATCCCTCTCAACAGCTAATTAATAATTATCTACAAAATTTGGATACTTCTTTTAAAATAGACCCTATGTTCAGGGATTTGATGGAACACTCATATCCCCCTTAGAAATTAAAAAAGTTATTAAGGCACTCAAAACAAACAAAACTCGTGGAAATGATGGCTCACCATCTGAATTCTATAAAAAATATGCCCATATTCTAGTTGACCATCTAGCTGATACTTGCAATTACATAATAGAATTGGGCTCACTTCCGCACACACAGTCAGAATCAACTTTAATAGTATAATGCCCATGGTAGGCTCAGATCATAACCCAGTAATGTGGAAGTTCGGAAAAAGAATTAAGAGGAAAGGATGGAGAATAAATGAGGACTTGTTACAAGAAGAAGAAAATATGGAGATGTTGAGAAGGGAAACTAAATTCTTCATACAGTATAACATGAATCGAGAAGTACCAACCAACAAGGTATGGGATACATATAAAGCAGTAATTAGAGGCATACTAATGGAATTAAATGGAAGAGCTCGAAAGAAAAGAGAGGAGAAGAGACAGGAGATTATGGAAAAAATAAAAGCAAAAGAAATACAATTAAAGAAAAGACCAGGGAAAAAGAAAATCTATCAAGATATTAAAATCCTTCAAGAGCAGCTGACGGCAATGAATAATAAAGAATTGGAATGGAATCTTAAAAGAATGAATCAAAAGTCGTTTGAAGGTGCAAATAAACCTGGGAAATACCTGGCATGGCAATTGAAGAAGAGAAAGGAGAAAAAGACAATTAATAAAATATGCGAGGACAATAAAGTGCATCTGGAACAGACTGCTATAAGTAGAGCTTTCTATAAATTTTATGCTAAATTGTATGACAAAAAAGAAGTGAATAAAGATTCAATAGCGACATATTTGGGGAAAATTAAGCTTCCAGTAATTTCGGACGATTGGAGAGCTAAATTGAACAGTGAAGTAACAGAGGAAGAGATAAGGAAAGCAATACAGTCAACAAATTTGGGGAAGGCGCCGGGACCTGACGGACTTACAGCTAAATTTTACAAGGTAATGGTCAATGAGCTGGCATCATTTCTAAAAGAAGTGATCAATGGTGTTTTGAGAGATCAAAGAATTCCAGATACCTGGAGTGAAGCTAATATATCATTGATCCCTAAAGAAGGACAGGACTTGACTAATGTTAAAAACTATAGACCTATTTCCTTACTTAACAATGATTACAAGATCTTTGCGAAGGTCTTGGCAGAGAGACTAAAGGGATGGCTTTCCGAAGTTATTGGGGAAGAACAAGCAGGTTTTTTACCAAACAGACAAATCAGAGACAACCTAAGGACAGTTATAAATGCTATTGAATACTATGATAGGCATTGTGATAAGGAGGTTGGTTTCTTCTTTGTAGATGCTGAAAAAGCATTTGACAATTTGAACTGGGACTTTATGTTTGCCACTATGGAACAGCTACAAATGGGAGAAAGATTCATAAGAGCAGTGAAAGAAATTTACAGAGACCAGAGTGCAGCAATTGTGGTGAATGACGAGTTGACTAAAAAACTGACT
Source organism: Eublepharis macularius (assembly GCF_028583425.1). Taxonomy (NCBI): domain Eukaryota; kingdom Metazoa; phylum Chordata; class Lepidosauria; order Squamata; family Eublepharidae; genus Eublepharis; species Eublepharis macularius. The sequence goes on from NC_072792.1 coordinate 93,723,424, forward strand.
ATTGGCAAAGGTACTAGACAAGGTTGCCCGTTGTCTCCACTGTTGTTTATTTTGGTTTTGGAAATTTTAATGATACAGATTCGAGAAGACAATGCAATCCGTGGAATAAAGATAAAAGACTTTTCCTACAAGGTCAGAGCATTTGCAGATGATATAATGTTAATTGTGGAAGATCCAATTGAAAACATGCCTAAGGTAATAGAAAAAATTAAAGAATTTGGAAACTTGGCAGGTTTTTATGTAAACAAAAAGAAATCAAAGATATTATGCAAAAATATGACTAAGTTAAAACAGCAGCAATTGATGGAACTAATAGATTGTGAAGTAACAAATAATGTGAAATATCTGGGAGTTGAACTGACTGCAAAAAATATAGATCTATTCAAGAATAATTATGAGAAATTATGGACTCAAATAGAGCAGGATTTGATTAAATGGAATAGACTGAACTTGTCATGGTTGGGAAGAATTGCAGTAGTTAAGATGAATGTGTTGCCAAGAGTGATGTTTCTGTTACAGACAATACCAATCATTAGGGACTCTAAGCATTTTGACAAATGGCAGAGGAAAATATCGGAGTTTGTGTGGGCAGGCAGGAAGCCTCGAGTGAAAATGAAAGTATTACAGGATGCAAAGGAAAGAGGTGGAATGCAATTGCCCAATTTGAGACTTTATTACGATGCAATTTGTTTGGTATGGTTGAAAGATTGGATGAAGCTGAAAATCGCAAACTGCTGGCCTTAGAGGGATATAAAAAATTATTTGGATGGCATGCATACTTATGGTATGATAAAGTAAAAGCAGATTCTATGTTTTTGCACCATTATATTCGGAGAAGCCTCTTCTTAACTTGGAAGAAGTACAAAGACTACCTGCAAGAAGGAATCCCCTCCTGGGTGGTTCCATATGAAGTAATAGATCCGAGAACGGTTGATAATGAACAACAGTGCTTAACGTACAAGGAGATAACGCGAATAGAACTTGCTAAAATAAGAATAAGGACGCAACAAGAGTTGTCTCCAAATTATGACTGGTTTCAATATAGACAAGTTAGAGATCTTTACTATTCGGACTGTGCGAAGGGAGGGATAAGAATGGAGAACTCAGATTTAGAGAAAGCAATTCTACAAGAAGAAAAAAAGGAAATCTCTAAGATATACAAAGTACTGTTAAAATGGTATACTGAGGATGAAATAGTTAAAGTACAAATGGTGAAATGGGCCATAAACTTCAACAAAGAAATAACAATGGAGGCATGGGAATACTTGTGGAAGACTACAATGAAGACAACGATATGCACCAGCATTAAAGAGAACATTTACAAAATGATTTATCGTTGGTACATGACACCAAAGAAGATTGCGCTAGGGAATTTGAACACCTCTAATAAATGCTGGAAATGCAGGAAGCACGAGGGCTCCCTCTACCATATGTGGTGGACGTGTGAGGTAGCTAGGCAGTACTGGGGGGAAATAATAAGAGAAATGAGTGAGATTTTACAATTTCAAGTAAATAAGAACCCAGAACTCCTGCTACTGAACTTGGGAATGGAAGATATTCCAGCACAACACAGGACATTGCTATTTTACATGACAGCAGCAGCTAGACTCTTATATGCGCAGAAATGGAAAGTTCAAGAAGTGCCAACTATTGAGGACTGGATTTACAAATTGCTGTACATGGCGGAGATGGATAAAATGACAAGAAAATTGAGAGACCTTGACCCGGGACAGTTTAACATGGACTGGGAGAGGCTGAAACGATATCTGGTGAAAAAATGGGAGGTGGGAGGACTGTGGCAGTTTGATAATTACTGAAATATAACAAAAGGAGAGGGGAGTGACTATACCGGGGGGAGAGAGTAAAGTGGAAAAAATTCTAAGCAATTATTTTATTTGATTAGTATGAATAGTTGGGTATCAATAGTGTTAATATTATAAGGATTATAAGGATAGAATTTAATTAATTTTTTTTAAGTAAGCAGATAACTGTACAATGGAGAATTAATATACATTAGCATACATAATATAGGTCTAATTGATAGACCTTTGTTGAATGTGTACATGAATTGTTTGTTGTGTAGTTTTACAATGGAGAAATTAGTTAATCAAAAAGGAACAAGACATGTAAAAGAAAGTAAAGAGTAACACATAGAGTACAAGTCAAGTTGATTGATTTATAATAAATGTATGCAATGTTTATAGAAGTATGTGAAGTTATGCATAAAGAGGGACAAATTGTTTGTCCCATTTTGAAGTACTTAGAAAGAGTAAGATAGAGTACAGAATACCAAAATGATTATTATTACTATTATTGAAAAAGATAAGTTAAGATTGTTATACTTTTACCCATTTGGGAAGGAAATTAGAGATAGCACTATGTTACTATAGAAAAGCTTAGAAGAGTTTGAAAGTATATTATAATAAGTACAATAAGTTTGAAATGAGTAGAGGGAGAATAGACAAGGGGTTGGAAAACTGTTGGAAGTCAACAAAAGGGGGGGAAAGGGAGGGGGTTAGAATTGGAAAATTTAAGGGAATGTGATTGTAATAAATTTTATATGTGTCTAATCCAATAAAAATTTTTATTAAAAAAAAAAAAAGAATCAACTTTAATAGTAATACCAAAAACTGGTAAAGACCCATCCAATCCTTCTTCATACAGACCCATTGCCCTTACTAATCAGGATGCAAAAATTTATACCTCAGTACTGGCCTCTAGATTAAACTCATACGTAACAAACCGCATTCATTCAGATCAAACAGGCTTATGCCGAAAAGACAAATTACAGACAAAATTTGTAAAATGTTAAACATCTTTATTTATTGTAAAATTAAACAAAATTCAGCTCTTATCTTAACTTTAGATATTCAAAAAGCGTTTGATAGTTTAGAAAATAAGTTTGTTTACTATTTATTGGAACGTATTGGTTTTGGTCCATGCTTTCTCTCTACCATCCGCTCATTATATGCTAGTCCAAAAACCCAACTGAAAATTAATAGTTTGAAATCATCTAATATAGAGCTACAATGGGCCCCTGCCAAGGCTGTCCATTATCCGCATTACTATTGAGCCATTGGCAATTAAAATTAGACAACATCCAGATATAAAGGGCATTCTTATCGGAAATCAGAAACATAAACTATCTTTATTTGCTGATGACATGATTTTATTTCTCTCTGACCCTTTCCAATCTTTATCAACAGTAGAACAAACTTTGCAAAAATTCGGACTAGTATCTGGTCTGACAATAAATTTTTAAAAATGCAAACTTTCCCCAATTAATTTAACACTACGTCAAGAACCCATTAAAAATCTGCACTCTTTTAAATGAGTTTCTGAATATCTAAATTATCTTGGTGTTAAAATTCCCCTAAATTTAGAGGATCTTCTAAAATTTAACCACAAAGCTTTAGCCCATTCTGTAACAGCACTATTCAATCAATGGAAAAACATAGATCTCAATTTCCTTGAAAGAACTGATTTGGTGAAATCCATGATTTTCCCAAAGTTTTTATTTTATTTTTGATCAATTCCAATTAATATTCCGGATACAGAATTCTAACATTGGCAGAATAAAATTTTAAAATTCATCTGGAACAACAACCAACCAAGAATTGCATCCAATATTTTAAAGCGATCCCACAACAGAGGAGGTATAAATCTTCCTGATCTGAAACTTTATTATGAAGCATCCCAGCTAAAAAAATATTGATTATGATGGACTCAACACAAACTTTAGATTGTAAAAATATTGAAAAATCATTTACAAGTTACAGCAACCTTCAAGCTTCTATTTGGACATCCCCTACATATAGAACAAAAAATATTCAAAACAATCCCTTTCTTAATTAATCACCAAGTCTGGGATAAAAAAGGCATAAATTAGTTCCACCCATCTCAAAATTTACTACCTTTCTATAGCAGACGGGTTGCCGCTGGCGGGCACACCTGGCAGCTGGGTGGAGGTGTAAGTGTCCCGCGTCAGTGCTAGAGGGGGCAGGCAGGGACGAGGCAGGAGTCTGCTTCCAAAGGCACTCCTAGACCTGGGAACACCCCCTGCAGCAGTGGAAAGCTACGCCACAAAAAAGGAGCCACAGCCCATAGGTGCCCATTGAACGGGGAAAACTCGGGTCCCTCTCCTGGCACCCCGCCCCATCCCTGCAGCCTGAAGGAGCATAGGATGGGAACTACCATGGGGGCCAATCCACGTGTGCTTCTGGGGTGGGGGAGCCCCCCTCCCCGCATCCAATCACCTGTTCATGCACCCTACAAAATGTCCAGCTGTGCTGCTCATGACCTCAGGTATGTGAGCACGCGGCCGAAGACTCTGCCCATCAGCCTTCTGCTGTGGGTACTGTGTGCATGAGGCGGGAGAGTGCACTGGGGGGGACTTAGCAGGAAAACTGGGAGAACTTTGCACTTGCACAAGGGAAGAAGGGCAAAGTACACAATGCCTGACTAACAATAACCACCCAAGTCTCCTTGCAGGTTATCTGACTCTGAAGTTCTAGCTCGGTAAGGAATGAGGGAGCACTGACAGGTAAGAAGGAGATGGGCAGTGGCTAACTTGGCTCACTGATTTGTGCCAGCTGCCCCCTCACCTGAACTCACCTGACCGCTAGCCTCTTCAGGTGAGGCTCAGCGGAAGAGGGGGAGGCAGAGGCAGTTGCCCAGAAACTGCATTTGACACAGCCCATTGGAGGGGGGCACTACCCATGTGGGAGCTCTGTTCAGACTCCCTCAGCTGGGGCCCCTCCCAGCAGAGGAGGATGTGTGGACAGTGGTTAGGGTGACTGGGTGTTCGTAACACCCTATTGCTGAAGGGTGCTCAGCCATTTGACTTTCTCCCTCGTGGGATAAGATCATCACAAGGCAGAGCGCTGTCACACCAGAGAGTCCTGCATCATGTGGTTGCGAGCTGCACCTGTGGAGCTGCCGCCACTGCTCTTAACCAAAGGACACCTTCCCAGATGTTGCAGATTGGTATTGGCATCAGCCGCAAACTGGACTGGATCACTTGTAAGACGTCTGTTTCCCTTGCAGGCAGATTGCCACTTGTCTGGGAGACCAAGGGATGTGACTGTCTGAGCCGCCCATAAGCCTCCGCAAGTTCCAGTCAGGTCCTGCACAGGGAGCAATTTACCAAGACAGCCTGCACCTTTTCCAGTTTAATAAAATATGTGTTGAAAAACTGTTCACTCGCTCCCCCGACTTTGAAAATAGCTGCCGCTCCTCCCAACTCCCCATTGGGACGTCTTCTCACGCATCCCCACACATTTTTCCTGGCTCAGGGCTTGGATTGATGGAGTGGGCTTTGCTGCCAGGAGGAACAGATGTCAAGTGGCACCCTGTCTGGCTCCCCTGCCCCCTTCCCTCCCCTCAATGTAAGTTCAGGCAGTGGGGTGGGAATTGAACTGTGGCCCATGAATGTCTGGCAGAGCAGGGGGATGCTCCACTGAGGACGTTCATTCTCTGACGGACTGAGCTGCTGGTGTCTGATAAGCCAGGCAGAGGGGAAGGCAGAAGTTACTGCAGGGAGGTGGGGGTTGTGGAATGACATCTTCAGATCTCCTCCTCCTGCAGAAAGATGGACCACCCTCTATTTTGCTGTTTGTGGAAGCTGGGATGGACTTGGAAAATCTGGGCCAGGGAGGGGGTGAATGATGGCCTCCCAGAGCAGTTTCTCTGCTCCCATGGGCTGTCAGTTCACCGGAGGGGGGCTGGACTTGGGCGTGGCTCTCAAGATCCAACCCACATTCCCGCATCGTGATGCAGTGCTTGTTCAAAGGTGCTGGTGCAAGCCTGTGGGTACTTTGCACTCCCTTCTGGCCTCTCGCGTGGTTTCCAATGGGCATTCCTGTCACTCATTGTAGAACCTGCCCCCCTCACCTGCCTCTCTGGATCCTGGGGGCTGCTCCCAAGTGCTGCAGGCTTTCTGATCCCACTTTTCAGGGAGGAGGAACCTGTTTCTCGTGGTGGCGGTGGTGGTGGTGGGGATTTGTAGGTGCACCAAGCTGCAGCCACCAGTCTGGCCCTCATCAGAAATGGGGGCTGGATGGACGAAAGGGTGGGTGTTCAATCTGGACCTTCACTGTCACCTCTGCCCCCCTTCCTGGCAGGTGTACCTGCTCTCCAAGGGGGGGAGCTATTGATGGCAGCAGGGATGGTGGCCTCCCCATTGGCTGCGCCACTGCTTGCCCCTTGCCTGCCTGTCAGGGGAGGGGTGTGGCCATCGGCTGGTGTGAGCAGGGTTGTCAGGGGAATGGCGGGCAGGCATTCCTGGCAGCGGCCACACCTTGCCTTGCCGCATTCAGGTGTTGTTGGGGGCCTCTCCTGCAAAAGTCCATAAGGAGCCATGGAGCAGCACCCCATTCATGTTGATGCACAAGTGACGATGCTGTCTTGGGGGTTAGGATTGAGCTGCCCATCAATCCTGGTTCAAACTAGCTAAAGCTAGGGATTCATTTCAAAAATGGAAATTAGGCAATATAACCAAATTTTATGATGTATTAAGAAACAATCTCTTTATGGACAAAGTAAGCCTAGAAGAGAAAGCAAATCTTACTCTTCCATGGTTTGAATACTTAGAACTAAAACACCTCTTGGAAACACCAAAAATCAAAAATGATTTACTACAACCCAACACAAAATTTGAAATGCTCATAAAACAAGAAGCAGGAGGGGAAAAAGAGACAATCTCTAAAATTTATAATATCCTAAATTCAGATACTAAGCTCTCTCTTCCTTCTTACCAAAAATCCTGGCGAAGGGATTGTCAAATAGCTCTTAATGACAACCATCAGAAGGGAATCTGGCATTCTCCTATATTAAACACAAAAATTATTAATATTAAACTTCAAACACTGAAAATACTAACATGATGGTATATTACACCATCTAAGCTAAATCACATAAACCCTCATCTTCCTCCTACATGTTGGAAAGGCTGTGGTATAAGGGGCACTTTTTTGCCACTGTTGGTGGAGCTGTACTGAAATTCAAAAATTCTGCCTAAAGGTTTCAAAAACCTTTGAAACCTCAGAAAACTCTCATAGCTATACTCCTATCCACTGCAAAATCAACTATTGCTTCCTACTGGAGAAAGAAAAAAACTCCACAGATTTCATTTAGTAATTCTTATGTGGGAATTTATTAAAGTGCACGTGTTCCTGCATATTGGTAGACTGGCACACAAAAAGAATCTTGACATAACAAGAATCATTACATCAAGACTAGTTTGGGTAGTTTTATCAATGCACATTAGTAACATGGAAGAGAAAATGTCGAAATGAATTGAAGGAAGTGAAAGTTGTGGCAGATTGTACATATACAGTACTCTGTACATCTGAAATATAAAACGAAAAATTGACAATTCATTATGTATTGGTTCCACTTTATTTATCATTATTTATTAACAAGATTTTTACCCCATCTTTCTGCCCTCATGAGGCCACCAAGGCAGCTAACAAATTTAGAACATACAAATTAAAATATCATCTTAAAAGCCTTTAAAACCAAGATCATCATTAAAACAGGTTTAAATTTGTTTGTTTAAAGTATTTATTAGCCACCTTTCCACCAAAAAGGATCTCAAGAAGGCTTTCGGGGTGGGGGGGGGGGGGTGGGATCATGAGTGACCATGCCGGACGCTTGAAGATCGGGCTCCCAACTTCAACTCCCTCCCATTCACCATAAATAGATCTGCGGCTATTCTTTTCCCACTCTAAAGATGCGCAAAACAGGGGGAAACAGAAAAAAGTCTGCTGAACCCGTTCTCCCATCTGTGAAGACCTTCTTTCTGGTAGGTAGTAGGTTTAATTATATATGGCCAAAGGCCATCACAATACAAAGTTAAAAACAGTAAAAATTGAAATCTATCTTACAAGCATAAAATACAGTTATTAAAATAATAAAAATAAAATACAATTAAAATGGGACCTTAATAAATACCAGATAGTTATGAGAAAAGTTAGGTTTCTGAGAAAACAATCTTGGCCCTGATCTTTTTTGCAGCTAAGGCAAACAGGGATACTCTGCTAGTGACAAATAAATCAGTATCAGATAACAAAAAAACTAATTTGTCAATATCAGAGGTAAAGTTACGCCCCAGTAACAAGTTAGCAAGTAATTTAGCTCTAACCTCTGCATACATGGGACAAAACAAGGTGTAATGTAGAAGATCCTCAGGAACTGAGGCACCGCATATGCAGAGACGGAGAGCCATTGGGGTTTGATGTTATCTTCCTGTAAGTAAAGCTGTCGGCATTGTTTGAAAGCACAGGGAGGTAAATGATTTTCTGAGATTTTGGGATGTGATATTCACTAAATAAGGAGATCTAACATGATCTCTTTTTATCAGTTTAAACCAGGGGGAAGATCTGGACTGAGAAATTGTAAGACTGTCCAGAAGAGCATCACTTCAGTAGACCCAATTTCGTAAGTTGGAGCCATTATTTAAGACCCCCAACAAATCATCTGGAATGGTATAATGAACAAGAATGTTATTGTAGCAAGCTGCCCAGGGTGAGTAACTGTGTGTCATCAGCTGAAAGCATTGATTGCTGAAAGTGTTGGTAATAACAGTATTACCCTTGCTCCAGAATTTAAGTATGGCCAAATGAACCCTAGCTCTAACTGAAGGCAGACCAAGTTCTGCCCTCATTAGGGCTGCAGGGGTCCCCCTGGGTAGTGCAAGCAATCATCTAATGAAAAGATTTTGAATTGATTCCAGACGGGTTATGATATGTTCTTTCCAACCCCAGACCTCTATACCATAAAGGAGGTGGGGGATTGCCTTACATAAATACAATTTTATTGCAGGGTCTACAAGAGATCCACCCTTGGTATAATAAAATCTCAGAATTGCCCCTATTATTTTTAAAGTGGAGGATTTGACAATATCCAGATGTATATTCCAACTTAGGGTCTCGCTATAGGTCACTCCCAAATACTTATAGGAGCTGTACTGTTCAATGGGGATTCCATGAATACTCCAGGTAGTCCTTCTGGGCCACCTTCTAAACACCATGACCTTGGTCTTGTCATAATTTATTTTGAGGGCCTCCTCTTTGCAGTATTCACCTAGTTGGTGCAGTAACCTTTTTAGTCCAGTTTAGGTAAGGGAGAGCAGGACCATGTCATCAGCATATAAAAGAATCGAAATTTTCTGATGACCAAATGAGGGGGCAACAAACTTGGGACCTGATAACCTGTGCACTATGCCGTTTATGTACAGGTTAAAAAGCGTGGGAGCAAGTACACATCCCTGCTTAATCCCTCTAAGAATTGGAATTTCATCTGTTAAAAAGCCTGAAGTACCCACCCTGATTTTGGCAAAGATGTCTGAGTGTAATTCCTGAAGAAGAAACAGCAAGCGTTTATCTATATTTGTGCTAGCTAGCTTCTTCCAGAGACAATTTCTATCTATAGAATCAAATGCAGCAGCAAGATCTACAAATGCTACAAAAAGGGCTTTAGTGGGGCCATTTATGCCTGATAGGGCTAATTGATAAAGATTTTGACAGTGCTCAACTGTACTTTGGCCCTTTCTAAAGCCAGCCTGATTGGGGTGGATTACATGATTAAAAATTTCCCAGTCCTCCAATTTATGCAGAAGATATTTACTATAAAGTTTTGCTGTAATATTCAACAAGCTTATGGAATGGTAGTTTTTTGGATCTGCTTTATCACCTTTCTTATGAATAGGAGTTACAATACTCAGTTTCCATCCTGACGGGAAAACTCCAGTTTCATTAATCTGTGTAAAGACTCTGGCAAGTATTGGCGACCACCAGTCAGGAAAGGACTTTAGTAGTTCCGGAGGAATAAAATCCTCTCCTGGAGCTTTTCCTGAGGCTAGAGAGTTGATAAGATCTCTAATCTCAGGTTCAGTAACTGGGAGCCAATTAGGAGATACAGAGAATTCAGAGTGGGAAATTTGCCTCTGTATGCCATCAATCAAGGATGGGGACAAAGGCGCTCCAAAAATTTTGCTGAAATGTGTATGCCAGTCTTTTCCTGAGATTTGAGCTTCAAGCTGAAAAGGAGGCTTGCCAAGCCCAAAATAAACAAGTTCCCAAAAATGCGACTCTCTTTTCTCTGCGACTGCCAGACCTAATTCATGCCATAGGTGTTTGGCATGATCAAGTTTTTTTCTTTTAAGAAGATTTTTATATTTAGATCTAAGGAGTAAGAGTTGGGACCTTCTTTCTGACTGGGAAGCCAAGAAACGGCACCAGCAGGAAGCAAAGAAGACAAGCCAAGATGGTTACCACTAGCAAAGAGGAGATGACTACAGAGGATATCCAGGTACTGGATTTAGAAATTAAAAACATTGATCAGCTGGAAGATAAAATTGTCAGCAGAATTGAAAATCATCTAAAGCCCGTGTCTGAGCAACTGAGTAATCAATGATACACTACTCCAAGTAACTCAAACTGCAGATATGGTGTTAGAACTAGGCTTGACCCTCCAAAAGGAAACACATAGCATACAGTCTAATGAGAAATGATTAAAAATCAAAATTATCCACCTGGAAAACAAATTAAAATATAACAACCTCAAATTTAGGGGTTTTGCAGAGTCAGAGGAAGGCACATTAGATCTGGCAGCCTTCCTCACAGGGTGGTTGGCTCAAGAACTGCATTTTGAAGATGGTGTAGCACCGATTATAAAAGCAGCCTATAGATTGGGTCCACTCCGCGATTCAAGAAATAATGCCAACAGATACATAATAATTAAATTTCTTGATAGCCGTACTAAGGACAAATCCTTCAAGAAGCAAGAAAAAGAAGTTTTTACACTTATCAAGACCTATCTAATGAAACCCTCCTACAGAGAAAGGAGCTTAAGCCTATTACATCCAAACTAAACAGCACAATCACCAGATATAGATGGATTGCTTCAACAAAACTCCAAGTAGTCTACCAAGGAAAAATACTTCAAGCAACTGATCTTGATTCTGGCTCACATCTCCTCCAGGAACTGAACCTGGCACTTCAGAATAATGACACCAAGGCAGCTACTGGAGAAAAGCCTCAGAATATTTCTATCCAAACAAAATGGTGCAGAATTCCTGTAAAACTATCCTCCTGAAAAGAAAATGAACACTAGAGGGCTCTCCAATGTTCTGAACAAAGAAAGGAGAGACCATGCCATCTCAATGCGGACCTATAATCAATCTCTCTTGACTCTCCTTACCTTCTCTCTCTTTTCTATCTCCTCTCTTTTTGCCTTTTTCTGTCACCTCGACTAAAGCATATTGATGGGTGAGGGGGACCCTGATTTTTGTTTAAGTTCCCAACCTAAGTAGGGTCCTCCAGACCAAGGGAAAAATTCTAACTCCCCTTTTTCTACAGACTATTTTGATTCATGTTTCTGGAGTTGTTACTCCTTTTGTAAAGGAGCTAGTTTTGATGTTGTTTTTAGTTTTTGAGTTTGAGGGGTAGAGGAAAAATTTATGGGTAATGGCAATGGTTCTTTAACCATGATTGAAATACATGGTACAGTGATGCTGGAAATTATAAAAGAAAGGTGGCTTTTTTCAACCACCAGCCTATCACAAAGGTCCTGTGGTGGATTATGACCTCTATAATGGCAAATAGTGGTCTATTTATAATAGCAGTTAAATCTTATCTGTTTAGCATTTTGTATATGGTTGTTGGTTATATCTGAAAAATGTAAAATTATTATCCAAAATTGTACAGGATTAAACAATCCCATTAAGCTCAAACGCATTACAGCAGCTTTGGTTACACAAAATGCAGATGTACTGTTCTTGCAGGAAACTCATTATAGGAAAAAGATGCCTCGTATTGGAATCCAATAAGTTTCACATCCACTTTCAAGCCCCTAGCATGTCTAAAGCCAGAGGCATTGCACTCATACTTTCTAGGAAAATTAGATTCCAATATATAGGTTCTAAGGTTGATCTTAGAGGGTGATATATTTTTGTAAAAGGTATCTTCAAAGAAACCAAGATGACTTTGGCCTCTATTTACGCACTGAATGACAAGAAATTAGAATTTCTTCATGATACTTTGTCTAACCTGTGTAAGTTTGCAGATGGTGAGATATTGGTTGGAGGGGATCTCAACAGCATAGCGGACTTAAATCTAGACAGATCACATTCAAGCAAAAAAGTTAAGACAAACAAGGTACAGCTCTCAAAACTCAACCTTCTATTTGACAAATTTCTTCTCAAAGATGTCTGGAATTTCCAACATATGTCAAAGAAAGATTTCACCTATT